>NW_021703768.1:15220048-15820048 GCF_005190385.1 Monodon monoceros | reverse complement strand
AGCTGAAAATTTCCCTAATATGAGAAAGGAAATAGTTAATCAAATCCAGGAAGTGCAGAGAGTCCCATACAGGATAAATCCAAGGAGAAACACGCCAAGACACATATTAATCAAACTATCAAAAATTAAATACAAAGAAAAAATATTAAAAACAGCAAGGGAGAAACAACAAATAATATACGAGGGAATCCCCATAAGGTTAACAGCTGATCTTTCATCAGAAACTCTGAAAGCCAGAAGGGAGTGGCAGGATATATTTAAAGTGATGAAAGGGAAAAACCTACAACCAAGATTACTCTACCCAGCAAGGATCTCATTCAGATTCGACGGGGAAATTAAAAGCTTTACAGACAAGCAAAAACTAAGAGAATTCACCACCACCAAACCAGCTTTACAACAAATGCTAAAGGAACTTCTCTAGGCAGGAAACACAAGAGAAGGAAAAAACTTACACTAAGAAACCCAAAATAATTAAGAAAATGGTAATAGCAACAAATATATCTATAATTACCCTAAACTTATATGGATTAAATGCTCCAACCAAAAGACATAGGCTGGCTAAATGGAAAAGACCTGTATATATGCTGTCTCCAAGATCCCCATTTCAGACCTAGGGACACATACAGACTGAAAGTGAGGGGATTGAAAATGATATTCCATGCAAATGGAAATCAAAAAAAGCTGGAGTAGCAATTCTCATATCAGACAAAATAGACTTTAAAATAAAGACTATTACAAAAGACAAAGAAGGACACTACATAATGATCAAGGGATCTATCCAAGAAGAACGTATAACAATTGTAAATATTTATGCACCCAACATAGGAGCACCTCAATACGTAAGGCAAATGCTAACAGCCATAAACGGGGAAATTGACAGTACCACAATCACAGTAAGGGACTTTAACACCTCACTTTCACCAATGGACAGATCATCCAAAATGAAAATAAATAAGGCAGCACAAGCTTTAAATGATACATTAAACGATGTGGACTTTACTGATATTTATAGGACATTCCATCCAGAAACAACAGAATACACTTTCTTCTCAAGTGCTCATGGAACATTCTCCCAGATAGATTATATCCTGGGTCACAAATCAAGCCTTCGTAAATCTAACGAAACTGAAATCGTATCAAGTATCTTTTCCGACCACAACTCTATGAGACTAGACATCAATTACAGGAAAAAATGGGTAAAAATACATACACATGGAGGCTAAACACTACACTACTTAATAACTAAGAGATCACTGAAGAAATCAAACAGGACATCAAAAAAAATCTAGAAAAAAATGACAATGAAAACACAACGACCCAAAACCTTTGAGATGCAACAAGAGCAGTCCTAAGAGGGAAGTTTATAGCAATACAATCCTACCTCAAGAAACAAGAAACATCTCAAGTAAACAACCTAAGCTTACACCTAAAGCAATTAGAGAAAGAAGAACAAACACCCCCCCAAAGTTAGCAGAAGGAAAGAAATCATAAAGATCAGATCAGAAATAAATGAAAAAGAAATGAAGGGAAAATAGCAAAGATCAATAAAACTAAAAGCTGGTTCTTTAAGAAGATAAACAAAATTGATAAACCATTAGCCAGACTCATCAAGAAAAAAGGGAGAAGACTTAATTCAATAGAATTAGAAATGAAAAAGGAGAAGTAACAACTGACACTGCAGAAATACAAAGCATCATGAGCGATTACTACAAACAACTATATATGATAATAAAATGGAACCCTGGAAGAAATGGACAAATTCTTAGAAAAGCACACCTTCCGAGACTGAACCAGTAAGAAATAGAAAATATACACAGACCAATCACAAGCACTGAAATTGAAACTGTGATTAAAAATCTTCCAACAAACAAAAGCCCAGGACCAGATGACTTCACAGGCAAATTCTATCAAACATTTAAGAAGAGCTCACACCTATCCTTCTCAAACTCTTCCAAAATATACAGAGGGAGGAATACTCCCAAACTCATTCAACGATACCACCATCACCCTGATACCAAAACCAAGATGTCACAAAGAAAGAAAAATACAGGCCAATATCCCTGATAAACATAGATGCAAAAATCATCCATGAAATACTAGCAAACACAATTCAACAGCACATTAAATGGATCATACACCATGATCAAGTGGGGTTTTTCCCAGGAATCCAAGGATTCCTCAATATATGCAAATCAATCAATGTGATACACCATATTAACAAATTGAAGGAGTAAAACCATATGATCATCTCGATAGATGCAGAAAAAGCTTTTGACAAAATTCAATACCCATTTATGATAAAAAGCCTTCAGAAAGTAGGCACAGAGGGAAGTTACCTCAACATAATAAAGGCCATATATGACAAACCCACAGCCAACATTGCTCTCAATGGTGAAAAACTGAAACGATTTCCTCTAAGATCAGGAACAAGACAAAGTTGTCCACTCTCACCACGATTATTCAACATAGTTTTGGAAGTTTTAGGCACAGCAATCAAAGAAGAAAAAGAAATAAAAGGAATCCAAATTGGAAAAGAAGTAAAGGTGTCACTGTTTGCAGATGACATGATACTACATAGAGAATCCTAAAGATGTTACCAGAAAACTACTAGAGCTGATCAATGAATTTGGTAAAGTAGCAGGATATAAAATTAATGCACAGAAATCTCTTGCATTCCTATACACTAATGATGAAAAATCTGAAAGAGAAATTGAGGAAACACTCCCATTTACCACTGCAACAAAAAGAACAAAATACCTAGGAATAAACCTACCTAACGAGACAAAAGACCTATATGCAGAAAACTAGAAGACACTGATGAAAGAAAGTAAAGATGATACAAACAGATGGAGAGATAAACCATGTTCTTGGATTGGAAGAATCAACATTGTGAAAATGACTCTACTACCCAAAGCAATCTACAGATTCAGTGCAATCCCTATCAAATTACCAATGGCATTTTTCACAGAACTAGAACAAAAAATGTCACAATTTGTATGGAAACACAAAAGACCCCAAATAGCCAAAGCCATCTTGAGAAAGGAAAACGGAACTGGAGGAATCAGGCTCCCAGACTTCAGACTATACTACAAAGCTACAGTAATCAAGACAGTATGGTACCAGCACAAAAAGAGAAATATAGATCAATGAAACAGCATAGAAAGCCCAGAGATAAACCCACTCACATATGGTCACCTTATCTTTGATAAAGGAGGCAAGAATATACAATGGAGAAAAGACAGCCTCTTCATTAAGTGGTCCTGGAAAACTGGGCACCTACATGTAAAAGAATGAAACTCCCTAACACTGTACACAAAAATAAACTCAAAATGGATTAAAGACCTAAATATAAGGCCAGACACTCTCAAACTCTTAGAGGAAAACATAGGCAGAACACTCTATGACATAAATCACAGCAAGATCCTTTTTGACCCACCTCCTAGCAAAATGGAAATAAAAACAAAAATAAACAAATGGGACCTAATGAAACTTAAAAGCTTTTGCACAGCGAAGAAAACCATAAACAAGACAAAAAGAAAAACCTCAGAATGGGAGAAAATATTTTCAAATGAAGCAACTGACAAAGGATTAATCTCCAGAATTTACAATCAGCTCATGCAGCTCAATATCAAATAAACAAACAACCCAGTCCAAAACTGGGCAGAAGACCTAAATAGACATTTCCCCAAAGAAGATATACAGGCTGCTAACAAACACATGAAAGGATGCTCAGCATCACTAATCATTAGAGAAATGCAAATAAAACTACAATGAGGTATCACCTCACACCAGTCAGAATGGCCATCATCAAAAAATCTACAAACAATAAATGCTGGAGAGAGTGTGGAGAAAAGGGAACCCTCTTGCACTGTTGGTGGGAATGTAAATTGATACAGCCACTATGAAGAACAGTATGGAGGTTCCTTAAAAAACTAAAATAGTACTACCATACAATGCAGCAATCCCACTACTGGGCATATACCCTGAGAAAACCATAATTCAAAAAGTGTCATGTACAATGTTCATTGCAGCTCTATTTACAATAGCCAGGACATGGAAGCAACCTAAGTGTCCACCGACACATGAATGGATAAAGAAGATGTGGCACATATATATAATGGAATATTACTCAGCCATAAAAAGAAACGAAATTGAGTTATTTGTAGTGAGGTGGATGGACATAGAGACTGTCATACAGAGTTAAGTAAGTCAGAAAGAGTAAAATAAATACCATATGCTAACACATATATATGGAATCTAAAAAAAAAAAATGGTTCTGAAGAACCTAGGGGCAGGACAAGAATAAAGACACAGACGTAGAGAATGGACTTGAGGACACAGGGAGGGGGAAGGGTAAGCTGAGACGAAGTGAGAGAGTGGCATGGACATATATACACTACCAAATGTAAAATAGATAACTAGTGGGAAGCAGCTGCATAGCACAGGGAGATCAGCTCGGTGCTTTGTGACCACCTGGAGGGGTGGGATAGGGAGGGTGCGACTGAGTTGCAAGGGGGAGGAGATATGGGGATATATGTATATGTATAGCTGATTCACTTTGTTATAAAGCAGAAACTAACACAACATTGTAAAGCAATTATACTTCAATAAAGATGTTAAAAAAATAAAAAACAAGGATTGTCAAACTGCAGCCCTCTGGACAAATCTGGTCTGCCTGAGAGGTAAGAACAGTTTTTACATGTTTATAAATCGTTCAAAAAAAATCAAAAGACTATGTCATGATACCTGAAAATTAGGTGACATTTTAATTTGTGTCCATAAATAAAGTTTTATTAAAGCACAGCCATGTCTTTTCCTTTACATGATGTCTATGGATGCTTTCTCTCTATGAGTGCAAAGTTGAACAGCTGTCACCAGTCTTACAGACCCCAAGCCTAATATATTGATATTTACTCTCTTTCCCTTTGCAGAAAATGTCTGCCAAGCCCTGATCTAAGTAGACCAATATCTGAGATCATCATTTCCCACCTTTTATTTAAAATCAGGCTAGCTACACTTGTCTTTTTAAAGCCTATTTGATTCTTTTAATACTTTTTCAAAGGAGATAAATTCTGAATGGTTTTACTGTGATTAGGCAGAAAAGAGAGGCAGAGTTATCTTATGTATCTGGAACTGTTCTAATTGCCCACATGGGTCATTTGTCCTAATGCCCGCTTTTTCCTTAATTAATTTTAGTAGGTAATTAAGGATGCTAATTCATTCCACAATTGTGCCACCCTCTGCAGCACTTATCTGAACAGATATAACCACAGTTGCGCCTGAGCCAGATATGCTGATTTAAGTCTTATCAAAATGAGCTTAAAGACATGTTGAAATGGAATTAGAATGGCAGAGGAGATATTTTGTTCCCTATTAAATGCTGGCACATCTCCCCTTCCTCAAAGAGCAGCTACATAAACAGCTCTCTCCATGGCAGTCCTAGGTTGAGGGCACTTTCAGAAATACTACTGTTATGAAATTATTCCAGAAACATAGCTCTTTACATCAGGCATGATCTATTGGGACAGCTAACTATTACACAGCAACTTCATCTCTTTTAAAAAAATCACAAGGGACATAAAATGACAATAAAACAAACAAGATGTGATGGGAGAGGTAGTTACATCAGGCTTGGAATTTCCTCCTTTTTCTTCTGATTTTTCTTTCACCTTTGATTTTTCTCTTCTTGGAATATCATCTTCCCTTTTTTTTTTCCTGGCCAAGTGCTACTTTAGCTCCGAGCTCACATCATTACAGTAGTCATGTCTTTACTCCGTTATCCCAAAGCACTTTGCATATATCTTCATTAAAACACTTTCACACGCTATTAGGGCTACCTTTTGTTTGGTTTGGTTTTTAACATATCTTTAGCTTTAGTTAAATTACTAGTTTCCTAGAGAAAAAACCCATGCTCTTTGCATCTTCAGTCCTCAACCCTGGTCTGGTGTTGGGTGCATAGAAAGTGTCCCATAAAAAGTAGTTGAAGGGCTTCCCTGGTGGCGCAGTGGTTGGGAGTCCGCCTGCCGATGCAGGGGACACGGGTTCGTGCCCCGGTCCGGGAGGATTCCACATGCCGCGGAGTGGCTGGGCCCGTGAGCCATGGCCGCTGAGCCTGCGCGTCCGGAGCCACAACGGGAGAGGCCACAACAGTGAGAGGCCGGCGTACCGCAAAAAAAAAAAAAAAAAAGTAGTTGAAGTGATTTAACTTTTTCCTCCTTTACCATTTTAAAAATTTCCTTCAATAGTCAGTAATTTTTCATTGTCATTCCCACTAGTGGCATATTGACCGTGACGCTACTCAAAACACTCAGGCATAGAATAGAAAAACTGATTTAATTTTATTTTTTTAACATCTTTATTGGAGTATAATTGCTTTACAATGGTGTGTTAGCTTCTGCTTTATAACAAAGTGAATCAGTTATACATATACATATATCCTCATATCTCTTCCCTCTTGTGCCTCTCTCCCACCCTCCCTATCCCACCCCTCTAGGTGGTCACAAAGCACTGAGCTGATCTCCCTGTGCTATGTGGCTGCTCCCCACTAGCTATCTACTTTATGTTTGGTAGTGTATATATGTCCATGCCACTCTCTCACTTGGTTCCAGCTTACCCTTCCCCCTCCCCATATCCTCAAGTCCATTCTCTAGTAGGTCTCCAGAATTTACAATCAGCTCATGCAGCTCAATATCAAATAAACAAACAACCCAGTCCAAAACTGGGCAGAAGACCTAAATAGACATTTCCCCAAAGAAGATATACAGGCTGCTAAAGTAGGTCTTTATTCCCAGCCTGCCCCTACGTTCTTCAGAACTTTTCTTTTTATTATTATTCTATATATGTGTGTTAGCATACGGTATTTGTTTTTCTCTTTCTGACTTACTTCACTCTGTATTACAGACTCCAGGTCCATCCACCTCACTACAAATAACTCAATTCTGTTTCTTTTTATGGTTGAGCAATATTCCATTGTATATATGTGCCACATCTTCTTTATCCATTCATGTGGCAATGGACACTTAGGTTGCTTCCATGTCCTGACTATTGTAAATAGAGCTGCAATGAACATTTTGGTACATGACTTTTTTTGAATTATGGTTTTCTCAGGGTATATGCCCAGTAGTGGGATTGCTGGGTCATATGGTAGCTCTATTTTTAGTTTTTTAAGGAACCTCCATACTGTTCTCCATAGTGGCTGTATCAACTTACATTCCCACCAATAGTGCAAGAGGGTTCCCTTTTCTCCACACCCCCTCCAGCATTTATTGTTTCTAGATTTTTAATGATGGTCATTCTGACTGGTGTGAGATGATATCTCATTGAAGTTTTGATTTGCATTTCTCTAATGGTTAATGATGTTGAGCATTCTTTCATGTGTTTGTTGGGAATCTGTATGTCTTCTTTGGAGAAATGTCTATTTAGGTCTTCTGCCCATTTTTGGATTGAGTTGTATGTTATTTTGATATTGAGCTGCAAGATATTGACCCACCTCCTAGAGAAATGGAAATAAAGGAAAAATAAACAAATGGGACCTAATGAAACTTAAAACCTTTTGCACAGCAAAGGAAACCATAAACAAGATGAAAAGACAACCCTCAGAACGGGAGAAAATATTTGCAGATGAAGCAACTGACAAAGGATTAATCTCCAAACTTAACAAGCAGCTCATGATCCAATTTTTTAATTAAAAAAATAAAATTTCACTTATAGGACCGTAGTGACTAATTGTTAGAGGGGAAAGCCAGAGCCTCAGAGTGTCTCTCTCTCTCTCACTCTCTCTGTCTCTCTCTGTCTCTCCCCCACACCTCTCTAGTAAATGCATTGGCAGGAAAGCGTAAGAGATACAGCCCTTTGTCTTCCCACCATTCAGGCTTCCTCGTAACACCGCCAAGTCTGTTTAGAACTACCTCCCACGTGCTGTGTAGTTCTGGGGAGAGGCTGTTCCCATGCACCACAGGGGCCAAGGATGTTGGCTGTCCGCCTCCAGCTCCATGCGTCCAGGGAAAGCCAGGCAGACCCCTCTGCTGGGTTTTTGACTCTCCAGGGGTTGCGAGGACCTAGAGGTTACCGACCACGGTGACAGCATCCACTCTGATCCTGCTGGGCGACTCCCACTACAGCTCCTGATCCCAGACTTCTGGCTTCTCTTCATGTCTGGCCATTTACCAGACTCAGACCTCCCTCCAGCCTTACCCTGATTATCTAACAGTATTTTTCAAGAACTTCCTTTTAGTCTTTGCTTTCTCTGGCTTACAAACAAAAATTCTGACTGTTAAAGGTAGTATCAGACAAGACTATTCAGGCCAAGGCTAAATCCAGCTGAGTCTGGAAAATACGCTCGTGTATTTAGTGAATAATAATAACTATTATTATTATTACTTACATGTAGTGACTCTTTACTATGTGGCATTTAATGTTCACAAAAACTCTGTGAGATAAGGCAGTTCCCATCATTATCACCTTCTATCTTCCATGGACAGGAAAACTAAGGCAGAGAGAGGATACACCAGTATGACAGGGTCACATGGCTCATAAGTGACGGGGCTTGGCCCAAATCAAGGCAGTCTATCTTTATATTATTCGTTTTTAATAATAGGAAGAATTATATAATTCTCATTACTATTGTTAGTAATAATACCTAATATTTATTATGCACTTACTATGTACAAGCACTGATCATTTATTCCTCGCAATACCTTTTGAAGCAACTTCTAACTTTATATAGGGTAATCCTTATTTTAAAGATGAGAAAACTGAAAAATGGCATGATTAAACAACTAGCCCAGTTACCCAAAGCTAGTAATTGGAAGATCAAGATTTGAACCCAAGCACTCCCAGCCACACACTCCCCACTCACCATGATGACCTGACAGGAGCTTTGCAACTGCAAGAGACTCAAGCTCTAAATCTATCATTGCATGAACTAGCTATGTGACCTTAAGTGTGACTTTGTTTCTTCACATACAAGAAGGAAATACTATTACCAAACATCTAACATAATTTACAAGGCTTTTATGAGGGAAAAACTACATGCTATTTTAAAGTGTTTTGAAAATTGCTATTCATGTGAACACCTATTAGGTTTTATTTAATACATCTTTATTGGAGTATAATTGCTTCACAATACTGTGTTAGTTTCTGTTGTACACTAAAAGTGAATCAGCCATATGCATACACATGTCCCCATATCCCCTCCCTCTTGAGCCTCCCTCCCACCCTCTAGGTCATCGCAAAGCACCGAGCTGATCTCCCTGTGCTATGCAGCTGCTTCCCACTAGCTAACAATTTTACATTCGGTAGTGTATATACGTCGATACTACTCTCACTTCACCCCAGCTTCCCGCTCCCACCCCGTGACCTCAAGTCCATTCTCTATGTCTACATCTTTATTCCTGCTCTGCAACTAGGTTCATCAGTACCATTTTCGGGTTTTTTTTAGATTCCATATATATGCATTAGCATATGGTATTTGTTTTTCTCTTTCTGACTTATTTCACTCTGTATGACAGAATCTAGGTCCATCCACCTCACTACAAATAACTCAGTTTCGTTTCTTTTTATGGCTGAGTAATATTCTATTGTATATACATGCCACATCTTCTTTATCCATTCATCTGTCAATGGCCATTTAGGTTGGTTCCATGTCCTGGCTATTAAAACTAAAAATAGAACTACCATATGACCCAGCAATCCCACTACTGGGCATATACCTGAGAAAACCATAATTCAAAAAGAGTCATGTACAATGTTCATTGCAGCTCTATTTACAATAGCCAGGACATGGAACCTATTAGATTTTTTTAACCTGTACTTTTAGAAATTTGAAAGGCCATGCTGTTTATCATCGTTGAATTGCAGTCTCTAAAAGAAATGCATGCACAGATGAGAATCATTTATAAAACATCCCTGAGTACATTTTAGAGAGCTAGAACATTCTAGAATGCAGAGGACAACTCTCGCAACAAAGAATTATCCTACCCAAAATGTTAATAGTGCCAAAATAGAGAAGCCCTGGTTTAGCTCTTTTATTGTTGTTATCTAGAACTTTGTTCCAACAGAGGCTCTTGGCTAGGAACAGTATATTCCTGTTCCCCTTTGTGTTTTGTTTCCTGAAACGGCATTTGCAGATTTTAAAGAGCACATATCTGCTTGAGCTGCATGTGGATAATTGGGTATTACCCAACATAATTGCTTTTATGCAGGGCTTCTTGCCCAAATGACTAGATATAAATACTACAGATGAATCACTTGATACATGGTATCAAATTTTAATTAGGCAAATTGAAAGGAAATTCAAATGGAAAAATTATTATTTCTTTCTCAAACATCAGAAGAAAAACCAAAATATTCGGTAATGACTCTAAGATGGAGGGAAAAAAGGTAAGGTGAAGGGAGAGGAATGAAAATATTTTCCATCTTTAGCCCTGAAAAATAAGTGTGAGGAGAGTAAAGTTCAATCTAAAATAAGATTCCTCTCCTAAGCCAAGAGCAACCTACTTTATTCTAACTTCCAATTTGTTCTCTCAGTACACACATTCCAAATGACCAACAGTGTGATTGCAGCTCAAAGAGATTGGGCATCAAATCGACTCTCTGCTCTCCACCCTCTCAAATAATATATAACTGCTATTGGGGATACCACAGTTTCCACCACTGTCCTTGGTCCTGAGCTTCAGTTTTCCCATCCTCATTCCCAATGACAGGATTGGCCCCAAGGTCTCTTTCAGCCCTAACAGGCCATGATACTATGTTAACACCCACAACTATTTAAACCATCAGCTGGTACCTACTATGGCTGGGCTTCCAAAGAAATATGTGACAACAGATAGAATAATTCACAGTTCACTTAGGTGCATATATCTCCTGTGGAAACATACAAGAATAAAAAATTCTTTTTTCCATGCCTTAAAATCTAAAACAATGTCATGTTAAGTGTCAAGGTAAACATCAACATAATTTGGAAGCTATGTCAGAGGTGAATGTTGTGCAATTAACTTTCCCATTTTCCTTATATGTCATAATAGGTTTTATACCTAAAAGATGGGTTGAAATATCCTGAAGACTTTCTTGAGAGAAAATCATGTTTTCTTGAAGAAATTCAGTACTAACACCAATAAAATTTACAGTAAGATAGAGTATAATCCAAATATCTCAAACTTTACTTGTTTGGAAATAAGATTTCAATTGAAGACCATTACTTCTTTAAAAAAAAAAAAAAAAAGACTCTGCCAGCTTTATTTCCAGATATTAGCTCTCATGTAAAGATCCCCTAGCTCTGTGGAATCATTTTGTAGAATAATATGGCAATTGGGAAAAGGGGCTCTGCAGGTAGATTGCCTGGCATCCAGACCTGGCTCTGACATTTCTTAGCTGTGTGATCTTAGACTTTCCTTAGTCTTCTGCAACTTAGTTTTCTTATCTACAAAATGGGGATAATAATAGTAACTCATAAGGTTGTCATGAGGATCAAGTGAGATGAGTCATGAAAAGTACTTAAAACAGTGCCAGGCACATAGACCTTAATTGCATTCAGTCATGTATCATCATCACCATTATTATTAATAACATTAGCTTTTATATTAGCATTACTCTTTTCCACTCGGAGTATCATATTTTGCTGCCAGACCTTTGCCTCTGCTGCTGATACCTCTCATAATATCATACTCTTAGACACTGCTGTCTATAGCCGGTGACTGCTATAGGAATTCCTGTCTCTAGTCTGGGAATTGGACATTACCCATGTTGTTTCAAACTGAACACGGGAACGAGCTCCTTTTTAACTCTCTATTTATGAGTGAAATCAGGTGACACATTTTAATAGGCAGTGCTGGAGGTCAGAGGCCATGGATGGGTTATAGAGTAAGAGGAATCATTTATGACTCTTGCACAAGCCGAGACCCAAATCTTACAGACACATCTCTCTCTCTTACACCTGGCAGCCACTTTCCCTTGAACAGAGCCATACCACTGCTTCCACCACGCACCTAACACGCCCTTCACTGGATTTACCCCAGATGTTTTCATGCTTTAAAATCTAGAAGCAAACTCAGTCCTAAATCCCCGAGTGAAAAGAGGCTCTTTACCTCACCCCTACTTAAAGTCCTTCTCCCAAAATTCTCTTTCAAGATTATTGATGATAAAAAAATCCAGTGTCCATAAGAAACCTGGTAGTGGAAAGGTCTAATCTTACAGACTCAAAAATGCTGGTAATATTTTCTATTAAAACTCTCACTCTCCAAACTTAGAAACAGAAAAGATTCAGATAAAATTGGTAACATAGGTCCCTTTGGAGGAAAGGTATACCTACAATTCCAAACTCTTACTACCTGGTATCCAAAATTTAAGACATGAATGTATTCAGATAATTAATTTACAATTGTCCTTGTAATCTGAACTTACTACTGGAACTCTCGTTATCACAACTTAGAGTCTGAATGGATTTGAATTGCAAGGGATACATGTATCATTATAATAGCATAGTTTAAAGTAGGTATATCCTCTGGAAACTGGATTGTTCATTCTTTTTTTTAAATATTTATTTATTCATTTATTTGGTTGTGCTGGGTCTTTAGTTGCAGCTGGAGGGCTCCTTAGTGGCAGCACACGGACTCTTAGTTGCGGCATGCATGTGGGATCTATTTCCCTGACCAGAGCCCCCTGCATTGGGAGCATGGAGTCTTAACCACTGTGCCACCAGGGAAGTCTGTGGATTGTTCATTCTTATCTGTGTTCTCCTCATTAAGGTAGCAGAGAGGATATACAGATTTATTTCATGAAGCTGGCATACTCCAATATCAAAATCAGGAAAAGAAAGCACACCAAAAAGAGAGAAAAAAAAAGAGAGAAATATAAAAATAATAGGTCCCTAATGCTTTCTATCTATGGTTAAATGCATATAATTTTGGATTGCTATTTCCCTGCAAATAAAAAGCTAAAGAAAATCAAATATGATAACTCAAATGTATGCCCCTGTTCTTTCAAAACCTGTATTTTCTGAGGCAAAAAAAAAAAATCTTAATTAAAAATCTCTCTAGTTAATTTTATTTTTCAGACTATGTGTTTGATCAAGTTCTATCAAAATTAAGGTTTGGATTTATGCCTTATTTGGTATTCTTTCAATGTAATTATAAACATGTATCAAACAATGAACATGGAAGGGCCCCCTTTTATTGAAACTAGCAAAAATACACAACACTTTAGATTATTTTTCAAATCATTTTCCAACAGTTAAATAATAGAACTAATGTGTATTCATGTGTGCATGAGCCATGGCGCAAGAATAATTAGTACCAGCAGAGATCCCAGCCACTGCAAACCTTCTGCTGTCCCCTGAGCCAAGTGATTCTTAGGACTCAGCCCTTTGAGCAAGTGGGTGGATTGGCCGGCTTAGAGATAGTGAGTCAGATGGGAAATAAGGATTCAGATCCCTGGGAAGGAGCACAAAGCATGTAGAACAGATGCCCACCACAGATGGAGAAATAGTGGACAGCCAGCAGCCAAAGTATTCAAAGGGCTTTCAAACTTCCAGGACACAATAAGCTAATTGAACATAACGTTAGGGAAAGAAGCAATAGACTAAAGGCATAAGACCTGTGTAACCATAGACATGTCATTTAACCTACAAAATCCCTCACTTTCTCACCTGTTAAGTAAGGAAGTTGGAACAGATAAAGTGTAAATCTCCTTTTAATTGTAAAATTCAATAATTCTACACAAATTACTTCTTTTTACTCATTTGTACTTAAAAACTGTCAGTGATATTGGTTAGTAGAGGAAAGTAGTGAAATACAAAAATAAAAATCATGTGTAACGAGTTTTGACTGTCATAGTCTGAGGCATTTATGACAGTGACTTCCTATTTTGTTTTAATTATGCTGTTTTTTAAACTAACAGTTTCACATCCTGGTTCAACTGAAAAAGATAGAAGGTGACCCAGAGGCAAAACAGTAAAAGAAACTTAAAAAAATAAATAAAACTATGTTTGTATCATAATCTTCTCACAAAGCATTATAAAAATCTATGAAGTATAAGCTGCTTTATCTTGAGCTACAGACCTTCAGATATTGCCCATTCTATGCTGGAAAAAAAAAATCATTCAGTTATGAGTGAGCCACTATTTCTTGAACAGCTTTGTCATTACCACTTCATTAGCAAAATGTGGAAATGAAGACAGTTGATAAAAGGTTTTGTATGAGAAAATGTATAATGTTTTCTACTTCCCACAAATTCAATTTAAAGATCTAGTTGCAAGATCATAAAGTAAAGATAAATGTGACATTAATTTAATTAGGAGAAAATTGTAGAAATCAGATCCATTTATTTGAAATTGATTTATTATTTAACCAATATTTTATTGGTGTAGCGATCTTCTATCCTAAGATTATGGAATTTGTTTAAATTCACACCAGTTAAAGGACAAAAACCAGTTATTCCACTTTCATTATGGTTCCTGTAGAATTAATTTTTCTCTGAGCCTCAATTTGTTACAAATTTTTTAGAGCAAGTTAGAGTGTACCGACTCTTGGTTTTCATTGGCCGTATCCAAACTAGTCCTACAGAATCTGGGCTCCTTATAGGGTACATTACAGTAAAAAGAATTGTCTTTTTCTCCCCACCTTTTCAGTAGAAAATTGCATATTATTACTTGAACAACTTTGACATTGTACTTTATGTTATTTAAACTTTTATCATTTGTCAGATGGCCTTCTCCTAAGATGGCTGACTGATTCTATACTTCATTTTTATGGATGTCAGAATATCATTTTGTTAAAGGAAATCTCATTTTTATTACCTGCTTCCAACAAATGAAGTGGTTGCAAATGTGTTATGTGCAAACTTTAGGTGCTAATAAAATTCATTTTCCGCAAGAAGGGAAAGCACACATAATGAGTCATTTCTTATTTAATGGCATGAGAGCATGAGCAACATACTCAAGCAAGGGAAGAGAATGTTGTAACGCAAATCGTTTCATCATTTCCTGGAAACTCAGTGCTCGCACTCAAAATATGAGCAAAAGGGAAAGAGTTCTGAAACGACAAATATATCTCAAACAAGCAATTTTCTTCTTCTCTTTTCAGTGTCTTTATTATTTACCTAATAAGTTTGCTTTTTTCTTGATCTATTCTTTAGTGTTCCTATAGTATTAATTTTAGAACTATAAGCAAAATGTTTTAATTTTCATGTGAAGTCTGTAAAATATCATTTTACTTTGTCACCAAATAAATGTCTACTATGTGTATTTAAATCCAGAGAAGTTTGTGGATAAGATGTTTTTAAGGTATTTCTATTTCTTTTTTCTTTCTTTCTTTCTTTCTTGGCTACATAGGGTCTTAGTTGTGGCATGGAGGATCTTCATTTTGACATGCGCATTTAGTTGCCCTGCTGCATGTGGGATCTTAGTTTCCTGACCAGGGATCGAACCTGCATCCCCTGCATTGGAAGGCGGATTTTTAACCATTGGACCACCAGGGAAGTCCCATGATTCTTTAACGTGCCCTTTACATAGGTTTTGGGAAATCATTTCCCAGCCTTTGCTTGACCTCACTTTCAGCACTAGGCTTCTTCCACATAAAACTGCTTTAATACATTGTGAATGTTTCTTTTAATCACAGCAACAGAATTTTCTTTCAAAATACCCTGCTCTGACATTGATCCCAGAGAGAAAAAAAAAGTGTCATGGTAGATGAAGCATAAAAAGGAAAGTTCCTTTGAAAATTCTTCCAACACCAAATACCTTTTAGAAGTCTCATCTAAAGGTAAAGAAGAAAATAATTAGAGATAAGCCACATCCTATTCTCCAGTCATCTTTCTAATTAGCAAAGTCCTTCCCCTCCAGTGCTACTAAAGGAGAAAACTTAAGTACTTGTTGACATAGCAAATACACTGATGGGAGCTGACCAAAACCCATTCATGAATATCAGAATTTTTTTTAGATATCACTGGTGAACACAAAGAGCTCACCTCATTCATGAGGGCTACTGAGTTTCTCTCCTGAAATGTTTCAACCATAGGATAAGCATGCATACAAGAAGGCAAAAATAATTACATATCCGTTCACACATAGAGTCGTGTGCCTGTTCTGAAAACCAAATTGAGTCTCTACTCTCTGACATTGAGGCACGTGGACCCCACTTTGCCTAATAAGTTCATTCAAAGTAGATGTGACAATTTCCCAGCAGTGGGATTCAGCAAACAGGGTAGACAGAATCAAACAGCAAAATTCTCCACATGAAGCTGCCACAGAACTTATGGGAATCCTAACCCTACCACAATATCCAGCAGGACTGTCAGGCTCATTAGAGTCTTCCTGTTCACACAAGGGGGATCATGCCTGCAAAGTACTCCTGTCAAAATTCCAATGGAATCTATCACAGAAATAGGAAAACCAATACTAAAATTTGAATGGAACCACAAGTAACCCTGAATAGCCAAAGTAATCATGAGGAAAAAGAACAAAGGTGGACGCATCACACATCCTGACTTCAGATGTTACTACAAAGCTATAGTAATCAAAACAGTATGATACTAGCAAAAAATAGACACATAGATCAATGGAACAGAATTAAGACCCAAGAAATAACTCCCCACATATATAATTGACTAGTATTTGACAAAGGAGCCAAGAATACTCTTCAATAAATGTGTTGGGAAAATGGGTAACCACACTCAGAAAAACGAAATTGGATCCCTATCTTGCACCACTCACAAAAATTAACTTGACATGGGTTAAAGACTTTAAATTAAGACTGGAGCCATAAAATTTCTAGAAGCAAACAGAAAAAAAAACACTCCTTGACATTGGTTTTGGCAATGATTTGGGGGGTATGACACCAGAAGCACAAGCAACAAAAGCAAAAATAAATATCTGGAACTCCATCAAACTAAAAAGCTGCTGCACAACAAAAGAGACAATCAACAAATTGACAAAATGACCTACAGGATGGGAGAAAATGTTTGCAAACCATCTCTCAGATAAGGAGTTAAT
This sequence comes from Monodon monoceros, assembly GCF_005190385.1. Lineage (NCBI taxonomy): Eukaryota > Metazoa > Chordata > Mammalia > Artiodactyla > Monodontidae > Monodon > Monodon monoceros. Next base: position 15,803,064 of record NW_021703768.1, on the reverse strand, counting down.
ATCCAAAATATATAAGGAACTCATACAACTCAACAGCAAAAACAATCTGATTTTAAAATGGGCAGAGGAACTGAATATACATTTTTCCAAAGAAGACATATAAATGGCCAATAGGTACATGAAAAGATGTTCAACATCCCTAATCAACAGGGAGACGCAAACCAAAACCACCATGAGACATCACCTCACACCTGTTAAAATGGCTGTCATCAAAAAGACAAGAGATAACAAGTGTTGGTGAGGATGTAGAGAAAAGGGTGCATTGTTGGTGGGAATGTAAGCTGGTGCAGCCACTATGGAAAACAGTATAGAAGTTCCTCAAAAATTAAAAATAGAACCACCGCCTAATCTGTTAATCCCACTTCTAGGTATATATCCAAAGGAAATGAAAACCAGATATTGAAAAGATGTCTGCTCTCCTATGTTTATTACAGCATTATTCACAATAGTCAAAACATCGAAACAGATGAATGAATAAGGAAGATGCAGTATATATATTCAATGGAATATTATTCACCCAAGAGAAATGACATCCTACCATTTTTGGCATTATGCTAAGTGAAATAAGTCAGATAGAGAAAGACAAACATTGCATAATACCACTTATATGTGGAATCTAAATAAGCCAAACTAGAGATTATCATACTAAGTGAAGTATTATAATTCAGAAAGAGAAAGGCAAATATCATATGATATCACTTATATGTGGAATCTAAAATACGATATAAATGAACTTATTTACAAAATAGAAACAGAGTCATGACATGGAAAATAAACTTAAGGTTACCAAAAGGGAAAGGGGGTGGGGGAGGGATAAATTAGGAGTTTGGGATTAGCAGATACAAGCTACTATACATAAAATAGATAAATGACAAGGTCCTACCTTATAGTAGAGGGAACTACATTTAATAACCTGTAATAAACCATAATGGAAAAGAATATATATATATATATATATATATACACACATATATAAAACTTTGCTGTATATCAGAAACCAACACAACATTGTAAATCAACTATATCTCAATTAAATTTTTTTTAAATAATTAAAATTTTAAAAAGCCAAACTCACAGAAACAAAGTAAAATGATGGCTACCAGGGGTTGCAGAGCAGGGAAATGGAGAGCTGTTCAAAAAGTACAAACTTCCAGTTATAAAATGAATAAATTCTGGGGCTCTAAGGCACAGTATTGTGATGCTAGTTAACAATACTGTATTATATACTGGAAGGTTGCTAAGAGAGTAGATCTTAGATGTTCTCACCACAAAAAAGAAATTATAATTTATGTGACATGAGAAAGGTGTTAGCTGACACTACAGTGGGGATCATATTGTAATATACAAGGGTATTAAATCAACACATTATACACCTTAAACTTACACAATGGTGTATGTCAAGTATACATCAATAGAGCCAGAAAAAAATATTTTCAGCCAACCCACATGTCTTGAACATGAATTGTTTCGCCAACTTGAATTGAATTGTTCACCAACATCCATTACGTAATTTTTTAACTTTCTAGGACTGATCAGAAAGGAAGCTAGCTAGCACAATTTTACCAGCCACCTCTGGAGGCTTTCTGGGCTTTGATTACTTTTTAAAATGCTAAACAACCACTTCTGGAGTGTGTATTCTTTGTCAGCGTACTACAAATGTTAAATAACTGATCCAAGAGCTAGAGTATACCGTGTGTGTCTCTGCGCATGTGCCTCCCACTGACTATGCCAAAGAACTTCAAAATAAATCACATTCAATATAGTCATTTTCAAGGATTCAGATAAAACCCTCACTCAGCACAACTTATGGATTCTCTGGGAGGTGTCCTAGATTTGACCTGAGAAGTGTGAATTAAAGGTCTCTGAATTATCCACCACTCAAAATCCACCACTCTAATTACTGTAAACAGGACACAGGCATAATCAACAAATATTTTTTGAATCAAATTGAACTGTCTGGACTCAAAAAGAACAGAGTCTTCTCACACCCCTTTAGGCTCCAACTTCAGAACAGCCAGCAACCACACTGGAACCTTATTTGTTGTTGATAAAGTTCACTGCCACGCTCCCAGAGCTCAAAAGTCAGGTTCAGGGACTTCCCTGGTGGTGCGGTGGTTGAGAATCCACCTGCCAATGCAGGGGACACGGGTTTGAGCCCTGGTCCGGGAGGATCCCACATGCCGCAGAACAACTGAGCCCGTGATCCACAACTACTGAAGCCCGCGTGCCTCAACTACTGAGGCCTGCATGCCTGGAGCCCGTGCTCCACAACGGGAGGGACCACCGCAATGAGAAGCCCGCGTACACCGCAACGCTCGCCGCAACTAAAGAAAGCCTGTGCACAGAAACGAAGACCCAACACAGCCAAAAAAATAAATAAATAAATACATTTATTAAAAAAAAAAAAAAAGTCAGGTTCAGATAGGAGCTAAATTACCCCTGTGGAACTGTGAAGACAGCCCTTATCCCAGGGCTCAGACTTTCCTTTAAATAAGATTTCAGGTTTTTTTAAATACCATCAAATACTTTATGACCATAACGCTTCAGATGTCACATATTGATATTTCCACTGTCTTATTTTTTTCTCTGCTTTTTGAAAAAAAAAAAAAGATGTTTTTAAAAATTGCCCAGGATTATGCTAAGAAAAAAAAGAAAAAAGCCGTTTTTCAAAGAGGGAAATAATTATCTACATTTGATAGCTCTGGCTGTAAGGATGCTCAAGAATCTGGAACAACCTCCCTCGAAAGCTCATTGATTTTTATTGCTGGCAGACCGTTGAATGTCGACAGGTCCTTAGTGTTTAGCTTAGTGGGACGTTTCTGCTTGGCTCACAAACTACGTGACTGCTGGGAAACCTGCCAAACTTGAGTGTTTCCTGACAGATCTAATCGATCTCACAACTAACCTCTTCTTAGTTGGAGCTCTATTTTTCATACCTGCCCATTGAGAAGGGCCGTGGTTGAAAAGGAAAGGTACTTTAGTCTCACAGTCTGAAGAAAAAGAGATTATATTTCCCCCCATCATTTTGGCATTTAGCTGCCAAAGCAATTTGATTTCAAAATCAAAGTTCACAGTGCATGGTGTTTAGTGTTACTGTCGACATTCAGATATGAGACAAATGTCACTTAACGGTACTGTGTGAACCTGGAACCGCACTGCTGATTTGTGCTGCCACTAACTTCTTTCCTGCCTCGCTTGAAAACAATGACCTTTGACCCCTAGTTTAGTTCAAATAATTCTCTGTGCTGCACACCAGCATTAAATAACATTAGAATCAAATTATTTGTGTATGTTTATCTCTCCTACAATAATACACTCTTTAAAACCAAAGGATTCATGATTGTATCCTTAGCACTTAGTATGACAACGTGCCTGGCATGTTGTCAATACTCTTGATGGGTCTGGGGGGGGTTAAACATTATGCACCTACTCCTACCCCTGCTAGACAAGTTCTCAGCCCAACAAATTTAACCAGTGACTTCATTAGCCCTAAGAATATGAAATCCAGGCTATGAAATAAATCCACTGGGAGCAGGACAAGAGTGGATTTTCTCCCCATGACAAATATCAGAGAAAATGAGCAGGACAAAGGATTGGTTATTTCCAATGTTCTGTACTTAAATAGCAAGAACAAACCTAGGTGCACTAGAAATGGCACGAGTTTCCTGCCAGGCAAGAAAGGTACCTGGCAATTTGAGACAAGAGGACCCATCAGATCAGGGATGACACCGAGAACGGCTTCCCCAAATTCATCACCATGCCTTGTGTCAGCTCTGGCATTAAGATAGGATTAGGAAAATTTGAAAGCAAAGGAAATAAGCAACCTACTTCCAAAGCAACATGAAGAGTGAAAAATATAGTGTAATAAGATTTCCTTAATCTAAACGGAAAGTGTAAATTACTATGATTAACATGAGGCAATTTTCCTAACTCTGTCACTGAATGCTGAATTAGCTTTTAGCCATCCAATTAATCATACTACAAATATGAAATATGATTGATGACTGGCTAGAGATAGAGATAGTTGATTGATAGTTGATAGATAGATAGATAGATAGATAGATAGATAGAAAAATAGATGGTAGGTAACCTGCCATAATTCAAAATACACAGTGGGGTCAGTATCATATGGAATAGGAAAGGAAAGTTGCTTGAAATTAAGTACTTTAATGCATCATGCACAAGGGAATAAGCAATACTGAGCTGCAATCTGGATGCCTGGATTCATATTTTGGTCTCATGTTGCTTGCCTTTCAGTTCTTGCCTGTCAAAGAAATAAGGTGAAAAGACAAAGGCTGACCCCTATTAGCCTAATTTTGATGAGCTAAAAGTCCAAAGGAGGAAAGAAAATTACAACATTAAAAGGACAGAAAAAGAGGAGCATGCCTGATTAAAAGAAGCTATTTTCTTCAAAGAGTAAACATATTAAGAAATGTACTGTTTGCAAAATCACTTCATTCAAAGCATTAATATGTGACTTTCATTAATGTGTTGAGGGCTGTACATTGCAAAATAACAGATAAGATAAAAGATGGGAATAAACCTTCCCTAAACCATTGCAATTGCATGGGGTATAGGGTTATCAGATAAAATACAGAACACTCAGTTAATTTTGAATTTCAGATAAATAATGAATTTTTTAGGATAAGTCTATCATAAATATTTTATGGAGTATGCTTATACTAAGAAAGTATCTGTTATTTATTAAAATTCAAATTTAACTGGGCATCTCATGTTTTCATTTGCTAAGTCCAGCAACTCTACTTGAGTGTCAAGATACTTCTGAATTTCTAAACACAACAAAAGTCTCATTTAGCTTGTCATAAAATTACAGTCAAATACTCAAATTCTGACAGATATTCAGAGACTATTACAGCTTCCTGCTGCTTATAGCAAAAACTGAACTATAAACACTGCCTGTATTTTAAATTCATAGCAAAAAAGAACACTAGGAAAAACAACGAGAATTCTTCTCTTCTTCCAGTACCTGAAATCCTGGCCATGCTATTTCCCTTGTTTTTTATAGCAAATCAGCAATTGGCAGGTATAAAGTTGTCTCACAAAATTCTATGGTGACGAATACAGTGAGCTCTCACCAGAGCACAAAATTTAAGGGAAGGTACCAAAAAAAAAAAAAATCAGTAATCAAACTAAATAACATTTTATTGCAATATTTTTTAAAATAAAAATTAATGCAAAAAAATTTCATGATGAACAAAATATCAGACAGACATTTAAATGAAGACGGGATCTGACACTGCATTTTCATAATTTGTACCTACTTGCCTCCCCCTAATTCCAGCCCTAGCTTTTAACCTTCATGACCCTGATCGACACCCATGTTCACCTTGAAGCTTTTCCTGCCTGCTCTTTGGTAGTGATAGCTCTCTCCTCAGCTCCTGTGATTCAGCTACATGTGTTGTTATCTTCATAGCCTGGACTGAGAGTCCCTGAAACCAGCCCAGGCCACCCTTACATCACCATGCAGTACAAGGCACTGCAGTGCTATACCTAAAGGGATACCATTTCTGTTGTAGATATCATTGTTGAGGGAAATTTTCTTTTTTCTAATTTGTATTCAAATGCTCTATGGACAAGCAGTGACTCCATGACTTTTAAGATTAGTCTTAAACTGTAAAGTAAACATCTTACCTCTCATAGCCAGAAAGTGCTGTCTCTCAAGATGGAAATATGGGATGTTTGCTTGCCCGCATTTTAGGTAGATAATCCTCTTTCTGCATGGTAGTATGGACCATATAAATAATTGATACTGTCCATAATCAGTGGGAAAAATTACAACTTTCCATGACCTTTAAAAAGTTTTGGCAACATATTTTAAAATTTCTGCTGGTTATAAATATACATGAAAATGAAACTGATATTTATTTAATGCACTCTAATTGGAAGCATGAAAAATAAGGAGAATTAAAATATTTTATTTCTTTACAACCAAAACAAAAATTTCTCAAGGGCAGTTTGAACCTCCTTTGCTTTTCCTCATCATACAATTCACAATATGGCATGATCATCATTTCTATGCCTTGGTGAATTGTCATACACCTTTCTAAGTTTGGATTAGCTTTCAACATTTTTTCCTTTACGTTCTTATGTTGTGAGATATCACCAAAAGTTCCTCTAATGTGAAGTTTTTCGCCAGTTTTTCGTCACTTCCTCTGAGACATCTTCATCCTTTTCGTCACGGCCACTTTCCTCATCCGTGTCGGTAAGTTCTCCATCACCAAGTTCCTCTGGCTGCACATCTAGGGCCTCTCAAATGGTGGGAGTGTCAAGGTTTCCATGGTCAGCTAGTCCTTCTATATCTCCACTTGCTTTCATGCAAATTTCACTCTCAGCGTCATCACTTTTTGTTTCTCCCCTGGGTGTTCATCTATGTTGGTCAATTTCCTCTTCCCCCTACCTGCTTTTGTAAAATGTCATGTAGGTTTATCACTGAAGGAGGCAACACAATTACATACTTTGCTCTTGGTATGTGAACCAAATAACTGATGCACAGCAGCTAATTGCCAGTAGGCTTTAAAAGTGATCTGATTGGTCACTAATCATGATTCACAACTGTTATCTACTAGTGATCTGTGGATTACAGAGTTAGCAGTAAGTTTATACTTTATGCAATTACACACAGTTAATGTACCATAGTAACTGAAATTTGAACTATATTTTACTACTCAACTAGATTATGGTAACTGAAATTTATGCACATTGGAACTATGCAAAGTAAGGACTGCCCTTACTGTCTTCTAATCTCTCTTAATACTCCCTCTAGAGCTGAAGTAGAATTTGCTGAATATAAACCAAGTTACATAATGGAATTTAGAAGATTTTTCTCCTATTTTTCTCCTATTCTCATTCAAAGTATATTTTATACAAAGTATATTTTCTTAGTTTCTCAGGTTCTAATAAACCTGTCCATGCTAACATAGTCATAGAGAAGGATAAAGGGGATGCCTAGGACCCATTCTCCTTTCTAGATAAAACATGTAGATTATTGTCTAAAGTTTCAGCAACGTTGCTGAGGTCAACTCCATCCCAGTCTCCTTATGGCATGCCTCCCTATATAAATCAGAACCTGGAGGATTTCACAGCCTCCCCGGAAGTGAGGATTCTGCATGTGAACCAATATCTACTAGCAGATACAACCACGGAGACTTGGAAGATGGATTCAGCACTATGAGCCTTAGGCTCACCTGTGGTCCTCTGCAGCAGTAGCAGCAGAGGTATTTTAAGGTTCAGTCTTTAATTTCCTGAGAGCCATGAAGTAATCACAGCCTCAGAAGTGGGTTTCTACTGGAAGAGGCTCATGTCCTGTTGTAACATACAAGTTTGGTTATCTGGCACTCCTGCAAATTACGTAAGCTGTCCTGCACCCTCTAATAAATCCCTGTCTGCTTTAACTAGCTAGAATGGAAATTGTTAGTTGCATCAAGCACCCTGAGAGATACAGGTGTTAATTAGCAGGCTAGCTCAAATGATGCTACTTTCTTTCCTGTGTAAATTTTCCACAGATAAAAACAATTTAAGTGAAAGAGAAATCATCTCTGACAACAAATCAAGATAGTTCTACCTTAATCTAGTGAACTATATGTATTCTATTTTCAATTCATCAAACTTCTTAAAATTAAATCAATGAGACAGAAAATTCAGACGTCTTTAAGTTCAAATGTGTTTTGAGATTCCCATTTGATTAAAAACTGGCTTCCTAAACACCTAGATTTCCAATTATTTCTACTGGCCCATGATGATTCTCTCTTAAAACTAGAACCCATACCTTCTCTTAATGGCATGGCTTTCAAAGCAAAGCAAGGATGGAATTAAAAGAGAAAAAACAGTTGTAGGAAAAACAGTAAGAAACTGCCCACTATATCCCTTCAAAAAAGATAGATTGGCAGTTAGTTCCACAAGAGAAGAAAGTAAATAAATACAGTTTTTTAAATGTCATGGAGATGTTTATCTCCAGTAAAAGCCTAGGTTCATATTTAGTCTAAAATATTGAAAGTGCCATATTCTTTACTGTTCTCCCTCTTGCCATGATACTTAACATTTACAATTAGACTTTGGCAAATGAAAGACCTACATTTTTATCCAAGTTCTGGTACCAAATACCTTTGTGAGTTTAGGTCAGTCATTGAACCCTGAGTCGCAATTTACCAATCTATAAAATGAGAACTATGGTCTAAATGGTCTCTAAGATTTCTTCCTGTGCTAACCTGGTTAGTTTTTACAATTATGAATGTAAATTTACACTAAATTGTTTGTTGAATTAATAAATAAGACAATTATTATGAGGTCTGTGAATAATTCCACACCCAATGGAAAAGGAGAATACAACTGAAAAAATTTATTGCAAGCTAAAGAATTAATAAGAGACTATCTTCTCAGTGTTCTCACTAAGATACAAGAATAGATGTGTTATGTAAAACTGGAGTGGGAATTCATAGAAGAAAATATGTTGATATGAATGCAAAGATGAAGAGGAGGCAGGCTGAAGAAACGAAAAATGCAATAACAAAATGTAAGTCTACTTTCATGGCAATAAAGTATAGAATTGATATGTATTCTATCCCATGATTTTGCATTTTCTGATTACAACTGAGGTTGACTATTTTCTTTCTCACTGGACATTTCTTTACAGTTTAGCAAAGATTAATATTATATTTACTCAAATAACTTTAAATTGATTACCTACCATATGCCAGTTGCTGAATAAAGAACTCTCCACCATTGTCTCATTGAATCACAACCATGTGAATTCAGTAGGGTTTCCCCCCTATTTTACAAATCATGAAACGAGAGCTGAGGGCAGTTAAGTAACTGTACCAGTGTCACCAAGCAGGTGTACTACATAGAGCAGTGCTCAGTGCTGAAAAATGGACTCAAAAGCTCTTTGGTGCATGTAACATGAAAGCTCCCACTTTATAATTTCTCATGATTCTGTGAGATGACCAGTGAATTCTCCTCCCTGTGGTCACTACTGGGGCCGCACTTGTCTGAGTCTGATCTCGACTTGTCCAGCTCCTTCACATGCTGGAAAATTGCCTGACTCTTGCCCAGGAGGTCAGCCAGAACTGTCAATCAGAGGGCCTTAGTTCTCCAGTGGCATTGGTTTCTCACAGTATCGTAGCTGGGTTCCAAGAAGCAGGAAGTAAAAGGTTATGAACCTCTTGCATCCTGAGAACTTCTCTTCTGCTGCATCCTAATAGTCAAAGCCAATCAAAATGAGCACAGAATCAAAGAGAGGGCAAATAAACCCTACCTCTTTTTTTTTTTTTTCGGTACGCGGGCCTCTCACTGTTGTGGCCTCTCCCGTTGCGGAGCACAGGCTCCGGAAGTGCAGGCTCAGCGGCCGTGGCTCACGGGCCCAGCCGCTCCGCGGCATGTGGGATCTTCCCGGAACGGGGCACAAACCCATGTCCCCTGCATCGACAGGCGGACTCTCAACCATCGCGCCACCAGGGAAACCCCAACCCTACCTCTTGACATGAAGAGTGACAAATGTGTACCACAAATGAAGAAATTCTTGGTGGCCATCTTTATAGAAACCACCACACAATAATTCATAATAATATATGAACAAGAAATAAGCATAAGTTATTTCAAACTAAAAACTTCTTCACAGCAAAAGAAACAATCAGGAAAATGAAAAGGCAACATGCAGAATAGGACAAAATATTTGTAAACTGTATATCTGATAAGGGGTTAATATCCAAAATATATAAGGGACTTATACAACTCAATAGCAGAAAAAGAAAGAATCTGATTTTTAAACGGGCAGAGCAACTGCATAGACATTTTCCCAAAGAAGACATACAAATAACCAACAAGTACATGAAAAGATGGGCAACATCACTAATCATCAGGGAAATGCAAATCAAAACCAAAATGAGACACCTCCTCACACCTCTCAGAATAGCTATTATCAAAAAGATAACAGGCAAGTATTGGTGAAGCTGTGGAGAAAAGGAAGCTACTCTTGGTGGGAATGTAAATTGGTGCAGCCACTATGGAGAACACTATGAAGATTCCTCAAAAAATTAAAAACAGAACTAGAAAATGAACCAGCAATCCCACTTTTGGATATATATCTGAAGGAAATAAAATCACTACCTCAAAGAAATACTGGCACCTACATGTTCATGGAAGCATGATTCACAAAAGCAAAGACACGGAAAATGCCTAAGTATCCAACAGCAGGTGAAAGAATAAAAAAGATAAGGTATATATACAATGGAATATTATTCAGCCATAAAAAAAGAAGAAAATTCTGCCTTTTGCAACAGCATGAATGGACCTTGAAGGCATTATGCTAAGTGAAATAAATCAGACAAAGATAAATATTGTATGATATCACTTATAGGTGGAATCTAAAAAAGCTGAACTCATAGAAATAGAATGGGGAAGCAGAAGTAGAACGGTGGCTGCCAAGGGCTGGGGAGTGGGGGAAATGGGGAGATGTCGGCCAAAGGGTAAAAATATCCAACTGTAAGGTGTGTAAGTTCTGGGGCTCTAGTGTACACCATGGTGACTATAATTAACAATACTGTATATCATACTTCAAAGTTGTTAAGAGAGTAGATCTCAAATACTATCACAACAACAGTAAGAAAAAGAAAGGTAAATACAAATATGTGAGGGGATGGAACAGTGTTAACTAACCCTATTGTAATCATAATTTCACAGTGTATATGAGTATAAAATCATGTTGTGTACCTTAAACTTACATAGGTTATATGTCAATAATATCTCAATAAAACTGGGGTGGATGCAGAAACATTGAAGTGCTTCACGGAGATTCACCTTAACCAAGCTGTGCTTTTAGAAAGTAACTGGAGTATGGTTTGGAAGAATAGAATTTAAAGTACTGCCTTAGACTGTTTGGCTTGGTATAACAGAATACCATAGACTGGGAGGTTTCTAAACACCAAGTTTATTTCTCACAGTTCTGGAGGTTGGGAAGTCCAAGATCAAGGCTCTGGCAGATTGGTGTCTAGTGAGGGGCCACTTCCTGGTTCATAGACAGTGCCTTTATCACTGAACCCTCATATGGTGGAAAGGGCAAGGGAGCTCTCAGAGGCTTCTTTTATTGGGTTGGTCAAAAAGTTCGTTTGGGTTTTTCCATAACATCTTACAGAAAAACCCGAATGAACGTTTTGGCTAACCCAATAAAAAGGTATGAATCCCATTCATGAGGGCTCCACCCTCATGACCTAATCACCTCCCAAAGGTCCCACCTCTTAATAACACCTTGGGGATTAGGTTTCAACATATTAATTTGAAATAAACAAAAACATTTAGTCTATAGAAGACACCTGGACCAGTTAGAAGTTTATTACAGTCATTTAGTATAAAATGTCAAAGAAAAGATTGGAAATTCACATCTGGTGACCATGTAAGAGACTATGGTTATATAAGTTTCAGGACAAGAATAGACAGTCCCAGTTTCCTAGCTACTGGTTCCTAGAAACTACATTTTGGCATTATATCCTGGGCTCTAGTCAATAAAGTTTGCCACATATTTATTTGGTTTATTTGCTTGGGATTTATTGGTACAGGCAGTGTGTGTGTGTGTGTGTGCGTGTGTGAGTTCACACACACACATGCACATATGCAGTTTATCTTGACTAATGCAAGAAAATAAATTAATCAGAAACAAAAATCATAAAAATTATTGACTCAGGACTTGCCAACTTACTAGTTTAATATGCCAGAACACTCAGCACAGTAACAACTGAATTGTCCATGGCAAGGAGAATGTATTTTCTTTCACAGTAAAAATTGCCACCTAGGGACTTCCCTGGTGGTGCAGTGGTTAAGAACCCGCCTGCCAATGCAGGGGACACAGGTTCAATCTCTGGCCCCGGAAGATCCCACATGCCGCAGAGCAACTAAGCCCATGCACCCCAACTACTGAGCCTGCATGCCACAACTACTGAAGCCTGTGAGCCTACAGCTCGTGCTCCACAACAAGCGAAGTCACCACAATGAGAAACCCACGCACCGCAAAGAAGAGTAAGTAGCCCCCGCTCTCCGGAACTAGAGAAAGCCCCACGTAGCAACGAAGATCCAACGCAGCCAAAAATATAAATAAATACATACATAAATAAATAAATACATACATAAATAAATAAATTTTTAAAAAAATTTTAAAAAATTGCCACCTAACAAATTCTTTTTCCATTGCTGTCATTTGACATTTACTTATACTCTAAAGGATTACTGCACAGCCAAAAAAGCACATAGTTATTATGACTATATAATAATTAACTTTTTATATCCCCCAAATCACAAATTCCCACAGATCAAAGCTCCCACTACTTAATAAACAAGTAAAATTTGGACATGATCATAAAACTGAACTGTTTAAAGTTCTTATGAAATTTGAAGTTAATAAAAGTCACATGAAATAATCCCCTGCATATAGAAATCTACTGATTTACATTTTAATGAAAACTGAGCATTACTTAAGAAAAGTAGACCTTTAAAATCATATGAAAAGAAATTCACTTGAGCACACCATTCTGGAGTTCTGAAAACTTTTCTGGTCTTTTAAACCTACATCCTCAGAAATTCTTCAGAGACATAAAATTTGTAGACATACTTCATTCTTCCTATCCCTACTCCTTCTCCCTCTTTTTTTATCCTAATATACAGCATTTGTCAAGCCCAGATAGGATGAATGTAATATAAACAGGCAGCTATGGACAGATTTTGTTACAAAAATAGAAACTAAAGGCTTGGAGCTGTATCCAAATCTCATTTGCTTGGCAGCGATGTAGATGTTCAGACAGGACAAACTTTCACTGGAAGGTATGGCTATAAATAAAAATGTTCCCAAAGAGAAGGCAACAAAATGGCATCACTTTCTATCTTAGCCTATCTTTGAGATGGATTCTTTCCTCTTCTCTATTAATCAGACTTAAGTTGGGTTCCCTAACCTCTAGATGAGAGACATTTATTAGAGTCCTAGTTATAACCTGGAGCAAAACCCCGCACTATTAACATGAACTGACGCATTTTATAAGTAAGTAGTCAGAGGAACTTAGAGACAGTTCAGCTAGTAGTTGGTATGAAGAAGGACTTGGAGATCATAAAGGCACCCTGCATTGGCTCAGGGCCCATCTCTGTCCCCTCCAGCTCACACTTAAGACAGGTGCCCTGTTCTGTGTTTTAGCACCAGTGCAGTCTCCCCCATGGCAGCAAACACTGAAACCCATTTTTACTGGAATAAAAACTAGTTCAGAGCTTCCCTGGTGGCGCAGTGGTTGAGAGTCCACCTGCCGATGCAGGGGACACGGGTTTGCGCCCCGGTCCGGGAGGATCCCGCGTGCCGCGGAGCGGTTGGGCCCGTGAGCCATGGACGCTGAGCCTGCGCGTCTGGAGCCTGTGCTCCGCAACGGGAGAGGCCACAACAGTGAGAGGCCCACGTACCGAAAAAAAAAAAAAAAAAAAAAACTAGTTCAGATAACTGATCTGTCAAGCAATTCTTAGGGGCAACCTTGGCTGAAGGAAGTTATGAATCATAAAAAATGAATAACTATATCACTTTTCAAGGGCAAAACAAACACAAACACACATTCTTTTCAACCAGAAATGTATGTGATCCATATATTTTAAGAACTGGAAAGCTGAAAAACAATGAGTGTTGACAGAAGAAAGGAGAAGTAGTATCCGAGGTTGATGGCAACTTAAGGCAGCAGAGTCAGAGAATGTAAGCAAAAATTCACCTTATCTAAACAGCATTTTGAACTAACCTAGTGGAGATGAGGAAGTTGATTGAGAAATAGAGACCCTGCTTCTGCTTGCAGCCTGGAGACTCTGTAAGTGATCTCAACAAAGCCTCCTCACCTAAAATTTCCTTCCCAGACTTTCAGAAGGTACATATCCCTGTTTATGAGCATTAAAATTCTATATTCTTTTTTAAAATACAGAGCTTGTATACAAATAAAGGTACTTCTTTATTTCAGAAATATAAAATTATATATTAAATGTAATGTTTTAAACTATATACACTACACTCAGATAGTATGCTTTGCCATTGTTTGAACTTTTCTAAAATCTAATAGTCAATAGGAGTGCCCTTCCACGTGTTTACAGGTGTTAATTTAATTAGGTACTATGACATTGTGTGTTACCAAGCAATGTAGATTGAATGGAAATTGTCAACTGTAGATTCTGGTAGAAGACCCAGTGCCACAGTCACTGGTTTCCCTGCCACACTGCTGCCAGAATTCCCATCTCTCCAAAAAACAAATTTGATGCCATCACATACCCACTTTTCACACTTCCCTCTCCTTGTTGCCTTCAAGTTGAATTCCAAATCTGATGCACCATATACAGCCCTTCACAGTTGACCCCAAATTGACATTTCGATCTCACCTCCCATAATCCACATATTCTCACAAAATCTGGGCTTCAGCTAAAACGACCCTCCCTTTCCATTTATAACTTCATCTGTATATTTTATTATCTCTACCAGGAAAATAGCCTTCTTTGCTCCTTGTGGCAAAATGCGTGCTCCTTGCTCATGTTCTTCCTCAAAGTTCCTATCTTTTGTGTGACCTCCACACTACTCTAAGCAAAAATAGTTACCCTGCCCTCTTTGCCCACAACATCTATCTATAGCACAGTTACAGAGTGAAACTGGCCTCTGCATATCCTGACATTCAGCGTTTAGGACCTTCCCATTTATTACGTACAAAGGACTGCGATAGATACAAAAGGAATACCAGGATGAGAAAGACACGATCCCTATCCTGAAGATGCTACATAAATAGCTCTTAATTCCAGGCATAATAAGGATCCCCAACAATTTAACCAACACATTATTAGAATTCAAAGGTGAATATAACTACATCTAATTTCGGAGATCAGAAAAATCTTGCAAGAAGAATTTGAATTTGAGGGTGAGCCATGAAACTTAAGTAAAACTACTTGAAGAAAGTTGTGTTAAGGGAGTGGAGGAAGTGTGTTTGGGAAAAGTGGAGTCCTCTCATTGGCCTGGAGCATAATTTGGGGAGAGAGGGCAGCAAACTTTGAATGAGGTCTACCTTTCAGACAATGGTCATGCATTCCTGACTGAGAAATTTATGTCTCATTTCCATAGCAACATGAAACCTTCAAAGACTTTGGAGCAAGGAAATGTCAGAACCAGAGCTGCTCTAAATTTGCTAAAAGTCCCTATGAAATTTTCAGGGAAGCTTGTAGCCAACAAGAATGACTGTCCCCAAATGATTTTAGAAGATTCAGCCAAAAGAATATTAAGAAAAAGATTTAACTGTCTTAAATTGTACCACTTGGCCATTAGAAGATAAATAACATAACATATGTGCATGTTTGAAGTAGGATAAACAGAGAAAGAGGCTGTTGCTATACTATAACAAAAACTGTATTTTGAGTCGGCATGATTAAAAAGTTGTTTAAGTGAAAATAAATTAATCAAACCAATTAATATCAAGTAAGTGAAGCAACAGGTACTATGAAATTTTTGTTATTCAGGGTTTCTTTGTTTTATTTTCAACTGGAAATCAGGGTTAGAGAGTCTCTTCGAGCTTATGGTATTGGAAATATAGCCAAATCCAAAGTAAATTTACCTCCTAATTCCTGCTTTAACCATTACATAATTAAGTTAACATTCATATTCAAAATAATGGTTCCAAGTAATATTTTAATATATTTTTATTATGCAGAGGTTAATATGGTAGTTTATTATAATATATTTAAAAGAATAATCCCCTTCCCAAAAGGGTAAAGTAATGATTTTTGAACCTAATGGGAAAAAAATCATTGGCTAGGAAATAAAGATTAGGCAGATAGACTTATCAAAAAAGAAATAGAATCCTGAAAGACAGTAACCAGGAATCACTTCAAATTTGCAAGTCTTAAACTGATGATCTTACTGATACCCAATAAGATACATTTAGTCGCAGGATTGTGAAAAATAATATATTTTGCCATTCAATTAGTTACACTTCAAGCTTCAGCCAACCTATTTTTAACAGTAACCACTGCTGCTTATGTTTATGATAAATCTAAAAATAAACCTAGTGCTATGTCAGCTCTTTTGAGTTATAAATATTGGTTTCTCCTATCTACAAAGGAAAAATGGTTTTATTAAATCATTAGTGGTAAAGATGATAAAGTTAAAATTCTACTCATTTTCCCCCAAATTCTAGGAACTCATGTTGACCTTAGCCACGGATTAAACTAGAAAATTGTAAAATACCACTAATTTTTTTATCACTTCATCCCCAGTGGAATTTCTCTGGTTAGGAGGAGAAAAGTAACCATTAAGGAAGGAACATGCATCCCCTAAAGGCATGACTTACCAGCCACCAAATGCACAAATGCCACTAACTCAGGAAAGAGTTTGCGGAAAGTATCTAAGGATGTACATGTTTCCACGCAGACAAATAAAAACCATACAAATGGGCACTAAACCACATACTCCAAAATTTAAAGATGTCACGCACAACTGAAATGGCCAAAAATATAAACTTTAACAGTGTTTCTGTAAGCAGTCTTTGGAGAACAATGCTTGCAATCTTAGTTAGATCTATCACACCAGGATCCTAATCAAAACACCTCCCTAATAGACTGTTTAACCTGAAATTGTATAGACACAGTAAGATGATTGAGAACTGAATGAAAAGTTTTGAGTGTATTATGTACACATCATTTAAGATATGCTGCTATTTTTAATTGTAAATAATATGTAAGAATAATTACAGAGTGGTTCTGGTGTTAATGACTTCTTGAGAAAAGCCAAAAGTCATGGTCTTCATCTAGAAAGAGAACATCATCTCAGTGTGAACCTCTCCAAGAGATGGGCCCGCCCGCTTTCTGCCTCTTGTCTATTTCTACATCCTTTGCTACTTCACACTAATCACCTCCTTGTATTAAACCAATATACTGACTGCATGCTGTTTTATTTGTCTGAATTTGCTCAAAGTCCAATTCTTAAAGTATATGCTTTCTGCCTCAACCATCAATAGCTCTTGTTTTCTATTTCTGTTTCTTCTGATACTGCCTTTTTCTGTTTTTAATTGCAACAATTAGGAAATCTGTACAAAGCTGGAACCCCAAGAGGCATGACACTCCTGAGAAACTCCCTTGGAAGGCAAATGTGTTTTACTAATGCCTTCTGCTATGACTATCAATGGAGGAATTCTGGGGGTTTTTTCTTTTCATAACTTCAAAATCCTGAAAAAAAAAAAAAACCTTTCAAGGGTAACCTAAAAATATCTTTTCCAATGGGCAAAAGAACTTTTCTTCTCTCATTGTGTCCTGTCTCAATTCACAGAAGTGGCTGAAGTAAAACCTATTCCTTGGGATATTGTTTTAAACTTTTAAATCCACTATGTACATATTACATATTAACATGGTTTCTTTGGGATTTTTTTAAAGTATAAGAACTGTACTTGTTAGAAAATATCGCAATATGTTTTACACAGATTATCAATATATATTTATTGAACAACTATTATACAATGAGCAACGATAATGTAAAAGTCACTGGAGGTTATACAAAGGAATACAAGAAAAGATCTGAGCCCTTATGAAGTTGATAATCTGTTTATAAACATAGGAAACAAATTCACTAAAAGGTAAACAACAAAAATGTCAAATGAGGGGTATAGAGTCTTAAATCTACCTGGCACTTTACGAAGTACTCTTATATCCATTACCATATTTAATTCTCATGTGTTAACCTCATGGTATAGGCAATTCCATATTAAAAAAGAAAGCAATAAGGTTCAGAGAGGTGAAATTATTTGCTCAAAAATATAGCTAGTAAACAGCAAAGTAAAAATTTTTTTAAGTTATTTCTTTGCTGAATACAGAGTTTTTCCTACTACATCACTCTATCAGTTAAAATGTAGTCAAGAAAATAGAGATGATGCAAGAAACTTTACAGAAGAAATTTGACTTGAGAAAATTAATTACAATTATTAATTGCAAATGCTTACAGGCAAAACCACGTTACAGGGAAAGGTGAGGCATACCAAAAGTTAACAATGGCCACTACTCTCTCTAGGTCTGGAAGGACATTAAGATGCTATGATGATATTACCACAGCCCATTGGCTCAGTTGCCTAGTGAGAAATAACCCTATGTGAGAGATGCCTGGTAGGTCTAAGACCATGAAGGATGGGCTTCCTAGAGGAAGCTAGAACTCCAAAGAAGTCATAATCTGATGCTGTGGGAGAGAATACAGAAGGAATAAAAAGAAAGTAAGACACTGGAACTGAAGAAAAAGCACTCAGTAAGTTTACTTCCAGGCAGTGAACCTAATACAACAGACGTAACATTCTAGGGGTTGAGTCTTAAGAAAAGTGGTAATCCCTTTTAATATTTTTGAAAAAAAAAATTTGTACCCATATTAAGAAAGTGAAATATCTATGTGCTATGGATTGGATGATGGTGTCTGGGATAATTGATTAGGCATTGTGTCAACTCTGGGTTGGCCACAGTGGTCTTTCCAAGAAGAAGTCTTTGCCATATACTTGAGATTATGGCTATGGTGTCCCATTTGTCTTCTCTGTGAATGTGATATGCCAAATTCAGCATTATGGTGCTTCAGTAGCTCTTGGAGCAGCAGTAAGTTCTTCTCCAGTGTCAGCAATCCAGACAAGCTTATTAGGATTTGTAACTGACTTCCTATTTTCTCTCAATTTCTAATCTCCCTCCAGTGCTTCCAAATGGCCTAACATGGAGGGAAGCCATTTGCCAAGGGAGAATGGCAAACATACTGGCAAAGTCCAGCTCTCTGAGATACAAAAAATAATAGAGAAAGAGTAGAATATGGGTCTGTGTGTGAATGCTTGAATATGGGCCTGAGAGCGAATGCTTGAATAAGATGCTATTCAAGATGCAATTCAAGATGTTATTCATACATCAGAGTTCATCTTTACCATAAAATTATTCTGATTTTTTTAGCACCAAATGACCTTTTCTTCCTCTAAACTCCGATTGCCCTGATTTTTTTCATTTCCAATAGAATTGAGTGAGGCAATAACTCACCCCCCAAAAAAATCAGAAAAATTTTATGGTAAAGAGGAACTTTGATGTAGGTCATGAATAGCATCTTATAAACATGTAAAGAAGAGGGGAAGATACAATAGGAGAGTAAGGGAGAATACTAAAAGTTACAGAGTCCAAGAAAAAATATCTTAAAAAAAAATAATGTAAGCAGTTGGCAGAGATATCAGGAGCTAGTGGGAAAGGAGATTGAGAATACATTGGGGAGAGGCTCAAAGTGTAGACCAAGGTGCACTGTTAAACACATTCAGTGTGCAAGAACAATAGCAGGAACTCTGGCAATCTAGAAGGAGAATGAGACAATGGAAGTGGTGTGAAGCCCAGGCGAATGTGTCAGATAAAGCAGAATTTTGATTGCTAGTCAATCTGACTACTCATATCTCCTGAATCTATCCACTTGTCCCCATAGCCAGGACCTTAATCCAAACCACCATCATTTATCACAGGGCTGCATTCTGTTTGTAAGTAGCCTTCCCACAGCTCCTTTTATATTCCACCTACATCCTAGTCCACATAGTAGCCAACATGTTCTTGTAAATTTTTAACTGAATCTGGTCATCCCTCTGCTTAGACCCCTTCACTTGTGCCCTGTTGCATTTAAGACCAGAATTTTTAACATGCCACGCTTCTCATTATGTGATCCTGCTTCCCTCTCCACCTCTTCCCATATTATACTTTCTCTTGTTCCCTCTGCTTTAGCCACACTGGTGTTCCCTTCTTTCCTCAACTATGCATGCTACTCAAGGCTACTGTTCACTTCACCAGAAACAATTTCCTTCTTCCCATTCTTCCATTCAATGGAGGAAATTAATTCTTTCAACTTCAGGTCAAAAGTTATTTCTTCAGGAAAGACATATCCAATTATCTAGACTAAATAAATCCTCACAGTTATATACTTTTATACTAGCTTCAAAATGTTATCACAGCTGGAATTCAGTAATGTATGAAGAGAGATGACAGAAAAGGAGGAGTCAAAAATAACCCACATTTCTGACTGGCATAGTGATTGAGTTATAGGAAGGACATGTAGGGAAGCAGAAATTTACTTGGTGAGGAAGACCAGCAATTGAGATTTGGACATGTGGAGTTTAAGGTGCCTTTATGACAAGCAGATGAGATAATTAGATAAGAGTTTTGATGTTCTATTCTAGGTCACATCAAAGAAATCAAACCAGGTCCAAACATGCTGTCTTGAGATTTGGAGGTACCATCCTTGACCGATTGGTTCAAGATGGCAGAGTAGAAAGACGTGCACTCACTCCCTCTTGCAAGAGCACTGGAATCACAACTAACTGCTAAACAATCATCAAGAGGAAGACACTGGAACTCATCAAAAAAGATACCTCACGTCCAAAGACAAAGGAGAAGCCACAACGAGATGGTAGAAGGGCACAATCACAGTAAAATTCAATCCTATAACTGCTGGGTGGGTGACTCACAGACTGGAGAACACTTATACCACAGAAGTCCACCCACTGGACTGAAGGTTCTGAGCCCCACATCAGGCTTCCCAACCTGGGGGTCTGGCAATAGGAGGAGGAATTCCTAGAGAATCAGACTTTGAAGCCTACTGGGATTTGATTGCAGGACTTTGACAGAACCGGGGGAAACAGAGACTCCACTCTTGGAGGGCACACACAAAGTAGTGTGCGCATTGGGACCCAGGGGAAGGAGCAGTGACCACAGGGGAGACTGAACCAGACCTATATGCTGGTGTTGGGGGGTCTCCTGCAGAGGCAGGGTGGGCTGTGGCTCACCATGGGGACAAGGACACTGGCAGCAGAAGTTCTGGGAAGTACTCATTGGTGTGAGCCCTCCCAGAGTCTGCCATTAGCCCAACCAAAGAGCCCACGTAGGCTCCAGTGTTGAGTTGCCTCAGGCCAAACAAGCAACAGGGAGGGGACCCAGCCCTGCCCATCAGAAGTCAAGTGGATTAAAGTTTTACTGAGCTCTGCCCACCAGAGCAACATTCAGCTATACCGACCACTAGTCCCTCCCATCAGGAAAATTGCATAAGCCTCTTAGATAGCCTCATCCACCAGAGAGCTGACAGCAGAAGCAAGAAGAACTACAGTCCTGCAGCCTGTGGAACGAAAACCACATTCACAGAAAGAAAGACAAGATGAAAAGAACAAGATAAAACCCCAGAAAAACAACTAAATGAAGTGGAGGTAGGCAACCTTCCAGAAAAAGAATTCAGAATAATGATAGTGAAAATGATCCAGGACCTCGGAAGAAGAATGGAGGCAAAGATTGAGAAGATGTAAGAAATGTTTAACAAAGACCTAGAAGAATTAAAGAACAAACAAAGAGAGATGAACAATACAATAATTGAAATGAAAACTACACTAGAAGTAATCAATAGCAGAATAACTGAGGCAGAAGAACGGATAAGTGATATGGAAGATAAAAGAGTGGAAATAACTACTGCAGAGCAGAATAAAGAAAAAAGAATGAAAAGAATTGAGGACTGTCTCAGAAACCTCTGGGACAACATTAAATGCAACAACATTCGAATTATAGGCATCCCAGAAGAAGAAGAGAAAAAGAAAGGGACTGAGAAAATATTTGAAAAGATTATAGTTGAAAACTTCCCTAATATGGGAAAGGAAATAATCAAGTCCAGGAAGCACAGAGAGTCCCATACAGGATAAATCCAAGGAGAAACACACCAAGACACATATTAATCAAACTATCAAAAATTAAATACAAAGAAAAAATATTAAAAACAGCAAGGGAGAAACAACAAATAATATACGAGGGAATCCCCATAAGGTTAACAGCTGATCTTTCAGCAGAAACTCTGAAAGCCAGAAGGGACTGGCAGGACATATTTAAGTGATGAGGGAGAAAAACCTGCAACCAAGATTACTCTACCCAGCAAGGATCTCATTCAGATTTTATGGAGAAATTAAAACCTTTACAGAAAAGCAAAAGCTAAGAGAATTTAACACCACCAAACCAGCTTTACAACAAATGCTAAAGGAACTTCTCTAGGTAGGAAACACAAGAGAAGGAAAAGACCTACAATAACAAATGCAAAACAATGAAGAAAATGGTAATAGGAATATACACATCGATAATTACCTTAAATGTAAATGGATTAAATGCTCCCACCAAAAGAACAGGCTCACTGAATGGATACAAAAACATGACCCTTATATATACTGTCTAAAAGAGACCCACTTCAGACCTAGGGACACAAACAGACTAGAAGTGAGAGGATGGAAAAAGATATTCTTTGCAAATGGAAATCAAAAGAAATCTGGAGTAGCAATTCTCATATCAGACAAAATAGACTTTAAAACGAAGACTATTACAAGAGAAAAAGAAGGATACTACATAATGATGCAGGTGTCAATCCAAGAAGAAGATATAACATTTATAAATATTTATGCACCCACATAGGAGCACCTCAATACATAAGGCAAATAGTAACAGCCATAAAAGGGGAAATTGACAGTAGTAACACAATCATAGTAGGGGACTCTAACACGACACTTTCACCAATGGACAGATCATCCAAAATGAAAATAAATAAGGAAACACAAGCTTTAAATGGTACATTAAACAAGATGGACTTAATTGATATTTATAGGACAGTCCATCCAAAAACATCAGATTACACTTTCTTCTCAAGTGCTCATGGAACATTCTCCAGGATAGATCATAACTTGGGTCACAAATCAAGCCTTGGTAAATTTAAGAAAATTGAAATCGTATCAAGTATCCTTTCCGACCACAATGCTATGAGACTAGATATCAATTACAGGAAAAAAATCTGTAAAAAATACAAACACATGGAGGCTAAAAATACAAACATATGGAGGCTAAACAATACACTACTTAATAACCAAGAGGTCACTGAAGAAATCAAAGAGGAAATCAAAAAAAAACCTAGAAACCAATGATAACGAAAACACGAAGACCCAAAATCTATGGGATGCAGTAAAAGCAGTTATAAGAGGGAAGTTTATAGCAACACAATCCTACTTTAAGAAACAAGAAACATCTCAAAGAAACAACCTAACCTTACACCTAAAGCAATTAGAGGAAGAAGAACAAAAAAAACCCCAAAGTTAGCAGAAGGAAAGAAATCATAAAGATCAGATCAGAAATAAATGAAAAAGAAATTAGGGAAATGATAGCAAAGATCAATAAAACTAAAAGCTGGTTCCTTGGGAAGATAAACAAAATTGATAAACCATTAACGAGACTCATCAAGAAAAAAAAGGAGAAGACTCAAATCAATAGAATTAGAAATGAAAAAGGGGAAGTAACACCTGACACTGCAGAAATACAAAAGATCATGAGAGATAACTACAAGCAACACTATGCCAATAAAATGGACAACCTGGAAGAAATGGACAAATTCTTAGAAATGCACAACCTGCTGAGACTGAACCAGAAAGAAATAGAATATATAAACAGACCAATCACAAGCACTGAAATTGAAACTGTGATTTAAAATCTTCCAACAAACAAAAGCCCAGGACCAGATGGCTTCACAGGTGAATTCTATCAAACGTTTAGAGAAGAGCTAACACCTGTCCTTCTCAAACTCTTCCAAAATATAGCAGAGGGAGGAACACTCCCAAACTCATTCTACAAGGCCACCATCACCCTGATACCAAAACCAGACAAAGATGTCACAAAGAACACTACAGGCCAATATCACTGATGAACATAGATGCCAAGATCCTCAACAAAACACTAGCAAACAGAATCCAACAGCACATTAAACGGATCATACACCATGATCAAGTGGGGTTTATTCCAGGAATGCAAGGATTCTTCAATATGTGCAAATCAATCAATGTGATACACCATATTAACAAATTGAAGGAGAAAAGCCATATGATCATCTCAATAGATGCAGAGAAAGCTTTTGACAAAATTCAACACCCATTTATGATAAAAACCCTCCAGAAAGTAGGCATAGAGGGACCTTTCCTCAACATAATAAAGGCCATATATGACAAACCCAAAGCCAACATCATCCTCAATGGTGAAAAACTGAAACCATTTCCACTAAGATCAGGAACAAGACAAGGTTGCCCACTCTCACCACTATTATTCAACATAGTTTTGGAAGTTTTAGCCACAGCAATTAGAGAAGAAAAAGAAAAAAAGAATCCAAATCGGAAAAGAAGTAGAGATGTCACTGTTTGCAGATGACATGATACTATACACAGAGAATCCTAAAGATGCTACCAGAAAACTACTAGAGCTAATCAATGAATTTGGTAAAGTAGCAGGACACAAAATTAATGTACAGAAATCTCTTGCATTCCTATACACTAATGATGAAAAATCTGAAAGTGAAATTAAGAAAACACTCCCATTTACCATTGCAACCAAAAGAATAAAATATCTAGGAATAACCTACCTAAGGAGACAAAAGACCTGTATGCAGAAAATTATAAGACATTGATGAAAGAAACTAAAGATGATACAAATAGGTGGAGAGATATACCATGTTCTTGGGTTGGAAGAATCAACATTGTGAAAATGCCTATACTATCCAAAGCAATCTACAGATTCAATGTAATCCCTATCAAACTCCCACTGGCATTTTTCAGAGAACTAGAAGAAAAAATGTCACAATTTGTATGGAAACACAAAAGACCCCGAATAGCCAAAGGAATCTTGAGAAAGAAAAACAGAGCTGGAGGAATCATGCTCCCTGACTTCAGCCTGTACTACAAAGCAACAGTAATCAAGACAGTATGGTACTGGTACAAAAACAGAAATATAGGGGTTTCCCTGGTGGCACGGTGGTTGAGAGTCCACCAGCTGATGCAGGGGACACGGGTTCGTGCCCCGGTCCGGGAAGATCCCACATGCCACGGAGCGGCTAGGCCCTTGAGCCATGGCCGCTGAGCCTGCACATCCAGAGCCTGTGCTCCACAATGGGAGAGGCCACAACAATGAGAGGCCCACGTACTGGAAAAAAAAACAAACAAAAAAAAACAGAAATATAGATCAATGGAGCAGGATAGAAAGCCCAGAGATAAAGCCACGCACATATGGTCACCTTATCTTTGATAAAGGAGGCAAGAATATACAGTGGAGAAAAGACAGCCTCTTCAATAAGTGGTGCTGGGAAAACTGGACAGCTACATGTAAAAGTATGAAGTTAGAACACTCCCTAACGCCATACACAAAAATAAGCTCAAAATGGATTAAAGACCTAAATGTAAGGCCAGACACCATAAAACTCTTAGAGGAAAACATAGGCAGAACACTCCATGACATGAATCACAGCAAGATTCTTTTTGACCCACCTCCTAGAGAAATGGAAATAAAAACAAAAATAAACAAATGGGACCTAATGAAACTTAAAAGCTTTTACACAGCAAAGGAAACCATAAACAAGATGAAAAGACAACCCTCAGAATGGGAGAAAATATTTGTAAATGAAGCAACTGACAAAGGATTAATCTCCAAAATTTACAAGCAGCTCATGCAGCTCAATATCAAAAAAAAAAAAAACAACCCAATCCAAAAATGGGCAGAAGACCTAAACAGACATTTCTCCCAAGAAGATATACAGATTGCCAACAAACACATGAAAGAATGCTCAACATCATTAATCACTGGAGAAATGCAAATCAAAAGTACAATGAGGTATCACCTCATACCAATTAGAATGGGCATCATCAGAAAATCTATAAACAGTAATTGCTGGAGAGGGTGTGGAGAAAAGGGAACCCTCTTGCACTCTTGGTAGGAAAGTAAATTGATACAGTCACTATGGAGAACAGTATGGAGGTTCCTTAAAAAACTAAAAATACAAATACCATATGACCCAGCAATCCCACTTCTGGGCATATACCCAGAGAACGCCATAATTCCAAAAGACACATGCACCCAATATTCATTGCTGCACTATTTACTATAGGCAGGTCATGGAAGCAACCTAAATGCCCATCGACAGACGAATGGATAAAGAAGATGTGGTACATACATACAATGGAATATTACTCAGACATAAAAAGCAACGAAATAGGCTCATTTGTAGAGGTGTGGATGGACCCAGAGACTGTCATACAGAGTGAAGTAAGTCAGAAAGAGAAAAACAAATATTGTATATTAAACCATATATATGGAATCTAGAAAAGTGGTACAGATGAACAGGTTTGCAGGACAGAAATAAAGACACAGGTGTAGAGAACAACCTATTGACAGCAAGGCAGGAAAGTGGGGGGGGGTGCGGGGCTGGTGGTGGGATAAACTGGGAGATTGGGACTGTCATGTATACACTAATGTGTATAAAATGGATAACTAATAAGAACCTGCTGTTTAAAAAATATAATTAAATTAAATTAAAAAAAAAGAAATCAAATCAGGTGTCCTTATGACATCTTAATGTCTTAGCCATTGATATCCAAGCTGGACCTCACCCATCTTCCACCAGAGTCTACATGATCCTCAGTCTATGTCACGAGTTCTCTTGCCCCTTATATTTTCTTCCTAGGTGATTTCTTCCCTTCCCCTGGATTAACAATTTTATCTTTATAGACATAATTCTAAATTTCATACTCCAACCTGATTTTTCCTCTGGGCACTAGGATCTGAACGGAGTAATAGTATTTTGAAACACATTGAAGAGAAGGAAAAGTATTCTAAGGATTTGGTGGGGAATTAAGATGAAAGTAAAAACCAAAGTAACACAAATAATCATAGATTATGTACATTATAAATCGTTTATATACATCTAAATTGTGATAAATATTATGAGAAAAATTAAAATGATAATATCAAGTGGAAGCCCACGTTTTTTAGGTTGGTCAGAGGGGCAAGGAAGATCTTTCTGAATTAAACTGAAATTGAGAAATGAAAAGGACCAGATTTCCAAGCATGATACATGTGGACAAAGGCAAGAAAGGACAGTCAGGTGAAAAATACTTTTCAGACAGAAATGCAGCATATATGAGGGCTCCAAGGTAAGAAGACTCATGGGACTGAAAATGTTTGAGGAAATCTGTGGCCCATGGTGAGGTTAGAGAGGTTGGCACAGATGAAATAATGAGGGTCATCCAAGTTCATCATCACCTCTAAACCCTTATAGCTTGGCCAAACTGCCCTTCACCATCTACCCCCATCTTTCCTCTGGAGGTGGATTTCCTATCACTCCACCCCACACACACTATGCTATAGGTCTACATGTCCTCATTTTCTTTACTGGAACATTCTCTTCTATTATCTCCCCTTTCTCTACCTTTCAGTCTTTCATCTTTCAAGTACCAAACCAAATAGCAAGCAGAAGCAGTTACTCCATCCTCCTATGACTGTAGTACAATACTTTGTCCATACCTCTACTTTAATGCTTGCTGCAATACATAAGTAATTTACCTTTTATATGCTACTTGAATGTAATATCCTCTTTCAATCCTTATCTAACCATATCTTATTTATCTTTGTATCCTCAGCAC
Source organism: Monodon monoceros (assembly GCF_005190385.1). NCBI lineage: Eukaryota > Metazoa > Chordata > Mammalia > Artiodactyla > Monodontidae > Monodon > Monodon monoceros. The sequence goes on along the minus strand of NW_021703768.1, from coordinate 15,775,573 downwards.
TTAGTCTTGGCAAACAATTAATAAATGCTCCTTAAAGAATGGACAGATTTGTAGGCAAGAGATAAATATTAATGGCTTAAAACATTATTTGTTTGGGCAGATGAAAGCTGCATGGATTACATCAAAAAGAATAACAATAATTCCATGTTTTATAATCTCTGCATAAGGACTGAGATAATTTGCATTTTCAGAGCTAAAAGCAACTTGTGCTTTTTTGGCCACTATGTTAAGGAAGATAGTGACTCTTTTAAGCCAGTCTGAGTCTTTGAAACATTAGCATAAATGTGTTCTCTTGCTCCCACTGAGTCCTGCTTTGTATTCCCTATCTCACATTGCCGTTCACATACCTCTATTATTTGGTTGATGTTCAGCAAATAGGTACAGCTGATGTGATAGAGCAGGCAGTGCAGGAGCTGCAGAGGAAGAAGGCAAATCCCTGCTCAGTTTACCTGTTTCCTCCATCCTTGGCAAACCATATGAAAAAGAGATGGCTCTCACCACTATTCTGTTCCACCTAAGTACTAAGATTAGGGGATTTCCTATCATTCTATATTATATTGTCCTTCTACAGGTGACAATTAGAGCTACCAAGTGTCTTGGCCATTGAAAAGAGGAGTATCCATGTAGGTCATTTTGGATGGAACTAAGCATTTCCTCAGTGCTGACTTGACTCTCTCAGTGGGGCCGCCAGGTGTGGTCCACACCGCCAACGGCCTCTTGCAAGGACAAATCCCATCAAATGCCCTTTCCTACTCCTGGGAAACCAGGATGTTCTGACTTAGTCTCCTAGCAAATCGAACTCTTAAGATATTTTCTATTCCCTTTCCAATCCAGTGTTATGACATAAACTCTATATCCTGCCTCCTTCAAGGATCTTTTTTGAGTCTCGTGAGCATCACTGCTCTCAACAAAATCAAGCTTTTACAGATAGTGACTGATTCTTCTTCTTGCATTGCTGGTACAACAATCAGAATTCAACCCCAAGCAAAGTGGAAGTTTCCTTGCTCAGAGGAAGAATCACATACAAGGAAATGCAGAAAAGGAAAGTACAATGATTAATACATAGCATTTCAAGAGCTTATTTCCATGTAAGTTCTCAGCCATATTTATCCATTCTCAAGATGGAGATGTCTGCCTTTCCTGTTTCATGGGATTGTCGTGACAGTCACAAGAAATAGTGCGTGAAACTATGTAAGTGGAATCTCATCTTAGGCAGGAATTTGGCTCCTAAATAGCAAGATAAGAATCCTATATGGTAAAAAAAAAAAATTACCACTGAATGTTTCTTAGACTGTCAATAAGGCACAGTACAAGGTTTGGTGTCTACAACCCTGTGCCCTCAGTTTTCGGCACAATAAATGTTGTGAACCACTGAGCAAGATGGAAGTAAGAGACAAGGAAAATCTATATGCAGAGTTTCAGGCACTTAACTGATTTTGTACTTAAGAAAGCCATCAAGCCCCAGAAAATTGGTGAAAATGTTCTGTACTGCCTACCTAGGTTAGTCCATTTGGGTTAATATTAAGCCACTATAATATTAATAGATTTGGGGAAGTTGTAAAAATTAAAGAAAATAGTAATGCAGTCCCTTGCTTTCTATTATGGTCTCAAATATCAGGGAGACAACATTGCAAAGCCTTAGAGCAGTACGCCAAAGGAGTCAGTTCACAAAGTGTCAGTGTCATGATCAATGACTGGATTTATACAAAAGCTTATCAGAAGACATAGCTGCTCCTTCTGAAAGAGCCCAAACCAGGGTCCTCTGCTGCCGGATACTGCTGTTAAGATCCAGTCCTCTCACCCTGGGCATACCCCTCACTATGCAAAGACATTGGTCCCAACTGCTTAAACTCTTACTGTTAAGATCTAATTTTATTTGAGACCGAGACACCAAAATCTCACTTCTCACCTTAGTGCCAGACTAATGGTGACAGCCCATTGGCACTAGTCATAGTGTGGACGCAGCTGGCAGGCATTTTTCCTCTAATCAAAACCACCTGACACGTAAGACTTATGGAGTTTCTGGTACCTTTTATCTGGAATATTTTGGATGAGTGTAGGAGAGTTGAAGGCAAAAACCTTCCTAGAAATTCTACTTTGAAGCACTGGCCAGACCTTTCAAAACTAAAATTAACTCTTTTTGTAGCGGTGGAAAAATATAGAAATGTATGCCCTACATTTAGCAGTAACTGCCACTCTATCCTGCTATGTAAACAAATATCCATCATCTACAAATCAGTGCTTCCACTTTACCTTAAGTGGCACTAAAACCTGCTCACTGCACATCTGGTGGCCATATGATTCTCCGAAATCTCGTAGCTTTAAATTTTACCTTAGTCAGTATAAGAAGGACGTGAGCTCTGAAGAGCAAGAAATAGTACCTGTGCATTCCAAATAATGAATTGTTAAGGGTTTAGGGACATGGACGAGGATGATGGATGTTGCTATGAAGAGGTAAAGAGATCTTTGTGATAGATCAAGACACTGCTCCGTGTCTTGATTATAGTGGTGGTTACACACATCTATACATGTGATAAAATTGCATACAGCTTTATATATACACAGTTGAGTGCATGTAAAGCTAGTGAAATGTGAATAAATTCCCTGGATTGGACTAATGTTAATTTCCTAGTTTTGATATTGTCTATAGTAGGCAAGATATTACCATAAAGGTAACTAGATGAAGGATGCATGAAAACTAAATCCTCAATTCTGCAATTCCCTTATTTTTGCTAGTTAGTGGTCAAATTTTACCATATTCAAATTAATTTCTACAATATCAGAAACTATATGAACAGCCTTTTCATTTTGTTAGCAGAAAACCTTTAGGATTTATCTCTTCTCATTTTTGAACAAGAAAAATATAAAATGATGAATCTGATAGATTTATAACTTTTAAACTGCATGTATCAGTGATCTTTAGTCCATCAATACCTTATACAAGTTTTTCTCAAAGTGTGGCTTCTGGACCATCAGTATGAAGAATCTTGTTAGAAATGGAAATTATCTATTCCTCTTAAGAAAAACCCTCCAGATGATTTTTATTCATGTTAAGGTTTGAGAACCACTGTTCTACACCATCACTGCTATAAGATATCAAGCAAACATTCACATTAGAAAAAGAGAAATCCAACAAACAAGCAAATATGTGCAATTTTAATCTCTGGTGTGGAGCCCTCTCTGTTGCACCTCCATCCACAATATGAGAACTACTGATAACTCCCTGAAGACGCAGGTCCATCATGCCAGATTATAGAACTCCAATTTGCTAATTCGAAAACAATTCTTAGAAGCTCCATCAAGAATACTGAATGTAGGGCTTCCCTGGTGGTGCAGTGGTTAAGAATCCGCCTGCCAATGCGGAGGACATGGGTTCGAGCCTTGGTCCGGGAAGATCCCACATGCCGCGGAGCAACTAAGCCTGTGCGCCACAACTACTGAGCCTGAGCTCTAGAGCCCGCGAGCCACAACTACTGAAGCCCTCGTGCCTAGAGCTCGTGCTCCACAACAAAGAGCAGCCCCCGCTCAACGCAACTAGCGAAAGCCCGCACGTAGCAACGAAGACCCAGAGCGGCCAAAAATAAATAAGTAAATAAAAAAAAAATTTAAAAAAAAAAGAATACTGAATGTAGACGAAGTCTGATTCACTGGCATCCAATTCTGTTCAATTAATGTTTGAAAACTGTTGTCTTCATGAGCAGATTACATTATAAACCCCCAATAAATATTCCTTGATTATGCTTTCTATATATCCCTGTTTGAATCCAGTATGTCTAAAGAAAATCTGTTGATTGACAAGACTAATGAAGTAGTCTGCTCTGGATAATTCAAATCAAATAAGTAATCTTAAAGTCATTTCTGTTTAACTTAGAGTCGAGCACATGATTTTTCATTTGTTTTTTTGTGGGGGACAGTAGATGAGCTTCTTAATCATACTCTTCTTAGGCTGATATCAGCATGAGTTCACAGTGTTGGTATGAATTTAGTTAGCCTGAACATTCTAAGTGATATTAACAATAAAAAAAAAGTCCTAAAATTGGCTACAATTAATCCCCAGAGGTCACCAAGCCATAGGCTTCAATCCACCTCCACATTCATACCAAATGTGTAACTCTCCACTTCAGACACTACCTGAATTGATATATCTTACTTGCATAAATGAAAGGGCAGTGAAACTTTCTGATCAGATAATCATACCACATTGTCCCAGATGCTTTGAAGTTAATTACTTAAAATTAAGTATGCCTAAACTGGCAAGATGTTAGCCTTTAAAATATTTCAGAGAAGAAATGGAATAAGAACAGCTGTGGGTCCAGACCCACCCATCCCTGTAGTTACTAGTGTTCCAAGAGGTAAGAGTAATGCTGTTTCACATGTTATCTCAAGATGTCTCCAAAGAACAAGTAGAATAATTCATCTTTACAAAATTCAGACTTGAAAACTGTGCACTAGTAAGCACTTCAACTCTTAGTAGATATCTACCCGTAGTGTCAAATAAACCACCACCACTCTGAAGGCAAAAATGAGGATAAAGTCATAAGAAATATAAACAGGAATTTCACATGGTGAAGGTGTTCTCCAAAATGGTGATATTTCAGGTAAACAGTGAGAACTAAGTTTACTCTTTTTTAAAATAATTCATTTCATTTTTTAAAATTACAAAATCAATATATGCTCACTAAGGAAAAAACTCAGAAAATAAAATTTAGCAAAAAATAAATAAATGCAAATACCCGTAAAATCCTCAAAGGGAAAGTAAAAATGATCTTGCTAAATCTTTCACAGTCATACTTTACCTGTGAGAGGGCATTATATCATGAGAGATGCCATGCTGGAGTGCAATTTAAACAGAAAAATGCAGTCCTTATTAGAATTAATTGCTTTTCCACAAAGCACCAAAGCAAAACAAACACAGGAACACAAATAAAACAATACAGGTAATACGGGACCACTGTGCCCTGTTATTTATGATAGCAGAAATTTGTCTTTGTTATGAGAAAAGCAATTATAGGCAATGAAGGAAGTGATTGGAGCATGCACCTGCTTTAATTCATTCAAAAACTGTGTTTTAAGTACATACAAAGTACTGGGACTATAGCAGTGACCAAGACATAAAATCTCTGCTCTTGGGGAATCTTACAAGCTAATAGGTGAGACCAGAATGTGGATTTACTCTGAAAATAAGAAAGCAAAGCACCAGGGCATCTTATTTGCCAGGGTCTTTCCAAGAGATCTTGTATTTAATTTGTACTCAAAATTCTGAGTTATTTTCTTTAAAAGGATGACTAAAATTGTGTAAGCTTCAGATTTGCCCCTGGATTAGATAGATACTTACTTGCTCAGTATAAAAGATCATTTCAAGTACTGACAACTGCTACGCAGGAAGTAGAAGAAGCTGATTTGATACAGAGTGACAGGGCTAGTTTAAAATGCGAGATCAGGAAGAACTCATGAGCTGAACGTAAATGAAAATGCCTTAGAGGGATTTGGAAGAGAAAGGGCTGAAAATTTTTAAGCTTTTACATTGAGTTTATTTACATACTTAGCATGTGTTAGATAAGAATTTATTCTTGCAGTAGAACGATGTTAAATTTAGAGAGATTAATTCTAAATTTGCGGAAGTTAAGCCCTGCTCATGTTTTGTTTTTCACAGGTATGTTCAGTAGAACTCACAAAAAAGATCTCTTTTATGATTTCCAGAGTTTACAACAAATATATTGCTGTTTGTTCTAGTTATTTTTCTTCTAATATCTCATGACTCTTCTCCTAGAAATATTTGAACATTTAAAAATCAATACAAATATATATTATCTAATATTTATATGTATACTGTAATTTATAAATACATAGAAACTATCTTAAAAAACCTAGTGAACTAAATTATTCTGAGTTAAAACACAATGTGCATGTGTATCTAGTTCTGACTGTAATTGTTTTCATTATTATTCATCTACATGGGAAAAATAAACCAAAAATATTTTACTGAAAGTAAAGTGTAGAATTAATGTCCATATAATCTTTAAATGACTTTTATGTTCTACTGTAAATAGGATAATTAGGAAGTAAGAAATGCTTAGGTTCTAAACATCATATTTTAGGTCTAATAGCGATGTAAAAATATTAACTGTGATAGTTTATATTCATACTGACCAAATAGCTTTTTTTATATCTTTTCATATTAAGAATTAGAGACACCTTGCTATAAGTTCTCAAAGTTAGTGGTCTTTTTTTTTAATTTTCATTATAATGCATTTGTCCTGTGTGAAATGCTTCCATTGTTACAAGCTATACTTCTGAGTTCTGAGTCCACAAGTATACATTAATAAAGATATTTCTTAAGTACTGTTAATTTCCAAATCAATACATTTCAGGCCAAGATCTATCTGGAAAATATCTATGTCACTAGAATCAGTTAATCAAAAATAGCTTTCATGAGACTCACATCCTACTTCATAACTGTGATTTCCTTTGTAATAACAAGAAGAGTATTGATGTTGCAATGATGACTACAGAGGTGAAGAGGAGAAAAAAGATAAAGAAGAACAGAGGGGAAAGATAGAGTCACAGGATAAAAAGGAAAGTAGGAAGGGTTGATAGAAAGATCAAACCCCATAGTAAAGGAGACACTCAGAATTGAGTAGGCATCGACTCATACTTTCTTTGACTTTTCTTCTCTAAATGAGCTGAACTTCTACTCACTGTTTATTAAAGTGGTCAACTCTGCTGCTGGTGCCTCACATTTACCCCTAAGGTCAATGGCAGTCTCGTGTCTTTTTATTGCATTCTGTACTACCCAACATCATTTTCAGTCTCCTCTTGCAAAGCAGTAAGGTCCCCAGACCAGGGTTCAACATCTGAACTCCTCCAGATCTTTGAGAATTCCCAAGTCAGGAAATTCTGTCTGACTCCTGATAGCCAGGTCTATGCTTTGGTAAACATGATTCTTCCATTTTTTACATGAGTACTAGTATTGACATTATATGATGAAATGAATTAAATTCTGAATTCTAAAATCTAATTGAAATAATTACATGTTGGAAAATCTTGATAAATGCAGTATCTCCATAAGATGAATAGTGCAATATTGCAATATCACTCCCATATCATCAGGTGTAGATAATCTTCATATAAGAATAGAGATTCTTTACCATATAAGAATTCTGACTACCACAATATTTTATCATAATTCTAAATATTTTCTGGGTTCTGATATGTCTCAGACAGTGTTAACATTTTTTCTATTGTGGGTTTTGATTTTTTTTCTCCCAGAAATTGGTTTTATTTGATGTACCCAAGTCTTAAGTTTCTCAATAAAGAAAAAAAATCTCCATAATATATATATATACATATATATATATATATATGTATATATATATATATATATATATTAGCTGAATGTATCAAGTCTGTTCAAAGTTGAAGTGTTGATAACAAGATATTATCGATATAGGGGATCAGAGAAACAAAGTAGTATAGTACCAAACAGAAAAAATTAGACACTCAAAGAAAGAAATTTGTTGACTGGAGTTAAGGAGAAGAATTTAGTGATTATGGTATGAGAAGAGAGATACAAAAGAGAATCAACTTAACTGAACAAGTTAGAGTTAAATGAATTTTCTGACCTTAGGAAAAAATCCATTCCCAACAGAGATAATTCTTAGATTAAAAGCTGCTAAAAACGTTGACTTGTTTTGTGCCATAAGAATCAGATGTCTGTTGGTCCTCTAGCCTCTTACTATTCAGGGTGTGGTCTGCTGACCGGGAGCAGCCACATCACCTGGGAGCTTAATTGGAATAAGGAATCCTGGGCTCCATCCCATACCTACTGAGTCAGAACTGATATTTTAACAAGTCCTCCAAGTGATTTACATGGGCACTAAGACTTGAGAAGCACTGCTTGATCCTACAGTCTCAATGATAAGCAAATGTACATACATTGATAGGTTCTGAATCTATTCTGATAAGTAGTAATTATGACTTTTCAAAACTGAGATCTGCCATATTGTTGATTTCTGGTAGCTACTGAATAGAAATTATTTTTATAACATAATTTAGAAATATTGTTTAGAGTACATCATTTAATGGACTTGATATTATATAATAAGAAAGCCATGTGAGCTAACAAAAGTTATTTATATGCTGATATGTATATCTAAAACCTAGAGCACAGAAAGACAAAGAATAAGAAAAATAAAACATCTGTTTCAAAAATAAATTCTCGATCTTGATAAGAAACTACTGCTGTCAATAGCAAAGATACTGACGGTTTCAGGTAGAAAGCTCCTTCAGACACCCATGAACATATGACAATATAATTATTGTACACACAAATGTCAAAAGATTGGCCTTTTAGTTCCTACAGCAGGGATTAATTACCAAGAACTATTTATGATGTATTAGACAGTAGCTGCATCAATTCTAAACCCAGTCCTTCTAGACTCTTTCCTAGATGATTCCATATGTTCTAGATTTCACTGGTCCTGTTACCATTTTTTTCTTATTCCTATACAAATAATCTCTTAAAGCTATTAATCCACTCAGGGCTCAAAATGTTAAGAGAAACCCAATAGAAATAAAAATCAATACAGTAAAATGGTGCCTTAGCCATGGAAAACAGTGTAGCAGTTCCTCAAAAAATTGAAAACAGAATTATCATGTGACCCCCAAATTCCACTTCTTGATTTATACTCAAAAGAATTGAAAACAGGGTCTTGAAGCAATATTTATACAGCCATGTTCATAACATTATTACTCCAATAGCCAAAATGTAGAATCAACCTAAGTCCTTCAACAAATGAATGCATAAACAAAATGTAGCATATATGTACAATAGGATATTATTCAGGCTTAAAAGGAAGAAAATTCTGACACGTTACAATACAGATGAACCTGAAGGACATTATGGTAAGTGAAACAAGCCAGTCACAGAAAGGCAAATACTGTATGATTCCACTTATATGAGGTACTCAGAGTAGTCAAATTCATAGTAAAAGGATAAGGGTGGTTTCAAGGGGCTGGGCAGGGGAGGGGGTAGTGGAGATTTATGGTTTAATGGGTACAGAGCTTCAGGTTTGCAAGATAAAGAAAGTTCTAGAGATTGGTTGCACAAAAATGTGAATGTACCTACACTTAAAAATGGTTGAGATGGTAAATTTTAAGTTATGTATATTTTACCACAGTTAAGAATTTTTTTTTTAATTTTTTAAAGGGGAAAAATACAAGACAGAAAAACATACATATTCAAACATAATAAACAAACATAAGATGTTTATTTTAGCATTATTCGCAATGGTAAAACACTGGAAATTTTTTTTAAGTTGATTAGGAAGAGAATGGCTGAGTGATTTATGACATATTCACACCATAGAATAATATAAAGACATTGACTTAAGGTAAATCATTTGATTTAAAATGATAACTGATTGAGGAAAGTAAGATAAAGAAAATTGTACATATCACATTTTTTAAAGCAAGCTATCAACAAATGTAATAATATAATAATAATTATTCTAGAAACTGACATTATTGTATATTCATTATACAGCAGGTACTTTTCTAAACACATAACATGAAATAATGCACTTAATATTCACAACATTACTGTTAACCTCACTTTAAAGGAAGAAAACTGAATCACTGAGAGGTTAGAAATCTTCTTCAAGGTCACAGAGCAAGTGCCAGTACCAATGTGCAAATCCAAAAACTTGACCTCTGGAAGCCTATTCTTCAATGTGTGTATGTATGGGTGTGTCTTTGCATGCATGATTCCAGATTAAATATATACAATAATACATAATAGCTTGATGATATGAGGTAGAACATGCTTCATAGTCAAATCAGTATGGAAGAAACAGCATTAAAAAAGTTAAACAGATCATTTGTACCTCAAATCATCCTGTATCACTTAATATGCTAACGATTATTGTGATCCCCCAAAAGGAACTATAAAGTATGCATCATTTTCCCACCTTCTTTGGCTAAAAGGCACTTTTTAAATGCTGCACCTATTAAACATTGGCCAAAAAGTGATTCCACAAAGCAGAATCTAGGAGCTAATTACCTACAATATAGCTTTTCTTAACCTTCAAAACTGCCAGAAAACCATTCTGGAAAGAGGCAATGGGATGGATAAATAAAGAGTAGAGAGGTTTTGCTTTTTATTTATTTTTTTTTTTGGTTCACCATATCATGTTTTTGCATTTGATATTTTGCCTTGCACAATATATTGGTAGCAGAAAATTAAATAGAAACTCAGCTAAATGTTTCACTTATCTTTTTGAAAATATTTTCACTCACATGATAAAGTCAGTTTATTGACCAATAGTGTTATAGTACCTAGTTTTCATGGATGAGCTTCATATTATTTACAAACTAATGTCTAAAGCTATTTCTGTTAATGTCTATTTTTATCTATTTTACTGTGTTAAAAGCTTTGTTATCAATCCTTAATAGCCTACTTCAAAGTAACAAAAAACTCCACCCCCTAATTAATTAAGATCCCTATAACTGCTCTGATCTAATTATTACCACATAGGAAGTAATCAGTATTTAAAAGTTACAGGAGATTGATTCAAGGAGTATCTATGTTTAAGGCATTTCCTTAAGGGCCATGGGAATCCTAAAATAAATACCTTATATTTCCTTCAAGGTAGTCATAATCTACTAAAGGAAGCAGAAAATCTACACAGTGACTGAAATATGTTTAAGGAAATAGGAATAAAAAGAAAGAAAAAATATTTTATAACATGGTCAAAGAGATCATTTCTACTAACGAGCTGCCTTTGTTAGAGGTTTGACAAACACGCTGGCAGGAATACAAATGTGTTATGAGATCTTTTTTTTTTAATAAAAGTATAATAGATTTACAATGCTGTGTTAGATTCAGGTGTATAGCAAAGTGAATCAGTTATACATACTTATATATATTTTTTTCAGATTGTGTTCCCTTATAGGTTATTACAAAATGTTGAGTAAACTTCCCTATGCTATACAGTAGGTTCTTGTTGGTTATCTATTTTATCTATAGTAGTGTGTATATGTTAATTCCAAACTCCTAATTTATCCCCTCCCATTTCCCCTTTGGTAACCATAAGTTTGTTTTCAATGCCTGTGAGTCTATTTATGCTTTGTATATAAATTCATTTGTGTCATTATTTTTTAGATTCCACATGTAAGTGATATCATATTTGTCTTTGGCGTACTTCACTTAGCATGATAATCTCTAGGGCCATCCATGTTACTGCAAATTGCATTATTTCATTTTTTTATGGCTGAATAATATTTAATTGTATAAATATACCACATCTTCTTTAGCCATTCATCTGGTGATGGATGCTTCCATCACCATGTAGGTTGCTTGCATGTCTTGTCTATTGTAAATAGTGCTGCAACGAACACTGGGGTGCATGTGTCCTTTTGAATTATGGTTTTCTCCTGATACATGCCCAGGAGTGGGACTGCAAGATCATATAGTAGCTCTATTTTTTTGTTTTTTAAGGAACCTCCATACTGTGCTGCATAGTGGCTATACCAGTTTACATCCCCACCAGCAGAGTAGGAGGGTTCCTTTTTCTATGAGACCTTATCTTAAAAGGCTGTTACTCCTGTACATCCTCAGGACTACAGCTCACTTTTGAGATGAGCATGGATATTCCTACTCTTTCACCTCAACTGGGTTTTCATGAGGATTCAGTGAGAAACAGATATGAAAGAACTTTGGAGATTTCCTATAAGATTATTTTATTATTAGAACTGAAGTTTGTGCTTCTGTTTCACAATTTGTAGGAATCAACAGAGTTTGTGACAGAGACACCTACTTGTCTTTCAAAATCCGTCCTTACTTTTCTGCTTGTGGCTGCCCAGCCTCAATCGTAGCTAAAAGTGTGGCCATGTATTTAGGTGCTACTCCCAGCTTAGGTCTCAATTTCATGGGCATGCCTCATTCACACTCTCTTCTCCTTAGTGCCAACTGGGATCCTTTGCAACCAATTTTCCCCCACCAGAGATGATGACACTGCCAAGGAGGTGGTGAGAATATGTAACTAGAACAATAAAAATCCCTGAATAACTAATGGTGTGGTGCACAACTACTCACACATACTAAACTCAGACTGTTATGTGGGAAACGAATGTAAATCGCTGGATTATAATATAAAGAAAGGATTCTGCTACATGAATTTTAGTCCTAGGTTTGCCACTGCATGGCTAGATAATAGGATAATTTAAAATTTCCTTAATTCTGGGACTTCCCTGGTGGCGCAGTGGTTAAGAATCCACCTGCAATACAGGGAACACGGGCTCGAGCCCTGGTCCGGGAGGATCCTACATGCCGCGGAGCAACTAAGCCCGTGAACCACACTACTGAGCCAGCATGCCAAAACTACTGAAGCCCACATGCCTACAGCCCGCGCTCCACATAAAGAGAAGCCAACGCAATGTGAAGCCTGCACACCGCAACGAAGAGTAGCCCCCATTCACCGCAACTAGAGAAATCCCGCGTGCAGCAATGAAGACCCAATGCAGCCAAAAATTAATTAATTAATTAATTTTTAAAAAGTTTTCCTAAATTCTAAAATGACAGCATATGAATAGATCAGTGTTTTGAAAACTCTACTTCACAATATTCTAATTCTCACATTTTAAAACTTATTTCAGAAAGCAATTTTGATAACGGTGAAAAGATGGGGGCCAAGGAGTAGGAATGAATAAGAACAATGAAGCTGTTGGTTATTATAACCTAATTCACTCCCCTATAAAACAATGAAATTAGGTTTTCTATACTGAAAAGCCAAGAAGGAATGTGAATAAAAAATTTTGCATTTAAAAATATTTATGAAAATAACAAAGTTATAAAATCTCTAAAACACATACACTTTCTGAAATTATGTGGTTGCAGGTAATAAAAGATTCTCCCAGTACTGATGATGGATTTTACATGTAAACAAATGTGTACTATTCCTCATCTGTCCTTTGTAAACAATGACACATATTCCATAATTAATCTAAGTTACTTATAGAATTCATGATTATAAAATACTCGGGTGAGCCCCAGGTGGCCACCCAGAATTCCTGCCACAGAGTTTCTGAAGGCTTCACATTTGTTGGCGATGGAAATATAGACCCTCAGAAGAAGACAGATCTTGAAAGCTGGCTTTTTGAAAGCCTTCCAGGACCCACCAGAGAACCCAGTTCAGCAGGCAACAAGTCCTCTCTCGAGTGCACCTCGGAACACGCTGGCCTGCAGAAGGGACTACAGAAAGCCTGGAGGGTCACTCCTGTGGGGGCCTTTTCTGCCAGGCCATTGTGGCCCAGGACATATTCTCCCCCAAGCCACAGACATGGAAATAGGTAGGCAGGCTTCATGGGAAGGCTTCAACTTTCCTCTTTAAATACTTCTATATTTTCAAACATTTTCGGGTTTCTTTGGGGCCAAATCGAATGGACCCGTCCCCTGTCCCCCCTAGTCCACACCCCTGCCGACCATCCACATCCGGAATCTCAGGGGTACATACGTTTCACAGGATGCATCCCACCTTGGCACATGGTATAGTCCATGGATTTTGAACCCTGCTGTGTCACGTCAGGCATCCACGCTTAAAGCATGGCACATAAGGCTTGGCTTTCCGGCCCTCAACCTGCTCTGTGTTCCACCTAGCCTTCCCTTCCTCCACCCTAATCCCTGCCGACTCCTGTGGTTTCCACGGTCTCCATGGCTTAACCCCTCCCACAGTGTCCCTATCATTGAAAGGCTGAGGTCTGTAGCCATTTCACATTGGTTTCTTTCACTGGTTCAGTAGGCCTTTGGAGTTCTGCATCTCTTGTCATGGCCTGCTGACTCATTTCTTTCAAGCACCCAGTACTAGGCCAGTGTCTGAACGTACCACAGTTCACTGACGGTTCTTCCCTACTGAGGGGCACTTGGTTCCTGCTGAGTCTGGCAATTTAGAACGCAGATTGTACGAATGTCTGCATGCAGGTTGCCACGTGTGGGCACCCATGTTCCCCTCCTTTCGGCGAGCTTCAAGGAGCTGGTTTATAGGGTTAGAGTATGTGTCGTTTCGGAAGAAGCTGCCACACTGTTTCCCCAGGTGTCTGCCTTAGTCGCCGAGCGCTGCCCACTCACACGACACCATAGACTGGAAGCTCGGCCAACGCACGTGTATTTATTTTCTCACCCTTCTGGAGATTGGAAATTGCCAGATGGGGTTGCGAGCCGACTCGTTGTTCAGTGATGCCTCTCTCCTGGGCTGCACCTCTCCACCGTCTGGCTGTGTCCTGGCATTGCCTTGGCTCTGGCTGTACTATCCCCGGTGCCTCGGTCTCTACTTTGAAAGACACCAGTGCTGTTGGATCGGGGCCCCTCCAGAAGCTGTACCTTTGATCTGAATCACCTCTTTGAAGTCCCTATCTTCACATCTGATAGTCACGGGGTGTGGAGTTCAGCCAGAGTGCTTTCTTTGACCGTATTTGCTCTGCTGAAGGCCCTAGCCCCAAATAGAGTCCCATTGGTGGTTTGGGCTTCAAGAGATGAATTTGTCCATTCACAGTGGCTGTCCAGTTTCGCATTCTCAGCAGCAGTGAATGAGGGTTCCTTTCTCAGATCGGCAGTCCTAGCTGACGCTCTACGTCAGGCCAAGTTAATCAAACGCATAGGCCTCGGGAAGAATGAATCAAAGCGGGTTGGTTCAACAGATTTCCTACACCATTATGTAGGAAAACCAGAAAGACTTGACCAAAACTCAGGGCAGAAATAACCCTCCTGGGATTGACAAGTGATTGATTCTAGCAAGGTTGCAGGGTACAATGGGAATGAAGGTACATAAGTCTGCTGCTTTCTGACAGGCCATCAGCAAACAGATGAAGATGCTTTGATGCTTTCTTCCTGATCGCTAAATCTTTTAAAACTTCGCCTGACCTCACCATTAGCTAGGACCTCCGGCCCCAGGTAGGAAACGAGTGGTGAGAAGACAGATGATGCTTGCCTCTTCCCGGGATCTTACTGGGAGAGCTTTGAGTTCCTTCCTCACCATTTGCAAGAGTGCTGACAAGCTGCAGCTCTTTGCAAGAGGTTCCTGATCAAGCTACAGTCCTCTGCGTTCCTAGTTTGATCAGGAGTGGGTGAGGGTGGGACTTTGTCCAAGGCTTTTATCTTATCTCTCGGTAGGGTCCGGTGATTTTTCTCCCTTGGCCTGTGCATGGGTCATGGATCCCACCCAAGGGTGCCTGAAGGCTGAGCCCGCCCTGGATACCTAGGATCAGTCTCACTAGCTCCAGCCATCTATGCTTCTTCTTACCCATGGCTGGATGTGGTTAGCTGAAAGGTGATTCAGGGTTTTGGCATCTCTCTGTGCGAGAGATCGTCATGTCTATTTCTCTGGGAATGCCTTGGGTCACGGGATGAAGCTAAGGCTGGTCTCATGGTATGAGTTAGGAAGAATTCCCTAAGCTCCCACCTCCTGGAAGTGATCGTAGAGGAGCGGTATAATTTCTGCTTTAAGTGTTTGCTAGAATCCGTAAGTGAACTCCTCTGGGCCTGGTACTCTGGGATAGGGATGGTTGTTGAGTACAGATTCAATGTCTATGACAGGTAGAGGCCTTTGCAGAGGTCTGTTTCTTCGTGGGTGTGTTGTGGCAGGGGGTGTCTCTCAAGGTATTGGTTCCTTTCTTCTGGCTTATCAGATGGATGGGCGCTGAACCGTTCACAACATCCCTTTCTTACAATTCCATTGCCCACGGGTTCCAGAGTGATGTTCCATGTTTCACGTTTCGTTTCTGATACGCGTACACTGGGTCTTCTCTCTTTTCTGATGATTCCTCCAGCTGTCTAGAGGCTTCTGGGTGTTCTTGGTCTTTTCAGAGAAGCATCTGGAGGTGTGGTGGATCTTCTCTCTCCAATTTTCTTCTGTTTATCCATCCTGGGGAAATCCCCGGTGGCCTGAGATACAGGAGCTGCATGGGTGGGGCAAAGTCTCAGAGTCAGGAGGCTGCTCTGCCAGCGGGACTGGTTCCTCAGCGACAGGCCTTCGCTGGCTCTGGCCTAGAAGAACAGGATCTTCTTGTGCTTGCTGCCGGGGATTTGCCCCTTGGAGCGTAACCTCCGAACAGCCTCCCTCATATGCTTGGGTTGGAGTGGGGGCGTTTCCCCCCACTTCTCACACACGTCCAGGGCCTCCTCAACCACCTGCCCGACGAAGACCTTGGCCACTCCGGACATGGCAATGACCGTGTTCTGGGACACCGTCGAGCCGGCCACGGTCTGGATCAGACGCTTCATGGTGGCCTTGGGGAAGGCTGATCGGCGATACACTTCGTAACGGTCCAGCTGCTCCTGGCTCATAGAAGACACGAGGGTTCTCATCTTCTGAGCCTCCAATTCGTCCACTGCCTGTTTCCCGGGTCTCTTCCCCTTGGTGGCCACTTTCCGTCTCTTGGCTGCAGGAGGACGTGACGAGGAGTCTGCCTCTTCACCTGCCCTTGGACGCGGGCCGTCCTGACGCCTGAGCTCGCCTTCCTCGTCACAGGCTTTCCTCAGTTCCTCAAATCGGTCCCGCGGGATTCGGTCCAGGCAGCTGGGGCTGGGGTCCAAGGGCACCACTCCTCCCTCACCCGACACACCTGTGACCCGACCTTTGCCTGGGAGCGACGCGCTGGCCTTGGCCATCCCAGCACCGCAAGATGCAGGGGCTCAGGCTGGGCTCGTCTGATCGGCGAGCTGCAATGACAAAGACGAGATGAGGGAAGGTCAGCCTTGCTGCTGTATTTATACGCTCACACACACACACACACACACAGAAACACAGGTTTCCACTGCCTCCCACAATGCAAAGACAGTTGCCCTTGGAGATGCCTTTTCTATGCGTGGACAACGAATGCCCGCAAACTCGGCACCTTAAACAAGCCCCACTGACTGGTTGAAAGCCCGTAGGTCAGAAAGCTCTCGCCCTGGGTCCTTTCTTCTGCAGAGTCCGCCGCGGAGAACCTCCCTCCGGCTGCAGTCCCCTCAAGGGCAGGATCCCTGTATAACAGTAAGGTCCCAGCCGCTTTATATAGAGCTTTGGGGCTGGGGCCACGCCCACCCGGAAGTCAGGTGATTCCTCAGCCCTCGGGGGCTGGGCTCCTCCCACGCACAAGGGAAGGGGCGGGCCGAGGGTTGGCCGCCCAGACCTCCTCCCGCTACGGAGTTTCTGAAGGCTTCACGTTTGTTGGTGAAGGAAATATAGACCCGAAGAAGACAGGTCTTGAAAGCTGGCTTTTTGAAAGCCTTCCAGGACCCGCCAGAGAACCCAGTCCAGTAGGCAACAAGTCCTCTCTCGGGTGCACCTCGGAACACGCTGGCCTGCTGAAGGGACTACAGAAAGCCCGGAGGGTCACTCCTGCGGGGGCCTTTTCTGCCAGGCCATTGAGACCCAGGCCATACTCTCCCCCAGGTCATAGACATGGAAATAGGTAGGTGGGCCTCATGGGAAGTCCCTCTTCCTCTTTAAATACTCTTGTATTTTCAAACATTTTTGGGTTTCCTTGGGGTCAAACCGAATGGACCCGTCCCCTATCCACCCTAGTCCCTACCCCCATCTTCAGGCAGGTCTTCCCCCACCATTGACATCCAGAACCGCAGGGGGAACATTTGTTTTACGGGATGCACCCCCTTTGACACATCCTCCTCCCCCAAGGTCCATAGTTTCCATTAGGCATCACACTGACTGTTGTATATTCCATGGATTTTGACCCCTCCCTTATCATGTCTTGCATCCACCCTTAGAGTATTGCACATAAGGCTTGGCTTTCCTGCCCTCAACCTGCTCTGTGTTCCGCCTAGCCCTCCCTTCCTCCACCCTAATCCCTGTTGACTCGTTTCCATGGTCTCCGTGGCTTAACCCCTCCCACAGTGTCCCTATCATTAGAATGCTGAGGTCTCTAGCCGTTTCACATTGGTTTCTTTCCCTCCATCAGTAGGACTTTGGAGCTCCACGTCTCTTGTTGGCCTGCTGACTCTTTTCTTTCTAGTGCAGAATACTAGTCCAGTTTCTGAATGGACCACAGTTCACTGACCTTTCTTCCCCACCAATTGGCATTTGTTTGCTGCTGAGTTCCGGCAGTTTGGAAAGCAGATTCCATTAACGTCTCTGTGCAGGTTGCCCTGTGCTCGCACCAATGTTCTCCTCTTTTGGGTAAACCTCAAGGAGCTGGATTGTATAGAGCGTGTGCTATTTTGTAAGAAACTGCCACACTGTTTCCCCAGGTGTCTGCCTTAGTGGACTAGCGTGTCCCCATCCGAAGACACCACAGCCTGGAGGCTTGCACTAACGCACGTGTATTTATTTTCTCACCCTTCTGGAGATTGGAAATTGCCAGATGGGGTTGCGAGCCGACTCGTTGTTCAGTGATGCCTCTCTCCTGGGCTGCACCTGCCCACCGTCCGGCTGTGTCCTGGCATGGCCTTGGCTCTGGCTGTACTATCCCCGGTGCCTCGGTCTCTGCTTTGAAAGACACCAGTGCTGTTGGATCGGGGGCCCTCCAGAAGTGGTTCCTTTGATCTGAATCACCTCTTTGAATTCCTGAGGGAGCGCATCCGCTCTAATACCTTTATTTCATACTTCTCGTCATCTGAATGATGAGAAAATAAGGGTGTTTTTTGCGCTGTGATTGTTAATTATATTTGTCAATTTAACTGGTTTAAAGAACGCTCAGACTGCTGGTAAACAACATTTCTGAGTGTGTCTTTAATGGTATTTCTGGAAGATATTTGTTTTTGAATCAGTTGACTGAGTAAGAGATCCACCCTCATCACTTTTGGTGGGCACCATCCAAACTGTGAAGGCCCCAGGAGAACATGAAGAGGGTGAGCAAATTTACTGTTTCCTTTCTTGAGCTAGGACTTCCATGTTCTCCTTCCCTCAGGCATCAGAGCTTCTGGGTCTCAGGTCGACTGACTCCAGTAGTTTCATCAGTGGTCCCCTACCCTGTTTTTCAAGCTTTTGGCCTCAGACTGGGGATTACACCTTTGGCTCCCCTAGTTCTCAGCTTGTTTCCTTTATTGAATTATACTGCAGGTTTTCCTGGTTCTCCATCTTGCAGTTGGCATTTCATAATACCGTAATCTTTCTTTTTCCCTGTACTTTGTTCTGACTATCTGCCTCTGGGGCTGTACCTCCTGCATTACCTATTCTTCCCCTATTCCAGGTTCTGTAAACTTGCATTCTAGGACAGAGGGTTTGAACTTGAACCCTTATGGCAAGTAATCAAGAAAAGAGACTATTTGTTTAGTCCAAACTTAAAACAGATTCCCCTATTTTATGGAAAAGTATAAGCAAGATTACTTCTCTGTAAAACCTTTAAATACCCCTGGCCTAAAGGATTCTGGAATTATCACTGTCTAGCCATGTTACTCTCAATATCACCTAGATTACATTTAACTTGTATATTTGTTCTTAAAATGATGGTACATAAAAATAGTTGCCTAATAGTAAAGGATCAAATTCCTCTCTCCCTCTCCTTCTCTCTCTCTCTCTCTTTCTCTCTCTCTCTCTCTCTCTCTCTCACACACACACACACACACACACAGAAGGAAGACAGAGATTCCTACCATGCACTTATCCCAAATACAGTTAGAAAAATGGAAGTGCACTGTGCAAAGTTCTATGTTGGAAGACATATTCAAAGAATATGGCCTTGGATTTCACTTAGAAGCTGGCAATATGGATTTACAAACCAGAGAGCTGAACTTGTATAACTGAAACTAAACTATCCAAAGACTGCAAAAGTAAAGCAATATATGATATACTAGCAAATCTATCAGTTAACTATCCTTTGCTACATTCTCTCATTATCCTTTGTTACATTGCTGTTCTTAAGATAGGGCTCTCAAACATTACAAATATTCTTTTTTGAATATCTTTACATAAACGTATGCTGTGATTCAGCTTTCTCATATTCTTTATCATTTTTATTTTCTGAATGATTTTTTTTATTTTGACCACCTCTTTAGGTTAATCCTTTAAATATTTTGTTATCATATTTCAAACTCATCTTATAAAAGATATCCTATCTCCTGCATCTACATCCCTAAGCAAACCAGTACACATACACATACACCAAGATGCTGAAGGACGAAAACAAATTCACAAGGCCAGTCAATAGCAAAATAGACACACTTTGGTACAAATAGCTTTACACGCTAATTCAATCGATATTCTGCCTACTGAACCATGCTACTTCAGTAGGACATCCAGTTCACTGTTACCGATCAGCAATTGCCAAAAGTTTAACTACCAGTGAAAATAGCTTTGTGCTCAACCTATGAATGATATCCATATCAAAGCAAAACTGCTCCCAAGCACCACATTATTGTCCCATCTATTGTTCCCAAATCCTAGGCCAAATCCTAGGCCAGCCAACAAAATCAGCCTTTCTTGGTGGGCTTAATTACCTTTTTTATCCCAGTCATAGCTCCCCCAGTAAGAATAGCAATCCTGACTAAAGCAAATCACAGTGTTACCATTCTGGAAAGAAGGGCTTGAATGTGGGTGATTACTGTGCCGGCATTACTTGCCAGGTGAAAACACGGTGGAGTGTCATGAGATTTCCCAACAAAGACATGTTTGCTCCCCTCGTGACACAAAGGGTTAGATGTGACTCTTTAGATATTTATTAAATTTTATCACTGTTCTTCATATCCTCTGCATTCATTGAGCCAACTCTACCTGGAATTTTCTCTGATGAAATGAACTTTTAGCAGCATCAACATTTCCTCCAAACCATCAGTCTATAATAGAGCTTATTCACTGATATAAGTGAGTTAAAAACTTGTTCCAATGGTATACTTTTACTTTTGATGTTTGCATATATGTCTTATTCTAGTAATTGTTCTAGTCTCATGACAGCAAGCAAAGAAAGCGTATTTTGACAGGAAATTAATTTTAAATCTTTGGAGCTAAAAGGGCCTCAGTTGTAAATTTTATAGAGTAGAAAACTGAGGGCCAGAGAAGTTGAGAGTCTGTCAGGTCACACAAACCAGGCTAATATCTGAAACCGAAGTCCCCAAACTCTCCATTTAAACCCGTCATCTTCCACAGTGTGCTGCTCTGTATTCCATCATGTAGCCACTAAATACAGTGAGTCAAAAAACATCAACAAGTGGCTTCACGTGGGAATGTTAGCTTTTATTCTAATTATTGCCTGTTTATTTCCTTTACATTGATTAACAAAGGTAAGAAATACCCCAACAGTTCTTGGAAACTTACCTATTCTTAAATACAAAACAAGTGAACAAATAGAAAATTGTTATTAGATGCTAAATAAAAGTATTAGGTATATTCATAAACAGTATGATCATATAGATAATAGCACAAAACCCTTAGTAATAGATTGGCTTTAAAAGAAAAAACTAATTTAAAATAATCAAGAAGGCTTTCTTTCACTGTTAAATACCAGGATATCAGAATATTAAAGACATGAAACATCTTTCCATTCTATAATTATTTAAAAAGAATAAAATTAATAGGAACTGGCTTGCTTTTAAGATTTAGTAGTATCACAGGAAGCATGGCACAGCAAAGCGGATTTTGTTTGGAGTTTTTTTGTTTGTCTGTTTCGTTTATTACTTAAAACAACAGAGATTTATTCCCTCACAGTTCAGGAAGCCAAAAGTCCAAAATCAAGATGTTAGCAAGGTTGGTTCCTTCTGGAGCCTCTGATGTAGAATCTGTTCCATGCCTGTCTCCTAGCTTTTGGTGGTTGTTGGTAGTCTTTGGCATTCCTTGGTTTGTAACTGGATCACTCCAAAGTCTGATTCTGTCATCACAGAACTTTTTTCCCTGTGTGTATCCTCAGTGACTGTATCCAATCTGCCCCTCCTTTTTCCTATAATGACACCACTCATAGGATACCGGGCCTACCCTTATTAGTGTGCCTCAATTTAACTTGATTATATCTGTAAAGACCCTATTTCCATATAAGGTTATGGTCACAGGTGCTAAGGGGTGAGGACTTGAACATATCTTTGTGGGGGACACAACTCAACTCATCATACTGTACCACGGACTTGTAATTAGTAGTTTATATGACAATTCAGGGAAGCATTTAACACAGTGCCTAACTCATAGTAGGTATTCAATAAATGCTACTTCCTTTCCCCTGATAATATGACCTTTTTTTAAAAAAATGCTTCTTCGCCCTGGTCTGTAATCAACATAAGCATCAGATTGTGTCTCTAAATTATAGGCATAAAACTATTATTTGACTGGAACTCTGTATATTTCCAAAGAATGTTTTTATCTTATTTAGGGATGTAACAGGTAAGCTACAATAAGATATTTTTTTAGAAGATGTAGTGTGTATGTGTGTGTGTGTGTGTGTGTGTGTGTGTGTGTGTGTGTGTGTGTACAGGCACACACATGGAATACTACTCAGCCATAAAAAAGGATAAAATTTTGCCATTTGTAGCAACATGGATGGACTTAGAGGGTATTATGCTAAGTGAAATACATCAGACAGAGAAAAACAAATACTGTATGATATCACTTATATGTGGAATCTAAAAAATACAACTAGGGAATATAACGAAAAAGAAGCAGACTCACAGATATAGAGAACAAATTAGTGGTTACCAAGTGGAGAGAGGGAACAGGGAAGGGGCAATACAGAGGTAGGGATTAAGAGGTACAAACTATTATGTATAAAATAAGTTACAAGGATATATTGTACAACACAGGGAATATAGCCAATATTTTATAAGAACTATAAGTGGAGTATAACTTTTAAAACTTCTGAATCACTATATTGCACACCTGTAACATATAATATTGTACATCAACTATACTTCAATTAAAAAAAAAAGTATGTGGTTCTTAATCTTAACTGCACATTTGAAACATTGGGGGAAATTTTAAAATCTCAATAGCCGGATAATAGCAAAGGCTAGTTATAAAGAATCTCTGGAGTTAGAACGAAGGCACTGGCATTTTTAAAGCTCCCCAGGAAATTTCAATCTACTTCTAAATTTGAGAATCATTGGAATAGTCAAAATAACACGTTTTATATTTAACATATATGACATTGGATCCTGCATCTGCCCCTTACTTTATAAACTTTCACTGTTTGCTTCAGTTTCTTATTTTATGAAATAATGATGATGATGATACCTTCCTTGTACCTTTGTTATGTGAATTCGTGTTCATATATGTAAATCTCCTACACAGCACATGGCAAAGGACTGGCAGTCAGTTAATATTAGATACTAGTTTATGGTGAGATTTTGTTTCCCTTCATGGTGGAATAGGTTGTATCAGATTAAACTTTCTGTAGTAACAGTTATAAACTCTACACAAATATAAAACAACAACTGTTTGAAGGCGTCATTGTACAATCCAAAAGCATGAAAAACTGAAGAAGATATAATCCTGAAAGGAAAGGAAGTATGCTAGGTGAGCACCATAATTCGTTGAGCTTTCCCTTGAGAACATTCTCAGGCTTACTGCAATCTAGAGATAGAATAGAAACAAACCAGTAAACAATATCCTATTGGGAAGAGAACACAAAATTTGAAGTTTAGGGCTGTTAGTAGAGCAGTAAATTGGAAGAAAAATTTCACAGAGTAAGGAGACACAGAGGAAATACTCTAAAACCTGCATAGAAATGTCCCGCAAATCTTTGGCTTACACCTAAACTGCATACGGTTTTGCTGAGAATCTAAGGAACACAGCTGAAAGCAGCAGCTGAAAGGATTAAGAACTAAAAAAAAAAAAAGACAAAAACTCTATCCACAGTTACTTAGTAGGGCAGGGAGTTTGTAGAACAAGTCTGACCTGGCTAACAGAGCTTGATAGATACTTTGGCTTTCCATTGAAACTCTAGAATGGCAACACCTTAGGAGTAAGAAACACATATCCTGACTAAAGTCTATGGCATGGGAATAAGGGCAAAAACCAAAACAAGAATCCACACACAAACCCCAAAACCAAGCCTCCAAAAGATCAAAGGACTATGCTGGCAAATTAATAGCCTTTCAGGACAAAATTTGACACTCTTTAGAAAAAGATATCATAATTCAGAAGGTTTATTATCCAAAATATTCAATATCCAATCAGAAATTAATAGGCATACAAAAAGTATGAAAATATGACCAAACAGAAAAAAATTAATCAGAAGCAGACCACATATGATTTAGATGTTGAACTTAACAAAGACTTTGAAACAGTTAACAGGATTCTGATAGAATTTAGAGAAAAAGATGGACAAAATAGAAGAACAGATGTGGAATTTCAGCACAGTAGAAAAAAAAATTTTTTTAAAGAACCAAATGGAAATTATATACTGAAAATACAATATCATAAATAAAAAGTTCATTAAAGTGACTTAACTCCAGACTAGACCTAAAGAAGAAAGAACCAGTTAATTAACTCAAAGATAAAAATTTTAAAAAGAAATGCACAATAATAGAGTATGCAATATTGTGGGACGATATTTTATGATCTGACATATGTGTAACTGAAGTCCCAGAAAGAGATAGGAATGAGACAGAAGAAATACTTAAAGAGAAAATACCTAAGACATTTCCAAACTGATAAAAAGACATCAACAGACCCCTTCCAAAAATATGAATCTCAAGCAAGACAAACACAAAGATAAACACATCTAGACACCTTATCTTCAAACTAGTGAAAACCAATGATTAAAAAGAAAAATATTAAAAGCAACCAGAGGAAAAAACAACACATCATATTTATGGGAACTGCAATAAGAATTATAGCTGAATTCTCACGAGAAATGATGGAAGATAGAAGATAATGGAATGACATCTTAAAAATGCTAAATGGAAAATCTCTCAACTTAATTTTTCACCAGTAACTATATCCTTCAACAAATGAAAACGAAGTCATTTTTCAGACAAAGCTGAGAAATTTTTTTATTTAATAAAATTTATTATAGGCAAAACTTCACTACAAGAAATGCTAAAGGAAGTTCTGTAGACTGATAGAAATAACACCAAGTGGGAAAGCAGGTCTACAGGAAGGAATAAAGACATAAGAAATGGTAAACATAGACAGTAAATATAAAAAATGACTTTTCTTAGTTTCTTTAGAAGGAGTCAACTGACCATTTAAAGTAAGAAAAAACTTTTGATGTATAGAGAGAAATAAAATATATGACAATATGAAAAATACCTGGAAAGAGGGGTAAATGAAATTATACAATTATAATATTCTAATCTTACACATATGGTAGTAAATATTAATTTAAAGTAACATCTGATAAGTTAAAGTTATATCTTATAATGCCTACAGCAAGCAAGGAAAAAAATAAAACATCTTAGCAGCTGCTAGGGGGGATAGAAAACAACAACAGAAGAGCAGATGCAACCCTCACCAACTCATCCTTGATTTCAGACCTGACCTTCAGGTGGGAAGGCAGAGATGATTTCCATGAGGAAATCTTGGATTGGCTGAGATCATTCTATGTTCTGAGATTTTTATTTCTTCTAATCCCGGAATGGGGGCTTAAAAGAGAAATGACATTTAAGAGGAATATACAGATGCATTTCTTATACTATCGAGTTTATAGACATATTTTACACTTTCTGTATGTGTCTACATTTGTATGGGACAGAAAAAAAATGTCTGGGAACATCTATACAAAACTACATCAGTATATCTAAGAAATGAGGTTAGAAGAGGAGGAGTAAAGGATTTAGAGTATATACTTCTTACACTCCTGGGGCATTTTCCCACATTTACTTTCAGACAAAAGAAGGGAAACATGTCAAACAGTTCTAAAAATTCAACAAGGCTGATTCATTACTTATTAGCTTTATGACCTTGAGTAAGTTACTTAACCTCACTAGGTCTCTCTGTCGGTATAATGGAGATAAGTATTGTACTTACCTTATGAGGTTTTTATGAGGATTAGATAAACTAATTCTCTTCTCCTTAATCTGGCCATTAAGTCCAAATTTATTGGACTGTTAGACAATATGTATATTTCCAATATTTTATGATACATCTCAAGCATTCAGTATTCAAACACATTACTTCTGAGGTAAGTGTATAAATATTAAAGCTATGTGAGATAAAGAACTATTAAAGAATGCTCACATCAGTTAAGGTTAGGTTTTGCCACCAAATTAATTTACAAAATTAAAACCTGTTAATTTCCCATAGATTTTAGACTCTGGAATTGCAGATGAAGGATTGATACAAGAAGGACTAAATAAGGGTCACTTGTTGGTCGATCCACTGGTTGGTTAAATAAACACCAGAATCTCAGCACTCTGCAACGCTCCTGCCATGAATAGCGTCCAGGAACTAGATGAGGCTGAGAGATTCCAGCTTCAGGCTCCCATCTCATTCTCATGGCAGGGTACCCGTTCAATGGAATGGAATGAAAGGCGTTATCACTCCCTATATGTATATTCTTATTCTATTTTTCCCTTAGTCAAGCTAAATTTTCATATCTTAAACATTCATATATCATGAATCTATTGTGTCAGCAGAGGGTTAATTCTTTGCATAATTTTAGCATTCTTTGAGCCTAGAAATCAGGAAAAGACTCATGTATTTATGAAAGATTAATGACATAACAACAAAGTGAATAAAAATAAAAATGTCTTATGTTTCTTATTCCTTTCTTATTTTTCTTTTTCTTCTCTCCTTTTCTCTACTCCCAGAAAGAGTAGAATTTAAATAGGGAATATCCATCAAAACAAGAGACTGTGCTGAATTACCTACTTCACATATACAGGGACAAATTGAAGGACCCTGAAATTTATAACACAAACAGTTGTGATAATTACCTTAGGGAGAAGAGGCAATGTTCGTGGCACTCAGTTCCAAGGCACATGCAGCAGTTCTCCTCTCACTTCGCTTTCTGAAACCTTCTCCTTGCCTTGCTTCTTATCTATGGGTCTTCCTAGAGCCAATATCATCATTTTGTCCATTAGCTGCCCAAAGTCCCTCATCTTTACCAAAACAAACAAACAAAAATATCTCTTTCTAAATGCTTACCTTGACTCCTTTCAAGACCCTTAATCTGATTAAAATAACTCATACCTAGATTCTGGTCGAGGAAAAAAAAAAAAAGCTTCCTGGGAATAATGTGTAATTTAAAATAATTTTCTACTTAAAATAATCTTTGCTCTGAGTTTATAGATGAACATTCCTGAGTTCTTTGTTTATTCCCTGCTACCCCAATACATCTCATGCTGTGTTTCCATGTACACCCAGACACATATTCTCACTGTGTTTAAAACAGAACTAAATAAAAATAGTCATTCTTCCAGGAAAATACAATGACTGGCTCAACCAACCACAAGTCACAAATAGGAAGTAAGGAGAACGTTTTGGACTTTTATTTCTGGCCAACAGCTTCAGCCTGTGTCTCAAAACATGCCTTTACTCTGGCATTCCATACTAAACTTATCTCAAATAATTAATATAAATAAATGCTTTATTCTGTCATTCCCTGCTAAAATTATCTCAAATAACAAATGTAGAGGAAGCTACCAAATCAATTGCTTTTCACCCAGTGTAGGGGCTTTGACCAAATTATCATTACACAATCAATCACAACTTCCATGCAGATGTCCAACTTCCATTATCCTAGCTAAGTGGTTCAGATAATACATTCTCAAATCAATATTTCACCACTTCAAGTTTTGTGATCTTATTTTATTTCCCTCCATTGTCATCAGTGTTTTCTGGTAAGTTTCATAATTCCCCAGAGCTTGAACTTGCCTAAACAGTCGTTCCATTATTAATTGCTAATATTAATAATTGACTCTTCACTATTGAAAATCTAAACATACAAATAATAAAAGTTAGTCATTAAAGTTTTTAAGATTTTATAAGTAGACATTTAGTAAATGTGAATAAGTGCATGAACTAATGAATTAAATAATTGGCAATTATTTCTAAGCTTCAACAAAAAGAACTGATGTTTTGAAGAGATTACACCTTTTTCATTCCTGAGCGTTATCATCGACTTTAAAAGTGCCCCTCTGCTTTTTCTTTTTCTTTTTCTGTTTTAGATTTTTGTTTTTTGTTTTTTTGTTTTTTTTGCTGTACGGGGTCCTCTCACTGCTGTGGCCTCTCCCGTTGCGGAGCACAGGCTCCGGACGCGCAGGCTCAGCAGCCATGGCTCACGGGCCCAGCCGCACCGCGGCATGTGGGATCTTCCCGGACCGGGGCACGAACCCGTGTCGCCTGCATCGGCAGGCGGACTCTCAACCACTGCACTACCAGGGAAACCCTGCTTTTTCTTTTTTATATAATTACAGATATGTTCCAGTTTTGAACTGTGCATCAGAAAATAGCTTCTTTCCGTTTTCTCAAACACTGTCATCAGACAGAACTTATTGATACATTCTGCAAAATGCACATTCAGGCTTTCTTGAAATCGCACATCAGTTCTGCGCACACACAGGAAAGAGAAGATGTTGTGGCACTTATCTCACACCTTGAAATCAAGAAATTATTCTTGTTCCTGGTTCTGCACAGCTCAGACCATGTGCTGAGAGTCTGATCCCATCCTTTTTTCCTAATCTTTGGCCAGGATAATTGATCTTTTCTTTCCAGGCTCTTGGTTCTCTAAGCTTCTTCTCTGCGTTTCTGATTCCTATTGTCTGACTTCCATGTTTCTTACCTCCCTAGACCCACTGTGCCCAGTGACTCCTCCATGACCAACTAGCTTCTCTGGACCAGAAATCATGACCTAGTCCAAATCCAAAACCAGCCTCTCCAGCCTGTCATGTCCTTTTGCCATACCTGCTTAGCACTCGATCTGTACATGGAAGGGAAACCAAGGCACATTCACTCGCTTTATGAAGGCTACTTAGCTCCTGAACTAGCCTTTATCTTATCTACAAACCAGTTGCTCTGTCAACCCCATTCCAACGCTCACTAGAATTTTTCATTCTTCCCTGAGCTTTGCTTTCTCAGTCTGGTGAACAACTTATTTGGCTTTTTCTGACCCCACAGGCCTGCTTTATTTCTCAACTACAACATTGTCCTTTATGAACTGGAATAGCAGTGATAGCAAACAAACAAACAAGTGAAAACAAAAGAAACCAAAAATTATTTTTCCTTGGATCAAAGCACTCCGTACATATGAATTGGTGGATAATACTGACCAGGTACAGTGCAACAGGGATCTCAGGTGTTTTCTGCTGAAAACAAAATAGGGAAAATAGGATAGTGTTAAACCTCGATCTATGTGAAGGTATAATGGCTACCTACTCACCTAATGTTTGGCTGGCACGTACTGGACCTTTAGTGTAAATTAGAAAATTTCTCTATCTGGGTGGGTGATTCACAAAAAGATATCCCTCTAGGTATTTGATGCACCAGAAGTTGATCTAATTTTAACAAACAAAGCTCCAACTACCCTGCCCCACGCTAAGCCAAGTACTTTCTCATTATAGTTTAACCATAGGGTAGTATCTAGAAATTCAGAATCCAGTAGAATAACGTTGTTCTTAAGTACAGTAAATGTTACAGAATATGTTTGTGTGTGGAGCAGGCGTCCTAAGCCCCTCACCCTCCCGCTTAAATTCTGATTACCAATTTCTCCTTATGGTAGGCTATTTTTGGAAAAGGCACAAAAATTGCCCCATATTTAAATCTGCAAAGGGATGGTGGAATGTTGGTTTAAATCTTTATTGTTCTTGTTTTGATCATCTCAGTCCTAACAAAAGACAGGCATGGCTGCAAAATTGCATGGAAGATGCAGACGGACACACAGGGATGAAATGTGCATGCTGTGGACTTCGACATGTCTACCTAAGCATTTCCAGATGCAAAAAGAAAAAGAGATGGCCGACTAATCAGAGAGACTTGCTTTATTTTACACATTTATAGTTGCTGCGTGTTTCTCTCCTCAAATTGGAAGAAAACCCTCACCATTGAGAAGTAGGAGGTTGAGAGAGGAGTGATGTAAAAATTCTGGATAACCGACTTCAATTTTTCAATTTTATAGTTTTCCAAACTGTTTGGAATATATCGTCCTTTTTAGATAGAGAACACAGAAGACTCTGATTTCCATCCAAATTTTAAAAAATAAAGTTTACTCTTCAAACTGATGAGAGAAGAGAGGAAATCGTTGTTTGATAAATCAAAAGCCATGTGACAATTGGAACAACTCCAAGCAAACACGCAATCTGGCTCTATTTCATATTTAAAATTAGAATTTGTAAGCGTCTTGTGCTTCACCTACAACTATTGCCTTGGAAAAGGTGCTTTGCAAACTGCTTACATTCCGTTCTTTGAAGGGTCTCAAGACAAAGTAACCCTCGTGACCTATTTTACATGGCTGAGAAAAATAACACTGTTCAAAGTGTAAATCTTCCCTAGAAAATATAACGATTATTGACAGAAGGAAAAAAAAAACCCTAAGATCAAATATCATGGTGACTGTGAACAAAGAAGTATACAATTTATATATAATTCATCACTTAATTACACAAATAATTACCATTTTTCATTGCTTCCATGGTTAGTTTCCACACTCGAGTACACTAACGCCCATCTTCTTTTTCCTGAATGTGATTTTTTTTCTGCAAGGCAACATAATCTTTGTTTCAACTGCATACTATGTATCCCATTTATATGAGCTCATAAGAATATTACTCAGCCCTGCTACTCCAAGGCATATGAAAGAGAGGAAAAGACTAGACAGAGGAACTGCTAAAAGAAAAATACAAGTCAGAGAAAATACCTAAGGAAAAAAACAGTCAAATATTAATTCTTGAAATGATTGAAAAAGGAAATAAAATGGCAAACATTTCTCAGTAGAAATTATTTCTGGACTGTCCCATTATAAAGGGTTTTCACCTGTTACCAAAATTCATTTAAAAGGGATTAAAAGGGGTACTAGGAATCCTTTGGGGTGATGAAAGTATCATATCCTGATTATGTTGGGGGTCTTACAGGCATATTCAACTGTCAATACTCATCAAACTGTACACTTTAAATGGATGCAGTCTATATTGCACATAAATTATACCTCAATAAAGTTGATTATAAAAACAAAAAGAGAGCAAAACACTTATTTATGGTGCTTACATTAGAGTTAAGTGTACTGAAAATAAATGATCTATAAACAATTGTTAACTTTCACATTTCCACAAAAGCTATTGCTTTTGAAAGTACTCTTATACTCCAATATTTCTCAATAAAATTTTTAAATTATGATATATGATAAATGTGAAGTATCACAGACATAACATTCATTTGCAATCACAAGAATATCACAAGAAAAAGTGAATAATTTTTTTTGTTATTTGATCTACAACTTAGAGTTATACCCTATTAATGCTGAAAATATTGAAATGTTTTCTATTTGATAGTAGATTATAGAGTCTATGGATCAGAAGATAAAAATACAAAATATGGTAACTATCAAGAACTGTGAGGGGTCTGAGAATTCACCCTATTTGCAAGCTGACAAGTTAGCCTGCCAAAAGTTTCATGGATAGAAGACACAAGAGTCCTGAGTCAGAGACAAAGGAAAGTTTATTAATCACAGCAGTAGTAATAGCCACAGTGTCCAGAGTTTTGGTGCCAGTTCCCCAGGTCCCTATTCTTGCAGAATGATGCAAAGAGGGCCAGATGACATCTGCATACATGGTGGGTTGTGTTATAGTAGAGGAACCCTGAATTTAGGAAACGTGAATCTTTTATAATGGGCAGTAAGCAAGCCTGTCCTTTGTCCCAGAGGGAAACACTATCTTTAGCTTCCAAGGCTACTCACAGGACACATATCCATGAAAAGATATTCCAGAGCAAAGGGCAGTCAGTCCCTCACTCACATGACGTCTAGAAATACTAAAAGCTTATGGAGAACTGTCTTCCAACAATAATTCTATTTTAGAGGAAGCATTTTAAGGTAACTTGGATTCTTTAAAGGAAATTATAACTCATTTATTAAAAGCCTCTCTTTCTCCAGATCCAATTTTATGTTAATAAGCTTATATAAGTGTGTACACATGGACTCAGTTTGAGTCAGAATACCAAAAACAAACAACTAAATATATATTAAGAGTCAGAAAACAGATATGGTAATGATCAGCCCATTATGTGAGGCAAACACTGAACTTCTTTGTAAATCACCTATGTAATCAATGATAAACCCAACTTTAACAGCTCTTTCAAATGATGAGCTGCTTGTCCATGAAATTCATTTCTTATTCCCCAGGGTAACAGGGGTAGAAATGAATCCTTCCAATCACCTGCTTGTAATCACAAAGTACATTTCATTAATATGTTAAAGGAGCTATAATTGGGGAGTTTTATCTGGTTTCCAGCCTGTCACTATTTAGAAATAAGATGCCAACATATTCGTTTTCAAAATAATTATATTCCCCATTAGCTCAATAACTAAAGCCAGAAATCTGTACATCATCCTAGACTCCAGAACCTCTTTACCCTTTTCACATGTGGTCAGTTGCCCACCCTTGCTGCCTTTATTTAATAAGCAGTTATCATATCTGCTTGTGAGCAGGGACTGTGCCTTGTATCTGAGTATTAACAGCATTTCCCATTATGCCAGACACATAGTAAGTACACAGTAAAAGTTTGTGGAATGAATGGATCTACCTCTTTATCAATATCAAAAAACAACGCACAGGGCTTCCCTGGTGGCACAGTGGTTGAGAGTCCACCTGCCGGTGCAGGGGACACGGGTTAGTGCCCCGGTCCAGGAAGATCCCACATGCCGCGGAGCGGCTGGGCCCGTGAGCCATGGCCGCTGGCCCTGCGCGTCCAGAGCCTGTGCTCCGCAACGGGAGAGGCCACAGCAGTGAGAGGCCCGAACACAAAAAAAAAAAAAAAAAAAAAAAAAAAAAGTGCACAAAGAGACATAGAAAAAAATAGATTTTCTTAGCAAGCATGGATTCTACCTAATAAATAATCACAGGCATTTTCACACAATTGATAACACAAGGATATATTGTGTTTAATGGTAACCTCAAAACCCATTCAAAAATGGCAAATTTCTTCTCTGACCCTTGATTAGAACATCCATCTGCACTTATTTGTTTATATTTTAGAAGAAGAAGGCACTGTCATTACAGGCCAGGTGCATCTGTGGATAAAACCTGAGATGTGAGCTACAGGATGCTGATAGCATTCTTGGCCCAGTCAATTTGTTGTTGTCAAGTCTAAGATCATACCAGAAATGCCCATTCATTAGAAGGTATTTGTATTTATTTAGGGCTATTTTGCTTATAACCTGGTGGTTATTCTCAAAACATACAGCTTCTGTTGGGGAGGGTATAAGGAGAAAAATCAAAGAAATTAGTCTCCAATTCTCATAGAAAAAATCTTACGAAAAGTTCTCCCCGTTAAAAAATAGTACTAAAAAATACTTTAGTGAAAAGATAAGATCCAGGCGTGTTATGGTAATTTCATCATTTTAACAGGATGTAGTAATTTTCTTAAATGTAGATGCAGTAGTATTTGCTACCTAGTGGGTTGATGACTTGGGAAAACATTTCTGGAAGAGCTTGTAGTAGCTGTGCCTGGCACAGAATTAACCTTAAGTACAACAGAGTCCACAGCATAAGCATTTTCACTATCCCCTGGACTCAAAACTTACTCTAAGGCAAGAAAAACACCAACAGTGTTTTCAGGATACAGGTAAGTCAAGACCCCATCCAAAAAAATAATTAAATGAATTTACATGTTTAAATTCACTTAAAATATCTATAAATCGTTTTACTCAATCTGCTTCTCGAGTGCTACCGTTCATTCTGTCAAGTGTAAACCTAAAACTGCTTACAATTCAAATAAGAAAAATATGAAGCATAATTAGAACTGGTAATTATCAAAAAACTCATTCAGAAAACTAATTATATTTATTCATAATTCTATCCATACTGTATTAGTCTGCTCAACATGCCTTAACAAAATACCATAGATTGGGTAAGTTAAACAGAAGAAACTCATTTCTCACTGTTCTGGAAGTTGGGAAGTCCAAGATCAAGGTGCTGGCTGATTAGATTTCTGGCAAGAGTCCTCTTTCTGGCTTGCAGATATCTGCTTTTTCTTGCTGCTCCTTCACATTGTGGGTGGCTGGCTGGGGAGAGAGAGATATTGAGAGAACACTCTGGTATCTCATGTTATGGAGACACCAGTCCTATAGGATTAGGGCCCCAACTTTATGCTTCATTTAACCATATTTACTTTCTAAAAGCCCTATCTCTAAATATGGTCACATTGTGGGTTAGGGCTTTGATAAATGAAATATTGCCCGCCATATCAGTAAACAAAGGATGTCACAGTCATCAGTGATTACAGCCATACAGACACCAGTGACGGTGAGCTGGTGAGCCCCCGAGGGAACTCAGGAAGGAAAAGAATACCTGCCATCTACCAACCATCAGACTGAAGCCACTCCCCATGGTGAGCCCTGAGGAAACTCAGGATGTGAAAACACAGGGTACTGGCCCCAGATAGCTGAGGTGCATGTCAAGGGAATGATTTCAGTGAGCCCAGACTCTTGCGATCTTCCCATATGTAGAAAAGCACTAAATTCCTTAACTTGAGATATCTAGCTTTCTTTAATTAACAGTAACCTTTTGTTCCTACTACCTGCCCTTTGTTCCAAAACTTCTATATATCCTACCACCGCCCCCCAACTCCTCAGAGCAGTTCTCTTGGGGTCACTTGAGATGCTGCCTCCTGGGCTTGAAGTCCTAAAAATTCCCACAAAATAAAACATAACTCTCAACTTTTCGTTTGTAAGTATATTTTTTTACTCAACAGCTTCAGCCTATGAATTTTGATAGGACACAATTCAGTCCACAGCACACACCATACAGTGTTTGTAATTAATTTTTCAGGCTTCGTTGCAATTTTAAAAATATAAATTTGGTATTTATATTTTAAATCACACAAGTATTACACAAATTCTCGTTCTCAAAAATTTAAATAAAATAACATTTCAGTCTACCTCCCCACCCTCATCATACACCTGTGAGCACTTTTTTTCTACACATTTACCTAGAAAGTGCTAGAATTATTAGAGTATCTACCATCTACAGAACCATTTTTTTCCCAATAGAAAAAGCTACCAAGAGTGAAATGCCCTGCATTAGAAGGTAGTGATTTGCCTGTTGCTGGAAGTTTTTAAGCAGGCACTTGACTGTGATTTGGGAAGCTGTTATAGAAGAAATCCAAAGTTTGGATGAATGGTTTAGAGTATGGATTTTAAGGATTTCTTACCTCATTCTCCATGATTCTAACCCATAATTGTCTCAAAGTTACCACACACACACACACACACACACACACACACACACACACCCTTCCTTGATCCCACTGACTACCCAACTACCTTGAACTTCCTGACTACCCAACCCCTCTTCCAGACAAATGGTTGCTCTCTCTTTGTAAGCCGCTCCTCTGAGCAGATGGCCAGAAGAGCATCTTTTCCGTGTAGTCATCACTTAACCATCTGGTCACTCAT
The DNA here is from genome assembly GCF_005190385.1 of Monodon monoceros. NCBI lineage: Eukaryota > Metazoa > Chordata > Mammalia > Artiodactyla > Monodontidae > Monodon > Monodon monoceros. The sequence continues at coordinate 15,740,119 of NW_021703768.1, read as the reverse complement.
TAAAGAATTTAACACTGGCTCAGTTTTCCTTTCATCTCAAGCCTGCAGGGGCACTGGGCAAATTCAACGTCACATGGATGCATCGTCAACACCTTGGCCAGCAGGGTCCTAACTTGATACTCAGTGATTTTCCCATCACTCTACCTCAAGCCTCAACTTCCACAATCACACCATGAATTTGGTCATGATTAGAAACTGCACTTGAGATACCTCCACAATAACATACACACACACACACACACACACACACACACACACACACACAACCTACCACCACCACCCTTAACCTCTTCTCTTTCTAGTTGCCTTGTTGCTGTCCCCTCACTGCAACACCTCTCCCTGCCTCAAGACCTACAATCCAATGACACTACCACTTCCTCTCCAGCCACCAGCCTCCTCAACACTCCTCACCTCTCTCTCATTTCTACCCCCAGCTCCCGACTCCATATTTCATCTGCTCTGTTCCTACCCATCCTTAAGCTCTCATCTTGATTACCACTTTCTTATGAAGGATTATCCCAATTCCTAAGCTAGATAAAGTTCCCCTTTTAAACCATCGTATACGTTCTGTGTACCTTTTATTGCTTTTCCTCAAATACTGTAATTATCATATGGTAATTATATCATTATGGATTTGAGCATGTGAAGTTTATTTTATTCTAGATTGTAAATTTGTTGAGGGAAGAGACCATTGTTGCTTTATTCTCAACTGTATGTCAATTAGCATCATACCTGGCACATAGAAGGTACTCAAGAAGAATGTATGGAGTAACACATACACACGAACACATTCACACACATATACACACACTTACACAAAGTTTTCTTCCAGTGAATGAATATCAGTATTATGTAAGCAATGTTAAATCATTTGGAGGCTTTGTTTGCTGCCTAACACCAAAAATATTGCAGCCACTTTTTGAAGAATACAATAATGTATAAAAAAGCCTCTCTCTGCTGGATGGCTGAGAGAGATGTCCTACCAAGAGGTTCAGCACTCCTGTAGCAAAAAGTGTAAAGAGAAGCGGCAGGGATAAAAGAATACATGGAGGGGAAAGAAAATGAAAGCGTCCTTGCAATTCAAAGATGCCAAGAATAATCTTGCAATCAGAAGCTGTGTAACACAGGGGAGAGGAGGGAGATTATAGTTTTATTGTAAACAGCAGAATTCTTTAAAGATGACTACGTCAGTAATCAGAGCTCAAAGATGGTGGAAATACAAACACCTCCTTTTCATTCAGGGTATGTGGCTGCAGCGTAATTTCTCCAGCCTGGGGAAATGGAGGAATCTTACTTCCCCACTCTTCCAACTACATCTCTAACCCAATCCCTGATTCCCCAAGGAGGTCAACCCCACATCAGGCAAAACATTACAAATCACTGTTCACAGCATTTTAATAGTTATCTGCATCTAATACATGGTGGCGTTCTGAAAGAAGAGAAAGAGGAAAAAGAAAGAAGGAGAGAGAGTTCTAAAGTATTTTGCAACGACAAAAAATCAATTAACACCAATATACATGGAGAAACGAATGACCAAAATCACAAGAGCAATGTGTTTCCTCATTACTCCTTCAACTGACCAAGCCTAAACCAAGATATGTGAGCAACCTGAACAGCTGTATATTTTGGCACACCTTGCTATGTAAAGGTATCTTTAACATTTATTTAGAGGAGAGGATGTGGTGGGACCAGGAAGAGGTAAGAAGGGGCAGAAAATAGAGATGATTGGCAGGGTGCTCCCCTGCATGGCCACTGCCCTGAGCATTTCAGCTTTGGTCCCAAAGTTGTGGGCCCTACTAAGATGTCCTACAAGTCATGGGAACCTTTCTTTCTAGAGGCAGTTTAGCCTGTTCCTTTGGGATCTCTGCCCCACTTCTCAAGCGGTTTCAAAATACCCTCCATTTACATACAGTGCTCTCTTTGAAAGGAGTTAGGTAGATGTTTTTATACAATTTTACAAGTAGATTAACTGGAGTTCAAAGGAGCATATAATTGTAATTAGCAAAAAAAAAAAAAGTTGCATCTACACATTGCCAACAAATAGAACAGAAAATCAAAAATATACAATCATAGAAAGTATGGACTGGTATAGGCCAAATAGCTGAATGATTTAAATGAGTTGTTTTTTTTAATCAGTCAATTAAGCATTTCTTAATTCAGTCATTTTAGCAAGAGTCAGACAAATTCTTTGAGACTACAACAGACCAACAGACGGTAGAAACAGTAAATACCACCATTGTTCTCTTGGCAAGGAAGGTTACAAATAAATCTCCTAATAGCCCAGGCATAAAGAAATGTTCTAACAAGATCCACTTGTATAAAATCAAACCACTGGACTCAGGCATCTGATTTCTTACTGTTTACTCAGAGCAACAGGCAAGAGGAAGACAGGGCTTTGGATTTATTTATAAAAGGGTCAGCCACAGATAGGCAAAAGAGGAAGAAGTACAGTGCAATTTGATGGTGGATGAATTTGCAAGCAAAAGGTCTAAAAAAGAAAAATTATGCTGACCCAAGTCTCACAGTTTACTTTTTAAAGTTGTGGGGAAAAGAAATGACAAAGCTTTCTATTTTGGTAAACTTTTGTTCTAAAATATCAAATAAAAAATAACAATACCCAATCATCTCTAAATTACTTCCACTAAAAACACCATCAAATGTCTTATAACGTTTTTTAAAGGTTTTATTCTCGTAACTTCTTCCTTGGCCCTGAAAATAATGTTTTAAAATAATCTTTTTTACATTTTATTTCTTTACTGTCTTTCTGCATATACATTTTGAGATGCTTACTTATGGGAAAACCATTGCAAGCTTATCATTCATCATTTATGAAATCTCTCTACTTCTTTCACCTCAAACTGGCATGTGCCCTGTTTGCAGCAACATGGAAGACTTTCCAATAAGGAAAGACATGCCTTTGCTAGAAGACATTTTTAAAACATAACTAAATGTATTTGAAAATACATAACTGTGAGAAAGGGGAACACTCCTACACTGTTGGTGGGAATGTACGTTAGTACAGCCACTATGGAAAACAGTATGGAGGTTCCTAAGAAAACTAAAAATAGAATTTCCATATGATCCAGCAATCCCACTCCTGGGCATATACCTGGACAAAACTATATTCAAAAAGATATATGCACCTCTCTGTGCATAGAAGCACTATTCACGATAGCCAAAACATGGAAGTAACCTAAATATCTATCGACAGATGAATGAGTTAAGAAGATGTGGTACATATATACAATGGAATACTACTCAGCCATAAAAAGAATGAGATAATGCTATTTGCAGAAATATAGATGCAACTAGAGATTATACTAAGTGAAGTAAGTCAGAAAGAGGAAAACAAACACCATATTATATCACTTATATGTGGAATCTAAAATATGGCACAAATGAACCTATCTACAAAACAGAAACAGACTCATAGAGAACAGACTTGTGGTTGCCAAGGGAGGGGGGGCGGGAGAGGGATAGACTGGGAGCTTGGGGTTGGTAGATGCAAACTATTACATTTAGACTGGATAAATGACAAGGTCCTATTGTATAGCACAGGGAACTATATTCAATATCCTATGATAAACCATAAAGGAAAAGAATATAAAAAAGAGTGTGTATATGTTTATAACTGAATCACTTTGCTGTACAGCAGAGATTGGTATAATATTGTAAATCAACTATACTTCAATTTTTAAAATGCACAATTAAAAAAAAAATACATAACTGTGTTCCCAAGAGAGAAAGGGACTCAGATCGATGCCTGAAACAAGGAAAAGATTGAAAGTCAAATGTGGAAACATGTGAGCTGGCCCAGTGGAAGCTCTAAGTATGGCAAAGTACTAGTGTTATTAAAGTTGCCAATGCAATCCCCCGAATGACATCTGCATTTGTAGCTGCAGGGTAATATTCATAGCGCTGCAAACATCTGTCTAATATATCACATCTTCAAGAGAGGATGAAGTTATGACTGAGAATTGGCTAATTGAATATTTAATATATTAGAAACTGGGCATTGTATTTTCAAACTGTGTATATGTTACATTGTCAAAGGTTATTGCTTCAGAATAGAAAAGCAGTTATAAAATATTGGGTCAAATCATATAAAACTGCTAATATTTTACCATTTTTAAGCTACAAAATTACCAAACGAGAATATTGGCTCCAATGAGTTTGCTTCGCCTTATACAGCTGATCCTCTCCCTCAGGGAGCTTAGAAGTCCCTCATTCACTTCTTGGCTCCCCCATTTAATTGTCTTTCTTCCAGTTTATCAGAACATCTCCCCTAGGAACTTTCACCCCTCCAAGTCCCTCCTCTCTTTGCCTCAGCTAGACATCCAGACATTCAGTTCTGTCCAGTTTCCTCTAGATGGACCAATGGGGGAAGAAAAGGTATCCAATGCATAAGTGAAGCTGAAATTGAAGGGGAAGCAGGAAGAATTTGCACCTCACTAGCGTAATTCAGGGTCGAGCCATCTCCAAGACCATCAGACCTTCCACACTTCCATCTGATGCTATGTGACACTGTGAGTCTATACTTTCTCTGTTTTGAGTTAAATTATATTTCCCCTTTCTGTTACCTAGGCTTGGAGAGTGCCAGGCCTCAGAAAGGAAGTTATGGGAGAGGGTAAAAATTCCTTTCATATTTATTTGTGCAGAATCTTCACTTTTCAACTATATACCAGATGTAAAGAAGTGTTTTGCTCTAGTGCCATCTGTCACCTCAGAACTGGGATCGATTCACATAATGATATAGAAAAAAAAAAGAAAAACAGAAGTAAAACGACCTGATTTTAAATCTTGTCACTGCTGTTTCTGAGTGTGCTTAATTTCTCAGGCTATGATTTCCTTGTCTATAAAGTGGAACTTAGGCCAGGCCTAGCCACATAAATTCATTGTAAGGATTAAATCAAAGTCTGGTAAGTGTTTTAAAACGCCACGGTACAACCAGGTGGTCAGGGAAATTTACATGGAAAGCAGAGTTGGGATATCATGCTGGTAGAGAAACAAGAGAGAAAACCAGAGTGGACCCAAGTAAAGGATTCCAGAAGTTCAATTCCAAAAGGAGTATTTCTTCAGGACACTCAAAAGGGTCTACAGAAGTCACAAACACAGCTACCATACTTAAGGATAAAGACAGCCACTTCCTTAGACACTGGTCCACTGACTCAGTGGATGTTCCCCAGATCCAACACCTTCCCAGGTTCACATCCAGATTGACAGCCCCTCTTGCACTGAAGCTTGCAGGGCAGGCTCCACGCGCGGACAGCCAAATATCTCTCAGTACACCTGTTCCCCCTCTACTCGATATAGACAAAAAAGGAGAATCAAACCTTTCATGTACATAGGTCCCATGCCAAGACCTTTAAGGTCCCACTATTACCTGCAATACTCAACTACTGCAGTATTTCCTTATACAGTATTCACCTTAACAAATATTTGCCATATTGAAAAAAAATGAGTGATAAATTTGGCTGTTGGAGCACAGTCTTTATTCCTGTATATGACAGGAGTGAAAATTGCCAGAAAATATAATTCTCTTTGAACTTTTAGCATGCACATTTAATTTTTAAACTCTATTTGTCACATACATCCACACTTCTTTTGGTTGTAGAAAAACAGGTGATGATCTCCTTATAGGCTATTAGGTTGGAAGGACATAGCTGCCCCCGATTCTTAACAGTTGACCCCAAGGGGGCTTCCAGACTCAGGTAGAATGCAGTTGGTTGCAGCAAAACACATTCTTGCTAGACCAACTGAAAAATATAAATTGATTTCAAAAATCATGTTGAAAGAGATCAGATTATGGAAATGGAATTAAGTGAACAAAAATGCCATAGAGCAGAGAGCTTTACCAAGGTGAGCTGTCTTTTCTTCCATGAGGCATTTGCCAAGTCTGACTATAGTCTGAAGATCAGACCTCGGCCATGCGGAAGGACTGTAGGATGACAAAGGTTTGGGCATGTAAATAAGGGACCGCAATGATTCGGAAACTAAAGTGTCCCTAAATGCTTGGTCAGTTTTGCTCATAGTACCTTTGTTGAATTCTGGTGCTGAGCATAAGGTTACAAAACTTCTGTAAGGTAGACTAAATTCTCAGTATTCCCATAATAACTAGGAGTACAAGTCCCACTTGAGAAAATGGGCCTGGCTCAGAACCATGACTGGTCTCCCCAGGATATCCCTCAAATTTGGAAGTAGTGTATGCAAGATGCTAAAGAATCTTCTACAGCCTCTCAGAGCTCTCAATCAAAAGTGCAGGAGAGACGGGTCTAAGGGGAAAACGCAGAACTAGAGGTGGAAGGGGTCTTACTAAAACTCTCATCCCTGACCCAGCTCAGGTGATTAGCTCCAAGCTTTGTCTGCCAGAAGTAGCATCATACAGAGCTTTGACACCTGCTTTGTTTATAGTATCTGCAATACAGTAACAAATTACTAACATGAAAATAGGCAGGAAAATATGACCAGTAACCAAGTGGAACAGACAACATAAGCAAATGCGAATGAAAAAAATAGATATTGTAGTAAGCATCCAAAGACTTTAATACAATGATTAATATGTTAAAGAAAATATGGACAAAAGTGATGAAAGGATGTGGAACTTCATCAAAGAATTAGAATCCATAAAAAAAATCATAATTCTAAGATTGAAAAATACAGTGTCTGAAATTAAGACATCATTGGATGAGTTTAACAGCACAGCAGAAGGTTTATTAAATGATCCCCAAAACAGATCAGTATAAAACGCTGATGAAAGCACAGAGATAACAAAAAATACACATATGGGTTACATGCAGGTCATAGTGCAAAACTTTACATCCTTATTTTTGGAGTTCACTGAAGAAGAATAAAGAAAGAACAAGGCAGGAAATGTATATAAAGAAAACATGGTCAAGAATTTTCCGAAGTTCTTAAAGAGAACAACCCTCATAGGATAAAGGATATAACCCCAAATAGAATAAACCCTAAGAAAATCATAACTAGGCACATCACAATCAAACTGCTGAAGACAATAGATTCTCCCTGATTCCAATAGGCTGAATGATCACTGTGCCACAGACCTTGCTTTAAGCACAAGTGGAATGTGCTACAAATTATTTTTTTTAATCTTGTTAATATTAAAAGGGAAATTAACTTCCATAACTTCAAAACAAGAGCAAGTGAAAGATACAGAAACTGTGTTTACTGTTTGAAGATTTTAGCTGCTTTTGAAAAATAATAGAAACTATTTGTTTGAAATTGCCCTATAATCGAGATAAATAAACTCATTTTCAAGAAGAGTCTCCATGCCTGACTAATATGAGTACATTGGAACATTGAGAAAGCAATTCCAAAGATGTAGAGCTAAGAATACAAAGTCTTAACTCTTACTTCACTTATTAGCTTTAGAAAGAACAGATTTACATTTTACAAAGCTTGGTTAAAGATTATTCACAATAACAGAATGATAGAGAATCAGGCACAAATTGTGGGTGGAGTCAGAAGTAAAGAATCAACATTCACTGAGCTCTTAATAGGTGCCAGGCATTATTCTAAAGTCTTTACAGAGATCATCATGGATGTGAAGTGCACTTTACATAGATCATATGTGTATGTGAAAAGGAACTTATTTATCGCCTGAACCTCCATTATGTAAATCATTTCAGACAGTTCAATATCTTCTGGTCCATTTTTCTTCTGTTTAGAGATAAACATTTATTCTAGCTGCAAGCTTCTGGATTTTGTCTGGCGTGTTGTAGATCCCAGTGGGATCAGCCTGGGTTCCCACCGAGTCCTTTTTTCATGGACCAAATCTGCTCTCTTCTCCTTCCTTCTCCTCTCAGAAACTACCAGCCCCTCTCCCTTCCTTAAATTACATCATCCCCTCCCCAGCCATAAGCCTGGCTGTGAAATAGGATATAGTCTCCCGAATTTTCTCTTCCTTTCCGGCATATACAGCCATTTCCTCCTAAACTGTTTCTGCTGATCACTTCGGGAAACAGGGATAATTAAAATCATAAACATGAAGGAATTTAAAAACTCGTATCCTTGGCACAGTGCTTTCTGGAGTACTCTTTGCATCTGAAATTATAACTAAGCTCAGCTGGGATCTTGCCCCCACTCTCAGTCACGGAATTTCCTTCTCGGCCCTACCCCTTGATTAAGTTATATCCTGCTGATGTCATGAAAACGTCTGGTGTCTCAGTTCCGAGTACTCAATTCACAACTTGGAGAACTCTGGGAGAGGTCTCTGCTCTGACTCTACGAGCTATTTCCCCCATAACGTGGGACTCGCCAAGGTAAATGACCCATCAGTACCCAGTCTCTCTCATTCCCCTTCCCCCTTGGAGGGAAAAAAAAAAACATAAAATTTGGAAGAGAAAGGTTCTCAGAATCAGAAAAGTGACATTTTGTCCTAGCCCCTTTGGATGGACCCGTGTACCATCTACATAAGTAAACCTACACAAGAATTTTGTCAACTATTAAGAAAGTTGTAACATTCAAGTACGCACATCTACACTCAACTGAGTCATTATCTTTCCAAACTAGACACATAGGAGTTATTGTTCCCTCCTTCTTTATCCTGTTCATTTGATCTAAGGTTATTACTTATTCTATATATCATAGAATCACCCTTTCATCGTTACTGTCTTTTCTGCTGAGTGTATTTGCTAGTTATGTGTAGTCACTCTTGAAATAGCTTGTAAGCAACTGACACCAGTTGGGGCCTAAAAGATTTACTTTCTCTACTGCTCTCTAATTTCATTTTAATGATTGTTATTCTATTGTTTTAGGGGAATATTTTTTTTATCTTAAATAATTTTACATCCCCAAAGACAGTTTTACCCTGCTAACTCTTTATGAACAAAATAAAATTGAAAAGGGAGGTTATTTTATATGTACCTTCCACTATTTTAACTTTGATTCTTGGCATTTAGCATCAAGGGAAGCAAATACAGCAGTATAGCAGTTAGCAACTTTCATCACTTTCCATTCTTTCCTCTCCCTTATTGAAGCTGTCTTAAAAACACATCACTGACTGCTGGGAGATGTCAGGAATCAGAAAGGAATTTTAAAATTATGTAAGAAATGAACTCATAACCTCTATTTCCTTGCCTATTTGGTAAATAAATTGTGGTTTTCAGAAACTGGAAGCATATTTTAGAGTTCAAGAAAGCTTGGCAGTAAATTGTCCCAAGGCTTGTAAAAAAAAGTGCACACAGGGTTTTGCAGACACCAAATCAAATAACCAAAGTGAAATGAAACCAAAACAGAGCTGATGCGTGTATACACACGGCCTACCCCAGTCCCAGACCTGCCGACACAGTGGTCTATCTTCTACAGTGTACCATACATTCTGTAATATTAAATAGTTCAGTGATTAGGTAGGCTGTTCAAGTTGCCTCTTTTTTTTTTTTTTTTTTTTTTAGCTTTTAAAATATCCTTACACTCAGTTTTGAAACCTATAACTGCAGAATGACTCAGGACCTAGCAAGACCATTGTCCATTGCCTCTCATCTTCCACATGGGCTGAGGAAGGTCAGGAAGGGAAAGAGACTATGAGGATAGAGGTGGGGTGAGCAGAGGCACACACTCCGGCATTAGGAAATGAAAGCAAACATATCACAGGGAGTAAGAGGAACTTGGCTCAAACACATACTAACTTTTCAGTTTTATTTCCCTTTCTAGTGAAACACTAAGTGATTGTCTCAAGATCCCCCAACAGTTAGTGGAAGGAAGAGTCTCAGCTAGAATACAGAACCTGAGACCATAAATCCACTGCTCATTGGACATAGGCCCAGTTTACAAAACCCTTACAAGTAGGATCCCCTGTGCCCACCCACGACCTCCTACTGGTTTTTCTCAAGGCATCTACCAGAATGAGCTTTTTAAAAAATAAGCCAGATGATAAAGCGTGTTTACTCCTCTGCTCAAACCACCCAGTGGACCTCAGTATCACCCAGAGAGGAGTGAAAGTCCTTATGGTAGCCTTCAGGGTCACCATCACCCGGTGAGCCAACACCTTCACCCGACCCCTCCCACCCAATTGCCTGGCATCTCCGATCTTGCCTCCCAAAGAAACCGTTTTTCCCTCTATTCCAACCGTGTGCTGCTTCAGTGCGTTTGCACTCTTCATTCCTCCTGCTATTCCCCCAGATACTGCTGTGACTTGTTCTCTGCCTCCTTTAAACCACTGCCCAAAGAGCTCCTTCCCAGTGAGACCTTTATGACCATCTTATTTAAACTTATAAACTATGACTCCCCAAAACTCCTTATCCCCCATCCCACTCTGCTTCTTCCTACACCTTCCTTACCACCTTTTTTATATTCTATATAATATGGTTTCTTTTTTTGTCTCCCTCACCAGAATGTAAGCTCTACAAAGCCGAGAGGTGTTCTGTCTTTTGCTTACTGCTGAACCCCAACATCAAAAATAATGCCTAGTATACAGAAGGGCTCAACAGCTATTCACAAAACAAATAAGTGAAACAGAAGGACCACTTTCTTCATACTCCAGCATCATCATTAACTAGCTTTCTGATCTTAGATAACTGATATCTGAGATAACTCACTAGCTTTCTGACCTTAAACAAATAACTGCTCTGAGCCACTGTTTCCTCATTTGAAGATAATCATTCTTCCTTGTAAGGATCATATGAGATAATATATTACAAAAGCATTCCAAAAAGTATCAAATGCTATATAATTAAATAATGACTAGAAAAATTGTTGGTTTAATTGGCAACTTCTCACAGATGAACAATATAGCTTATCCAAAAGAAATAACATGTATCTATACACATAGATAAAAGGAGATAGAAATAGATATACAAGTATAGAAAACATCTATCTATCTATACAGCTATAAATCTAAGTATAAACATATAAAAATAAAGATATAGATGTAGAGAGAGAAGGTGGAGAAAGAGAGATAGAGAGATAGATACAGAGAGAAGGAGAAATCAAATATTCATGGTTAAATTTGAGAATAGATTTGTACAGTGACCATTTTTTCCCAATTAAGAAGTTAATGAAGGGCTTCCCTGATGGAGCAGTGGTTAAGAATCCGCCTGCCAAGGCAGGGGACACGGGTTCGAGCCCTGGTATGAGAAGATCCTACATGCCATGGAGCAACTAAGCCCGTGAGCCACAACTACTGAGCCCGCGTGCCACAACTACTGAAGCCCACGTACCTAGAGCCTGTGCTCTGCAACAAAGAAGCCACCTTAATGAGAGGCCTGTTCACTGCAATGAAGAGTAGCCCCCGCTCGCTGCAACTAAAAAAAGAAAGCCCGCCCGCAGCAACGAAGACCCAACTGCAGCCAAAAATTAATTAATTAATTAATTTTTTTAAAAAAAGTTAATGAAGAAACAGAAACGATAAAAACAAGTACTAAGCACAATATTATATTTAATTAAGGTTCTCTCTTTAATGACTAAAAATAATTATTGCTTCCTCTTATGAAATAAATTATCCGAAGAATGCAAGTTCCTTGGGGGCCAGGAATTTTGAAATATTCATCAGTATATCCTCTGAGTCTAAGAGAAAGTCGTTTGCCCAACATTTGAGTGAATAACTAGCCGGCAGAAGCAGTGAACTAGTGTAGTAGAAAAACAGGGACATTTCAGAATAAAGGTTGGCTGGTGACACAAGTTGAATTTGCGTATCTGGAAGCCATCTCTTCCTTGATTTGTGATTTTAAGAATGAGTAGACATTTTTGAAAAGGTACATGGTGGTTCCTTTGCAGCTCAGCATAAGTCATTGTAGACTCAGGGTGTCCTAGACACAGGGAACCATGAGTGGGTGGCAGAGGAGTTGGGAGCAGGGCAGTGATAACAATCAGGGTGCTTTGAAATTTCTGTTTGATCCAGCAGGTACTTTTTCAGAATCATAAAAGGTTGGCATTTCATTGCTTAATTAATCATTTAAATCCTCATGGGCATTCGACTTATTCAACCAGAACTTTAAACCACAAAAGAAAAAAAGGGGGGAAACGTTGGTGAATGTGGGCCTCTTCATACATAATAAAACAAAACTAAGATAAAACAAAATCAAAGACTAACGAAAGTTAACCTACTAATATTGACATTTCTCCAAAAAAAAATCAGCTTTAAAAAGACGGAATAGGGTGTGGAGTCGGGGCCAAGTGTTCCCTTATTGTTCTCTTTTCATCTTTTCACTGCTCCAAATTTATTTTAATAATGTGTCCAAAGACTGATTCAACCGCTCTCCCACTTTAATAAATGTTCATTAGTGGATTAGGAGAGATTTGAAACTGAGCCCAGTGGAGTCAGCAGAGACAAATTCCAAACAGCTACTCAGCGCATTTTGAAAAGTACCAAGCTAGCGACCTGGAAAAGATATACCAATAAAATTTGGTTGTACTGTCCCCACTGGACAGACAAACCATCTCCACTTCTAGATGGGCAAGAGTGACAGCATTACCCACTGAAGTTAACAAGGCAAAGATTGTTGTGTTCAATTTGAGCCCATCCCGACAAAATAAACACAGCCCATCAGCATGGAAAATAAAAACAGGAAAACTGGCCATCCAGCATATATTATTGTGATAAAAATAAGTGAATAAGTGCTGCCACCTGACCTCTGCTATTCTGGGATCCTATTGTTCCCTTTGAAATCTGCAAAGTCCATCTCAATAGTACCCTGTCCCACATTCCACCTGGCCTACAAAGAGATGGATCAGAGTGGAACTGGGGAGGGAACTGTTGACTTCTTCCTTTTCCCCCTATTTCCACAGGCTTGTTCAAAATTATTTCCAAAACTGATGACATCTTATAATACATGGATTAAAATTCTACATCGTCTATAAATATTACCAAAAATGAGAAGAGTAACAACTAATATTTAAGCATTTATTAATTTTTTTTTCTAAAAACTTTATAAAGAGATGAGGGATTTGAGGAACCAAAAATGTTAAGCAGTTAAGTGGTTCCATTTACCACCAAGATCAACTAGGTGGTAAATGGAAAAGGTTGGGTTTAAACCCAGGCTCTCTCCCACATTACTAACTACTATGACATGCTATGATACTCCTGACAAAAATTAGTTTAGAAATATGGTCATTTTAAAATCAAAATAAAGCAGGGATTTTCCTGCAAGCTTTTTAAAAGTATAGCCGTTATCATGATTACTTACTCAAGCTCTTTGCACAATTTTGTCATCAGCTACAGACTCCCAAAGACAAGTTCTGGATTGCCTCACCCCACTTGGCATCTCTGTTGCCATTTCTCCCAGGCAAAGTACCTATCCTGGATCTAGCCAACATTTTCCTTTAACTCTTCAATCTAAAATTATTTTAATCTGTAGAACATGCCAGTAAGCTGAAACTTCTCTAACTGTATTTATCTCTATGATACGGAAAGAAGGACAGGAAGGAGGGAGAAAGGAAGAGGAAAGAGAGACACAGAGAATGAGAAGGGAGAGGAAAGGGGGAAGGGCAGGAGGGGGGGAGGGAAGAAAAGAAAGAAAAAATGGAAAGGAAACACTATAATATCTAACTTTACCAAAATTGATACATGATGTTGCAGTTACTTTTTAAAAACTTTTTCCATTTGAAAATAATTTCAAAGTTACAAAAAGTTGCAAAAAAACATACAAAGATCACTTATTTAATCTTCACAGATTTTACTGTTGTTAAAAGCTTCCCTCATTTGCTATAGATGATAGATGATTGATAATAGATAGATAGATACATACATACAGACAGACATAGATATATGGATAGATAGATACATAGATATATAGATAAATAGATAGATAGACAGATGATAGATAGATAGATAGGTAAATAGAGAGATAGAGCAATTAATGAATGTTTGTGTCCCCACCCCAAACCCATATATTAAAACCACAATCTCAACATAATTGTATCTGGAGGTGGGATCTTTGGGAAGTAATTAAGTCATGAGGGTGGAGCCCTCATGAGTGGGATTAGTGCCCTAATAAGAAGAAGCCAGAAAATTAGCTGGTTCTCTTTCTGCCATGTGAGGACACAGCAGAAGAAGGGTGTCTATAAACCAAAGAAAGAGACCCCAATCATGCTGTCATCCTCATCTCGGACTTTCAGCCTCCAGAACTGTGAGAAATAAATCTTTGTGGGGTTTTTTGGATTTTGTTTTTGGTTTATTTCTGAGTATAATTGCTTTACAATGTTGTGTTAGTTTCTGCTATACAACTAATTGAATCAGCTATATTACATATATCTCCTCCCTCTTGGACCTCCCTCCCACACCCCCCATCCCCCCCACCTAGGTCATCACAAAACACCAAGCTGAGCTCCCTGTGTTATACAGCAGGATCCCACTAGCTATCTGTTTTACACATGGTAGTGTATATATGTCAATCTTAATCTCCCAATTTGTCCCACACTCCCCTTCCCCACCCTGTGCCCACATGTCTATTCTCTACGTCTGCATCTCTAGTCCTGCCCTGCAAATAGGATCATCTGTACCATTTTTCCAGATTCCACATATATGTGTTAATATACGATATTTCTTTTTCTCTTTCTGACTTACTTCATTCTGTATGACAGACTCTAGGTCTGTCCACATCTCTACAAATGAACACATTTCATTCCTTTTTATGGCTGAGTAATATTCCATTATATGTGTGTACCACATCTTATTTATCCATTCATCTGTCTATGGATATTTAGGTTGCTTCCATGTCATGGCTATTGTAAACAGTGATGCAATGAACATTGGGGTACATGTGTCTTTTTGCATTATAGTTTTCTCAGGGTATATGCCCAGTAGTAAGATAGTTAGTGATGTTGAGCATCTTTTCATGTGCCTCTTGGCCATCTGTATGTCTTCTTTGGAGAAATGTCTATTTAGGTCTTCCACCCATTTTTTGATTGGGCTGTCTGTTGTTTTGATACTGAGCTGCATAAGTTGTTTTTATATTTTGGATATTAATCCCTTGTCAGTTGCTTCATTTGGAAATATTTTCTCCTATTCTGAGGGGTATTTTTGTCTTGTTTATGGTTTCCTTTGCTGTGCAGAAGCTTTTAAGTTTAATTAGGTCCCATTTGTTTATTTTTGTTTTTATTTTCATTACTCTAGGAGGTGGGTCAAAAAAGATCTTGCTGTGATTTATATCAAAGAGTGTTTTTCCTATGTTTTCCTCTAAGAGTTTTATAGTGTCCAGTCTTACATTTAGGTCTTTAATCCATTTTGAGTTTTTTTGTGTGTATGGTGTTAGGGAGTGTCCTAATTTCATTCTTTTACATGTAGCTGCCCAGTTTTCCCAGCACCACTTATTGAAGAAGCTATCTTTTCTCCATTGCTTACCCCTGCCTGCTTCATCATAGATTAGGTGGCCATAGGTGTGTGGGTTTATCTCTAGGCTTTCTATCCTGTACCATTGATCTATATTTCTCTTTTTGTGCCAGTACTATATTGTCTTGATTACTGTAGCTTTGTAGTATAGTCTGAAGTTGGGGACCCTGATTCCTCCAACTCCATTTTTCTTTCTCAAGATTGCTTTGGCTGTCCAGGTTCTTTTGTGTTTCCATACAAATTGTAAAATTTTTTGTTCTAATTCTGTGAAAAATGCCATTGCTGGTTTGATAGGGATTGCATTGAATCTGTAGATTGCATTGGGTAGTATAGTCATTTTCACAATGTTGATTCTTCCAATCCAAGAACATGGTATATCTCTCTATCTGTTTGTGTTGTCTTTGATTTCTTTCATCAGTGTTTTATGGTTTTCCTAGTACAGCTCTTTTGCCTCCTTAGGTAGGTTTATTCCTAGGTTTTTTATTTTCTTCTTTTGCTCCAATGCAAAATTGTTGACACTTTATTGTAAGAGCTCTTTTTGTTATTTTTATTGTTGTTGTTTATTAATTAAATTCTTTGGTGAAATACTTTTCAGTCCCTTGAATAAAAGTCAACTCAGGACATCCCTTCTTGGGACTCAGACCTCAAGAACAGTTCACACTTTACCTAATCTCTCCCATATTCATCCTCTTGTTTATTCTTTTCACTCTTTTTTGTCACAGGAAGCAAACAGAATGTGATACCAACTTTAGACCCAGGTAAGCTGGGCTCCTGCCTAGGTCCCTGTGCTCCAAGGCCCCGCACTCCCTGTGCCTTCCATGAAATTGTTTAAGACTCCCTACCCCCACTATTCCAGAGCTGGGGTCTGGCTGGAGCTGGTAGTGTTGTCTGGGTAGGCTCCCTGAGCCCGGGCAGAGGTTGACAGGTATCTGTTCCTGTTTCTACCCTTTAGGGTTCTATCCCACCCTCCATTTTGTGCTTGGGGTGGACTCGGTGCCCCAAATTGCTCCAAAACCTGTTCCTGTGAGGTCACCCTGGGGCCCTGGAGTTGGGCTGCTGCTCCAGGAAAGCAGGCTGGTGAGTGCTGGTCTCAAAGAGCTGACAGGCACAGAATTGCTTTCATGGGATGGGGTGAGATTGGGCTGCTAGAATGGTGCTGACACTCTGATTTTGAGTGATTCTCACTCACTTGGACACAGGATGAGTTCAGGACTCTGGGTTTGTCCACCCTTGAGTTTGAACTGCATGTGTGGTCTCCTGCATCCTCAATCACGCATCATGCTTCCACCATGGTGCTGCCTCTGGCTTTCAGCACCCAAGATGGCAGGTATCTTTTACCCAGTGCACCCCCTGCTGCTGGCACTCAGGGCAGCCACCTCACCCCTCTGCAGGCTCTGCACTCTATGTAATACAATCCTCGGGTGGCGCCACCCATCTCCTCCAAGGGCTTTTGAGACACTTGCTCTACAACATCAACCGGCCCTTCTAATTCCTGTCCTCTCTTGTCTCCAATTGTTGTGCTGACTTTGTGCTCTCCCAGGTTAAGCTGAGCCAGATGGGAGTCAGGGATTCCCTGCATGAATTAGATGACTCATCTTCCTCTACCTACAGGCCCCTCCCCTATCTGCCCCACCAGTAACTGTAAGTAGAAACCAAGAGTATAATCAACATGGAAAGAGATCACATTTTAGGAATGCTGTGATTACAACCTAAAGAGTTCCAGAGGAGACACAGCTGGAAAGTGTATTGTTATATATATATATATATATATATATATATATATATATACGCCATAAAATTCCAAATGATAAATTTAACACAACCATAAAAAGAGTCACTGTTCATATTTTCCTGCATACTGTGTGCATTTGTGGTCACCTTCAAAGAGCACAGGACCAGCCTTTGAAAGAGCCATTGGAAGCCAGTATTCACAAGGAGCAGAATGGATGGTGCAGCATCATGAATAATGGTGTAGCCAACATGAAACAAATGGCATTAGGGAACTTAGAGTCAAGAAGAGCTATAAAGTTTCAACCCAGACAGGTTCTGAGAGCTACAGGACTTGAATAACAACAGCACTGTTACCTTTTTCTCACGATGGGAGATATGAAATTACCCAGTAACAGCACATTTGGCAGTAAAGAATATGAAGAGTTGATTCCTGGATCTAAACTGAGATGGTGTGTGGATACTACGGAGAATCAAGTGCTCTGATTGGACAAGGAACAAATACATCAGTACCTCTTTTCTACCCATCATTCTAAACCTTTAGTGATAAATCACTATGCCTTATAGGTTCACAAATTTTGCAAAGTCTTTTTAAATGAAAATGATTATATAAACAAGGGACCCACACACAAAAAATGTTTACCTGGGGTCCCATACACCCTAGAGGTGGCCTTGAGGCAAGGGGTGGGATGTAGATATCCACCATGTCCCAGTTCTAAAAAATGCATCACAAAGGATGAGGACATCACAAAGATGACTGGGTTTCTCTGACATCTTGATCGAGTCCCATTTCTCTTTAAGAATCATGGGAAGTAGAAAAATTACAGTTGGAGACTTTGTCTTAGGTTCTGTAACAGGCTGAAATGCCGGTTGAAACTTGAAGGTAAAGTAGGAGAGATGCTGATTTCAGCCCAATAGGGTGAAGTCACCAAGGCCACATAAACACCCTTTGACCAAGGAAAGAATAAGGACAATATGGCTTTGCAGCTGTACAGCTTGAAGAAGTAGTATATGAGGGCTAGGCTGCCAGTCCAACTAGAGAATGACGTATATAATAACATTACTGCAAGCTAAAGAGAAGGACAATTCATTATAACAAGAAGTTTCTGTGGCAATGTCTAGGGAGTTGCTGTGGTTTTATTCACTATTAAAACAAAACTTGGAAAAGAAGTTGAGCTGTTTTCAAGACCTGTTGAGTCCTAGTCCCCTGTTCTTTGGCAACTGCCTCCTTCTCTTTCCACTACTTTTGTACCTATATATTGATAAATGGAATATTGCCCGCCATATCAGAAAACAAAGGATGTCACAGTCATCAGTGATTACAGCCATGCAGACACCAATGACGTGAGCTGGTGAGCCCCAAGGGAACTCAGGAAGGAAAAGAATACCTGCCATCTAGCAGCCATCAGACTGCAGCCACTCCCCATGGTGAGCCCTGAGGAAACTCAGGATGTGAAAACACAGGGTACTGGCCCCAGATAGCTGAGGTGCATGTCAAGGGAATGATTTCAGTGAGCCCAGACTCTTGCATCTTCCCATATATAGAAAAGTGCTAAATTCCTTAACTTGGGATATCTGGTTTTCTTTATTTAACAATAATCTTTTGATGTTCCCAACCTGCCCTTTGCTTCAAAACATCTATATAACCTGGCTCCAACCCCACCCTGTCCCCAGCCCCCCAACCCGCCTCCTCAGAGCAGTTCTCTCAGGGTCACTTGAGATGCTGCCTCCCGGGCTTGAAGTCCTAAAAGTTCCCACCAAATAAAACATAACTCTCAACTTTTAGGTTGTGAATAATCTTTTAAATCCACAATATACAACATATTCCTAGGGCACTGAGTCCACTGCGCTGTACTGTGAAAGCTCAGGCAAACGCAATATGTTTCTTCCTCACTCATAGCAACCTGTGTACTCAGAAGTGCTAACATATACACGGATTCTTCTACCATCAGCTTCATTGCTTCAAAGCATAGTCGTTTCCTCCTTGGCTTTGTCATAATTACATCCATGGGTATCTCCACTCATTTTCCCAAAGAGCAGTGAGAACTGGATAACTCTAGAGCAACAGAAACATAACCCACTCCTACTTCCTTTTTTGGGGATCCCTTGCTTAGGTCAGGGATAACACTTGCTGTATTAATATTCTGTGGGGAAGAATTACAAAAGTAAATAAATTCTATTTTCAATAGAACTCTGATTATCAGCCATTACTGGAAATCACAATTAATTCAAACACAAAGTATGTGCAGTGGCTCTGACATTTAGAGAAGACAAGTTATGTCAACTTTACTTTATTTAGTAAAGGATGCTCTTCTAAGATGTTACTAATCTCTTTTTCTTTCACTGCATTGGCAGTGGAAATCTGACAGAGGCTGCAACTTCTTTTGGCAAACTTAAGACAGGGAGAAGGAAAAGAGCTAAAGAAAATAAGGGAAAATAAAGAAAATATGGTACAAGGAAACTATGAGCAGGGGGGAGGAAAAAGGAAATAAAAGAAAGAGGTGCATTTGATAGGAGGGATTGGATACCACAGTGCCCATCTATTAGATAGAGACCCTTGGGCCATAGTTACCTGCCACGTGTTATATACATGTAGTATATAGAACAGGAGAGAAATAGCACAGGTTGTGACTTGAAAATGAATTGGCTAAGGAGGATTGCCTATCTCACTTAACACATATGTAAAATTTCAAGGCTAGTTGTTACAAATCAGTGTTTTATTCAGTGTTACATTTCATTATCCCTCTTTAAATAAAACTGAAGGCTGTGATGCGGTGAAAATGAAGCCTGGGTTCACCTGGCACAATACCCTTTGTTCAGCAATTCTATTAATATCACTATAATTGTGCCAAATGCCAGACAGAAGGCACTGTTTTCATTCTGGTTTACAAAGACTTCAGGGGTGATTCCCTTGCTTCAGTTATTTTTCTGAAGTTTGTAAATACTAGCTGCCATTTAGTGAGTGTTTATAATGTTCCAGACGTGCTTTACAGTATTTAAATACACCATTTGATGGAAACCTTGCAACGGTCCTGCTCTCACTTTGCAGTTGAGGAAGCAAAGGTCAGAAAGCCTGAGAAACCCCTCCCAGAGTGTCACAGTAAGAGATGGAGCTGGGTTTTAACTACAAAGCAGTTTATTCAGAGATAATTTTTGAGCTCTCAGATATTCCAAAACATTAAGTAAATTAGCATCAGCTAGGGGCAAAACAGCAACAACAACAAAAAAATGACTTCTTGATTTGGTTCTACTTACTGCACCTGCAATTAATGCCATTCATCTACAAAAACCAATATGCTTTCTCCCTCTCATGATTTTTAAAGTGCTGTGTTCCCCCCCAGATCTGGCCAAAGCTGAATATTCATTCAGGAAGCAAACAACTGGTGGAATCTATTCACACTCTCTTGGATAGTTTAGTAACTGTTAAGAAACCACAAGAACCTCAAACCTGGACAGAATATGAAAGAACATTGTTCCTGGCTCATTCTCTAAAATAAGTCAGAATATCCCAGGGAAAAATCAGCAAAGATTTCTATTGCCTGTATCAGGTGGCATGTGGTATGCTGTTAGGTATGTTCATCTGGACATGGGTTTCATTTTCTTTGTTCCCCAAAATGAAAGCCAGAAGAAGAAAATTCCTTAAACCAAGCACCCCCATACAGCTTTTATGGTGAGACTGGTGAGGTGTGAGATGCTGTTCTTATTTAATTCTGAGAACTAACACACATAATGGAAACCTGATCCCACAAAACTGTACTTTGGGGACATCATCACCTTCCAGTCTCACAACCCTTAATTACCTATATAATTCATGCCTTTATAATGTAATTATGGGCTGATATCACATTTGCACACAAACTTCACACAGACAGTAAAATGGGCATAAATCAATTATAGCAGCCTGAACAATCAAACACACAGAAGTAGCCACTTATCCATATATCTGTTTAGAAAAATTTCCCCTTCTTTTTAGTTTCTCCAAGGGCTAATAGCCTAAATCAAAAAAAAAAAAAAAAAAAAAAGAAAGACCATCCCATCATTTCCATGTCCATTTTTTCCAAGGAGAGCTTCAAATTCAATTTTAGAACTTTTTCTCATTAAAGAGTCTCTTAATGGTAATATTCAAATAAACATAGAAATATTTAATATCAATAACCAATATTTGGTGGGCTTTGCAGTTTGCAAAGGAAATTCATGTATTATTCTTATAACACTCCAAACAATGCTATAAAAGGTCAGACCATGTGATCACCAATACTTTTCACACACAAAACTGCAAACTGAGAGAGGTGATGATACAGTTAAGATTCAAACCCAGCTTTTCTGAGGCTGAAATGTTCAGCAAAAATCCACTTGTCTATGAATCAGTCCATATCCGCACAAATTTTATTAAGCAGAAATCAAGAAAATATTCCAAGGGTAGACTGTAAGCGTTTCCCTAAGGTATTTCCTGTCAATTCAAGCCTAGTACAACTTACCACCACATAGAAGACAAAGGAGCAAAACCAAACTCAAAATGAAAACCAACAGAGTTATTTTTACTGCCCTCGGTGTATAAAAGGAAAGAAGAGGGAAAAGCTGAAAGATCAAATAACAAAGAATTTTCCAAACCTGTCACTCAGTAATGTATTGTCAAATTCTTGGTGTTTTTATCCCAGGAAATTTAAATTCTGCGTACCACTATCAAAAGGTTCATACTCCATTCATTCTCTGTCTCTGTCTCTCTCTCTTATTTCTTCTTTCTCTCTCCCTCTCCTCTCTCTAAGCCACCTTCTGGAGCACAAGGAGAGAATGTCAGGCTTACTGATTACTGCATGTATAATTCAGAAAAGTAGAGGGAACTGTTTCCCAATCTTTGACATTTTATCTTTTCCTCCCATTTTCACTAATTTTCCAGGGATGATATTGTCTAATGAAGACACGGGGGTACCGCAGAGCCAGATCAAACACAAAGAACATAATGTTTGCCTGGAGAGATGCATCTGTACACACAGAAACCCACCCCTGAGCTTCTTCCTTCTCCGTATCTGCATTTCAGACTAGAAAACTTTGGTGGGCAGCTGGTAATTCTTTCCAGATCCATATTTAACCTGAAGTCACATTAGCTGACAGGGCTTTGGCGTTTATTGCCTCAAAAACAGATCAATATACTCTATATTTTGAAGGGCATCAAAGTCTCCCCATTGGGAGCAGAGAGGCTGTGGGCCGGAGGAGAGCCAGAAGCAATCACGTCAAGCCTCTCTGAGCTGCCTGCACCAAACGGAATAGAATTTTTCTGAGGCTTGTGTGGTTTTACTCGCCTGGCAGAGGTTGAGATGGTGCGTTTATGCTGGACACTCAGAAGCCCATCAACCTGGGCCAACAAATCATGGCCAAAGCCCAAACTAATCACAGCCTGTGGGTGGGTGGAGCAATCCCCAAAATAGCCCTGTGATTAGGCCTCTGGGAGGTTCTGAGGTAGAAACATTTCAGCTGCTGCATCCTCCCTACAGCATCTAGGTACCTTCAACACGCTGTCGGGCAAGATTTCAGGAGATTCTCCCTTTCTGTCGTATTTATTTCTGTAACAACTGAGTCCTAAAATAATAAGTAGATACCCTTCTTATCAGAAAGAAAAAATAAGATGCCAAAAAATTACCCCTAACTCAATACTCTTTCAAGTAATTGCATACTTTAAACACCATGTACAAATGAAAAATATCTTGCCTCTGTTTAAATTGAGTCATGGCAAATCAGGGCTGAGATGCTTCCAAGCATCTGTTTCTGGACTGCATGTCAGAGAGGCTGTGCCATTCTCAACCATGAGTAAAATGACAACATGTGAGTGAGTAAAATGCACTGTTGCACACTGTTAGGAGCTGAACGGTGTTTCCTAAAAGTCGCATGTTGAAATCGTAAGCCCAGCACTTCAGAACATGGCTGGTTTTGGAGACAGGGCTTTTAAAGAAATTACGGTAAAAGGAGGTCATATGGGTGGGCCCTAATCCAATGTTCTTACACAAGGAGGAGATTAGGACACAGACACAAGTGGAGGAACAACCGTATGAAAACATAGAGAGAAAATCATCCACAAGCCAAGGAGAGAGGCCTCAGAAGAAATAACCCTGCCAATACCTTGACCTGGGACTTCCAGCCTCCAGAACTGTGAGAAAATCCATTTCTGTTGTTTAAACCACTCAGCTTCTGATATTTGTTATGGCAACACTAGCAAACAAACACATACACACTGCATTTTGGCTCTGTCATTAGAAAAGCTGAAAATTCTGAGTTAATTCTGGAAATTTCTTCAATCGAGAGAGCTGGAAAAATTCCACTAAATTAAATTTATTTTATAAGTAAAATAAATGTATAGATAAAATAATTTTATAAACTTGCCACATCTCACCCGTCAGAAATGCTCTTGGGTCTACCTTCAAAGACTAGCCAGTACCTTAACTACTGCTCACCACTTCCATTGCTATCACACGAGCCCAAGCCAATATCTTTCACCTGGATTGTAGACTCTTTATGGATCCGCTATAGACCCCCAATGTCTATTCAAAACACATGACCTTCTGAAAACATGTTAGATCATGTTACTCCTCTGTCCAATGCCCTGCAATGCCTCCCTAGTTCCTCCAAGGAAAACCAAGGCCCATATAAATGACTACCATGGCCTACTTGAGTTGATCCCAATTAGACCTCCCCTCCATCCCTCTGATCCAGTATGGTGGATGTCTTCAATCACACCTTTGCTCTGGCAACTCCCTTCTCTGGAAGCCTCTCCTTCAGATACCTGCATAGCTAAATCCCTCTCCTTATTCAACTCTTTGCTCAGATTACTCAGTTTCAGTGACAGCTTCCTGGACCGACCTATTGAAAACCATAACTATGCCCTTCTTCCCTCCCTCATTATCCTACTGTACTGTTTCTTTTTTCTATTGCATTTAGTCTCTTCTGGAAAATTATATAAATTACTCCTATATTATTTATTGTTTATCCTATGTCTTTATTTGGTCATCTCAAATCACCTGGAGACATGCTTGACCTCTGGTAGGAGGTCAAATATTTGATTAATAAATGTTGAATGAAAGACCAGTTGGTTTGCGGTACAACTGAAACTAACAAAGCATTGTAAATCAACTACAATAAAAAAAAATTTTTTTTTAAAGAAAGACCAGTTGAATATGGAAACTAGAATTTTCCCTTTAAGCACTATAACTTTTCAAACTTTCCCCAATTTAGAAACAGTTACCAATACAATCCATCGTGAAGGTGAGGAATTTCCTTTTTCTTACTTGCAGTTCTTACTATTGATTCAGTTCTCCAAGAAAATCCCCAAAGGAAGGAAAGAAATTTCAGTCCTTCTCCTTCTACTCCAACCACATCATACTTTTGGGAAAGACAAAATGGAAAGTAGGTCCCTAAAACTTGAACTTGAAATTTTTCAATTGTGCATGAATGCTTGCTTATGTGAATGTACTGCTGGAATGGCTAAGAAACTGTGGCAAGTCAGGGGAAGCCAGTGAAATATCCAAAATTCAACTGGAGAGCATTTAAAATATTTACCCAAGTCATAAAGTTTTAATACCATGGAAGAATGCAGAATCAAATCAAGATTTAAAAAATCATTTAATAGAAAATACTTAATATCTTGAGATTTTATCAAATAAAATGGCCTTAAGAAACTGAGGGGGTCTTCCCTGGTGACGCAGTGGTTGAGAGTCCGCCTGCCGATGCAGGGGACACGGGTTCGTGGCCCGGTCCGGGAAGATCCCACATGCCGCAGAGTGGCTGGGCCCGTGAGCCATGGCCGCTGGGCCTGCGTGTCCAGAGCCTGTGCTCCTCAACGGGAGAGGCCACAACAGTGAGAGGTCCCCGTACCGCAAAACAAAAACAAAAACAAACAAAGAAACTGAGGGAAAGTATATTTACAGATCTTATGACCCAAAGATATGTAAGCATTCATCAAGTGATCAACCTGGATGGAACCTGAAGATTTCTGTGAACAAAGAGAAGAAGTAGGGAACGTGTATGTAACTTGGAGCCAAACACATGGGCTTCAGGACTGAAGAGACGTACTATTTGAAGTTTTAAAGCTCACGACATAACAAATACAACTTAGGGCCCCAGAGCCTCTTGTAAGATGGGACGTTTGGCAGATATGAGATTGGAAATATAAATTTCGACAATATGAATTTGAAAATATCAATATTAGTATAGAAACATGAACAAAAAGGCATAAAGTAGTAGTCCTCAGACTTGAGAGCGCATCAGAATCACAGGCAGGCATGGCTTGCTAAAATACCGATTTCTGGGCCCTACCCTCAGCCTCCTTCGGTAGGTCTTGGGTGCAGCCAGAGAATCTGCTTTTCTAACAAGCTCCCAGGTGATGCTGATGCCACTGGTTCAGGGACCACCCTTTGAAAACTACCTGGAATAAGCGGCTCTGCGTTCAAGTAACTTGTAAAATAGAAATAATAAATTGTTTTAAGGTGTGAAGAAAAAGATAGCTTGCTATTAGTACCTATTTGTAAAGGCAGTATCCCTTCAGAAAGGATGCTATAATTTACCGAGTCCCTTTTGTACATCACCTGCCTTAGGGGCAGGAAGGCATCCACGGCAGCCTCCTTCCCCTCTCCTATTGCTGAGGCGGCCTCGTCACAGAGCGGCTGCCAAACAGGGCACACGTTAGAAGCAAACAGTGGTGAAAAGGCTCCTAGCTGGCTGCAGACAATCAGCTTCTGTTAACATTCCCGGTTTGAGACAAACCATTCAGGTCCTCGCTGGTGGGCGTGAGTGGTGCTGGCCCAGACATAGCCACGCTGGAGATGATCCGAGGCGGAAGAAGCTGGCTTAGGGTCTTAGCAGTGCCGGCTGCTTTGTGTGCGGTCCCTCGGGCCCCTGGGCCTGTGTGGCTGCAGCTAGCCTTCCATCTGTCTGATCCCAGTGCAATTTACAGACAGGGTGATAGGGTAACATGAAGGCCAGTTCTGCATGATCCTTTGCCTTTCTTCTTTTTTTTACCAGCTACTGATGGTTGGCAAAGAGATGAAAAGCAAAAAATCTTAGACCTCCTTTTTCAATCCTCACAGCAATGAATACACAGAAAAAGGTACTTTACGGGAACTACAAATAGCTATCAGATAATTACACACATTTAACTTGAACAGTGAGCCTGCTATATTTACTACACACTCCCAAGTAGCTGTCCTTCCTATGCTTGTCCTTCATATGTCCTATGTTGCTTTTAATAAAGTTTCGTGTTCAGAATTCAGGAAGAAAGTAAATATGAGATATTAGACATTTGTATTATTTTTCTCTAAATAACTTTTCAATTAAAAAAATAGTAATCTAATACATGGAATGGATAAACAACAAGGTCCTACTGTATAGCACCAAGAACTATATTCAGTATCCTATGATAAACCATAGTGGAAAACAATATAAAAAACAGAAAAAGAATGTATATATATGTATAACTGAATCTCTTTGCTATGCAGCAGAAATTAGCACAACATTGTAATTCAACTATGCTCCAATTTAAAAAATTGTAATCTAATATTTTGTTTGGTAGCTAATGTTTTGGGGAAGTAAAACAAAGAAAAATATGTTTACCATAAGCCTGGAAAAATAATGAAGCATATTACTGTACAATAACATTTCTTTTACAGATGGTCTATCTTCTATGTAAAGTTTGACTTAAGTAGTATGTTTTTTTAAGAGGTACATGCCTGGTAATCAAACTTCAAATTAAGCAGAGAATAATGTGCTTCCGCGTCTACAAAAGCTGCTCTCTTAAGTCTTCAAGATAAGCAAGGATTTCAAAGGAATTATTTATGAAAATAGTTTTCTTTTGAAAGAACCAGTAAAAACAGCTAACCAGATTAATGAGGACAGCTCCAATTTTAAATATGCTTCCTTCCTGTCATACTTTGTGTGTGCGTCTTTCATTTGGACAATATGGCATTCTGACAATGGCAGAGGTAAAAAACCCACACTGCATCACAGATCCACTCATCTGACAGCAAAGGACACTGAGGGTGAGAGAGGCTTGAGAGAGATACCCAGTGGGTTTGTGTAATAACCAGAGCTTCTAGCTCCTAACTCAGCGTGCCTTCCTGAATTATGAAAGTATTTCCCCATTTCTGAGGAAAAGTCACTCATGAATGTATACATTTGTGAAAGCTAACTTTGAATCACCTACTTAGCCAGCCCTTTCCTCACTGAGAGAAAAGTGGGCTGAGCTGGGGTTGAAGTAAGATTTCCACTAGAGTCTGTCTCCACGGTCCCTCGGGCAGAAAAGCCAATATGTTCTTACCATTATTTTCTGAGATTTCCAGGTGACAGAAGTACACACCCAGAATCCTCAGTGGGAAGGGGAAAGGGCATACAACCTGTCTTTCTCCTCTAAGCTGGCTTCTCACCTAGGTCTCAGTTGAGAAAGTGGGGGGGCTGGAGGTCGTGTGACTCTCAGTCTATTCCTTCTCACCCCAAATTAGCTAATATTCCAACATGGAGCCCGGATCCTTGGGTCTCAGCCCACATCAGTGTGGGTCACCTGACCCTCCTGGGCACTGCACAAGAAGGGAGGCTAGTCTGTGTCATCTCTTACCTGACAATTCTAACAGCTCCAGCAGGTCCTCAGTTAAAGAGAGCACCTGGTGACCAGAGTCAGAAATATATAGACCGTCCCCCTCCTCCTTCCTCGTGTCTTATCTACTTAGCAAATCCTTCTTTCATGTATGTCAGTCCATGAGCTCCACGAAGCAGACATGAAGATGAAATTAGATATTTGCGATTTGGATGGGGGTGGAGGGGGAATCCCAGTGAAGGAGCGAGGGGAGGATATGTTACTGACCAGGGTTCTTGGCCTCCTTAATCAATAGAAATTGATCAGGCGCCAGACAGGAAATTCAGGCAAGGCTTTACTGGGGCCCCAGATGCAGCAAGGGTAAGCAAGAGCAAACAACAGGTTCCATTGCTTGCTCCCTGGCTGAGGGAGGGCAAGCTTGTTTCCTATATGGGGTGAGGGTAAGGGTGTGTCCAAGGGTCAAGCCAGCGTGGGTGATTGAGGTGATTTACCCACCCCCTTTGGTAGTGTTGTGTTTAGGGCCATGCTCAGTACTTTGCTTTTGCTCCCGACCCCCTGCCTTCGTTCACTTCAGAAGTGGCAGTTGGGCTTTTTGGTCTCTTTGTGTCTTGTTGACCAGAATTTGCCCCAACTGCTCATGCGCGCAGTTATTTTTAGTCCCTTATAATTTCTTTGTATTTTGTAGCACAAGGATTTGTGTACCTGTATTTGTTTCACCTGTATTTGTCCAGGTGAAAGCACTGCAGCACTGCAGCAAAGGATCCCAGGTCCCAGCCTGTCGCAGAGAGAGGAGGGATATTCTGGAGACCGTCTTCAGACTGAGCCGCAGTTCTGACACCTGTGAAAGGAAAGGAGACTCAGCCTGCAGAGGGCTCTGAGAACATCTTGTCCAGGCTGATGGTGAGCCCTGGAGCAGAGCTTACCCATCAGAGGACACCGGCCTTTTGCAGCCATGCACTGGCGCTAGTATTGCTCACCAGCCTCCCACCTCCCAGCAGATTTTCTCGAAGGGATTGCGGGGCACCTCACCCCATGGCCCCACCCCGCACGTGCATCTGTCAGCTTGATGTTGGGTTAGCTCTGGAATAAAGCTCCCCCACGTGAAAAGGATTCATTCTGCCCCTGAAGGAGGAAATAGCATGAACCGTGTATGGTGTAGGCACACTGGTAGTACTTCTTAATTTTTTGGCTGAGAAAATGATTCTTGTTACGAAATAAGAAGATCACATTTCCTTCACACAATGATTGTATTTTAGGGCTAAGAGGGGGCTTTGGAAACACTTGAGTCAGTTTATACATGAGGTCCAATTTTATTTAAACAGGCTTTCTCCCTTACCTCCTAACCCTCATATATGTTAAAGCAGGCTTCCTGGTTCTTTTTTCCAGAACTTTCGCCCAGAAACCAGGCATCTAGGTGATATGGTTTGACCGTCCAAATAGATTGCCCAGAGGAATTCCAGGACTACACTTATTTTGGCACAATTCTACTAGAGACTCATGTATGGCTTTGACATTCAGTGAATGGACCGTTCTGGACCTCACCTAAATTCCAAGACCTCACCTAAAT
Source organism: Monodon monoceros (assembly GCF_005190385.1). Lineage (NCBI taxonomy): Eukaryota > Metazoa > Chordata > Mammalia > Artiodactyla > Monodontidae > Monodon > Monodon monoceros. The sequence goes on along the minus strand of NW_021703768.1, from coordinate 15,710,968 downwards.
CCTACCTCGTAGAATTCCCCCAAATTGTGCATTTTAATTGAAATCAACTAGGCTTACCCTTTTCCTCTGCTGCAAATGTCTGTGACATTGTCCCTTCTCTGCCCCTCCTTTCCACTAAAATCCACCCTCATGCCTTCCATGTCTCCACTGCTCTTTTGCAATAGCCCAGAGCGTGTATGTTTTGAGTTCTCTGGTCTTCCAAGCTCAGCGGTAGGATTTTTTCAAAGCTCAGCAACCTGATTCAAATTGCCCAGAAAGCTTTGAATAGCGGCTCGTTTCCACGACACACTAACGCCAGATAGGTCCCACAGCCTGTATTGAACACTGGAAAGACCATTTTTGCTTTTTTTGGCACAGGATAACTGGAACAATCAGATCATGTATTTAGCTGGCATCGCATCCGAACACATTTGTTTCCTTAACCTAGAAAAGATATAGGAATATTGCACTAACTGACTTGAAAACTAGAGCGTGCGTTCGTTTCCTATATGAGATAGGCTTCTCAATGTTTATGTAGAACCCAGGACATCTAGTCATAGAATATTAAGTTTCAGGACAAGGACAAGTCATTATAAAAATCTCTTACCCAGGACTCAGTTGTTTACTTGTCTGTCTTCGTCTCGTATAGTGGCTGAACTTTGGACTTGGCTCTTCTCCCATTGTACTCTCACTTTTCCCCGAAGGTGTTTAGGTAGTTTACAAAATACTGAGTACTTTCTAGGTACGAGGTGCTGTATGTTGGATGTGCATACAGTGGTAAGCTGAGATCTTTTGACTTATATACAGCTTAAGTTCCAAGTGAGGAAGGGCTTCCTTTGTTTATTACTGTGCCTTCTGCATCACAGGGGAGAAGTGCTTCTTACGGCCAAAAGACTCACCACCATTTTTCCCAGGAGTGATTGTAGGTTGGAGAGCAACCTAGTCAGATACCTAGATACAAATAGCTATCGTTTATTGACAGCTTATTATATTGATAAGCACTGTTCTCATATCTTTATATATTTATATCTGTATAGATAGACAATACATTAATATCTATGTGCATCTATCTAGATGTATACATACATCCATTTATATCTGTATCTATCTATATTTACATATATATAATTGATTCTCATTATTTGTAGCTCTCATATTCTGTAAAGTCACCACAAATACTAAATTAGCAAATAATGAACCATTGCTTTTAGGGGAAATACAGGGTTAGCTTCCTGCAAGCACCTAGTCACAACATTTTCATTATCTGATCAATAGATTATCTTGTTTCTATTTGAAGACACTTTATTGAATACATGTTGGTGATTCATTAATATTCATCTCACAGCCAATGGCACCACAACTCACGACTAAACAAAGCTTATCTACACCACAACTCATGACTAAACAAAGCTTATCTACACACTTATTTTCTCCATACAATACTTCACTGCCTTCTAGCACTTAGGAATGCCAGACCAGAGGGATCTCAGCGCTGCACTGTGGGCCATTCTAACCAGCGAAATCATCAACAAAAAGCACAAAAATGTGAAAAACATGGCACTAAATATATTGAGAAAAGGACACTTCTTTGTATTATGAAAGCTGAAACTAGAATGCAGAGCATGGCCTCATTCAAGATCACCGGGAACACGGGCACTGAGCAATTCAAGTGTGTCGCCTCCCTGTGCATGTTCACAAATGGCCCCAGAGCGCCATAAATATTGGTTTGAATGTTACAAGTAAAGTTTAGCAAGTAGGCAGACTCACAAACAGAGAATCAGCAAACGTTGAGGATTGACTCTGTATGTATATATACACATACATACACGTGTATATATGTACATATACATATGTGTATATATGTGTTTGTGTATGTGTCTGTGTATATAGAGAGAGAGAGATTGCTGCTATGAGCACAACAGCCATCTATAGCAAATAATAACCCTGTCTTTATTTCATAAATGAAGAAAACTGGGGGATAGAAAAGTTAAGTAGCCAACTGAAGGTTATAACACTGATAAATTATTTGAACCCAGGGATTCAAACTCCAGAGCCTCTCTTCTTGATACTCAGTGTTAGTTTTTTTATTTTTCCTCTATTTTCAATACATTTTTATTGAGATATAGCAAAAAGCAGAATTATGCTCATAACATAAGCAGACAGATCGATGAATTGTCATAAAATGAAGAAAGCCATGCGACCAGCACTGGGTTTGAGAAACAGATCGGACACACTTGAAGCTCCTTGGGACCTCTTCCACTCACCAACTCCCGACCCCACCCCAAGAGCAACCACTGTCATGACTTCTTAGTAGTAGCTACGATTTAAAATGTGCAAAATGTGATTCACACCACCTAGATCTTAGTTTCTAATATCATTCTCCAATGAAAAGAAACAGGGCTCCTTGGAGACGTATCTGATTCTAGGACTAAAGCAGGAAACATTCAAGATGAGCCTAGAGCATCTTGTAGTGCCAGAAAGTAAAAAAGTACTCAAAAAAAAAGAAAAAGTCCACAATGACAGGCATATCAAAAGGACACAGGAACCAACTAAGCAAGCTCCCAGAGGCCAAATCCTGAACAATTTGAACAAGATAATAAATAAAATCTATTGGTTTATAACCCAAAGTAGAAAATAAATACACATGAGTTCATGCTGATATAAATAAATGAATTGAATAAATAAATCAGTGGGGTAGAACAGACAAATCTCTTAGGCAGAAGAATTCCAAACAGTTTATGTAGATAATCAGTCCTCAAGAAGGTGGAAAATAGCTCTCCACTCCTTAAGTGTGAGCTATGCATAGTTACTTCCTTCTAAAGAGTCTAGTCCTCCAAGGTTGCCCCAGCCCTGAAGGCAGTCTGATCCTTGCTAGTAGGCTTTTCGACTCCCCCATGCGCAGGAAGTATCCTCATTTGCTGAAACACATCAAACTAAGAGCCAAGAGACCTTGAATAATTGTCTTAATTCCAACACATACTGTTGGGCAAGTCATAAACTTCGAATCCTCAGATCCCTCTTTGCAAAACTTAGGAGAGAATTCCCTTTTGTCCTAATAAATTTGCCAAATTGTGGTTACAAGTACAGGCTCTCTAAGTTCAAATCCCAGCACTGCCACTTACGAGCTGTCGGAACCTAAACAAACCTGACTTCCTTCAGCCTTGAAATCCTCATCTCCAAAATAGGGATAATAGCAGTGCCTACATCCTTGAGCTTTAATGAGGATTAAATGGCAAAATATATAAAAATTGTGTAGCAGTTGACATTGAAAACAACCTGTACAGGCTAGAGATTAAACATAATAACAATAATATACCTGTCCTTGGAAATAGAGTATATTCCTGGTTCAGAACGTCCTCTCTCTCAGACAAGTCTTGACTGAACAGCGCACAGATCTCCTTTCTCTGGATTTCCTCTACTCAAGCTTTTATGTCTCCTCAATCCCCCATCTGTTGGACGCATTCTTCCTTAAATATATGGGTACATTTGATTGACCAAGAGTTGAGTTCAACTAGCTTAGGAGTCATTTTGCCCTTAATCAGTATTTTTGCAAATCTCTACTCTGCCCCCTTATAAGTCAGTGTTACAGTGTACTCAGAGGGCCTTCGCATTTTTCCTAAAGTCACGTTCTTAAGGGACTCCTGGCCTCCAGTTTTGGCCATATGCTCGGACTGGAGAATCTCTGAGGTTTCTTTGAATACACGAAAACTCCTATGATAAGATTTCAGTTATATAATACCAAATGTCTACATAGAGATCTTTAACACTTGATCTCTAGAAAGAGATAAATCAATTGAAAGAAAAGGGTATATAAGGCTGTTACCCCTGAAAATTGAATAAAAATGTTAAGCACACTGATTTTTTAACAGACAAAGCCAGGCAAAACTGTAATATCTCATTATGGGTCTTTATTCACTGTGTAATTTATATATATATATATATATATATGTCATATATCCTAGAAAAAATTAACTGTAGTTCAAATGACACTAAACCCATATGTACTTTACTTTTACATTAAAATGTTTCTTTATTAAAGAACCAAAGTAAGCTATTCACCCTCTCCAGCTAAGACACAGACCACCTGGGCAGGCAATCATGATTACAATCCTTTAACCTCTGTCTTCTCTCTCATATGAATGCTTGCATGCCAAATTTTCATCAATTGTGTGATTTTACAAACTTTACAAACTAATCTGTTTTCCTATTGGTATTCATTATTAAATGTTTACAATGCACAAAAAAATAAACATCTATGTAACAAACACTAGTAAAAAAAAATGGAATGTTGATAATAAATTGAGCCCCACCCTACGAGCCCCTCCCCACTCAACAAGACTGTGAAATATGCAAAGAGGTTAATATAAATTATCCTCTTATAAAGATCAGTAACTTGCTGAAGTCATAATGAACTAAAAGAACATTTGATGACAAGAAATTTTCATTCCCAGAACTTGTTAGAAACCAGGAGCAGAATGACTCCAGAGGGTTATGAGAGAAATAGGGCTTCAAATAAGAGTAGAGAAAGTCTGCATAGTGGATAATATATGGTTTTTTTTTTTTTTTTTTTTTGGCTGCATTGGGTCTTCGTTGCTGCACGCGGGCTTTCTCTAGTTGTGGTGAGTGGGGGCTACTCTTCGTTGCGGTGCTCGGGCTTCTCACTGTGGTGGCTTCTCTTGTTTCAGAGCATGGGTTCTAGGCGCGTGGGCTTCAGTAGTTGCAGCACGCAGGCCCAGTAGCTGTGGCTTGCGGACTCTAGAACACAGGCTCAGTAGTTGTGACACATGGGCTTAGTTGCTCCGCAGCATGTGGGATCTTCCTGGACCAGGGCTCGAACCCGTGTCCCCTGCATCGGCAGGCGGACTCTCAACCACTGCGCCACCAGGGAAGTCCTGATGATATATGTTATTACTTCACAGTCTGTGTATTTATTTTCCAAATTATGACTATGTGGAAAGAGAGCCAGGCCAAGAAAACACTGGGCTTTCAGTCCAAAAACCTGGGTTTAAATACTTGCTATTACTTCCTTATCCAACGTGAGACTGGGAATAAATCAGGAAAATGTTACAATGAATCAGTTAGCGTTAACCGCCAACAGGAGCTTAAGCAAGTCAGATATTTAATTATCTCACATATGATCAAACCTGAGGTAAGTGGGTTCAAATTTGGCGAGGTAACAAAGTGATGTCATCAGAAAGGTAAGTTTTTTCCTATCCTTTTTATCTTTTTTCTATCTTCTATCATCCCAAATATGATGTATTTTTGTTCTTAGGCATTTTGTCTCATGGCCCCAATGAAGATGGCTGCCACTGTTCCATCACTTTCTCACATAACCACCTTCAGGGCAGGAAGACAGAGAAGGGGTAGAACCGGTGAGCTCTCCTTTTGCACCTGACCCTTTCGTGGAAGAGCAAAATCTTTCCCAGAAGCCCCAAAGTGGAGTTCTACTTATGTCTCATTGGCCAGAACACATGGTCTGTCACATGGTTACCTTAACAGCCAGGGTAATCATTTTTCAATCCTCCATAATTTTCAAACAAGAAGAGGAAATGATTCAATTGCTTGTTATTCAAGTAACAGTGCCCATCAAGGATATATCTTGTCATTAATGAAGCCTTGTGTTAATATACACCTATACATGTACACACACAGTCACATATGTTTTGGTCATAAAATAATTGAGGTCCTTGTGCCCTTTTTGCAGCTCACTGAAACAAAGTAGATATAATTGAAGGAAGATTCCTACCTTCTCAAGGAAACAAAAGAAAAATTTGAGACCATTTAAGATGACTTTAAAAATTAATTTGACAATAAAAAATTACTCTTAAATATTCCTTAAACTTTGTACACATGCTTAAAAATAATAAAACTGTACATGTGATAATCACAATTTTAGTCATACAAGTCTTCACAGAATTTGCAACAATCACTGGGGTTTTACTACACCTGTAATATTTTAGTTTCATTTTTTAATACATTACATTGCTATGTTATTTTTTAAACAATTGGTTAGAGGAAATATGTAACCTTTTACAAAAGCAGTTTGGGTTGTAACCTGAACTTTTTCTCATTTCAACTCTGATTGTTTATTGCTGTGGAGGAGATTAACGCAAATTATCAAAAAAATAATTACCTAACATGCTCAATTTCTACTGGGAATGAGGAAAATTCACTTCCTCTTATAAAAGGGAAAAATTATATAACGACAGAGACTGGCCTAAATAATGACTATAGGCCATTTGTAAAGAAATATGAGGTCCAAAAAAAGAAAGAAGGGCAAAGACAAATCTTCAGTGTGTCAAACAGCTAAAAAATATGTGAGAAGAAAACTCAACAACTAAACAAAGTAATTCAGGGACTTTAATGCCATATTGCTTAGGGAACAAAGTCTATGTTTCTAAAATGTGTAACAAATTCTAAGAATTCAAGAATAAAAAGTAAATGCAAGTTAGATTAAGCAGGGGTCGTTAATGGTTAAGGATTAGTGATCACTCATAGATACTGATCTATTTACACCTTGTACTACACATTCATCTTTTAAGATGATGTGTTATAATGTTGCTGTAAAGGGTTGCCTATTTTGGGGTTGCTATTTAAAGGAAAGATACAAATTAAGCATTTTTTTTTAAATCTTACTAACATTCCACACCTACTGGAACATGAGCTCCATGAAAAAAGGGACAGTTTCCAACTTGCTTCCTTTTGTACCTCCCTCATGTGACATAAAATAGCACTCAGTAAAGATTGATAAAATTAGCAAATGTTCATGAAATCATGAATACAAAAGGGCAGTGCCCTTAAAAGCAAATGGATGGAAATCAACTTTTTGTGCTAAGATTAGAGATACAGTAGCATGTAAAGGAACAAATATCTCAGGAGTCCAGGAAATATCTGCAAATATCTCAGGAGTCCAGGAAAAGTATTAAAAAAATCTGGTAATCAGGATCTGTTTCTCCAGAGAACAGTCCTAACTCTTTATGCCACATTTAGTAACCATTTACTGAGCAACTACTTGCCTGAGACTTAGAATCATTTAGGTGAAAAATTCGGACTCTCTTCCCTTAAACTTTGACATATCTCAACCTTCTCTCAAGAGAAGACAGCTTGGCTTCCCACCCACTTCCGTGTACACAGAACCTCAGGGAGGAAGTCTTCCAGCTACTTTCTCATTGCTCCTACAGACCAGAGTTCCCCCACCTGGAAGTAAAAACATCAGTGTTGAAACTTACTTTATCTAGCCCTAGCAATCTCTTCCGTCAAATTCCCTGACATTTGTCGAGAATTTGGTTATCTACCCGCTACTTTTTCTTCTCTACCTCTACCCCTAAAAACTCTGTATGACATCCGTGGCTTACGATAGACGATTGATCTTACACCCTGGTACTTAATATCCTTGATCTCCTCCATTGCATAGACTTTTCCCTCTAAACCCAACTTAGACAACCTCATTCCAGGGCAACTGTAGGGATTTATCCTTTCTCTGAAATCTTTAATTGAACTTTGCCTTCTATTACCACAGACTCCTGTTCTTCATGTCATTCCATGCTTAAACTTCTTTATTACTTTGCCCTAGATTTTAACATCTAAAGTCTCACCTTGGCTCATAGAGCCCTCTGCAATCCATCCACTGCCCAACTTGACTCACTTTCTTTCTTAACACCACAACCAGGATTTCTTTACAGACATCCTGAAAGACATGTTTTTCCAATGTGGCTTCAGGCTTCTTAAGTGGTGTGTCTCTTGTTCTGCTTTCTTTCCTTTAGTTTACTCCTGTTCAGTTCCTCAAAACTGGTCTTAAAGTATCCATTCCTGCTGGAAGCCTTTCCGTGCCCCATCTGCCCAGTCTAGTTTATTTGCTCTTCCTCCTGGTTTCGAGAACATTCTTTGTACATGTCCAGCATACACTGCCTAAAGCAGGGAGCTCACATTTGTAACTGCAACACCTAAGACAATATTAGGAACCTGGTAGCTAGTTCAAGCCTTGAGGATACTTTCCATAAAATATTGAAAACTAACACTAGGGAAACTGAAAAATATCAGTAGTTCCAAGTTTAAAATTTTCCAATTATAGCTTTATATTGGTCTGCTAATACTTTCAGGTCTTACAACTCACCCCTAGATAGTGACTGCATTTTTCTTTCTTATCGAAGATAAACACTGTATTGTTAGTACACAAAGATGATGACGATATTTAAGAGTTGAATGGAGGATGATGAAATGAGGCTAGGCTTTCAATTTGAAAGAGAGAAGGGAAAAGGGGAAAACGTAAGTTTTCCTATAAACCTTAAAGAATCGACAAAGATAATTATGTCTCTTTCTGAAGGGGTGTTGTATAAAATGTGAAGAGACTCACCACTTGGTTAAAATTTTAGTTAACAACTGAATTATTTAAAACAATAAATTTGAGAATTCCCTGGCTATCCAGTGGTTAGGGCTCGGAGCTCTCACTGCCGAGGGCCCAGGTTCGATCCCTCGTCAGGGAGCTAAGATCCCTCATGCAGCGATGCGGCCAAATAAACACACACACACACACACACACACACACACACACACACACAAGAAATGTGAGCTTGGTTCCATTTTCATACAGAAAGCAAATGAGCAAAACAGATCTTTAGAATTACCATACAATAAGAAGAAGAAGAATGCATTAATTTCATGCAATCAACACATTATTATAATGTTATTAAATAGACATTACACACAAATATGGGTGATAACTGTCATGTAAGTATTTGTAGCTTAAAATAAAATTAGATCTAGTACATACAACACTTAGAGTCTTCTCTATACCAGGTCTTTAAAATCACCATCAGCACCCTAGTGGTCAAAAGACTAGAGTTGAAACTCAATCTGTGCCATTAATCATGGATTCCCACATTAGTCAACTAACCTCTCTGGGTCTCAAGTTTCCTCATTTGTAAAATGAGAAGAGATTAGATTTTTCAAACACCTTATTAATGGACAGAACTCCCTCCTTTTTTCCAAAGGAAATCTTACTGAGAATCCTCATAGAAACAATCTAAGACATAACAGCTCTGGTGAAGGCAACATGAACATTTGGTCTTTCCCTTCTCCCTCCAGGCACACCCCAGAGCTCTGGGGCAGGGTGCTGGAAAACTAGCAGCACAAGTGACCTTTTGGGTCTTTTGCAACAATTCTGGCAGGTCCTTCGGTGATCTGGTGAGTCTGGTTGAAACCAGGGCAAGTCTGCTAAGCTGAGCACTCACCTCAGCTCACGTAGAAAATAACACATTTTTCCTATTTCTCTGAAAGTGGAATGGGAGTTTTGTCCTGAAGTGGCCTTGGAAGACTCTGTCCCCTCCTCCCTGATTATGGTGTTGACTCCTTGAATGGCATTTCCGGCTGCCTACCTGTCTTGCCCCTCACTTATTCAGTTCCTCCAAAATCGCCCCCTGCTGGCTCTGTCCCCTGAGCCCCCTTGGCTTCATTGTGCTCCACTCCAGGTGTTGAGGAGTTCTCAACACCTGCAGCAGGTGCTATGATTCAAGAAACCTAGGTTATTGTCACCAGGAACGTCAGATTCCTCGATGACAATGGAAGGAGGCTTACAACAATGACTTCATGGCCCTATTATGACCCCAAATCTCTAAATCTCTGTCTTGCTCAATTAAAATGACCCAGGGCTTTGCTTTTTCTCTCACCCACATTCAGAGATCCACTGCAGATAATACTTAATTTTCTTCACTCTTATCCCTAAAACAAAGTGAGATAGTGCTTTCAAAACTAAATTTGGCTCATTGTAACTCTTTGGGGGAAAAAAAAGAGAGAAAAATTTCATTTGGTTGCTTCTATAACTTGTTTCAAAATTTGCCAAAGAATCGCCACAGAACTACTGCAGTTTAAAAAAATCTATTCACCTACAAAATGTCCACAAATTTTTCAGCACCCACAGCCCAATCGGCAGCTGATGCTCCATGGATCACCTATTATTTTCCCACCCTGGGATTCACTTGTAAAACCCTTGAACACACAAATAAACAACGGTCAGAGAGCAAAACACAGAGCTCCCTCCAAGCTCAAGGAATCCGTATTCTCGGGCCTTTATCTGTCCACTGTCTAAATGTTTACCTGTCCCGTCCACATTGTGCACATCCCAGACATGTGCCTTACACGCCTGATTTTTAAAAGGGAGAAGAAACGTAAAGCATTCCAGGGGTGTCCTGGGTGATGGCCACCCAGTCCCTTTGCAATGGCCTTGATCCCCGCCAACTGTTTCTTCCTGCCCCTTCAAAACTCTCTGCTGGGGCTCAGTAATCACTCCTTCCAAGGGGACCGGAGATGAGGGGACGTTGAATTCCAGATCCTGGACTTCCTGTTCTGATGAGGTTTGTTGGGGCCCATCTAGTCAGTAAACAGCAGGTAGGGGAACAGTGGTTCTGCTCACTGGGATGATGAAATAACAGACTTACTCACCGACTTCCCCTTGCTAAAGTGCTAGCTCACCGCAGGAGTCAGGCAGTGCCCTGTGGGAATGGAGAAAAGGATGGCTGATCAATAATACATGAGCCCAGGAAGCCCTAGGAATGTGTGCTTAAAGCCTTCTTGAAATGCGGGAGGATGGAGAGAGGGATAAGTCACGTAAGTGGTCAGGGTATCAGATAAAAGCTTTCTCGGAACAGACACACATTCTGCTAAGAATTTCATTACACAAACTGACTTCTCTCCAACTAGTCCATCTACCTTCTGGTAGATTTCATACTCAGAAATCCTGAAACAGGAAGAGTAGTAAATATAGCTCTTTCTGTAAAAAGGCAAGGGAAGGGAAATTAAAAAATGAAACAGAAGAACATTGATCAAGTGAGTGTGTGTGTGTGTGAGTGTGTGTGTGTATGTGTGTGTGTGTGTGTGTGAGTTTTATGTCATCTTTATTTTTACTCCTTTCATTCTTCAGCATTTATATCTCACAAACTGCCCCCACTGTGTAGGTACTAATTTCAAGGCAATGATTTTTTCCCTAGAAATTTAATTTTCAATATTTTTATCTCAATAGTAAAGGACAGCATAATTTCCACATCAATTTTTCAACATTTCAAGGAAGAGATGGCTCTAGAGAACACTTTCACGTATCACTGAATTTAACCCTTTCACTCAAACTTTCACTTTTACATTAAATACCTTACTTATTATAAATTTCTTTTCCTTCTTTAGTGAAATATACAAGCATAATTCAAACGTTTCCTGATAGCTAAAGATCTTAATTATGAGCAAGTATTTTATCGTGCTATAATATAATCAGCTCCTGATGAGTCAAGACGTATAGGATGGTGAGTTTTCCTCTACCCAGACCGGGCAATAGCCGTCCGCCACTCTCACTGCCGGCTATGCACTGATAGCCTGGGTAAATCACCATCTTCATTTTGGGCCAGTCACCATTTCTGTACCTTCCCACCAGGCTGTGCCTCCCTTATTTTATTTTATTTTAGTTTGCACTGCTTTGTTTTACCCTACATCTGCCCTCTTCTCTAAGCTTCTTTCCCTGCTCTTCTCTTCCTTCGGCTCTCAGGCCGGCTCCAGCAGAAGGCTGTGCTGCTGGGTTCCGCTCTGATAAGCGACAATTTCACCACACGGAGGTGCAGGGATCCCCCAAAGTTTGTCTTATACCACTTCGCTTTCAGGAAAGACCTACATTAGTACCTGTTTTTACTAACCTAAAGAAATCCAAAGAAGATTTTTGATTTTACAAAAAAATAAGAAAAGCGAAAAGAGCGGTCAGCGTTAATTTCACAGTGAGCCTTTATAGAGGCAGCTCGGACGCTGAGCAGGGAGAGGGGCCCCGCCCAGCTCCTTCCGCCAGAACCACACTCAGTATCTCAGCATCAAAGCCGCCATAGCTTTGAACTGTGTCTGTGAGCATCTGTGATTCATCTGGATTTATTCTGTGCATCTGTTAGCAAGATGTGTCCTAAGGTAGTCGCTTCTTCACTTTATACCATTTCAGCTTACGAAAGACTTCCTAGGAACCTGTGCTTTCAGACTGCGGGGGAAGCCTGTATTTAGGTGCCCACTCCCTTTTTTTTTTTTTTTTTTAATGATCTTAGCTCATTTTGCTGCCAGAAATGCTTTCTTTGCCTCCCTCAGCACCTCCCAGTTTCAGGTTTGGTGCCATTCCGAGAATGAAAGACTGCCTCAAACACCCTCCAGATCATCCAGACTCTGCAGCTGAAGAAATCAGAACTGGTGGCCCTTTTCTTAAAAATACCCTCACTATAAAAAGAGATGGAGGGGCTTCCCTGGTGGCGCAGTGGTTAAGAATCCGCCTGCCAAGGCAGGGGACACAGGTTCGAACCCTGGTCCGGGAAGATCCCACAGGCCGCGGAGCAGCTAAGCCCATGCGCCACAACTACTGAGCCCGTGAGCCACAACTACTGAGCCTGTGCTCTACAGCCGGTACTCTGCAACAAGAGAAGCCACCGCAATGAGAAGCCCACGCACTGCAACGAAGATTAGCCCCCACTCGCCGCAATTAAAGAAAGCCCGTGCGCAGCAAAGACCCAACACAGCCAAAACTAAAATAAATAAATAAATTTATTTTTTTTAAAAAAAGAGATGGAATAGGCACATTTGGAGATGAATTAGAATTTTTGCTCTAAAAATGAAAAGCCCATTATAAAATATCGGAAGTGAATTCAGCAGCATATACGCTACCCGAGCCTGAAAGTTGCATCTGCTCCTACCTGGTAACCCTCGATTAAACAGTGTATAGAATCCATTGCCCAGCAGTCTCTCACTAGCCGTATTCACCCTCCATAGTTAGGGAGCACCATCTTACCCATGTTATATTTCGTCCTTTAAAGGGGGCACATCTGAGGACTGAGGCAGCCTGTTTCACCTTCCACAACCCTCAAGCTACCAAAATTGTACTTGACAAAAGTTTGCTGAAAATAAACAAAAATGCCAAGTTTTCATTTGCCTACTCAAATGTCCAAGCTACCTTCCTTGGGAAATGTTAGTTTCAATTACATTTGACTTCAACTTCAGAGTTGGGGAGGGGGAGGGTGCACCCGTGAATTTTTCCTTCATTTCCACATTGCTGTTCCTTTAAACACTAAGTAGACATAATGATACTTAGGCAAGCCTAAGAAATAAGTTGAACTCTTCTGGAGAAGTACTAGTATATAATAATATCTTTCAAGGAGTTAATTTTCAAATCCCTTTAATGAATATAATCACCTGCCACCTTTTTTCTCCGCTCCCCAGTCCATCACTTAAGTAATTAATTCTTTCATGGAAACAGTATTTCTGGCCCCTAAATGAGTTGGGAACCAATTTTCCTGGCCCACTAGGTGCCAGGCACAGCTGTATGGAGTTATTCACACCTTTGCCCTGCCCAGGCCACAGGTGGGGTGTGGAGCCATGGTTAATGAAGTGCTGGCTGACTGGAAGAATGGCATGTGCTTGATTCTAATAGAAAATACAGAAAACTTGTCAATTCAAATGCTAGATGAATAACCACATCTTATTCCACCCTGAAAGGTAACAGTGCTTTATCAGGAAAACATGCAGCTCACCTTAACTATGACCAGATCGTGCACAGCTGCACACCTCAACTGTTGGTTCACCCACTAAGGGGGCAGGACTTTGACTACCAAAACCAGCATTACCGCCAAAAAAAAAAGTGATGGGATATCACTTCTAAGATTAGGTTATAAAAAGACTGTGTCTTCCATCTCTCTCTCTCCAAAACCAGCATTAGCTTGTCATCACAATAGCTGTCAGGATTTGAAGGAGATTTTGGAAGGCAAAGACCTTATATATGGCCAGAAATAATACAAATGTCAATATGAACAATCTTAAATGAACATTTAGTAGAAGTGTACCGTTGTGAAATGCTTATAGTAAATGAGAAGTCGCAGATTCCTTCTGGAGTCTACGACAAAGAAAAAGATTTACAACCAACCAAGCTTTGAGCCACAAAAGCTGGGTTGCTCAGTCCAACTTCAATTATTTACTGTATTAGTTTGCTAAAGGTGCTGTAACAAAGTACAAAAAGCTAAGTGGCTAAAACAATTGAAATTTATTGTCTCATAGGTCTGGAGGCTAGAAGTCCAAGATCAAGGGGTTGTCAGGGTTGGTTCCTTCTGGGCTCTGTGAGACTCTATCTGTTCCATACCCGTCGCCTAACTTCCGGTGCTTTCTTTGGTGGAAATCTTTGGTGTTGTTGGCTTGTGGAGGCATTGCCCTGATCTCTGCCTTAATCTTCATGTGATATTCTCACAGTGTGTGTATCTGGTAACTAAATTGCCCTTTTTTGTAAGGACACTAGTGAAATAGATTAGGGCCCACCCTAATAATCTCATCTTACTAATTACGTCTGCAAAGACCCTATTTCCAAATAAAGTCACATTCTGAGGGTTAGGGTTTCAACATTTGAATTTTGGAGGGACACAGTTTAACCCTTAACATCTGCTCTATGAATGGATGCTAAGGTCCAAGAGAGGGGGCAGTGATGCACATCATGGTAGAACCTGTCAGCAGGCCACTAGGCGTGTGTGTGGGGCGATGCGACGGAAACTGAGACATACAAATGTGTAACTATGTGGGGTCTGTCATACCCTAACTTTGGTTTAAAGTTAATGAGTTTATTATATTCCATATTTAGAATTGAGCTTCACTTCATCTGAATACATTCCAAAGAATGTGCAAATCTCCCTCCACTTACTTCCACCATAATCCTGCATATGTCAATATGGTTCTGTGCTTCAGACAAAAGATTCAAGAGTGTCAATATGGCGTTAGACACGCACTCTTTATTTTTTTGGGCTGCTTTGTGTCTTTGTTGCCATGTGCAGGCTTCTCATTGCGGTGGCTTCTCTTGTTGTGGAGCATGGGCTCTAGGCACACAGGCTTCAGTAGTTGTGGCACATGGGCTCAGTAGTTGTGGCTCGCAGGCTGAGTAGTTATAGCTTGTGGGCTCTAGGCACATGGGCTTCAGTAGTGGTGGCATGCAGGCTCAGTAGTTGTGGCTTGTGGGATCTAGGCACACAGGCTTCAGTAGTTGTGGCTCGCAGGCTGAGTAGCTGTAGCTTGCGGGCTCTAGGCACATGGGCTTCAGTAGTGGTGGCATGCGGGCTCAGTAGTTGTGGCTCACGAGCTCTAGAGGGCAGGCTCAGTAGTTGTGGCGCACAGGCTTAGTTGCTCCACGGCATGTGGGATCGTCCTGGACCAGGGCTTGAACCTGTGTCCCCTGCATTGGCAGGTGGATTCTCAACCACTGCGCCACCAGGGAAGCCCACAGACACCCACTCTTTACTCGGGACAGAGACAATAAGAAAGAGCTTGCACTAAGGCCTTTGTACATGGTATTTCCTTTCTTCACACACACAAAATACAGGTCTACTGAGGGTAAAATCCTTAAAGTAAAAACACTATCAAAATATGATTTTGAATTCCAAATAATGTATGTAGATACACATCCTCCTCCAGGAGGTAGAGCGTAATCCTTCCACTCTGTTAGATATGAGCTAGACTTAGCAACTCACTTCCAAAGAAAGTAGAAAATAATAACTCTACAGTGCAGAAACCTGGTAAGCATGATCTTAACCAAGTGATCAAATTAACGTCACCAACAGTGAGTCATGGACATCATGTAACCCCTGATACTTTGTGATGAGAAGGGCATTTCCTCTCTGGTTTTCTGCCCCTAAACCCATAACCTAGTTTAATCATGAGGAAAACATCAGACAAACCCAAAATTGAGGAATATTCTATAAAATATATGACGAATACTCTCAAAACTATCAAGAAAATGAAAAACAAGAAAATACTTCACAGACATGGGAAACAAACTTATGGCAACCAAAGGGAATGGTGGGGCAGGGGAGGGATAAATTAGGAGTTTGGGATTAACAGATACACACTACTATATATAAAATAGATAACAAACAAGGACCTACTGTATAGCACAGAGAACTATACTCAATATAGTTCTTGTAACAACCTGTAATGGAAAAGAATCTGAAAAAGAATATATATATATATATATATATATATATATATATATAACTGAAAAAAAAGAACATGCTGAGAAACTATCACAGAACAGAGGAAACGAAGGAGACATGACACTAAATGCAATGGGGTATCCTGGATGAGATCCTGGAACACAAAAAGAATATTAAGGAAAAACTGGTGAAATCTAAATATACTTTGGAGTTTTAGTTAATAAGAACGTAGCAGCGTCGGTTACCTAGTTTTGACAAATGCACCACAGTAATGTAAGATAATGACATAAGGGGAAATTTGAAGCCAGTGTAGGGGTATATGAGACTCTCTACGCTCTCTTTGTAACTTTTCTGCAAACCTAAAATTATTCCAAAATAAAAAGTTTATGATAAAAATATATATGTATAGATATATATGTCATTATGAAGCAGAACATCAAGTCTCATTTCCTACAATATTCGTGAAGCTAAATATATTGATAAAACCACATTTAAATTCCTGTATATAATACAGAGTCTGAAGTATAATACTTCACGTTGGAACAAAAAAGTAACAACATACTGCTACTTGTTTACTTTATTAAGACTTAAAAGTTTTCCTGTATTCCAAAATGTTAAAGGGTCATGGACCATGTCATGGAGGATTATTCATGACACAAAACATACTGAAACTCCCTGCTCATAAAACTAAGGCTCTTATTCTTGAGATAATTCAAAAGATATCCTCTATCACATGTCAACATTACTCACCCTGAACCAAACAAAAAATATCCCAGTGGGTTTTTAAGTGCAGTTTTCTGCCCTAGATCCTGAGAAAAACTCAATTGAATGGCTAGTCATTAAAGCTAGCTCTGGGAGTGAGAACCACAGTAGAGTTTACACGTGTTTTTTTCTTGAATCTCTGGTTTGAGAAAATTGAGAAAATCTCAATTTTCTCATAGTTGTTCAAAATTTAAAGCTCTGGTTGTTTAGATTCAGTAGAACATTTTGTTTACACATATATGGAGAATACTAAATAAAAAGAATTTATTTCAAGGTTCATGGAATTTTAAAAAGAAATAAAGCAGACATCCTCTGTAAAGTTGATGTGTCATAAACTAACAGAGCATCGCACTCAGACCAGAGGGGAAAATAGTTTTTATGTTGAAGAAATAAAAAGAAAAAGTGCTTCTATGGAGAATCTACCCTATTGCCTACACCACACAACAAATTTGGAAAAACTTTTAAACTGGCTTCCATGGGCATGTCAGCCTTTCCTAATTGCCTATTTTGGACCTTGAAGTTGATTCATTTAGCCCAGTCACCATCCACCTCTATAACAAAGTAGAAAGAATATTCTCTTCTACCCTCTCACCATCCTTAGATAATTTAAATACCTGAATAAGGCACTTCTGAGCCAGGCCACATATAATGCAAGTTATGATTCTAGATGTTCCACCTCCTTTCTAATAAGTATCACTCACTTACTTCAAGTTCCCCAGGGTATTGTCCATGTTCCTCCCAAATATCATATGGTAAGCAAACATCTGAAGACAAAGTCCTGCTCTATAGCTCCTCATTCACAGGTCTCCAGTGATACATTCACATGTGTTCCTAATATTCATTCATGTTACCAAGACCTGCAAAATTCACAGGGTCCAGTTCCTACTGTCTTCTATCTCTCGCCTCCAACCGTCCAACAAACAATTATTTATTGAGCACCTAATATGCTTGAGATTCTGCCAACATATAAATGCTACCAAATCTAGAAAAAACTGTCGACTTCCTACATTCAGAGAATAGTGTTTCTTCTCAAAATTCCCTAGGAGCTGTGATGGGCAGAATAAAGCTACTGCCCACCCACCCAAAGATGTCCTTGTCCTGGTCCTCAGAACCTATGAATGTTTTGGGTTCCATGGCAAGAGGCGATTACTGTTGCAGATGAAATTAAGTTTGCTTATCAGTCAAACTTAAGATAAGGAGAATATCCTGAATTATCCAGGAGGGTCCAGTATAATCACAAGCATCCTTAAATGGGGAAGAAGAAGATAGAAGGTCAAAATCAGAGAGGTTGCAGTATGAGAAAGACTCAACTGACCATTGCTGGCTTTGAAGATGGAGGAAGGATCCGTGAGACAAGGAACACAGGCAGCCTCTAGAAGCTGGAAAAGGCCAGAAAACAGATTGTCCCCTAGAACCTCCAGAAATGAATGAGCCCTGCCAACACCTTGACCTTAGTTCAATGAAAATCATTCCAGACTTCTGACCTCCAGAGGTAATACATGTGTATTTTTTAAGCCAATAAGTTTGCTATAGAAGTGATAGGAACCTAATAGGCACTTAAGTATAATCATTTTAAGGTTCTGTTTTGTTCATTGAATTTGTCCTCCAGAATTAATCCTTGGATTTTCATCTTGACGCTTTTCTTCCATGCTGGCAATCTTCTTTAAGTGTCTCAGGTTCTTTGTTAAATGTTCACATTTAGGAATATAACCTGACATTATAAGACATTGTATAGTTCTGTTTCCTCTCACCTGATTGGCAGTACTGAATCCTAGCTCTGTGCACATGGCCAAGAAGTAGCAATGGAAAAGCCCTCTCTGGAGGGTAAGTGTTCACACTGACCACCTTGGTGGCAGAATATCTGCAAAAATGGTCACCAACAATCTCTACCATCCATGTCTATGCATGCTGTATGAATGAGTGTTCTCCAGAGAAACAGAAGCAATAGGATATGGAGAGAGAGAGAGCAAAAGGGATTAATTATAAGGAATTGGCTCACATGATTATGGAGGTTGAGAAATCTCAAGATCAATAGTCAGCAGACCCAGGAGAGCTGATGTGCAGTCCAAATCCAAAGGCCTGAGAACCAGGAGAACCAAAGGTGTAAATCCCAGTCCGAAAGCAAGTGAGCTCGAGAATCAAGAAGAGCTAATGTTTCGGTCTGAACTCAGAGGCCAGAAAAGACCAATGTCCCAGCTCAACAGTCAAGCAGGAGGGGTTCCCTATAACTCATCCTTTTTGTTCTATTCAGGCCTTCAACTGATTGGATGAGAACCACCCACATTAGGGAAGGCCATTTGTTTTACTCAGTGGACCAATTCAAATAATCTTCTCCAGAAACACTCTCACAGACACATCTAGAATAATGTCTGTCCAAATGTCTGGCACCCCATAGCCCAGTCAAGTTAACACATAAAATTAACTATCACCCATGCCATTTCTCCCATCAAATGGTAGTCTCTTTCTCCCCTCCCTGAACATGGCCTAGCTTTGTGACCTAATATGACAAGTGGAATAGGGTTGAAGTGATGCCCTATGACCTTGCATCTCCCATTCAGCTACACTGATAGAATACTGGTGAAGAAGTTGTAAAACTAGTATGCTTGTATATTCCTGATAGGATTGCCAACTGATAGGTAATTTGATCATATATGGACACAAATAACAAAGACACCTAGCTCATCTAAGTTCTGCATTCTCTAGAAATGGACCTAATAGAAAGACTTGGGCCTCTGAGACCTTTTCTCTGTTATGGAATTTTGCCCATTTTGCCAGTGTGGACTGGTCCATAGCAGCTCCTGGACCAAGCCAGGCCAGGATTAAGGTAGTTCTCTAAGACCTTTTCTCTTAGAGTTAAATCCTGTCTCATTACTGGTAGAAACGTAGAGTTTGGAGAGGTTGTGCTCCCTCTGGAGGGGGAAGGGAAAAAATGCTGACCAGCAAATGAATGAAATGAGGCTGACCGCTGAGCCTTGGAAAGAAATAGTCAGAAAAAGCCCTGGGACATTTAAGTCCCTGGTTTCAGCCTTCCAGATGTGCTTTCCCTTCCTACTGTTACATGCACGATCCTTTGCATCTAATAAATCCTCCCTTTATTTCTAAGCTAGTCAATGACACTTGAAAACAAATAGGTCCTTTTACATCAAATATCATTAAAAAGAGGTTTACAAATTTTTACCCACTAATTTCCTTTGTAGAATTTTCTCCTAAGAAAACAGTCAAAACCCTGGAAGAATCTATGTGCATAAAAAAACATACATTGCAATATTTGTTTCCTTCATAATAACATAACAAAAAAATAGAGTCTAGATAGCCGGTTATATGGGGATTGTTAAATAAATGATATATTTTCATAACTAATGCCATTAGGATTGTAATGAGTCATTGAGTATGGTTCATATTTACTGTGTTTCCAGATTTTTTGTTATTACAAGCATAAGTAACATTTATAACACTACGTTTTAAAAAGTCAGGGTAAATTATAAGTACAACATGATTACAACTGTTCTAAAAAATATGCACTGGAAAAGAGTCTAAAAGAAAATAACCAAAATTACAGTGTGAATAATGCATGTTAAATCTTCTGGCACCATTTTACATTTTTACAGCAAGCAATCATTGGAAAAATGTTAGAAAATTAATAGTTATCCATTGCATAATTGAAGAATATGGCCTTTCTTTCTTTCAACCCTCACAGGCTCAGGAAGTTGAGAGGATATTTTGGTCATATAGTGGTATAAATATTATATTCTAATTTATGAATTCTTAATCACCATGTAAAGATGCAAATCATGTACACTGCTCTTTGGTATTCAGTTAACCTATTTGTGCTTTACAAAACCAAAATGCAAATTGAGATCACTACCAGGCAAGGTTCATGTTATCCACACCATTACTGTTCCTTAATCATGCAGTTAACCACCCAGGGTGACCAGTTTTTTTATGTCACATAATCATTCCGTTGGGGTAATTACAGATCTCCAGTTTCATTTTTAATCAGCTTTTCAATGGAAGCAGAAATTCAGCAACTTAAGCCAGTTTTCTTTTGCCATGTGCTTCCACCACTGAATAAAATCTTCTCTCTGTCCAACAATTATTAGTAACTTCCAAGTTACTTTTAAAAACTCTTAAGAATTATTTAATATTAGTGTAAACTACTCATCATTGTATTAAAAAAGAAGAATGAAAAAAATGAATCCCTACCCAGTAATTAATACCTGTGACTCACTCCCCCAGAAAGACAAACAAAGAAAAATGCTAGATAACTTTCCAGGGGACTCAAATTACTGCTCTAGAATTATTAAGGTAGTTATTACAAGTTAATTGAGTATCAGTTGATTATACAAAGGAACATTTACTGAGTCTTGTCAGAGTGAAAGGATTAAATTTGACAAGCAGCCAGCTATTCAGGTAGCAATCTGTTTTTTTCTTTTTCTTTTCTTTTTTTTTTTTTTTTACTTCCACCTCAATGTCTAGCTATCCTATGTATGACCCAGTCACTCAAGTCAGTTAATACATACCTATTTAGTGCTTATTATGTGCCATATACACAGTGGAGATCCAGAGAGGATTTTCCTGCCCAGATGATATTGACTCTCCACCATCCTCTGATGTCTCCATTTGCACTCAGAATCTCATATAAACTAATATTCACACATTGCTTTTTGACGGAGCCTGTGGCACCTGCTATAGGCCCAGGGCCCTGGACAAGTCAGAAACGTGTTTGTAGACCTAGCACCTGGGAAATACTTCTGAGTTCTTTGGGAAGCTTTTTATTAAAGGGCTAAAATTTCAAACTATTAGAGCTTTGAGCTACACAATGCTATGTTCACCCAGAGTGAGGCTGCCCATAGGAAGCAAAGCTGAAAGTGACTAGCATATGGACAGCTTCCAAGAGTACCAGCTCTTTCCTCCCATTCTTCTGTCAGGTCAACGTTATGTTAAGTCATCAAGAAAATCTTGCATCTTCTAAAATAATCAATCTTTTTCTCTCCCAAGGAAAAGTTTTGGACCTAATCAATTCCTCATCTATGGCAACTAGCTTGGGGTAAGTTTGTAAGACTCAAACTGAGAGCAAATAAGGAGAAATTTATATATAACTAACAGCCAAAGTATTCACAGAAAAATGCATAGTAAGATATCTAACTTTGTATTTATCAAATATGATGAAAAGGTGTTGCTTTTTTTGTTTTTGTTTTTTTGCAGTACACGGGACTCTCACTGTTGCGGCCTCTCCCATTGTGGAGCACAGGCTCCGGACGCGCAGGCTCAGCGGCCATGGCTCACGGGCCCACACGCTCCGCGGCATGCGGGATCTTCCTGGACCGGGGCACGAACCCACGTCCCCTGCATCGCCAGGCGGACTCTCAACCACTGCACCGCCAGGGAAGCCCGATGAAAAGGTTTTAACTCAGAGAACAAACATGTTTTTATGTTCTGTAAGCTGCGTAGTCTGTTACTCTGCCTATGAAACAACGGAAACATGAAGATATCACTGCCACCACAAGCAAAGAACGAACCTCAGAATTATACCAGTGGAGCCCAGACGTGGAGACGCACGGTCCTAATGACCACATTTCAACGCCTGCTGCATTCTACAAGAAAAGGAAAGAAAGTGAAAGCAAGACAGAAGCCAAACATACAGATGACCAACAGGCACATGAAAGCTGCTCAACATCACTAATTATCAGAGAAATGCAAATCAAAAGTACAATGAGGGATAACCTCGCATCGGTCAGAATGGCCACCATTAAAAAGTCTATAAATAATAAAAGCTGGAGACGGTGTGGAGAAAAAGGAACTCTTCTACACTGTTGGTGGGAATATAAGTTGGTGCAGCCACTATGGAGAACAATATGGAGGTTCCTTAAAATACTAAAAAGAGAGTTACCATATGGTCCAGTAATCCCATCTCTGGGCATATATCTGGAAAAGACAAAAACTCTAATTCAAAAAGATACATGCAACCCAGTGTTCATAGCAGCACTGTTTACAATAGCTAAGACACAGAAGCAACCTAAATGCCCATAAGCAGATGAATAGATAAAGAAGATGTGGTATATATACACAATGGAATATTCCTCTGCTATAAAAAAGAATGGAATAATGCCATTTGCAGCAATATGGATGGACCTAGAGGTTATCATACTAAGTCAGACAGAAAAGGACAAATATCATATGATATCACTTACATGTGGAATCTAAAGAAAATGATACAAATGAACATATTTACAAAACAGAAACAGACACACAGACATAAAAACAAATTAATGGTTGTTAAAGGGGAAAGGAAGGAGGGGTACATAAGGAGTTTGGGATTAACAGATATACACTACTATATATAAGATAGATAAACATCAAGAACCTACTCTATGGGACAGGGAACTGTATTCAATATCTTGTGATATCGTATAATGGAAAAGATCTGAAAAAGAATATATATACATATATATATACTTATATATCTGAATCACTTTGCTGTACACCTGAAATTAACACAACATTGTCTATCAACTATATTTCAATTAAAAAATAAATGACAGAAATCACAGTCTTTTATAACCTAATCATGGAAGTGACAACCCATCACTTTTTTAAAAGGTTTTTTTCATTATTATTATTATTTATTAATTAGTTTATTTATTTATTAATTCTTATTTTTGGCTGCCTTGGGTCTTCTTTGCTGCACGTGGGCTTTCTCTAGTTGTGGTGAGGGGGAGCTATTTTTCATTGCGGCGCACGGGCTTCTCATTGCAGTGGCTTCTCTTGTTGCGGAGCACGGGCTCTAGGCACATGGGCTTCATTAGTTGTGACACGTGGGCTCAGTAGTTGTGGCTCGCAGGCCCTAGAGCACAGGCTCTGTAGTTGTGGCGCACGGACTTAGTTGCTCCGCAGCTTGTGGGATCTTCCCAGACCAGGGCTTGAACCAATGTCCCCTGCCTTGGGAGGCGGATTCTTAACCATCGCGCCACTAGGGAAGTCCCACAACCCATCACTTTTGCCATAGTCTACTCATTAGAAGCAAATCACTAAATCCAGTGAACACTCTAATGAGGAGCTTGCACAAGGGCACATGATGGGTCTCACTGGGGGCCAATTTGGAAGCTACCTATGTAGAACAAAGAAGCATACTGAGCTCACATGAGATGATTTGCCTTGCAGGAAGAGGAACATTTCCTCCACCATAACTGAGTAGGAGAGGAACATATAGGTACAGGTGGGGGTAGATTATTATAACTGGTGGTAACAAGTTGCAGGATTAGGTCCGATAGCATTCTTTTTTAAATCTCCATGAAGAATGATGCAAAGTCATCTGATGAAGGAGAAGATGTGGTGGTTGAGTGCAAGAGGAAAGCGTGAAAGGACAACCTCAGCAAATGGGTAACATCTACTAAAGAAACACAGTAGAACTACCAGGCCGTGCCAACCGAAAGTTTAAAATAACTTGAAGTAAAAAAAAAATAGCTCAATTGCGCAATTTTCTCCACCACCTTTCAGCTGCCAGTGTACTTACTAGCTTAGAGAAAGTAGCAAGAGATGTACACCAGCTCTGGGGTGGACAAAAATGTTTCAGCCGTGTATGAGTGCAGCCAAGAAATAACTGTGAATTATACTCATTTATATTTCTCTCCATCTGATTCTTCAAACCCACCCTGCCCAGCAGGTATCTTTCTACTGAGCAGGCCAACAAGTTAAATAGCCTGGTGTGTGAGCTTTTGATACAGCTCTCTTGGACCTGTAGTTCATGCTAATTCCCTGGTTTTATTCCTCCCTGCACCGTGTATAGCTGCTCAGTGAGCAAAACTCTCCAGGACTTCAAAGGAGATCTGTAACATGGAAAAGACCCAGGGGCTCTGTCTGCACATTGCAGATAAATATTGGTGATAGCGACCTTCAAAATGCCATTAAATCTTCCATCCTAAAACTGACTGTTTAAATCTAGCTAACATCTCTGATAGGAAACATATACCACTTATGAAATGTGTACTCCTGTACACTGTTAAGATGCCCAGAAGTTTGTTGGTTAGTTGGTTAGCTAGCTGGTTGGTTAGTTATCTGGTTGGTTGGGTTTAAATACATAGAAAAAAACAAACCAGAGAAATATAGCAAAAACAGCACCACTCCTCAACCAAATGCATATTTGTATTGGTCATCTTGGGTTTGGCCATAATAAAATAGCATAGGTGGATGGCTTCAACATCAGACTTTTGTTTCTCATAGTTCTGGAGGTTGGAAGTCCAAGATCAGGGTGCCAGCCTGGTCAGGTTCTGGTGAGAGTCATCTTCCTGATTTTCAGACGGCTGCCTTCTTACTGTGTCCTCACATAGCAGGGAAAGAGGCTCTCTGGTGTTTTACAAGGGCACTAATTTTATTGGATCAAAGGCCCACCTTTATGACCTCATTTAACCTTAATTACTTCTTTACTCCAAATACAGTCACACTGGGGGTTAGGGATTCAAAATATGGATTTGAGGGGCACAGAAACATTCAGTCCATAACAACATTCCTGCTGAGATGACCAGCTCATCCCAGTTTGTCTAGGACTTTGCTGGTTTTAGCACTGAAAATCCTGGGAAGCCCCTCAGTCCTGGAGTTAATTACCTAATTAACCTGCAGATGCTCTCAGGAGTGGTCCAGGAGCAAGGCTGTACCTGAGAATATTCCTAGGGCTGATCTTGTTGCAACATCTTCTGATTCACAACCCAGCCCAAGCCATAGCTCTTGCTCAGCAGCTCTGGCCCCTTATGCAAAGCTGACAGGACTTTCTAGAAAGAAATGATCTCTCAGCTTATCACTGTATTCACTTCAGAGGTAATCAAATTCATCCAAAAAGATTTATTGCATGCTTATCATCTGTACAGTATGGTACCAGACATGGCTGAGGACACTGAAGTGTAAAAAAGTATTCCTGTCCTCAAGGAACTTTTTTGTGAATACAACAAAAATTTGTGGGATAAAAAGGTCAAACAATAATAAAACTAATATGACAGAACAAGCATTAAAAAAAATTCACAGAACAGAATATGATTAATTGCAATCATGCCCTTGGAAAATTAGTGACTTTTAGAGTCAGGAAGTTTGGGGGTATTTTGGTTTTGTTTTCTACTAAACAAAGGTAGCACTTTTAGTGACTGTTCCCATTGGTTGAACAAAGCATAGGAGAGAGATGGGTGTCACTTCACACAACTTTTCAAGCTTGAAAATTGTGGACACAAGCTTTCCAACAAGGCACAACACGTCCCAATGTCATCGTTGTTACATACTATCTGTTGGGAAACTTGTCAAAACATCCTTTCCCTCAGCCGAAAAATCAGGATAATCTAATTCCATCTTAGAGCTGTGAGAGGATTCCATGAAATGAGCTTCAGAATTACTTAACACATGACCTAGCATATGTCAGGTACTCAATAAATAGTTGCTATTATGATTTGTGTAATTATTAATATGATGCTGGCACATGTTATATCCTCTTCTCTCCACATTTCACAATTGCTTTAATCTGGACAGTCTGATGCAATTTAAATTTTATATTAAGTCACAAATGATGTTTCATTGTCCTTTAAAAGGAGCAAAGGAGTTTTGCTTGTTTATGTCTGAATGCATTTTCATTCAAAACACTCTTCCTGTTGAAATGGCCAAGGTAAGGTCATGTGTAATGCAAAAATTAGTGTGGTCAGCAATGCATTTAAAATTAATTTATATTTATGAACTTGTCTTACCCCTTAGCTATCGCATTAGTTATCTACTGCTGCATAACAAATTACTCCCATAATGGACCAACTTAAAACAGCACACATTTATTATCTCACAGCTTCTGTGGGCCGGGATCCAGGCATGGCTTTACTGCATCCACTCACCTCAGGGTTTCTAATGGGCTGCAGTCAAGGTGTGCTCTGGGCTATGGCTCAAATAGGGATAGGTTCCAAGCTCATGGGATAGGTTCCAGGACTTGGTTCCCCACAGGCAGTTGAACTTAGGATCCCACTTTCTCACTGCTGTTGGCTGTAGGCACCTTCCAATCCTTGTCACGTTGGCCTGTCCATCATGGCAGTTTGCTTCAATCACCATGTTCAAGCCAAGAAGGCAGTGAAGAGAGTCTACTAGCAACATGGAAGTCACAACGCTTTGTAACCTAATCCTGGAGGAGGCATCCCCAGACCTTTGCCATAGTTTGTTCGTTGGAAGCAAGTCACTAGGTTCAGACATGCTGGAGGGAAGAGAGTAACACAAGACCATGGACCATGAGCCAGTGATCGTCATGTGCCCGCTGAGAAGCCAGCCTACCACAGCTGCCTCTTAGAGGCTCTCAGTCATGCCTGGACTACAATAAATCTGAGTAACACAAATAACAGTGAATAGCAAATTGATACAACAAGATGCAGGGAAACAACAGAGACAGAGTCACATGCCTTTTTCCTGAGCTAGCTGCCCCATTGATGCACAGTGTTCACCAGAACTAGACCACTTTGGTGCATCCTACAACACAATAGTTTCTGTTATATGTATTTTTCTAATATTTCTTCAAAATTACATTATGTAATACTTTCTAGTGTAATTTGAGTAAAGTTGAGTTTGCTTGAACTGAATCTTAATAATTTGAGGAGTATCACCATCAGTGTTAGAAGCACCCATGATCAAGACAGAACCTCCTAGAAACTGCTGGAAACTTGCCCCAAGTCACAGAAAGCAAATCAAAATATTTGGGGCCAAGTGACTTAACCACTGAATCTCAGCTTCCTTCCAAAACTGTAAATGCTATTCCAGATCATCTATCCAGTTCCTTTTAACTCCAAAATGGCCCCAAGATTTTACAACCAACTGTTGGTCAAAATATTGCTGTGTGCTAAGGAGTCTTTCCCAAACTCCAAGAGCCACCCACCAAAGAAGGTATAGCCCTGGGAGTGAGACTAGGGGGCCATTTGAAATTCCGGGTTTTCAAAAGCTTCATCTTCAGAGCAGAGCTGTCCCTCATTTTGCCACCCAGAAAGCTCATGAAATATATCAAAGCTTTTCAGAGGTTGAATGAGCATCTGGCAGCAACAGGACCACATCAAACACTGAGAAAGACCCAAGTGCGGGAGGGAGCCAGGGAAAGGGCCTGAAGATATTTCCAAGTGGGAACTGGTGCTGACCCTGGCTCTCTCCCAACAGGACCTGCACACTGGCATTAGCTGTAGTGGGTGCACAATGGGTCCTTGCTGACTGAACAAATAAGAACACATATTTGGTGTATGCTGGACATTAGATCTGTTGTCTTTCAAGTTTATATCCACAAGTAACCAAATATGTAAGAGGAACAAATATCCATTGACATACGTCAATGTTCATTGACTCAGTCAACTCAGAAATGCCATGCAAACGTATAAGAGAAAGGTAGAACTGTCTTTAGTAAGTGGACTGGTGAAGATGGAATTAGAACACAAGAAGTAAGATTAACAAGAAATTTAACCTTGTTGGGCTATGACCTCTAGAATAGGGGCAGTGACAACCTTAGCAACTGACGTTTGTTGACTAAAGCTCACTTTCCCTAGATAGTGCTTAGATGGGTAATATCCTGTCTGCCTTGTGATTCCCCTTTTATCCAGGCTTCCAAGTGCACTGAACCTCCCTGCAGAAAGATGGTGTAACACAGCTAAGGAAAGAATGTTTTCACTGGGTTAGAGGGTCCTAAGAGCCATGTTGTCTCTTTTAAGAATCCTTTGTATAGGATTATTCTAATGCTACATCAGCTGATTTCAAAGTGTAACTCTCACTGGGAAATCTTTTTTCCCAAATTCCAGGAAAACAGGAAACAACGCGCCCCAAGTACTAACAGTAACACTGGCAACTCAGCACCCGCAGCGAGCTGAACTCTAGAGCAAGTCTGCATTCTTCCAGGAGCCACACAACTAAAAAAACAGCAATCAAAGCACAGAGACTCTGTCCCTTCTACCAGCTCTTAGAACACATCATTGATAAATTGCTCCATTTGTCAAGGAAAAGAGGTCAAGATCGTGATCTTCAAGCATATACATAGAGATAGTCAAAATGTCATGATTTGTGTGGGCACATGACAAAACGATCCCTTATTTGAGTTCTCTCTATAATGAGAAAAATACAAAAATGGGAGAAATATTCCTGTCCAATTTAATTACATCTGCATGATTACTTATATGCACATGAGCAATAAAAGCTAATGTAAAGTGGATATTGTAATGAAATTTCCATAGCATGGTTTTGTTTTTTTTTTTCTTTACAAAGCTATATAAAAATGCGCCTTGCCCTATTGTTGGGACCATTCAGAAGCCTGGGGACAATTACACAGAGTGTATTGGAGTCACCACACAAATCTCCTAATGGCAGCCTGGCCCGGAGCCAAGCTTTAAGTCAAGCCTCAGGGAATTCAAATTTAAAAGTCAGCTGCATTAGAGGTAGTGATTGACTTTGGAGAAGAGATCGCCTTTCGTGATTTATTACAGCCAGCGCTTTCAGTACATTTAAAAGATGATCTGGTTTAGTAGCATCTTCAAGGGAGCAGTACTGCACAAAATGAGAAACATCTGAACCGGGATTAACCAGAAAGGAGAGACTTGATTACAGCTTGAATTATGTGGAAAGCACATCCTTTTTCTTAGAAATAAATCTTCAAATGCCCCAGAATCTACAAAGAGGAGCTACATTTTCAACCCCCAATATCTAACTTGTAATGGATGGGTCTGTTATGGCCAAGTATTTTTATTTTTCTTTTCTTTTTCTTTCTCTTTCTTTTAACATCTTTACTGGAGTATAATTGCTTTACAGTGGTGTGTTAGTTTCTGCTTTATAACAAAGTGAATCAGCTATACATATACATATATCCACATATCTCCTCCCTCTTACGTCTCCCTCCCACCCTCCCTATCCCACCCCTCTAGGAGGTCACAAAGCACCGAGCTGATCTCCCTGTGCTATGTGGCTGCTTCCCACTAGCTAGCTATTTTACATTTGGTAGTGTATATATGTCCATGCCACTCTCTCACTTCATCCCAGCTTACCCTTCCCCCTCCCCGTGTCCTCAAGTACATTCTCTACTTCTGCGTCTTTATTCCTGTGCTGCCCCTAGGTTCTTCAGTTTTTTGTTTTTGTTTTTTTTTTAGATTCCATATATATATATATGTGTGTGTGTGTGTGTGTGTGTGTGTGTGTGTTAGCACACAGTATTTGTTTTTCTCTTTCTGACTTCACTCTGTATGAAAGTCTCTAGGTCCATCCACCTCACTACAAATAACTCAATTTTGTTTCTTTTTATGGCTGAGTAATATTCCATTGTACGTATGTGCCACATCTTCTTAATCCATCCATCTGTCGATGGACACTTAGGTTGTTTCCTTGTCCTGGCTATTGTAAATAGAGCTGCAATGAACATTGTGGTACATGACTCTTTTTGAATTATGGTTTTCTCAGGGTATATGCCCAGTAGTGGGATTGCTGAGTCGTATGGTAGTTCTATTATTAGTTTTTTAAGGAGCCTCCATATTGTTCTCCATAGTGGCTGTATCAATTTACATTCCCACCAACAGTGCAAGAGGATTCCCTTTTCTCCACACCTTCACCAGCATTTATTTGTAGATTTTTTTATGGTGGCCATTCTGCCTGGTGTGAAGTGATCCCTCATTGAAGTTTTGATTTGCATTTCTCTAATGATTAGTGATGTTGAGCATTCTTTCAGGTGTTTGTTGGCAATCTGTATATCTTCTCTGGAGAAATGTCTGTTTAGGTCTTCTGCCCATTTTTGGATTGGGTTGATTCTTCTTTGATATTGAGCTGTTTGTAAATTTTGGAGATGAATCCTTTGTCAGTTACTTCACTTGCAAATATTTTCTCCCATTCTGAGTGTTGTCTTTTCATCTTGTTTATGGTTTTCTTTGCTGTGCAAAAGCTTTTAAATTTCATTACGTCCCATTTGTTTATTTTTGTATTTATTTCCATTTCTCTAGGTGGTGGGTCAAAAAGGATCTTGTTGTGATTTGTCATAAAGTGTTCTGCTTATGTTTTCCTCTAAGAGTTTTATAGTGTCTGACCTTACATTTAGGTCTTTAATCCATTTTGAGCTTATTTTTGTGTATGGTGTGAAAGAGTGTTCTAATTTCATTCTTTTACATGTAGCTGTCCAGGTTTCACAGCATCACGTATTGAAGAGGCTGTCTTTTCTCCATTGTACATTCTTACCTCCTTTATCAAAAATAAGGTGACCATATGTGCATGGGTTTATCTCTGGGTTTTCTATCCTGTCCATTGATCTATATTTCTCTTTTGGTACCAGTACCATATTGTCTTGATTACTGTAGCTTTGTACTATAGTCTGAAGTCTGGGAACCTTTTTCCTCCAGCTCCATATTTCTTTCTCAAGATTGCTTTGGCTATTCGGGGTATTTGTGTTTCCATACAAATTGTGAAATTTTTTGTTCTGGTTCTATGAAAAATGCCATTGGTAGTTTAATAGGGATTGCATTGAATCTGTAGATTGCTTTGGGTAGTATAGTCATTTTCACAATGTTGATTCTTCCAATCCAAGAACATGGTATATCTCTCCATCTACTTGTATCATCTTTAATTTCTTTCATCAGTGTCATATTTTACTGCATACAGTTCTTTTGTCTCCTTAGGTAAGTTTATTCCAAGGTATTTTATTCCTTTTGTTGCAATGGTAAATGGGAGTGTTTCCTTAATTTCTCTTTCCGATTTTTCATCATTAGTGTATAGGAATGCAAGAGATTTCAGTGTATTAATTTTGTATCCTGCTACTTTACCAAATTCATTCATTAGCTCATGTAGTTTTCTGGTAGCCCCTTTAGGATTCTCTATGTATAGTATCATGTCATCTACAAACAGCAACAGCTTTGCTTCTTCTCTTCCGATTTGGATTCCTTTTATTTCTTTTTCTTCTCTGATTGCTGTGGCTGAAAATTCCAAAACTATGTTGAATAACACTGGTGAGAGTGGACATCCTTGTCTTGTTCATGATCTTAGAGGAAATGGTTTCAGTTTTTCACCACTGAGAACGATGTTGGCTGTGGGTTTGTCATTTATGGCCTTTATTATGTTGAGGTAAGTTCCCTCTATGCCTACTTTCTGGAGAGTTTTTATCATAAATAGGTGCTGAATTTTGTTGAAAGCTTTTTCTGCATCTATTGAGATGATCATATGGTTTTTCTCCTTTAATATGCTAATATGGTTTATCACATTGATTGATTTGCATATATTGAAGAATCCTTACATTCCTGGGATAAACCCCACTTGATCATGGTGTATGATCCTTTTAATGTGTTTTTGGATTCTGTTTGCTAGTACTTTGTTGAGGATTTTTGCATCTATATTCATCAGTGATATTGGCCTGTAGTCTTCTTTCTTTGTGACATCTTTGTCTGGTTTTGGTATCAGGGTGATTGTGGCCTTGTAGAATGAGTTTGGGAGTGTCTGTCCCTCTGCTATATTTTGGAAGAGTTTGAGAAGGATAGGTGTTATCTCTTCTCTAAAACTTTGATAGAATTCGCCTGTGAAGCCATCTGGCCCTGGACTTTTGTTTTACGGAAGATTTTTAATCACAGTCTCAATTTTAGTGCTTGTGATTGGTCTCTTCATATTTTCTATTTCTTCCTGGTTCAGTCTCGGAAGGTTATTCTTTTCTAAGAATTTGTCCATTTCTTCCAGGTTGCCCATTTTATTGGCATATTGTTCCTTGTAGTAATCTCTCATGATCCTTTGTATTTCTGCAGTGTCAGTTGTTACTTCTCCTTTTTCATTTCTAATTCTATTGATTTAAATCTTCTCCCTTTTTTTCTTGATATGTCTGACTAATGGTTTATCAATTTTGTTTAACTTCTCAAAGAACCAGCTTTTAGTTTTATTGATCTTTGCTATTTTTCCTTCATTTCTTTTTCATTTATTTCTGATCTGATCTTTATGATTTCTTTCCTTCCGCTAACTTTGGGGATTTTTTGTTCTTCTTTCTCTTATTGGTTAGGTGTAAGGTTAGATTGTTTATTTGAGATGTTTCTTGAAGTAGGATTGTATTGCTATAAACTTCCCTCCTAAAACTGCTTTTGCTGCATCCCATAGGTTTTGGGTTGTCGTGTTTCCACTGTCATTTGTTTCTAGGTATTTTTTGATTTCCTCTTTGATTTCTTCAGTGATCTCTTGGTTATTTAGTAATGTATTGTTTGGCATCCATGTGTTTGTATTTTTTACAGCTTTTTCCCTGTAATTGATATCTAGTCTCATAGCTTGTGGCTGGAAAAGACACTTGGTACAATTTCAATTTTCTTAAATTTACCAAGGCTTGATTTGCGACCCAGGATATGATTTATCCTGGAGAATGTTCCATGAGCTCTTGAGAAGAAAGGGTATTCTGTTGGTTTTGGATGGAATGTCCTGTAAATATCAATTAAGTCCATCTTGCTTAATGTATCATTTAAAGCTTGTGTTTCCTTATTTATTTTCATTTTGGACAATCTGTCCATTGGTAAAAGTGGGGTGTTAAAGTCCCCTACTCTGATTTTGTTACTGTCATTTTCCCCTTTTATGGCTGTTAGCATTTGCCTTATGTATTGAGGTGCTCCTATGTTGGATGCATAAATATTTACAATTATTATACCTTCTTTTTGAATTGATCCCTTGATCATTATGTAGTGTCCTTCTTTGTCTGTTGTAATAGTCTTTATTTTAAAGTCTATTTTGTCTGATATGAGAATTGCTACTCCAGCTTTTTTTTTATTTCCATTTGCAAAGAATATCTTTTTCCATCCCCTCACTTTCAGTGTGTATGTGTCCCTAGGTCTGAAGTGGGTCTCTTGTAGACAGCATACATATGGGTCTTATTTTTGTATCCATTCAGCCAGTTTATATCTTTTGGTGGGAGCATTTAATCCATTTACATTTAAGGTAGTTATCGATATGTATGTTCCTATTACCATTTTCTTAATTGTTTTTTGTTTGTTATTGTAGGTATTTTCCTTATCTTATGTTTCCTGCCTAGAGAAATTCCTTTAGCATTTGTTGTAAAGCTAGTTTGGTAGTGCTGAATTATCTTAGCTTTTGCTTGTCTGTAAAGGTTTTAATTTCTCCATTGAATCTGAATGAGATCCTTGCTGGGTAGATTAATCTTGGATGTAAGTTTTTCCCTTTCATCACTTTAAATATGTCCTGCCACTCCCTTCTGACTTGCAGAGTTTCTGCTGAAAGATCAGCTGTTAATCTTATGGGGATTCCCTTGTATGTTATCTGTTGCTATTCCCTTGCTGCTTTTAATATTTTTTCTTTGTATTTAATTTTTGATAGTTTGATTAATATGCTTCTTAATGTGTTTCTCCGTGGATTTATCCTGTATGGGACTCTCTGTGCTTCCTGGACTTGATTGACTATTTCCTTTCCCATATTAGGGAAGTTTTCAACTATAATCTCTTCAAATATTTTCTCAGTCAGTCCCTTTCTTTTTCTCTTCTTCTGGGACTCCTATAATTCAAATGTTAGTGTGTTTAATGTTGTCCCAGTGGTCCCTGAGACTGTCCTCAATTCTTTTCATTCTTTTTTCTTTATTCTGCTCTGTGGTAGTTATTTCCATTATTTTATCTTCCAGGTCACTTATCCGTTCTTCTGCCTCAGTTATGCCTCAGTTATGCTGCTATTGATTCCTTCTAGAGAATTTTTCCTTCTAGAGAATTTTTAATTTCATTTATTGTGCTGTTTATCATTGTTTGTTTGCTCTTTAGTTCTTCTAAGTCCTTGTTTAAACGTTTCTTATATTTTCTCCATTCTACTTCCAAGGTTTTGGAACATCTTTACTCTGAATTATTTTTCAGGTAGACTGCCTATTTCCTCTTCATTTGTTTGGTCTGGTGGGTTCTTGCCTTGCACCTTCATCTGCTGTGCGTTTCTCTGTCTTCTCATTTTGCTTAACTTGCTGTGTTTGGGGTCTCCTTTTTGCAGCCTGCACGTTTGTGGTTCCCGTTGTTTTTGTTGTCTGCCCCCAGTGGCTCAATTTGTTTCAGTGGGTTCTGTTGGCTTCCTGGTGGAGGGGACTGGTGCCTGTGTTCTAGTGAATGAGGCTGGATCTTGTCTTTCTGGTGGGCAGGACCGTGTCTGGTGGTGTGTTTTGGTGTGTCTGTGACCTCATTATGATTTTAGGCAGCCTCTCTGCTAATGAGTGAGTGTGTGATCCTGTCTTGCTAGTTGTTTGGCATAGGGTGTCCAGCACTGTAGCTTGCTGGTCGTTGAGTGGAGCTGGGTCTTAGCGTTGAGATGGAGATCTCTGGTAGAGCTTTTGCAGTTTGATATTACGTGGAGCTGGGAGGTCTCTGGTATAACAATGTCCTGAACTCGGCTCTCCCACCTCAGAGGCTCAGGCCTGACACCTGGCTGGAGCATCAAGACCCTGTCAGCCACATGGCTCAGAAGAAAAGGGAGAAAAAAAGAAAGAAAGAAAGAAAGAAAGAAAGAAAGAAAGAAAGAAAGAAAGAAAGAAAGAAAGAAAGAAAGAAAGAAAGAAAAACATAAAGTTATTAAAATTAAAAATTAAAAAAATATTAAAAATGAAAAATTAAAAGTAATAAAAAGGGAAAGAAAGAAGAGAGCAACCAAGCCAAAAAACAAATCAACCAATGATAACAAGTGCTAAAAACTATACTAAAAAAAAAAAGACAGACAGAAGCCTAGGACAAATTGTAAAAGCAAAGCTTTAAGACCAAATCACACGAAGAAGCATACACATACACACTCAAAAAAAGAGAAAAAGGAAAAAAAATATATATATATATATATATTAAAAAAAACATAAATGGAAGAGAGCAACCAAATCAATAAACAAATCTACCAATGATAATAAACTCTAAATACTAAGTTAAGATAAACATAAATCCAGAAACAAATTAGCTGCAGAAAGCAAACCCCTAGCCTACAGTTGCTCCCAAAGTCCACCACCTCAATTGTGGGATGATTCGTTGTCTATTCAGGTATTCCACAGATGCAGGTGACATCAAATTGATTGTGGAGATTTAATCCGTTGCTCCTGAGGCTGCTGGGAGAGATTTCCCTTTCTCTTCTTTGTTCGCACAGCTCCCGGGGTTCAGCTTTGGATTTGGCCCCGCCTCTGCATGTAGGTCGCCGGAGGGGATCTGTTCCCCGCCCAGACAGGACGGGGTTATAGGAGCCCCTGCTTCAGGGGCTCAGGCTCACTCAGGCCGGGGGGAGGGAGGAGTACAGATGCAGGGCGGGCCTGCAGCGGCAGAGGCCAGCGTGACATTGCACCAGCCTGAGGTGCACCGGGCGTTCTCCCGGGGAAGTTGTCCCTGGATCCCGGAAACCCGGCAGTTGCGGGCTGCACAGGTTCCCCGGAAGGGGGGTGTGGATAGTGACCTGTGCTCGCACACAGGCTTCTTGGTGGTGGCAGCAGCAGCATTAGCATCTCATGCCCGTCCCTGGAGTCCGCGCTTTTAGCCACGGCTCGCACCCGTCTCTGGAGCTCGTTTAGGAAGTGCTCTGAAACCCTTCTCCTCGCGCACCCCGAAACAATGGTCTCTTGCCTCTTTGGCAGGTCCAGACTTTTCCCCGGACTCCCTCCTGGCCAGCCGTGGCGAGCTAAGCCCCTGCAGGCTGTGTTCACGCCGCCAACCCCAGTCCTCTCCCTGCGCTCCGACCGAAGCCCGAGCCTCAGCTCCCAGCCCCGCCTGCCCTGGCGGGTGAGCAGACAGACCTCTCTGGCTGGTGAGTGCCGGTCGGCCCTGATCCTCTGTGCAGGAATCTCTCCGCTTTGCCCTCCGCACCCCTGTTGCTGTGCTCTCCTCCGCGGCTCCGAAGCTTCCCCCCTCCGCCACCCGAAGTCTCCACCCGCGAAGGGGCTTCCTAGTGTGTGGAAACCTTTCCTCCTTCATGGCTCCCTCCCACTGGTGCAGGTCCCATCCCTATTCTTTTGTCTCTATTTATTCTTTTTTCTTTTGCCCTACCCGGGTACGTGGGGAGTTTCTTGCCCCTTGGGAAGTCTGAGGTCTTCTGCCAGCATTCAGTAGGTGTTCTATAGGAGCTGTTCCACATGTACATGTATTTCTGATGTATTTGTGGGGAGGAAGGTGGTCTCCACGTCTTACTCCTCTGCCATCTTGAAGGTCTCCCCCTAGCTAAGTACTTTTAAATGATTAAAAAGACATTAGTTCCCTAAGTGAAAAGTAATCATTTAGTATCAAAAATAAATATATGATTTAAAATATTAATCTTGCTTGTGTTTATAATCTATGAGAAGCTGCACTTATTCATCTTTGTCCTCTCTGTAACCCAGGAGAATTTTCACTAAGACTTATGACCTTAGGGATTCTCACTGGTTTTCCTCAATGTATACTTTTCATGTCTTCTATCTCAGCTGGAGATAAATGAGTGAATTAGTAAATCTTTGCAAAATATTTATGTTCTTTAACACTCAATTAAGATTTAGAGAAAATATAGGAGCTACAGTTCTATTAAGAGCAAAGTAGTTTAGAAAAAGTATTATTTCCGTAAAACTAAATCTATCTATAGATGTATTTTCCTTACTAATATATTTGGTAGGAAAAAAAACAACACCATGAACTTCAAGTCCATTTCCCACTAGTGTCTTCATTTTTATATTTTATTACATTCTGCAGTGGTTCTGCAACCAGCTATATCAAGAATTTTTAAGAGGAATGTAAACAAGGACTTTGCAGTGACTTGGCTGAAACACATCATATAACTGGGAGCAAAAATCTCTACTGAGCTATCCCAAGATGAATGGTTGAGCTACATTCCAAATCTCTGCCAAGTTCTTTCTGGCAAGCACATTAGGAAATGAAATCTCTCCACCAGAGGGAACCAGGAAGAGATTCATCTATCTTTAGGAAAACATCAACTCCATCCGCATAATAAACTAAATGGTTTTGTTATCATCTTGTGTATATATGTAATGAGAACATTTTGAGATATTAGCCAAGTTTATTTTTTCTGTGAGCTGTGACCTTGTAGCCCTCCCCCGAACTCATGCTATGATACTGCTTCCAGAAAGGAATAACTCAAAAGGACACAAGGGTCAACTTCTCTCATTTATTCATCCATTATTTTGTTCAACAAATTTTTATTGAGCACCATCTATGTGCAAGACACTGTCCTAAGTGCTGAAAATAATCTTTGTCTCCATAGACCTTTATATTCTAGTGGAGGGAAGTCAATGAACAAACAATTGATTTTTGTTTTGTTTATTAAGGAGCAACTGATGAAAATGCTGTGAACAATAAAAACAGTTGGTGGGATAAAGAAGGACAGGAGGAAGGCTCAGCTTCTGAGCTTCAAAAGACTTGGTCCAGGTATAAAAAAATTTAGAAGCAATAGTCAGCCAGGTGCTATTTTTTCTGGCCACTAGATGAGATGCAGTTTTCTCAGGCAAGACAAAGGAGAAAGAAAGATTTCAGAGGAGATACAGAGAACTCGAAGCTGGTGGGTACCTGAGACCCCACTGTCCTTCCTGTCTCCCAAAGGACACATAGGCTTGGGACCTTGACCTCCTTCATGGAAGCATCCAGATAGGTCCTAGGAAAGCATAAGCCCTCAGATTTGAATGACTTGTGTCAGCACAGTGAGGGTGGAGCAAAATAGGATTGTTACTCAGATAGGAGGTAGGTCCAGCAACCTGCTGGAAGAGGGGCAGTGTTTTTCTATAGGCCATGCTCACCAAGGATTTGCACTAAGAGCCAGAGGATCCAGAAGAAAGATGATCTGAATAAATCAATGCACAAAAAGCAGGCAGGAATGAGCGTCCCCAGCAGAGGGTGATATGAATTGATGATGGAGACAGCCAGACCCCCTCTGACCCCCACCGGGGAGAGACATGTTCTAAAGCTCCTTGGAAATGAAGCTGGACCCCATACAAACTGTGGAAGGTAGGGAGGAGGGTTGCTAAATTAACTTAAAGATTTTGCTGCCTGGTAGAATGAAGTCTTGTAATAAGAATTAAATTCCATTATAGAAAAATAAATTAAGTTACATTTCCTGCACTCAGATATCTGTGGCTTTTGATTTGCACCCATGAGGCATTATGTTATTAAAAAAAAAGAAAACAAAAAAACAGATGGTCAAATCTATTCCCAAATCCAAGTGCAGATAATACAAAAGTGAGAAAGGAGAAGAGCTAGAGAATTGGACAGGGAGACTCTGCAATAGAGCATCGCTTCACTCCCTGCAACAAGAACTGCCCCAGGGTCGGAGCTCGCACATCAGTTCCCTTTATTTAGGGAGTTGGAAGGTGGAGGCTCAGCCCACATTTTGCAGCTGCAAACTGATTGAATAGCCCTTTTCTAAATTAAGTCAAATGCAACCATCTGCTCACCTGAAATGCCTATGGTTCCAGGTAACAAGGTTCATCAGGCTTCTCTAAGAACGGATTATTATGACCAGAAAAAATATGATCTGTATTCTGTTAAGCCCGTGACATGCCTGTCAGCATACCAAGCATTGCATAGAGTCAAGCTTAGGAGGCAGGAGGTAAACAAATAATATGTGTGTTACGTCATGTAACCATTCATGTAAAATGTATATCAGATGCTTGTGCTCGTCACCAGAAAATAACAATATTAATAAATAAAATAATAACATTATTATTAAAATAACATAATAATATTTAAAAATAATAAATTTTTATTAAAAAGAAAAAGCTAAGGTAAAGATTTTTTTTAATCTGAGATCAGGGACAAGGTTTTTGTTTCTGAGCCCCAGAGTGATGAGGCAGTGGTGCTGCTAACTACTTCATTTTTAGTCCTAACATTCTGTTGTGAATCCTTGGCACAGAGAATGGTTCAGAAGAAAGGGGTAACATGGGGGAAAGAATGAGGGCAACAACCTACTATAAAGCACAGGGAACTCTACTCAATGCTCTGTGGTAACCTAAATGGGAAGGAAATCCAAAAAAGGGGATGTATGTATACATATGGCTGATCCACTTTGCTGTACAGTATAAAGTAATACAATGTTGTAAAGCAACTATACTCCAATAAAAATTTAAAAAAGAAAAAAAAAAGAATGAGGGCAACAGTGATGCCAAGGTCAAGCTTAAGAAACTAACAGGCAGGACCAAATGTCTGGGGACAGACAGTCAGCCGACTACCCCAGTCAGCTCTCTCCCAGACACAGGTATGAGCCTCTGCCTTTGAGCCTTCAGCCCCATCATGCTGCATCCATACACAAGCTCCCATTCAGTAACCACCAAGGTCCCTCCTGTTCTCAAATTTAAATAGATTGGTGCAGAGCCCAGAGGGCCCTGGGATTCACAAAGCCCCAGACAAGACTGTGGGTTGACTCACAGTGAAGAATATATTGATACATCAGTGAAAACAGTGAAGTCCTCCAAATCCTGATAGAATCAACTACTATGAGAATCGTTACAGATCAACAGTTTGAGGGAAAGTATTTCAAATCAGCAGGCTTCTTTCCTACAAGCAAAATTTCATTAAAAATTAACTGTGAACAGAGTAAGCCCAATATTTGATTCACATAAAAATCTCTATAGTAGGAAAAAAAATAAAAATCTCTATAGTAGGGATGCAACATGATGCTGGGCACCATTTCACAATGTGGTGGGGAAGGGGAGCAGGGCAACTACTCAACTCCTGCTATCCTCACCCTCAAAAAAATTGCTTCTCTATTCAGCAAGAAATTGAGGCAATTTGTCTTTACTAGGTAAACAATACTGTGGTCCTCCATCACCACCATCATCATGTTTATTTCACCTCCTTCCCACCAGAGTCAGAGAAAAAGGCACATCTCTTCAGGGCACTTGTGCATTTCATCCCTTCCATGGCCCCCTTCTCCAGAGCCCTGGTCCATCAGTGCTCCCTTGTCTCATCTGTACCTTCCATCTCTTCATCTTTTTTTTTTTTTTTTGCGGTACGCGGGCCTCTCACTGTTGTGGCCTCTCCCGTTGCAGAGCACAGGCTCCGGACGTGCAGCCTCAGCAGCCATGGCTCACGGGCCCAGCCGCTCCGTGGCATGTGGGATCTTCCCGGACCGGGGCACGAACCCGTGTCCCCTGCATCGGCAGGCAGACTCTCAACCACTGTGCCACCAGGGAAGCCCCATCTCTTCATCTTTACTAGCTCTTTTCCATCATCATCTAAGAGTTCAAGTTCCTCCATTCCGTGGAAAAGAAGAATTCATGAAAACAACTTTAAACATACCACTAAACTAAAACCAGAGAAATAATTGGAAAGAAAAGTGAGCCTATCATATAATGTCTCCAGCAACAACTATGAAAGTTGTTAGCAAGTGTTTAGACCTTCCAACTTTTGATTACATACCACATTTTAGGTTGATGTACAAAATTTTTTTATTGTTAGTTTAAATGGTTGCAAAGGATAGAATTCCTGGAATCATATTTAAATTGTGATATTTTAAAACAAAACTGTTGACTTAAATATCAGAGCAATTTGATGTTTCCCATCACTCATTTTCAAAATACGGGAATAAGCTCTTTTGTAAAAGTCACAAATTGTACATTATTCCCTTTCTCCTTGAAATCATGTTTTTATTTCATTTTCCCACACAATTTACCATAAGATGATATATATTTCTGTCTGAATGTCTTTTATTGCTCACTCAACCATTAACAATCAAACACGTGTAGATAATTTTAGATTTATATAGTGTTTAACTCATTGTGCTCATATAGTTCTGAGTTAAAATTTGA
The DNA here is from genome assembly GCF_005190385.1 of Monodon monoceros. Taxonomy (NCBI): domain Eukaryota; kingdom Metazoa; phylum Chordata; class Mammalia; order Artiodactyla; family Monodontidae; genus Monodon; species Monodon monoceros. The sequence continues at coordinate 15,669,571 of NW_021703768.1, read as the reverse complement.
GGGATGAATGTTTCAGGTTCAATAATATTATTATTAGTCCACAACTGATCAAACAACATAGTAAGATTGTTTAATATGCAATGAAAAGTAAAATTTGGGGGAAAGGCATTTCTTCATAAAGTAGATAGGCGAGGTTCTGGTGCCTGGATTAAAAGAAACTTCTCTGACACCAATATAGTACTTTGAATTGTCATATTGCTTGGCCTTACTGAAGTTTTTTCATCACGAACAAGGTCACATAGAAAGAATTATCATCTGATAGAGACACCCTGTTCTTTTTTTTTTTCCTTTTTTTTCTAGCTTTATTGAGATTGACAGTTGACACATAACATTGTGGAAGTTTAAGGTGTACAATGTGTTGATTCGATACATTTATATGTTGCAAAATGATCACCACCAACCAAGCTATTCTTTATAAAGCAGCAAAAAGGAAATGTGAAAGGAGAGGTGGGAGAGGGCTGGGCACCTTCAAGAACATGTGCAGAGGCAGATCATTTTCCTAGAAAAAGAATATTTAAAGTTGAGGGTCTAGAATCTGAAACCATTAAAAAGCCTCCAAGATTCCACCCAAGCCTTGGAAAGCCGGCTCTTACCACACGAGGCAGACACACGCCAGCTTGAACATCACTACGTGAGATTACGGCTTCTCCATTGCCCAAATGACACTTCTTCTGCTATTTTCCTTTGATGCTTCCTTTGCTAAGCTCTGCGGAAAGGGGAAATAATATACGGCAAAAACACAAATGTTTTCCACCATTAGTGGAAATGGAATAAATTATACCGGTCAGGCTGTATAAGATTTGGCATGACACTTTCCCAGTGTTAATCCCACAATTTGCGATCTTAAGAGAAGTGATATTTAAAAGGTCACACCTTTAGTTCATTCACGGGCACACCCCCCTCTAGTGCTGCTGGGAGCACACCTGCATGTAACTATTAAAGTTCTGATGGCAAAAGTGTCTGCTGCAAATGGAGAACCATTCTTTGGGGGCAGGAAAAGCAGGCCAATAGAAGCATCATTTGAGGTCACTGTAACATTGTTTATAATTACAAGGGACAAATGCAGAGATATGACTGCTCGCTCGCAGTACAGGGAGCAATGGAAACATGTAGAGGCAAGAATTTTAAAGATTACAGTAAAACATCTCAAATGGTCTCCTTCCTCTACAGGGATATAGGACAGGGGCCAAGAAAACATGGCAGGCCATTGCTCCAATTTAGAAAAACCTTGTGAAGGGTTAAAATCTGGGGCAAGTTGTCTCAGTCTAAACCTGCAGGTAAATCATGCTGTCTTTTGTTTCACATAGAGATACTAGGAGCAATTGGAAATTAACACTTTGAGTTATTTTCCAAACATCTGTTCAGGACCCATTTGGGAATCTTCTTCAAATTCAGATTACTGGGCCCAACCAGTTGTGTGAGTGTGTGTGTGTGTGTGTGTGTGTGTGTGTGTTCTTTTTCAGATTATTTTCCATTATAGTTTATTATAAGATACTGAATATAGTTCCCTTGCTATACAGTAGTTCTTTGTTGTTTATATAGTTTATATATAGTAGTGTATATCTGCTAATCCCCAAACCCCTAATTTAACAGCTATGTATATTTATATTATATATATTATATATGTATATTTATATAAAAAAACTGAATCACTTTGCTGTACACCTGGAACTAACACATTGTAAATCAACTGTACTTCAATTAAAAAAATTTTTTTAAGCAATTCAGGCTTTGAGGACCAATGACTTCGAAAGTCAGGCTTACAAAAGAAAATGTAAACCTACAAGATTTCTAGCTCAGGAGTCCTAAACATTTTATTGTGCTACTGTACTTACTTTTATATTATATGCACATTCATTGTGCTACTAATATTTTAACAACAAAAAAAGTAGAAAAATATAAAGAATGAGATTTTTTAAAGTGTAAATCCTAATATTTTCTTCCCACACTCAAATCGATCATCTGACCAAGCGTGGTCAAAGGAGAGGGGAAATTTTTAAATGGAGGTTATCGTTTATAATTCCTCTTAGCTCCTCTGGGCTTTAATTTATTTCAATCGTTTTCACAGCTTTCTTAGATGTCTGGATAGACTTTCAACTCATTATGAAAAAAATATTACTGAAAATGTGGAAGAGCTATCCTCTTAGGAATTGCTGGGAAGGCAGATTTTTGTGGATTCCTTAAAAGAAAGATGTTGGATTGAGATCCTGATCGTTATAGGTCAGGCTAACACTTTTGAGATGTTAAAAGACTTTTTTTTCCCCCTCCAGTGTTTTTCCCTTTTCTTTCCAAAACTCTCAGCATTTTGCTCCACCCCACGCCATTTCAAACGGAAGTTCTGTTTGCATGAGCTCAGAAGCTCGGAGCTTTTGGTTTCCTAAAGCCTGATGCCCAAATGGAAGCAAAAGCCCTTCAGAATTGATGCTAAAGGCACTGTAAACTGACGGAAGGGAACCCCTGGCAGAAACACGCCTGAAGAAGAAGGCTTTCTCTCCAAAGACCAGAAAGCAATACTTCTAGACTAGGGAAGTGAGGGGACATAAATAAAAAGAGAGTTGGGGATCCTTGGTGAAAGGGCCAGACACAGATAGGCCAGGTGAGCAGGAAGAAGGGATGCAAGGGGCTTTGCTTGACCCGCAGAAGTTTTAGGAGAGCCGAGTGATCCCCTTCTGTAGACCCTACAGCCATCACTTGCTAAACATCGTCTGCAACCAAGGACAGTGCCACCCGCATCCTGTGACAACCTCGCTCTCCAGCAGCCCATCCACCTCTGATGGTCACGCAGCAGGAGGGGTACCCCATCCCCACATAAAACGTTGCTCACGCTCTGTTTGTTCAGCCAAAAAAAAATAGAGACTACCCCTGAGATCAGCATACTGATAAAGAAGCTGCTGTATAGAAGCTGCTCCAAGACCCCTGGAACTGAGACAGGTTGGAAACACTGCAGGCTTTTGCAAACACACATATTCCCTGCACAGTCTTCATTCCTTTTCTTCTGCGGTGGGCAGGAAACTGGCAGTCAGTTTCTAAATATATCAACTAACACTTCTAACTCTCCCCCTTCTTGCAGGTATGTCCTCACTGACACCAAAAACAATGCTGGAGAGAGAATGAAATCGTGTACAGTGATCTAAACAGGCTTTGGAAACCATGAAATTCAAACTATGACATAGGTCATCATCAATAAGCTAAGACCCCAAGATAATTTGGTGACACATAAGCAAGAAAGCTGGAGTTACCCATTGTGATGGTTCATTTTACACATCAATTTGGAGGGTGTTTTTGGATGACATCAACATTTAAATGGATGAACTTTGGGTAAATCACGTTACCCTCCATAGCGTGAGTGAGCCTCATCCAATCACCTGAAGGGCAAATGGAACAAGAGAGTGGCCTCCCTGGGCAGAAGCAAATTCTCCAGCCGATTGTCTTCTGACTGGCCCTGCACCGTTGGTTTCCCTGAATCTTGACCTGCCAGCCCACACTGGAGATTTTGGACTTCCCAGCCTCCATAAGTGCATGAACCGGTTCCTTAAAATAAATCTCTTTGGATAGATACATAGGTAACATATAATATCTGTATATATGTTATTAAATGGTAACACAATGTGTATAACATTATATGATAACATAATATACAGAACATGTGTTATAATATAGGCTCTGATTCTCTGGGGAACCCTCAGTAATACACCCATATTTTCTTTTTCTGCATTCCCCACAACCAAGTTTATGAATTCTACCTCTGATACTTGAGTATAATAAAAAATATATTTATTTTGTCTTTGCCCCCATTTCTAGCACAGATTTCCTAAAACACTTGAAATTTCCTGAGCAATAGTGGGTTTTTTTATTCATAACGAGCCCTTTCAACCATACCTGGGTTTATGCTAATGAGGTGACTGGTGGCAGGAACCCTACACAGCTTCAGGATGACGGCTGGTCACCAGAGGAACCAAGCATGTGATCAGAAGGTTGGAACTTTCTCACTACTCCCACCTCTGGGGAAAGAAATGAGGCTGGAGATTGAGTTCAATCACCAATGGCCAATGATTTAATCAATCATGTCTATGCAATGTAACTTGGATTAACACTCTGAAACAATGAAGCTGAGGAAGCTTCTGGGTTGGTGAATGCATCCACATGCCAGAAGGATGGTGCATCCCAACTCTGAAGGGACAGAGGCTCTGGCACTAGGGACCCTTCCAGACCTCACCCTATGCACCTTTCCATCTGACTGTACACTGTCTCCCTTGTAATAACTGTAACCCTAAGTATAGCTCTTTCCTGAGCTCTGTCATTCTAGCAAATTACTGAACCTGAAGAGGGCATTGTGGGAAACCTCGAATTTGTACTCAGCCGGGCATAAATGCAGGTAGTCTGGAGACCCCAGTTGAGGCTGGTGTCTAAAATGGAAGTAGTCATATCGGAGCTAAGCCCCGTGCTAATTCTGTGTAGTTAGTTGGATTGAATTGTTGGACATCCAGTTGGTGTTGAAGAGTTGCTGTTGTTAGGAAAAAAACCACACAATTTCATATCCTAATTGCAGCATCATTTTCCATCTCCACTACTGCCATCCTAGTCCAATCCATCTTCATCTTCAGAAGAGTAGGGTTTTTCTTTTCTTTTTTTTTTTTTGCTGTACGCGGGCCTCTCACTGTTGTGGCCTCTCCCGTTGCGGAGCACAGGCTCCAGACGCGCAGGCCCAGCAGCCATGGCTCACGGGCCCAGCCGCTCCGCGGCATGTGGGATCTTCCCGGACCAGGGCACGAACCCATGTCCCCTACATCAGCAGGCAAACTCTCAACCACTGTGCCACCAGGGAAGCCCCAGCAGAGTAGGTTTTTAAAACCATAAATCACATGTCGATCCTTGCTTAAAATCACCCATTGGCTTCCTATCACACTTAGAATAAAACCCACCTTATTCTGACTTTCAAGGCGCTTTTTGATCTGGCCCCTGTCTACTTATAGAGCCTTATCACATAGCACACTCCCTTGCTCATTAAGTACTTTGCATGTGGCCTTCTTTCTGGTTTTCTGTTTATTAAATCCACCCATCCTTTTCTTGCCTTAGGGCTTTTGTACTTATCCCTTCCTTGGCCAGACATGTTCCACCCTCTTCTAAACAGACCAATCTGAGCAATTATTCAGAATTCATCTCAGGGATGCCTTCCTGGAAGACCCAAACAGGGCTAGAGATTCACCATCACAACAGGCTATTCTAATTCTCTGCATTCCTTATCAGCATCTGACACATTTCGTGTTTATTTATCTGTTTATTGTCTGACTACACCCACTAGAATGTTAGCTCCATGAGAAATGGGACCTTGTGTGTCTCATCCATCACTCCATCCCCAGTGTCCAGAACACAATCTGACCCACTTGGCCAATTGATGAATATTTGAAGATGGAACAGTTGAAGAAAATCATCACCTGGGAGGTGAGAGACCAGCAGCTTCCAGATGGCTGAATTAATTTACCAGAGAACAGCAGAGACCATGATTACGCTCAGCTAATTCCGTGCTATAGCGTCTGACTGGTGATAAGGACTCATGGTGGGAATGAACTATTTCAAGGATTTGCCCCATAAAAAGGGCTGTTTATTAGAGCATCAGCAAATCCAAATAACTTCTCATAAAACCAAACAAGGTCTGGCAAGTTTCCCTGCTCTGTGCAGGGCTTTCACTGCCATTCCCTTGAAAACCATTCATTCTACAAGGCAGTCAGCCTCCTGTCTCCTTGAGCACTGATTGCTCTGCTTGGTCAGGCAGTTTAGGAAAACGCACCACTCTCGACAGGGCTAAGGAAAGGGAGAGAGGGGATCTGGCTTTTCAAAAGTACAATGCTTTGGGCTTCCCTGGTGGCGCAGTGGTTGAGAGTCCGCCTGCCGATGCAGGGGACAACGGGTTCGTGCCTCGGTCCGGGAAGATCCCACATGCCGCGGAGCGGCTGGGCCCGTGAGCCATGGCCGCTGAGCCTGCGCGTCCAGAGCCTGTGCTCCGCAATTGGGAGAGGCCGCAGCAGTGAGATGCCCGCGTACCGAAAAAAAAAAAAGTACAATGCTTTCTGATAAAAGAAAACACAGAAAATCATTCCAAGAGAGGAGGACGCTTCTAAAAGGAACTGAACGCCTCACCTGAGACCGGAAAGGGGCTTCAGCCCTCTGGCCTCTGTCTTCTCCAGGAAGCCTAGAATCCCACAGTTCCAGTGGGAAATGGAGAATTTTGGCATTTCCTGAATCTGGCATTTGAAATGGTAAAGGCTTTTCCTAAAGAGACAGACTCTGTCTGCCATCCACTGGGTCTGCTTGCTATTCAAAAGCAAAGATACAACTCTGTGCATATTGAAAGTTAAAAGTGTGATTTCCAACAGACTCACAGACTTAGAAAACAAACTTATGGTTACCAAAGGAGAAAGGGGGAGGGGGATAAATTAAGAGGTTGGGATGAACACATACACACTACTACATGTAAAATCGATAATCAACAAGGACCTACTGTATAGCACAGGGAACTCTACTCAATACTCTGTAATAACCTATATGGGAAAAGAATTTGAAAAAGAATAGATTATGTATATGTATAACTAAAATCACTTTGCTGTACACCTGAAAGTACTAACACAACATTGTAAACCAAATAGACTCCAATGTAAAATTTAAAAATTGTTTTAAGTTTAAAAAGAATAAAAGTATTGTTTCTATATAAATATGGTCAGCAGCTAATGCCAACAGTTAATGCTGTATGTTTCATTTCTGCAATGAATTAATATATCTCACAAGGAACATTTCAAATTTCCAAAGGGAAATCCATGTACAGTGTGAAGTTAAATCCCTTAAAATGGCTATAGCCTTCTATCCAGGAATTCCACAACCAGAAATTCATCCTGAAGGGAAATAATTACGAATGCAGACAAAGATTTATTCTCAAGAGTGTTCAAAATCCTAAACACTATAAACAACTGAAATGTCCATCAATAGGAAAATAGTAAAGAAAAATTATTGAATGTGCCTATAATGGAATGTTATATAGTCATTAAAAATTATATTTATGGGGAATTTTTAAAAGCACACTTGTGCTTTAAAAAATTCCACCATGCTTCCAAAATGTTCACAGAAACACTGGTTAATCCCAAAGAATTTCTGGATTTCCTCATATCCTTCCCTTTTGCTTTTTCTTTTTTGAAATCAGAGATGTTGACATGGCATGGTGTTAAAATGGGAGAAGTTGGTTGGAGAGGAGTGTAATCCTCATGTAAACCTATCTCCACACAAGAAAACAAACTCTCCTGTCCTTAAAAGAGAGGAAGTATGGCAGAGTCAGAGTTTTGAATGTTTCTTCCTGCCATCTGCTGATCCTATACTTTCAAACTATTTCTTAAGCAGCTGGTAGACAGCTGTTTCAGCCTCCTAAGATAGGTAGAGGAGAAAGGAATGAAAAAAGAATAAAAGCTTTACAGAGGTGTCCACACCATCCAGACTCTAGGTACCGTTGTGCTCTTTAACATTATGGAGACAATCACGTTAATATCCTCAGATGGAGGCTCACCTGGCTGCATAAATGCTCACGTCAGTCTATGTCGTAGTTGGCTCTCTAGGGCCTATGCGTTCATCAGTTGGGGCTGATTTAAATTACCTGCTTATGATGGGGAGTTTGAGGGTAGGGTATCAGTTAGGAACCACGTGAATGAAGGATTAGGAGAAGCCAGGAAGATAAAGGATTTTGAGACAGAACAAAAACATCTCATCAATCTCCCAGAAAGTCACCAGAAAAACCTGCTGCTCAAGCAAAGTGAAATTTACTAGACTTCCTGTAATAAAGGAGAACAATCCTTGACAGAGCCTAGCAGTGTCTCAAAATGGGGAAATTGGAGAAACATACACATGGAGTTTTGAGGCCTGAGTGATTTTAAGGTGGGTCTTGCAAGGTGGGGAACTGGCTGGGATTGGCTAAGACTTATAAGAGCTGTGGGTTGATGGGAAGGTAAGGTGAGTGTTTTGAAGAGAACCCTGGAGAGCAAGCTACCTCGTGGTTCACAGTCTTGTCTTCCAGGAACCAGTATTCTCTGGAGCAAATAACTAAGATTTCTTGTTTTGTTTTGTTTTGTTGGTGGAAAGTATACCTGACCCCAGTTAACACAGGGACAGGCAAATATGTTTGGGCCCAGTATTGTTTAACACAGAGACAGGAAAAGATATTGGTTTCAGTCCTTACAGGAATGTAATGCAGTTACTGGCTGTGTAATTGACACCCTCTCCTGCTACTTCCCTGGAAATCTTTGGTAAAATTTACATTGCTTACTAAGGCTTTTCAAAGTGCTTTCATTGGTGGCTATAAGGAAACATGGTTTGTGCAGTTATCAGAGATTACCTTTGAACACTTGCTTTCATGGGGAGTTAGACTGTGTCTTCTGTCACCATATATCCGTGCCTAACACAATACTCAGCATATATAGCAAATAAATGGGTACAAGAGAGGAAACATACAAGCATATTATAAGTGATGCAAGCAATAAAAATGCAAAGGAAAGAATGCTTGCGGGGTTTGAAAGTAGTAAGAGAAGATTGCAAGTATGTAAAATCATCATTGATATAGGGCAGGATGAAGATGAAGAAGAAAGACAGTGAGGTAAGCGTAAGCAACGTCTGTCCCTGTAGCCATAGGACCATTCTAAGGTGAGTGCAGAGGCTGTGTTGGAGAAATCAGAATGTTTGGACAATGAAGCTAGACCTCAGGCCTCTGGAAACCAGACAGGTAGATATAAACTGAGAGTCTATGAATAGCAATGTCCAGATAAGAGGAATTTCTTTTAAGAAAACAAACATAACTAAAGTATTTGGTTTGGAATAGAGAGAAAAGAGGAAAAATCCAGTCAGAAGGCACAAGGTAAATAAGCCTTGGATGAAAGCATCCACAAAGTTAAGGGAAAAGGGAGTATAGATACAGGATATGAACCAAGGCCAACAAGCTGCAGAACTTGAAGTAGACCCAAGATGAGTCATCAGACATAAAAGAAGACTCAAATAGACCTCCAAATTTCCAAGCCTCTTGGTTGGGAGAATCATGACGCCTTTGAGAATCAGGAACAGGAGACACAATAGGGAGAAAGGGAAGGATACGTACAATTTGGGGCAGGTTGGTTTCCTTCAACCATGGGGATATCTAAGTTATGCCTCTGGAAGACAGTTAGACATATGGGGGCGATGCTTCGGTGAAATGAGAGAAGATAAGAGATTAAAACAACCACTGCATCTCCAGTGGTTCCCAAAGACCAGAGACGGTGCTACAAGGTCACGAGCAATGGCAGGAAGAGCAGGTGGGCACAGTCCTCTCCCAGGAGAGAAACTGGTCGTTCACAAATACACGATGTGTGAAGGATGTGTAAGAGCATTTCCATCCTTTTCCCAAGGGCAACTTCAGTCCCTCCACAGTGGGACTGTTGGTCTCAGAAGGAGTTCTGTGGCTCGTCTCACTCCTGCTCTTTCTACACTTCAGATCTACTTGAGACAGCCCATGTGTCCCAACATGTGTTCCAGGCCCTGCCTCTGGGACACATGTCCCTACCTCTATCCTGAAGGAGGCTCCTCCGAGTTGGGGTCTCCATCTGCCTCTCATTGAAGTATTCGATTAGAGGTCTTCCAGACTCTTCAGCGCAAAGCAGCTACAACGCAAGCGAAAACTTTTCTCTGATGAAAAAAGTATCCGCTAAAATTACATTATTTCAGTGTTAATGCCTTTCTTGGGGGTCTCTTAAATTTCATTCTGTAAAGAATAAAGCACTTGAGCAAATTAGAGTGGGAGAAAGAGAGAGCTCAACAGAGAAGAGGCAGAAAAACTGGCCAAGAAAAGGAAGAGTCAGGAATCAAAGTATTGGAGGGGTAACTTCAGCAGAAGCCCTGGAAAATAACAGCAGATGAAAAGTCACCAGACTTGACAATGAGAGAGACGGTGACCTGCAAAAGAGGAGTGTCAGCAGAAAGGGGTCCATATGCCAAGCTTAATTCAAATCACCCAAGGATCATCCCGTCTAAGCCTGTACTTCCTTGACCTAGCTTACCTGACTTCTTATAAATAATCATATGTCAGCCTCCCCAGATTTCACTGGTTAACATAAAAAAGCAGAAGAACATTTTACATGAGTAATAAAACTGTGGGCTTGGTGGCACTCGTGATAATTTGTAAAACCAAATATTTAACACACAGCAAATTTACTTTCAAGAAACACTTGTCAGTTTTCTGCCCTCTGTCACAAAGTGGCTCCAGACTGAGTTTCCTAAGACTGCATATTTGTGTCTGCATGTCTGGAATAGTACTAAGAATGAATTCTACACCCAGCACCTTCTCGAATAGAACTCTTGATGGTAATTTTGAGAATGTTCCTTAATTAGTCCATAACCTGAGCATCTGTGCTATTCTCTATCTCAGTATTTTCCATCAGAAAACTAAGCCACATCCCTCAGCTGGTATTTGTTTTTAAACCAAGCTCAAGTTCTGACATCCTTTTTTTAAGGTACTGAAATTTCATGCAGGGATCCTTACCACATGCTTTGAACTTCACCCATCTGACGCGACAAATGCTCTCAATCCCCGCTTCCATTTGCAGAGGGATCCTGTATAATTTGCAGTTGGACATGATTTTAGGCAATGCCATTATAGCAGTCTTTTTTTTTTTTTTTACTAGACGGTCAACTCCAAGGCATATTTGAAAATTAATGCTTTCAAGGTTAAATCCCACGGCCAAACTTAAATAAATTAATTTTATAAGATGATACTGCCTAGTTTAATTAAACCCATTTAATCCAACTTGCAAAAGGTTTTCCAAGTTATTAGCCATTCCTAGTAAAATAGCTGTTTAGTCTACACAAATATATCCATAGCATCGTGGCCTAAAAGACTTCTTATGCCCATTAGACTAAGCAATGTCATGTAGACTCTGATTTTTAACAGATAGAATGCAAGTTCAACAATGCAAATGAATGAGTCAAACAAAAGCAATACTAACGTATCATTTAGGGTTCTCCAGAGAAACAGAGTATATATGTAGGTATGTGTCTATATGTATAAATATGTGTATATATGTATAAATATGCATGTATGTGTAAGTATACATATACGTAGCTATACTTTTTTTGGCGACTTATTTGAAGGAATTGACTTACATGGTGTGGCGGTTATCTGAACTGCATAGGGCAGGTGGCAGGCTGGAAATTCAGGCAGGATTTCTACTTTACAGTCTTCAGGCACACTTTCTTCTTCATCCAAGAAACCTCAGCTTTTGCTTTTAAGGACTTCAACTGATTGGATGAGGCCTATTCATATTATCAAGGGTAATCCCCTTTACTTTAAGTCAATTGATTGTGCATTTTTTAAATTGACGTGTAGTTGACTTACAATAGTATATAAGTTTCAGGTGTACAACATAGTGATTCTCAGTATCTAAAGATTATACTTCATTTGTAGTTATCATAAAATATTGGCTATATCTCCTGTGCTGTACAATACATCCTTGTACCTTATTTATTTTATACGTAGTAGTTTGTACCACTTAATCCCCTTTTCTTTTCATTTTTAAATTTAATTAATTAATTTATTACTTATTTTTAAATACATTTTATTTTAATTTTGATTAAAATGATTGTACATTTTATCAAATAAAGTCAATTAACCACATGTACAAAATGCTTTCACAGCAATCCCTAGGTTAGTGTTTGATTATATAATTGGGTACTATAGTCTAGGCAAGTTGACACATAAAACTAACCATCACAGTGTGGCAATCCTTGTGGGTCCACAATATGTTTATAGTTCCAGTATCAGCAATGACTATATCAGGTGGGGGAGAATGATACTAGGATATGAAAGGCATGGGCTCCAGCTTTGCAAGAGAAGATCATCTAATGATAGAAACTGATAATCATGGAAAATTGCATAAATCACATAAGCCGCATAGAGAGACATCTTGCAGGGCCGAAACCCAACACTAATTAACTAATTGATTTTAGTCCTTTATTCATTTTTATTGTCAAAACCAATCATCATTTGTTTTAAGCAAGCCATACCACACTAATGAAAAGCATTAATTATCTTAGCTGAAAAAAGTCTCAAATTATATAAATTTTAGTTTTATCAGAATTAAAATTCTGATAGTTTTCTATTGTCAAAGTAAAAGATTATCTTTTAACTTGATGGTACTAAATAAAAATAATGATGAAGCAAATTCTTCATCAACTTATAGAATATACTTCCCTAATTGTTTTACCATATAAAAGTGCTATAATTAAGGAAATGAGAAAAAAATTGAAGGATAAAGAAGTTGCTAGAATAATTAGAATCACTTTTATTCTAGCTGCCATATTTCTTTTACATCCTACTTTCACTTCTTTTTGTTCCCTCACATTTTAAAAAAGAAATTACCCTTAGGAAACTAGAACTATCAACATCAAATCTCTTATTTTGAGCTTTTTGATGATTAATCTTATGCGTCAACTTGGCTAGGCTACAGCGCTGAATTATTTGGTCAAACACCAGTCTAAATGTTGTTGTGAAGGTATTTGAGGATGTGATTAACATTTAAATCAATAGAAAAATAAAAAAAAGTAAAGCAGATTACTCTCCATAACGTGATGGGCCATATTCAATCAGTTGAAGGTTTCTTGTAGAAGAAATTCTCCACAAGACTGTAACATAGAAATTCTGCCTCCGTCTGGCCTGCTGCCCTGTGGCGTGTAGACTTAACACGGAAACATCAACTCTTACATGAATTTGCAGCCAACCAGCCTATCCTTACAATTTTGGACTTACCAGCCCCAGGAATCATGTGAGCCAATTCCAGTCAATCAGTCAATAGATAAATAGATGAGAGAGAGATAAATAAATATATGTACACATGTACATGTATATATGTGTGTCCGTGTGTGTGTGGAGAAAGAGAGAGAGATACACGTACTATTGGACCGTTTCTCTGAACTAAAACAAATATTCTTCCTTAAATTTTTCATAAATATTTTACACAAGAAGTACAACTTATTGTAACAAAAAAGTCTTGGTTTGTATGCCTGTTTTTACCATGAATGAAATAATTTATTTGAGTGGTATGAGGTGCCTTAAGTTTTAACCGGAAATGTTTGAGATGTATTTCTTTCACTCTCTTTTGACCTTGCAGAGACTCACATACCTGTTCATTCATAAACATTGGTTGGCAAGACTGCATACACTCTACCTCCCTCCAAACACTGCTTTATTGTTGCCTGAGGTTTCTAGGTAATGGATACTGGCCAGTCTAAATAGACGACAGATGTTCAACATGGAACCTGCATGCCTATGCCCGGAAGGGATAAAAATTTGCTGTGGTGGAACTGGGAAACCGAAGCAATATGGTAACTTGGGGTTGTCCACTATGACTGCTAAAGATCATTCTAGTATTACTCTTTCTTAGTGTCTGCTCTGTGGAGCCATTCAGTCAATCTGCATTTGCCTAATTAATCTGAGAATTGTCATGGTTAAGGAACTGAGGAAAAACATAACAAGACATTTAAGAATGTGAACATTAGTCTCTTATGAGACTGCTTTATTGGTAAGGTTTTGCTGAAATGGGTAAGATTTGCCTTGCTGCTAAGGCAACCTGTGCACAGGAAAAACCGAACTATACCTCATTCTGGCAAGTGGTCCTTGCAATTTAATAAAGGGAAAAATAAATATAGCTACAGACTCACATCAGAAAGAAGAAAGAAAAATAAACTACAAAAGGGAAAAAGATAATGTTTGGGGAGGTGGGTGTTGGGTTTGGAAATTGAGGTTAAATGTTATCTTCCCAGAAGAAAACCATCTCTACGAGGAATACCAAAAAATATATGTCCAAGTCTGACACATCACATCCGCTGCCCTCTCCCCTCTCAGATCTTATTTCTTACCACCTTCCTGTGCTCTCTTCTGTCCAGAATCACTGGACTCCTTGGCTTTCCTCTAACATGCTGTGCTCAACTCTGCCTTTACTGTTTTGTCTGCCTGGAAATCGCTCTCCCTAGATATGCACCTGACTCCCCTCTCTCATATCCTTCTGGTCCTCTTATCAGAGAACCCTGCCCTGACCACACATTTAAATAGCCTCTCCCCACTGCCACCACTGCCCTTCTCTATCACTTTACCCTACTTTATTTTTCTTCATAGCATTTATCACCATGTACTATTAAATACTCATTTATTTCTTTATTCTCAGCTTCTCCCACTAGACCATAAGCTCCTTTAGAGCAGATTATGAGTGTCTTGTCCACTGCTTTGTCATCAACATTGCAGAGGGCATTTTTTTTTCTTGTACAGTAAATTGTTATTTGTTAATAAATGAAGTTGTGTTTCCAATCTTTCAAAATCCAGTTAAGGAGATAAAACTAAGACATAAAAACAAGTATGTAATGTTATGGTAGAAAATAACAAGACGAAAACCAAACCCAAAGACAATTGCAAGGGGATATAGTATGGGTTAGAAGAGGGAGCAAAAAGCATTACTGGGGACATAGGACTTTAGTCACTACCAGAGAAACCTTTCTAAAATAGCACTTGCATCAACCACTCCACATCATGCCAGATAGTGTCTGTTGCTGGCTCTTAGCAGGGGCTAGAAGCCTAGAAACTACATTTCACAGACTCTGTTGCTAGCAGGGTTCCAGTCAAAGTTTTGCCAACAGGAGGCTTTCTCATGAGATTAGAGGGTAGAAGAAGAGAAGGAATCTTTCTTCTTCGGGCAATAGCAGTGGCTATAGGCTCCATGGCACCTGCTCTATACCTGAGCTAGAGTGAAGCAACAGACCATCACAGACAGCTTGGGGGAGAGGGACTCAGGGCTGCATATCTGGCTGCACCTCCCTGTGTTGGCTTATATCTGAGAATACCACTTCCTTTTCTGTTCCTCCAACCTCTCCAATAATTTTAAAATTTAATTCCCCGTATTAAATATCTCTCTGCTGGAAATAACTTAAGTGGCTTTTATTTTTCTTGATTCAATCCAAACTGATAAACACCTACTTCTCATCCTAACCGTTCTAGCCTTCTTTAATTCATATTCTCAGTTAAACATGTAGTTAATTCATATTCATATTACTTAGTTCATACTCTAAATTCTATAGTCTCTCTAAAGGTGGAGAAGAATGCTACACCATAACCATTCTCAAGAAAGCCCTCTCAAGTGGCTCCCTCTAGCCAGCAATCCTCTATCCTTAAATTATGTAAGACGTCATCTGTACCTCACAATTTTGTACTCAGTTCCACACATTGCCGTATTTTACTCCCCAGTTTTTCTTAAATAAAAATGTTCAGTCTCCAATTAAATTTCAAATTCCTGGAGGGCAAGCCTTGGAGTTTTTTCTTTTACCTCTGGTAATACCTATGACAATGTCAGGCCTGTTGTCAGTACCTGATGAATAAACATGCATTAGTTTCACTTGAAAGAGATCAAAGAAAGGGTATTTTTCCCATCAGTTCAGTGTGGAAGCCCAGTGATTTGCTCACAGCCATACATTACAGTGTCCTACTTATCAAACTGTCATAAACTGCCTTAAGCCTTAGTAATTGCTGGGCTCAAGGGCCTGGGAGAAAGTCAGCACAGAAGAACTGCTAGGGGACCATGGTTTTACATGTGAAAACTATTATTTTAGTTCACTAAAGATGAATGTACTAACAACTGGAGCCTGAAAACTGTTTTTAGCTAAGTTTCACACCTCTAAAACTTGCCAAAATGTCTCAGCATCCCATCCAAATTTCTGGATAAGTAGCAGATAGCCTACTTCACCTCAACTCCCTTGATTAGTCATCTCAACATTTTCTTATTTTTATCCATTATTGTCTACTAGACACAGATTGTGATGTGATATCAATAATCAGTCTCTTATTATTTTTGGTTTTTGGTTTTTGGTTTTTTTCCCGGAGCAAATTGTTCCAAATGTAGCTGTAGATTTGGTGCATTCATGGGAGGAGGCAAGGTCAGGATCCTCCTACTTCGTGATCTTGAGCCAGAAACCTTCAGCCTCTTATCATGATCAAAAAAATCATTTTCTGAATGCATAGTTGAGTCTATTAGATTGGCCAAAAAGTTCGTTCGTTTGTAACATCTTACAGAAAAACCCAAACAAACTTTTTGGCCACCCCAATATTTTATAGTCAACTCAATTGTATAGATTTGGACAACAAGACAAGAAAGCTGTTAACAAAGAAAAAAATCTAAAAAGAAGAAAACAGAGCTACACAAGTCAGGTATCCTCTGAGAATTTTGGAGTAAACTGTCAAAATGCCATCTTTGACACTCCAAAGAAAAACAAGCTAAATTAAGAACCAGAGGATAGGTCTGGAAATTTGGAAACACAGACAATTCTACCCCAGTTTTAGAAGGGGGGACTGAAATCAGAAAGAACTGATCTGTTATTCAGTGAGCAGAGAAAAAGTCACTATCTTCTTATTACTAATAAAGCCCTGAATAAGCTACTAATTTGGAACTGGGGAAGTATCCAGCTGAGGAGCTGAGATATAAAAATTTTATTTTTAGATTCTAGAGAATATTAGGACCAGGTTTTCAGATGACGTGTTTATGCTTTATTTCCTTGATTAGAGCACTGCCATGCTGCTTTTTAAACACCAATGCATGCCCATGGCTTTAACTTGGCTACCCCAACCAAATTAGATGGTCCTTATTGTGATAAATCACATTATTCAGGGTTGTTAGTTGCTAACAACAGCAAATTGACTATTGAAGCAGAAAAAGAATTTAGTCAAGGATAATTGGTAGCTCTCAGAATCTTCAGATGAGTCAGAGAATAGGTTTATAGGTTGGCTAAGTGACCAGATGCAAAACCTAAGTTACGCCATCCTATGGCCTACAGGCCACTGACTTAGTCCCAGATCAAGGGTCTCAGCACAGCAGCTCACACCTCAGAGGCCAGCCATGCTTTCCACCTCTGCATTCCCAGTCGGCAGCTTCCCAGCCAAGCCAGAAAGAGAACCATGTGCAAGGCCTCTGCTTCCTTTGTGGTTCATTCTAAATCCAAGTCCCGCACAAGTGCCTCTCATTTGTATCTTCTAGGTCACATGTCTTTGCTTAGGATACTGTTGCAAAGGACACTGTCATGCTGAGCCATTTTGGACCCAAAAGGAAAAATCTGTAACATTAATCCTGTCTTTATTTAAAATTTTGTCCACCATTGAATTTTGAATTTTTTATTTTTTTAGAATTTTTTTAAATTAATTTTTATTGGAGTATAGTTGACTTACAATGTTGTGTTAGTTTCTGCTGTACAGCAAAGTGAATCAGTTATACATATATATATATATCCACTCTTTTTCAGCTTCTTTTCCCATATAGGTCATTACAGAGTATTGGGTAGAGTTCCCTGTGCTATACAGTAGGTCCTTATTAGTTTTCTATTTCATACATACAGTAGTACATATAAAATCTTTTTTTAAATATCACATTAAGGACTTCCCTGGTGGTGCAGTGGTTAAGAATCCGCCTGCCAGTGCAGGGGATACGGGTTCGAGCCCTGGCCCAGGAAGATCCCACATGCCGCGGAGCAACTAAGCCCATGCACCACAACTACCGAGCCTACGCTCTAGGGCCCACGATCCACAACTACTGAGCCCATGTGACACAACTACTAAAGCCTGTGCGCCTAGAGCCCGAACTCCGCAACAAAGAGAAGCCACCGCAATGAGAAGCCCGCGCACCGCAACGAAGAGTAGCCCCCGCTCGCCGCAACTAGAGAAAAGCCCGCGTGCAGCAACGAAGACCCAACGCAGCCAAAAATAAATAAATAAATAAATTTATTTTTAAAAATATGATCTAACTTGATTACTGAGTTTTTTGATTCTCCCTTAAATTTGTTCCTGGAGGTGAATGCCGTGCTCTCCTCACCTTGGTCCCAGCCCTGACAAAGAAAGCTGGGAGGGTGAGCTTCTGGATAAATGTCCAGATTCTGGACTGAAAGGTGATATGGCCCACAGAATGATTGTCCCCAAAGACGTCCATATTCTAATCCCCAGAACCCACGAATGTGTTACCTTACATGGCAGAAGGGACTTTGCAGACATGATTAAGGATCTTGAGATGGGAAAGTCATTCTGGACTATCCAGGTCGGTCTTATCTGATCCCAAGAATCTTTATGGGAGGGAGGCAGGAGGGTCGGAGTAAGAGACGAGGAGATGCGGCGATGGAAAAAGAGGACAGAGAGAGAGTTGGAGATCCCGTGCTGCTATCTTTGATAATGGAGGATGGGGCCTCGAGTGAAAGAAGATGGGCAGGCTCTAGAAACTCAAAAAGGCAAGGAAACAGACTCTACAGATTCTGTAGAAGGAATGCAGCCCTGCCAGCACCTTAATTTTAACCCAGAGAGACTGATCTTGGATTTCCAAACTGCAAAACTGTGCGACAACAAATTTGTGGTTTTTAAATCACTGAGTTCGTGGTAATTTTTAAATAACAGCAACAGAAAACTGATACAGGCAGCAAATTCTCCAGACGTTATAAGAACGCTCAAAATGCATGAGGCAGTCAGAGAGCATGACAAGTGCCCAAAGCCTGAAGATTTTACATTTTCAACTTATATTTTCATCTTTTTACTCAAAGTCCCAGCAGGGCTACAGACAAACAGTATTTGTCAGGTGAAATGATGAATTCTCCACTTGGCTTCTAGCTATAGATTCACCAAGTGTCTTGAGTCATTTTGTGCATATATATGTGCAATTTCCCTAGGTTGATTTTCAGTTTTTCGAGCGCAGGAGTCTTGTCTCTACTGCTTTCCAAACATTCAAGACAGAAACACAGAGTCTAAGCCTTTAGTTTCTTCCCAAGAACAGAAATAGCAACAAAATGTCAGAGTAGTTTTTCTCCTGTTTTTCATTAGAAAATAATGACTCTCTGTACTTATTAAAAACGGCTTTAATCTTCTCTAAGTCTCCTTACTGTAATAATAATAGTAACAACAAAACCTACTTTAACTGCTTGCCTAATGCTTTGCTTTCCATGAAAAACTAAAACATTGTAACACTATAAAAGATAATTTTCTTGTTTCTTAGAAAAAAATTGTGTTCTTCACCTCAGGATAAATAGAGTACACTGTGCTTTCAGCAACTAACAGAAGTCTCCGTTTGTGCATTTAATAGATAAAGATGGTCTCTAGTGTAAATACAGATTATATTCTGAAAGTTCATGCATGGGCCAGTCATTTAGAATTCATTTTAACGTAGCAACAATACAATTGTTAACATATAACAATTTTTGCAATCTCATTGTAACAACATAGAGAAAGTTTTATCTTTGTGGATGTTCCAACACTAATTGCATCTCAATGAGGGAACCGGTTCGTCCAGAACATAATTTGAAGAGTGCCTATAGCATCATGTGCCCTGAAGAAGGAAACAGTTTTGTGTGATAAGGGAGGCTGAATGAAGTGAAGCCAGGCTCAGCGCTGCCTGAGGGAAAGTTTCTCTGAATGCAGAGATGAGAATGACTCGGGAAAGGACAAATGTCTTCTGGGGACAAAATGTTCAATGTTTCGTAGAGTTCACTAATGCGGTTGGTGTGGGTGGGTTATTTGGGGGATGGGGAGGGATGAGGTGAGCAGGTATTATGTGCCACATCAAGTCTGGCAAAGGGCAAAAACACATCACATGTGGAAACCCCAGGGTTATACTCTTTTATAACCAGACTCACTAAGAACAAACGAGAGCCTCATTTCCTGGCTCCAAGCCCCACCTAAAGGATGCTTCTCATCCTTGAGACCTGAGCTCTCAGCCATAAAGTGAGTTGGTAAATCTCAAATTATTCCTTCGTTTCTATAGTCTCAAGCAAAGACTCTCATTTGAGGGAAAGGGATGGAAGGGGGTAGGGGCAGAATAAACCTAAACTGGAGTCACTCTAGTAGAAAACACTCTTGAAGATACACACACACACACACACACACACGCACAAGTAGCATCTTCTCAATATAAAATTCTGAATGCTTCAACTCCATAAAACACAACTCTAGAGAATATAATGGTAAAGGTGGCCCCAAGAGTTGTGCAAAGAGGTGACCCGGACATGAAGAGAAACTTGTTTTCACTTGAGGAAATTTGAGTCATGTTGTGTGTGAAAGTGACAAGGAAAAAAAAACTCGAAAATTGTTACATCCTCATTCCTAAGCCAGGAAAATCCTACAAGCTCCCTGGGGTTGGGCTGTGTCTTGAGCCGTGTGTATCCTTGTGGCTCCACAAGGAGTCTAGCACAACCCAATCCGTCAACAAATCTTGTTCATTTTACCTTCCAACCTTATCCCAAATGCATTTACTGCCCTTTATTTCCACTATCACTGCCAAATCCAAGTCACAATCATCTGACCCCTAGACAAGGGACGTCCAAAACTTTTGGATCACACATGCACGAATAAAATATTTTTGAGCACACACACACTCCCGTTATGTAAGTTGATTTATTTATGGATAACATATCTACAATGGTAGATATGCATATTACAGAATAGAAACATATTATAATATAGAAACAGAAAGTTGAAATTTAAATATATATGCACGTGTAGACATATGTGTGTATCTATAAATATAAATATATAATATTTTCTTTCTCTAGTGGTTCCCCACCACCACCACTCTCCAGGCTCTGTGTTATCTGCATTGCAGCCTAGTCTACTATAATTGCCCCTTAATTGACCTCCCTACTTCCACTCTTGTCTCCTATCATTCATCTTCTGCAGAAAAATTAAATTAGGTCATGCCATTCTTCCACTCGTAATTCTCCAATGGCCTGTCGTTGCACTTAAAATGAAATCTAAACTCCTTCTGCTGACCTACACAGTAGTCCATGATCAAGACCCTGCCCGCTTCCCCAAATCCCTGTGCCTGAGCTTTGCCACATGGACCTTCTTTCTCTTCCCCCAGCACGCCAAGGCCGTCCCACTATGGGGCTTCTGAAGCAAACTTCTCTCTGCCTTGAATGCTAGGTTCATCACAAGCCTAACTTCTTCTGGTCATATGGACCTCACATAAATGACTCGTCCTAAATGAGACTACTTAAGTCCCCTCAGGTAGGGTACTGACCCAGTCTAGCCCATCACATTGTGGGGATTTTCAGCCTGGCACTTTACCTGCTATCTGATGTTCACTGGTGTAGACATGTTCATATGTGTATGTATTTTCATTGTCCATTTCTTTGTTGTCAAATAGGAGTAGAGAACTTACCTATCGCTTTGACTGTGGTGCTTGACTCATAGAAAGCCCTCAATAAATATTGGCTGAATACGTGAATTAATGGAGTACTTCATTAATAGAAACTTGATGAACTCTTGATATGAAGCCAGTTGAATCAAGTAGAGTACAGTTTTATTAAGCCTATTTTTACTGAATTCTTTCTTGTCAGCCACCTATGAGAAAAAAAAAAAGTAGGTGGTTTTATAGAAATAGCCTGACAAGGGCTCAGATTTCTTGGAAACACCTACAATCAAAGGAGTGTGAGTCTAACAAGGGAATCACAGATTTCCAAAATTAAACATCTCTTTGAAAATAGGCAGCCTGCCATGCCTTGTAATGGGAGCTCTAAAACCCCATAACTGAGCCCTTTCTAGGAAACCTCAGTGATGTGAGTATTATTCAATGGTCTCTAATTGGCTGTGCTCTTAAAGGACCTTAAATAAATAACAGGCCTTATCTGATTTGAATTGTAGCCAGAGGTTGTCATTTGAAGGAGGTAACGCTCTAGTGAAAGATATCACATTGGGAAAGGAATATTGAACTATTCTCTGCTCCTCAACAAAATATTTGAAGGGAAAATGTTAACTCATATGTTCCTATTGAAAAGAATTAAGTTTTGAAAAAACTAGGCTCACTGGAATGCTAATATGGAGACAAATTGTTAAAATAAATCATCAAAAGACAAATATTTTGAGAGGGTCCAATGTCTGACCCTAATGTTATTATTTTGGAGACAGAATTCCCAGTCAAAATCATGACTTGTTTGTGGTGTGAAGTAGAATGAGAATTCACTATTATAATTAGCTCTAAGCAAAACTGTGTATTAGGCAGAGTTGGAAATCTAAGTCCCTAACCTAATTCACACACACACACACACACACACACACACACACACACACACACGTGCACATGCCTCATTCAATTTTGAAAAATCCAGGAAAGCATTTGGTATGATTTATTAACATTTTAATATAAATTTAAATCAGTATCTTAACTCTTCCAGAAATATTTGTATCTGTCTCTTTTTTTTAACTATAGAATAAAATATTTTGTCTCTTTGACAAAGACATTTTGATACTGAACATTGAGTTGAGTGTGTTATTTTGGAGTTAGAACCCTACCGCTTTCCTGAAATCATGTCATTTGAAGAGCCATTTAGTGGTTCTAAGTGTGTCATTTTGGAAAAGCAGCTCTACGCACCCAGAAGAGAGTTCTGCCCTCATCATCCAGGCAGATAGAACCATTAACAGAAACACAGACTCAAGAACTTCTGCCTGTCGTCTGGAAACCAAAACACACCCACATCTTCATCCACCTTCTTTTGACTAACAGCTCAGATAACGCTGCTGAATTCAGTATCAGTTTCTTAATTATTCATTCTGACTGTGCCTCAGTGAAAACAAAGACATTTTCATCCCCCTTGCTTTCTCACATTTTCTTTTAAAAGAAAGATCCTGTCAGAAACTATTATGACTTGTTAGAAAGCCAGTGCTTTTCAGCAAGCTAGGTGCTACTCAGAACACAACCTAGGAAGGGCTTCTTGCACAAAGAATTGGCGTCTTAAAGAAGCAACCTGGACAGAACCGGGTAGACCCAACTGAATAAAAAGAGAGAGGAAAAAAGCAGAATTTTGGAATGCACTGGAAATGACGCACAGCCTCACACAATCTACGGGCTCACTCCGCTCTCACTGCCCCCCTTGTATGCAGAACTGCTTGCAGTCAGAGCCTTCTATCTGGGGTGGTTTCAGGCCTACAGATGAGCTTCTTAACCCTCCTGCTCTCTGATTGCAAATCACCACCATATCTTTAGCAGGGAATCTGCTTTGTATTTTGGGGTTTTTTTTTTGTAATTCCCACATGCATCCCAATGCCTGCCACAATGTCAACACCTGTTGAGGGTTGGACAAAGTAAACGATGGATGTTGACTGATCCAGGAATCAGTTTGATCCAATCAGAGCCCTTCCCTTAAATTCTAAAACTTGAAACGGCACACAACCATTACCTTCTACATAGTACAGCTTCAATATGTAGACCCAGCACTGCCAGAGCTTTGGGGATTGCCATGAGAAAGAAGCCGGTCTGAGTGAATGAGGCCAATACAGAGAGAGTAACAGAAATGGGAAAGGGGAGGGAAGATCCCTGGTGGGATTTGTGTCTTGCATCCACTGTGTCCACACCCCTGCCCTTCCTGTAGCTACACAGGCCTTACAGAAAATCCCCCTTTTTGCCTAAGCTACGGTTGAGTTCATTTTCTATAGTTCTCCAAGAGAAGGGTTCTAAGGATCTTAGTGTGTGTTCTGTTTTCTCAACTATACTACGAAGGTCTTGAGGATAAGAGCTCACCTCCTATTGTTTCAGAATCCTCCGTGGTACCCACTATGGCATTTGGTACACAAGAGGCATTCGGTCAGGGTAACATTCAGTCAGTGTAACATTCAGTGGATTTGGTCAGTGGAAACAGAAAATGTGCTCAGGGTCTCTCAGTGCCATGTTGAAGCAGGATAGATAGATGTAGGAAGCACCTAGATAGGCAAGGAGCTGGGACAGTTGAACAAAAAAACTGGGGTAGAGGCTCCTATAGTGGCCAGCTTCCATGGAGGCCCCCAACGATCCCTGCCTCCTAACATTCGTATCTTGTATAGTTCCCTCCTGCTTTGTACCAGGGATCGTCTATGTGACAAAGGGTATAAAGCAGAGTGACGGGCTGTCCCTTCTGATAGTTGGTTATGAAAGGCAGCTTCCACCCTAAGTGTTCTCTGGCTTGTTGGTCAACTTTCTAGAGTATCACTGGTTCTGGAGAAAGCCAGTAAGGAACTGGGACCTGCTGCCACCCCATGAGTGAGCTTAGACATGGGTCCTTTCACCCAGTCAGGTTCTGAGATGACTGCAGCCTGGCCAACATGATGGCTGCAACCTCGTGAGCATCTCTGAACCAGAACCCTTGAGCTAAGCCTCTCCCAGATTTCTGACCTTCAGAAGCTGGGAAATCATAGACGATTTTTGTTTTAAACGGCTGAGTTTAGTGGTAGCTGATAACGAATACAGCTTCCATGATCCCATAAGTAAGCTAAGAGACCAGAGCGCTCCAAGATGATGATACAGCTCCAAGGGATTTCACAACCTCAGCTGTCAGGGTTACAGTGGGAGCCAGAGAGGAAAAACCACACAAAACAACAACAACAAAAGACTAGGGAAATGATGGCAAGTCAGAGGTTTTGGAGATGAGTAGAAATGGAAAATCTCAATGCCATTTTTGTTATGAGCCAAACAAGGTTTTTGGAACCAGGAGATCAATATCAAAGTGAGAAAAAGGCCTCTGAAGTCTCAGTGGCTCAGACTGGCAAGTATCTAAAACCCCAGAAGGGCATAAGCAATCAGAATGTAAGAGAATGCTTCCTCCTTGGATTGGAATGGTTTGCTCTGGATCCCATTGCATTTTGCATAGTGTGTGTGTCTACCAGAAACCACAACAGAAAGTTACCATTTATCTTCAGTGGGTCATTTACTGCTAGGGCAGGGGCTGGAGACCTTCAAGGCTTTTCTTTCAAATGTTTTTGGTAATTGACATTTTTTTTCCTATCTAGTATTTGACACCCTCAAGAGCCCACCAACTCTGTATCTCCTCAGCACAGAGACTTCACCCCCGTCAGTTCCTCGCCGTGCTCCCTCTTATGTTTTCTAGGCCTGGATCTCCTGTCCTCTCTTTCTTGACTTCTTCAAAATCTACTGATTCTTTTAGACTCCATTTAAGTTTCTTGTCATCGTAAAACATTGACCAGCTTTCTAGCCATAGCGGTCTCTCCATTCTCTGAAAGTCTCTAGCAGCTAGAATGTAAACCACAGAATTTGATGCTTGGTTATATCTTGTATTTTTGACTTTTCCCCAAAATGTCTTGACTTCTCTAAAGACTGTAAGATACAGTTCTTTGGTAGCATCAAGGTCAGTGTTTTCCAAATCCAACCACATGTCAAAGTCATCTCTGATGCCTTTTAAAACGCTGCTTTAAAAAATGCAGATTTGGGTTTCCCTGGTGGCGCAGTGGTTGAGAGTCCGCCTGCCGATGCAGAGGATGCGGGTTCGTGCCCCCGTCCGGGAAGATCCCACATGCCGCGGAGCGGCTGGGCCCGTGAGCCAGTCCGGAGCCTGTGCTCCGCAACGGGAGAGGCCACAACAGTGAGAGGGCCGCGTACCGCAAAAACAAAAAGAACAACAAAAAAAATGCAGATTTAAAGTCCCTACCTCGGATTTAGTGACTAACTAAGAATTTTGGGAGTTAAGTTCAAGGAAATATTATGTTAACAAACTCCCCAGATGATTTTTATGATGCTAATTTAAGAACATTATTAAATGCTCAGAAACAATTTTTTCTGGTGAACTGACTCTTTTAATATGTCCCACTGATCTTGCTTAGAAGTAATGGTAGATGCTACAGAAACAGGAACACAGAGGCAAAGACCTAACCAACTGGAACTCTGTATAAAATCAATTTAGCCATTCCCTACATAGTCAAAATTTAAATCTTTAGACATCCAGGGTAGAGGGATGATGGATAGATATATGATAAAGCAAGCATAGTAAAATGTTAGTGGTACAATCTAGATGGTGGGTATATAAAGGTTAAATTAAAATTCTTTCAGATTTACTGTATGTTTAAAATTTTTCATAATAAAATGTTGGGAAAATGAAAAAAAAATCCTACACATTCAGAATATCTGACCCACCTAAATTTAGTTTCACTGGATCATATTCCTTTTTCCTTCCTTCCTTTATCCTGAACACTCTTGATTATGGTCACTAAAAAAAAAAGAAAAAAAAAAAACTCAGAAGAAGAAGCATTTGTCATGAAGAATATGGGTCTTAGACCTGAGCTTAGTTGGATATTTTATGAAAGAAATATTTTAATCTTGCAAAACATCACCTTGGACACTTGGGCTGTATATGCTGCTTTAGACGCTTTGTTGTAGCAGTCAAGCTACCTAAAATAATTCCATACTAAAGGTAAAAATTATTTTAATTAATTTGAGGGGTTCAATGAAATATGTGACAAATAGTATGTAAATTATTTATGTTGTTCAATAACATTTTAGCATCAGCACCCACGAAAAATAATAAGCTGTGACAACAGTGGGTATGTTTTAATAGATAATTAAACTTAATATAAGTACTTATCTATTGATCCAAGACTGAATACGTTCTATTGCTAGGTCAGTAGGTAGGTTCCATAGGCCTAAAATGGACAGTGCCAAGAATAACCAGTCTATCAAAACAGATAAATGCTGTGTGATGTCAGATAAATACTGTATGATATCTGATTAGCTTGGAGTGCCATTTAAAAAACTGTGAAAGCATGCACCCCAATGTTCATTGCAGCACTATTTACAATAACCAGGTCGTGGAAGCAACCTAACTGCCCAACGACAGACGAATGGTTAAAGATCTGGTACATATATACAATGGAATATTGCTCAGCCCTAAAAAGGAATGAAATTGGGTCATTTGTAGAGACTTGGATGGACCTAAAGACTGTCATACAGAGTGAAGTAAGTCAGAAAGAGAAAAACAAATATCGTATATTAACGCATATATGTGGAACCTAGAAAAATGGTACAGATGAACCGGTTTGCAAGGCAGAAATAGAGACACAGATGTAGAGAACAAACGTATGGACACCAAGGGGGGAAAGTGGCAGGTGGGGATGGTGGTGGGATGAATTGGGAGATTGGGATTGACATATATATATATACTAATATGTATAAAATAGATAACTAATAAGAACCTGCTATATAAAAATAAAATAAATATAAATAAAATAAAATTCAATAAATAAATAAATAAATAACTGTGAGAGAAGGCGTGAAGGGATTCTCTGTGGAAAGTTTAACATGTCCGTGGCTCTATGCTGCCTTGATTATATTTATGAGTAGCTCATATTAATGACCATATTAGGACCATATTGAAGAATTAGATATGTGCTCCCAACTGAAATGTTAGCAGACATGTTTTCACAATCTCACTTACAAGATGGTTTTAACAAAAATGTACATGTGCCAACAGGTTTCCTCCCTGAAATGACTCTACACATTTTTTCTCACTAAATATTCACCAGTAGAGTACTTTCCTGGCAAGAAACTAAGTTATTTAGTATTCCTCAAACACAACTTGCAGGTTCTTGCCTTGGTGCTTTCAATCTTTTGTTCGGCCAAATACTCTATTACTCTCTCCATATTCTCCCCACCTTCACCTCCTCCAGCACATTTTGTACCCATGCACATGACTGCTCCACTGTGACACCTTCCAGACCACTTCACTCCAGAGTCACTGCACCCCTCGTGGATTTCTTTCTTTCTTTTTTTTATTAAAGTACAGTTGATTTACAATGTTGCATTAGTTTCAGGTGTACAGCAAAGTTATTCAGTTATACATACATATATATATATATATACACACACATATATATGTATATATATATATATGTTCTTTTTCAAATTCTCTTTCCTTATAGGTTATTACAAAATATTGAACATAGTTCCCTGTGCTCTACAGTAGGTCCCTGTTGGTTATCTATTTTACATATAGTAGTGTGTATCTGTTAATCCCAGACCCCTAATTTATTCCCCCCAGCTTTCCCCTTTGATGACCATAAGTTTGTTTTCTATGTCTGTGGGTTTATTTCTGTTTCCTATATAAGTTCATTTGTACCTTTTTTTTGTTTTAGTTTCCACTTATAATCGATATCATATATTTGTCTTTCTCTGTCTGGCTTACTTCACTTAGTATGATCATCTCTAGGTCCCTGAATTTCTTTGATGCACATTCTCTGCCGGCCTCATTTGGAAAATCATGAGAATTTCTTCCTCTTATATTTTCTAAATCATCCCTTATTCATGATTCATCTTGCTAAGCATTTTGAATCTCTTGAGAGAAGACTTTGTCTTATGCGTCTTGACAAGCCCAACACTATCTTACAACTGGGAGGATGACAAGGTATACCTGTTGCTTGATTATTTGTTTATTTGTGGAAGAAGGAATAGGAAAGAGATGTAAAAGTAAAAGGTAACAGATACGAAGTGCTTGCTATCTGCCAGGTACTTACTGTTCATGCTACTGTTTGAATTTTATATCATTTAATCTTCTCAGTACAGTATCTTATGTAATAAATTTTCTTATGATCCCCATTTTATGAAAGGAAGCACATTCTCTAAGGAAATTTTGCTTCTCTGCATCACTGCCGCATCCCACTCACCCCAGGTTGAGTTCAGCATTGCCCAGGGCTTCTGGTGAATTCTGTCCTACATGAAAATCTGGTTCAGCAGAAAGTGGTCTTATCAGCCTTGTGTCTAAGCCATGAGGCAAATGCGAATAGCTTGGCCCTACTTGTTCCCATTTAAAGATTTGTGATAAGGGACAATAAAAATATCAATGTTAACAATAGGTCGGGAAACAAATTCAACTTTTAAGAGAATAAGATATTAGAATACATATAATATTTTGCATAAGGCAAAATACTTTGAGTTATTAAAACCAATTTCCAGGATAACCTCAACTTTAAAAAAAAAAAAAGCAAACGTATTTGATTGACAAATACCTGTATATTTCCTGCAATAACTGAGTTAAATATCAGAAACTCCAAAGCAATCACAAGTTTTGTTCATCTTGCTTCAGGCTACAACCTAAAAATGCAACCAAGGACATTAAACTATTCTAAAAAGCATAGTAGTGATCATTAACCATTTCCATTTTAAAAGTAGAGCTATTCAAGGCTCTAGAAAGCCACACAGGAAAGTGAAACTCACTTGTAGCCGTATATATATGGTTAAAAGAAGAGCCTTTAAAAACTAAACCACTTTAAATGAATTGATCTCTCTAGCCCTCCTTTAGGAGTTTCCAGGGTATTCATAACATATATGGAAATTAATTATGAAATAATGTATCCAGGAGTTTCCCTATATTCGCATAAAAATTAATATTAATAGTGGTAGTGTTCCCTTCTACAGCACCTGCCCCTGACTGTCCCAGTTAATTAAAGCTTACACAGTGACCTTAGCCTTGGGCAATCCTTTGAATCATATATTCTACTGGTGTCCCCTGTATCCAGAGATGTTGTGCTGACAGTTTTATTTCCCTGATGAACTGAAGTGATTGAACCAAAGAATGCAAAATAAGCAGTCCTCACCCTGTCATTTTCCCTCACAGTTTGTCCTTTGGTGAAGATGTAACTATTCTCTCTAGGTGGCTCAAAAGAAATTAAGAACCGGTAAGATGACAGTGTTTAACAGGAATATTTGTTGAAGTGACAACGTGGAGAGGGGTCTTAAGAAAAATTTTGGAGCCAAAATTTAAATTTATTCTTAAATGACATATGATTTGGTTGTAGTTTCATAAATGGTTAAACCGATTGCAAAGCTGCATGAGGAAGGAAGGAAGGAAAGAAGGAAGGGAGGGAGGGAGGAAGGGAGGGAAGGAGAGGGGGAGGGAGCGCCACAAGTAAGCATTGCTCATGACCTGAATTTTCTCAGACTATGTTCTCATATCGTTTCAGTCAGCACAGCAGGGCAGCAGGCCTCCAAATCCAAGTCTATCTCCAAAATTTAAGGAGAAAGGATATTTTGCAGAAAGAACAATTGAGGTCCTGGTGCGATGTCAGCATCCGCCACAAAGCAGAGTGATGCAGGATGAAGATGGCTCTAGACCTTAAGCTCTACACTGACCGTGGCCGCCCACTGGGCTTCCAGGGTCCTATGCCTTGTTCACGAAAAGCACTAGGACCCAGCCAACGTTTCACTTGACTTGAAAACCACTCTCTGCACTGGTGAAAGATCATTTCCTACATCCCAGCTGCTAATTGATAAATCTCTCAGCCTAAATTTCCAGAGATTTGAAATAGTAAGTAAAGGAAGAGTTGATTCCTCGTTATGACACTTCAAATGCTAACTATTCAACCTAGAATGTGGATTCTGGATGAAGTATTTCAACTGCCTCTAAGGCGTAGATTAAAGATAAATTTCACACAGGTGCATTACATTATTTGTACACTAGGAAACATTATTATAACAACAAGTTATGGATTCCTTGGGATCTAGTGAGAGAAGAACCAAGAAATCTGAGTGTCAGGGTATCAAACTCAAGAACTATTCAAAAAACCACTTTTAACAGCCAGTACTGCCTATCTGAGTAGAAATATTTGTAGAATATAAAGGAGCATTTGTCAAACTTCTGTAGTTTCTTGACAGTATCCATTGGTGAAATTCTCGGCGTACCAAGCAGCCCCTATTATTTGGTCTCTTCACATGACCAATGTCCTGGCAGAAGTGAGGGTCCTATGTAAAAAGGTAATTCCAGTTATCCTACCAGGTATCTTAAGATTATACATTATAAATTGCTGTTCCGGTTTTTAAATCGGCATACTGTGAGTTTGGTCAGTGTGGTAGGCTCAATAATGTTCACCCCTCCTCTCACCAAAGATGCCCGTGTCCTAATCCCAGAACCTGTGAATATGTCCCCTTACATAGCAAAAGAGATTCTGCAGATGTGGTTAAATGAAGGATCTTGAGGTGGGAAAATTGTCCTGGATTATATGGACGGTTCAACATAATCACAATGGTCCTTACAAGAGGGAACCAGGAGGGCCAACATCAGAAAATTTGATGTGATAATGGAAGCAGAGGTCCGACAGTCAGAGAGGACTGAAGATGCTACAGGGCTGGCTTTGTAGAGGGAGGAGGGGGCTATGAGCCAAGCAACACAGGCCGCCTCTGGAAGCTGGAAAAAGCAAGGAACCATACCCTCCCCTAGAGCCTCCAGAAGGAGCCAGCCCTGCAGGCACCTTGACTTTAGCCCAGTGGGACTCATTTTAGATTTCTGACCTCCGTACTGTAAGATAATACATTTCTGTTGTTTAGCCACTGAGTTTGTGGTAATTTGTTACAGCAGCAATAAGAAACTAATACAGTTAGTGTGATTTATTTCACAATCTGATAACTTCTGGGAGAATTAAAAAACTGGTTTTCTGAAAGATGAAAACTGGACCCTGAGCCTGTGATGAACCCCTGTGACGTTCTCTCTTTTCACATTCTCTCTCCTCTCTTTTTCACTTTCTCTCTCCTCTCTCTCTCTCTCACCATGATCATCCTCACAGCCTGAAAAAATTAGAATGTAGCAATTCATTCTAGAATTCTATCCTTTAGTTTGAGCAGTCAGATATTCAGGTGTAATGAAAGAACACATCACTTCCATAGAGTTTTCCTATCTTCAATTACCTATAACAGAAAAGCAGCCCAGAATTCTAAAAACTAGCCAAATCAGGTACAAGACATTCCACTTACTAAACTTCCTCTATCTTATCCCTAGGAGGATATCTCTGGGCCTAATCAGTCTTACATAAGATTGAACAAGCTTAGTGATCTAATTGTCTAGCCCATTGTAAAATCTGAAGCCACAGGTTCAAAATAAGGAATGGGGAGTGGATTGCTAAAAGAGATGAAGTATTTGCAAAAAGAAGGGAGAGATCTCAACCTGATAACACAAACGAGACATAAAAACTCTTCCTAAGAAAACAGACCCCAGAATTTAGGAAGAAAGAAAAAGGCAGAG
Organism: Monodon monoceros; assembly: GCF_005190385.1. Lineage (NCBI taxonomy): Eukaryota > Metazoa > Chordata > Mammalia > Artiodactyla > Monodontidae > Monodon > Monodon monoceros. The sequence continues at coordinate 15,637,753 of NW_021703768.1, read as the reverse complement.
GCCTGGAGCCATTTAGTGAAGGACCAGCTAGATCTACACAGCTCAGCTAGGGCTCGGGACACATGAATGTATTAAATCACAGTGTGATATCTGGGGTTTCTTATGATGAGCTTAAGTTATCAGTATGGCATTACACCTTGGCTTTTATAAAATGCTTAACAGGGTAATTATAAATATAATTAATTATATGACAATGCTTAACAGAGTAAGATCCATTAATAATTCACTTTAATTATATGTCTTAATGCTTAACAGTTAAGACCCCTCAATAATTCACTTAAAAGGAAGTCTCTCATTCCCCAACTATGCCAAGTAAAGCGTTAAAATATTATTAAATTTATTCTATGCTAATTAGTAATACTGAGAAATCAGAAGTCCTCTTACTCTTCCCCCCTTTTTTTTCTGATTCTCAATAGTTTTAAAGATTGAGGAAATGCTGACACCAAAAGCAAGCCCCTCCTCCATCCATCAGCTCCTTTGTGGTATTGCCACCAGCCCCACAGGAGATGATTTGAAAGCACGGCATCACAGGCAGGATTTTACTCAGCCTAGAATTTGGAGAATTTACCTGGCAAACTCTATAAAAGAGGCCTGATCCTGCCCACGGAAGGGGCGGGAAAGGTGTCGCAAAAAGCACTTCAGGATAGCTTCAAGTACGCAACCACGGCTGAAAGCAGAAAGCAATGAATAGTGCTGAAATCCTGGAAAGTTTAATCGGCTACTGAAAAGCAGACTGAAGAACTGGAGATTTTCACACCGAGAGATATATTATTTGAGGTACTTACAAGTACAGCCCTTGGCTGGTGTCTGAGACCTTGGATTTCTGAGGAAGCACCATCACTCTGACAGGAGCAACTCACCATGCTTAAACTGTTTGTGAAAACAGTGATGTATGTGGACCATTTGATTTCCTTCTGGCAGTCTGGAATTTTGATACATGCTAGGTAGAGGGTGTCTACATGACTAGCCCCCAGTAAAAATCTGAGATCTGAATCTTTAATGAGCTTCCCTGGTTGGCAACATTTCACAGTGTTGTCACAACTCACTACTAGGAGAAATAAGTGCATTCTGTCTGACACCACCGGAAGAGAAGCCTTAGAAGCCTGCTTTCTTCCAAACTTCATTCCATGCACTTTTTCCCTCGTCTGATTTTTCTTTGTATTCTTTCACTGTCATAAATCATAATTGTGAGGGAAAAAAAAAAAACACTCCCATCATCAGTTCACATTTCCTGAGATTCTCAAGACTTGGAGCCCAAGATCGAATCATCAACAGGATGCAGAGATGTCGTTTAAAGTCAAGTTTTTAAAAAGTCACTTTGAAAATTTCAGCCCTAAGTGTAACTTCCTTTTCCAAATGAAAGTTAAGCCAATGTACATGGTCCGACAGGTTTGCAGATGACCTAAATCCTTCAAAGAGAGAAAATAAAGTCATATTTTTGGCAAAGACAGATCTCCACCACCCCCAGCCCCGAGTTTCCTCATGCAAGGATTAAGCCTATGATTTGGTAACCATCACTTTGCATATTGTAGAAAATGGTACGTTAGGCAAGTGCTTAATATTCCCCCAGGACTTTGCTGGAGGAAGGAAGTGGGTAGCGAAAGGGCACAGCAATGAACCAGAGTGAAAAGACCCGTCAGACAACAACGTGGATAGCTCCACATCTCAGAACCGCACCATCTAGTTTCTCATCTCCAGGCTCCAGACCTTATCTCACTGAGCAGCTACAGTAAACCCAGTGCTAGAAAAAAGTGCTGTTTCTCAAGCTTCAAACTCAGAGGAGAATGTGAGTGAAAAATCAGATATCAACTAGGCATGCAGGGGTATGGGGATTTTATTACATCCTTTCTACTCAGACTTACAGACTTCACGATCACATCATGTCACTCCCCAAGATGATGCTGGAGAGCCCCTTATACATCAATTCATTTGACTTAACATGCAATTTTTTTTTTCAGTAGGTCCTTGCTCGCTATTTTAAATATAGCAGTATGTACATGTCAATCCCGATCTCCCTATCTATCCCTCCCCCAACCCTTCTCCCCTCATAAACATAAGTTCATTCTCTAAGTCTTTTTGGATTCTTCTATGCAGCCAGAAGTTCTGGTCACTGAAAATATACTGGTGAATAAGTGCCACATAGTCCTTGCCCTCAAATAGCAGAGTAATTGAGCAAGAAAAGAGGAAATTACAATAAAATGTAAAATGTGCTCTGACAGGAGTAATATGGGGTCCTATGGGAGTTTATAGGAGGAGCTGCATCAGATACAAGCTGAGAAGGATAAGTGAGAGTTATCAGCTGAAGGTGGAAGCCGGGGAGGCTTCCAGTATGGCGCCTGTGGGCACTTGAGTTTGTGAATTTCTGAGATAAAACATGAAACGTTTTTTCCATTTTATCTATGAAATCTTCATCATCCTTTTGGACATTTGGGCCACCATTACGTGAGTGACCCTATAATGTACCAGGCAGGCATTTGGGGTTCAAAAAAGTATAAAATATTATCCCTATCCCCACAGAAGGTTTACTGTTTTTTTTGAAAAGGTGCAAAAAGACAATCAGCAAAAGATTTGAATAAGCATTTCCCCAATGAAGGTATACATTGAAAAGAGGCTCGACTTCATCAGTCATTAGAGAAAAGCAAATGAAAACCGCAATGGGATATCACTTCACAACCGCTTATTACACAAACAATAACAAGCATTGATGAGGAAGATGTGGAAAAGCTGGAACCCTCACACACTGTTGATGAGATGTAACATAGTACAGCCGCTTTGGAAGATAGAGTGGTTGTTTGTTAAAAAGTTAGACATGAAGTTACCATATGACCCAGCAATTCCCTCTTAGGGAATTATCCAAGAGAAATAAAAACACATGTCTACACGAATGTTCATAGCAGTACTTCTACTTCATAATAGCCAAAACAGTAGAAACAATCCAAATGACCATGAACTGGTGAATGGATAAGCAAAATGTAGGCTATTCCTACAGGATATCTGTATGTATCGTTCTGAAACAGTGAATGAAGTATTAACGCAAGCTACAATGATGAACCTCAAAAACACATGCTTAGTGAAAAAGCCAGTCACAAAAGACCACGTATCATATGATTCAATTTATATGCAAAGTCTAGAAAAGACTGATCTATAGAGAGAGAAAGATCATTAGTTGCCTGGGGCTGGAGGTGGGGACAGGAAATGCCTGCAGAGAGACACCCAGGAGCTTTCTGAGATCATAGAAATGTGCTAAAATTGGATGGTGCTGACGGTCTCATGACTGCAAATTTGCCAAAAGTTATTTAATTGTATGCCTAAAATGAGCGAAATTTATAGGATATATTATACCTCCATAAAGCTGTTTAATAGGATAATCATGGGGACTTCCCTGTGGTCCAGTGGTAAAGAATCCGCCTTCCAATGCAGGGAACGTGTATTCGGTCCCTGGTCGGGGAACTAAGATCGCACATGCCGCAGGGCAACTAAGCCCACGCGCCACAACTAGAGAGAGAAAACCCACATGCCACAACTAGAGAGAAGCCCTCACGCCGCAAGGAAGATCCTGCATGCCGCAACGAAGACCCGACGCAGCCAAATATAATTAATCAATCAATCAATAAATAGAGATAATCATATATTGTGAAACATAGTAAATGTCCAATCATTCGTTTAAAAAAATGGTCTCCAAACTTTTAATATCATCCATGCACCCCGCTCATTAAAAGAGTGTTCATCGGCGATGTATATGCATTTATTTCTTTACAAATAATGAAATGAAGTACTGTGTCAGTATATTATATGGAGCATAGAATATACCCCAAAAGTAAAACCAAAAGAAGAGGAGATTTAGGATACATAACCAGGTGGTATTTTAGTACAAAATTACTGATTTGATCACAAGATTCTTAAGAAGAAAGGAATCTAAGGGTTAGAATTAGTCAGCAAAGTGAATTCTAGAGTAATAAACATGTAAGTGTGGAAAGCTTCCAAAATTGACTGGGGTTTCTGTTATGGACAAGACCACCCATGCATGATAAACCCTCAGAATATTCCGCAATTGAAAATCATGTCCAAAGTGATGCTGTGTTTGCATAGGGAACAATGGAACATCCATCAAAATAAACCCAGCTGTTCTGAGGATGGCAAATATTCAGGAACATGGAGCGGCAGGCGTTGTTAATAACAAATGTCAAAGAGGAGAGTTCAAAAGAAAAGAACAGAGAAAGGAAGTTGGAGGAAGGATTCATATGAAGAGGAAGCTTCCTATGCAGTGTGAACTTTTGCTTCCAGGTGGGATGGATTTAGTCACATCACTCTGTCTAAACCACCTATTGTGACCAAAGAGTTCAGTATAAGAAAGAATGGGCCAAATATCTGTGGAGTTATAACAGCTGTTAAATCTTTAAACAAGTTTGCTCGATCTATTGGTCTTTATCCTTAACCTTTTCCCTTGAGGTTTCGCATTACAAAAATAATGATTTTTGTTGGCTTTGATGTTTATAATGTGGTACCCGCAGTGAGTTACAAACAGTAAATGAATATAACCAAGACAGAGGGTTCTTATTAGTAAGTTGTAAGAGACAGATAAAGTTAGATGAGGAATTTAGGGCCAGACCCTGAAGGGCCTTAAAATTATGGAGTTTGGACTTTTTCTCTGTAGCCATCATGGGGGCCATTGAATGCCTTTGAGCACATGGCAATCTAATTTGTGTGGCTTTTGAAGGAATTAACAGAGTGCCATACACAGTGTGGACAAGTGTGGGGAGAGATGAGAGGTAGTATTCTAACTGGTTAGAATTCTAACAACAAAAACTCAGTGCAGGCTGGAATTAAGGGCCTAGATCAAGATGGGGCACTGAGAACAGCAGGAAGAGAACAGCAGAAAGTGAAGAATTTCTAGATGGCTGATGGTGCTGTAGGAGTTTATAAATCTTGGTGCCAAAAACTCTCCAGCACCAGGCCAGAGGGCAAGTTCAAATGAAGTGTACAAAGATACTCCACAAGCTCAAGCTCCACTGGGTTTCTCTGGGCTAGATATGTGGCCCGGAGCACTTTGAAGCAGGCCCAAGAGCAGGAGGTGCTCTATCCTGTTGAGTTCAAAAAGTATCTGCTTATCCAGTCCTGCTTCATTGCTTCTCAGTGGACTCTTAAAGAGACAGAGGAAAGTATTGAAGGACATGTCATCAATTTTTTTAAAGCACCAAATAAAATCATCTTACTTTGGAAAGGGGCACTTCCTCTCCATCCATATTTGAGGAATTTTGTAAAGGGGACTCAAGTAAGAATTAAAAGATCCATAAAATCCCTATCTAGTTGACTTGATTGTGTCGTGGTTGACAACTGTCTCCAGACACCCTCGGAGAAACAAGGACTGTTATTTTCAGGAACCTGATATCTACATGTTCTGTGTGTGCATGGAGGCTGTAATCCAGTGACCAAAATAGATACAATAATTCCTACAACTTAAAAAAAAAAGAAACCTAATTGTCCATCTATGTATTTCTATTGTCACTATGGAATCACTCTGGAGGAAATGTACTTGGAAGTCTGTCCTAATATTCCATTTTCTTACTTGCATACATAAAAACTCAAAGCTTTGGATTTTATTAGTGAACCAAACTGAAAGAAACAAACATAAGAAAGATAATGTTTTCTATATTACCTGGTAATAAGACTCCAATTTTTAAGGTCAATTTATCTACCAGATTTATTTTTCCACCTTCAGACATCTTTGTATTTTCAGGTTGGTTAATGGTGAAGGTCACTCAGTCAAATTGTAGAGCCTGGCTTCCTTCATCTGAGTAGTCATAGTTGCCAGACGTTTGGCTTCTTATAGCGTCTGTTCTAAAGATCACAACCATAAAGGTCACCCTCCACCTCTCACCTCCCTCACCAAATCACCTCTTGGTGAGTCTAAAGAAACATTTTCCTGCTCTAAAGATCAAGAACAGAACCCACATCTTCTGGTTATTAATCAGATCATTATTTAGTTTCCTTGGTTTGAAATGGGCAAAGCATCCCTTTTTGGACAATGTATAACCTCCATTGTTGCAAAAAAAAAAATGAGGATTTGGTACGTGGTCAGCTGAAGTCATTGCTTGCTTAATGTTTTTTATTACAATAAAATAGAAAATCTTGGAGTGCAAGTCTGTATAACATAATTATTCTAGACTATTTCAAGATAGGAAGTTAAACTCCAGCCTTGAAATTATCTTTCCCTACAGGAAAGTCAGCCATCATTTTTCTAGAATATTCTCCCTTCTGACCTTAATGAAGAATTTATAGGACACCTCCTTCTGGAAGTATGATCACCACACTACAGAGTGTCCCCCAAAAGGGGAACCTGGAAACTTGAAGAGCAACCAATCCCAAACTGGCTGTATTCTGGGGGTTTTGTGCTGAACCCTGGGGATATGATGAACTCCAGGGTCATCCAAGCTGGAATCTAACAGGAAAATCTTTGCTTAAAGCTGAGACCCCAAAAGAAAACAAGAAATACATCATGCACAAAAGGAGACCAAAGCCAAAATGAAACAAAACAAAAACTACACACCCATCTCAAAGTTGGTGTTGGATAAATGAAAAAGAAATCTCCTTTAGGATTTTATAATGGTAGTCTGGCCCTTATATGAGTTTCAGTCTAAATGTACACTGTTCATGTGATCTAAAACATCTCAACAGAGAATTGGATTAAAGTAGTCTCAGTTTTATTGCAAACAGAGTCAAGATATATCCTCTCTAAAAGATCTCAAGTTCAAACCAAACCTCAAACAATTGCCGCTAATAAACTCCCAAGGGAAATGGGCAGCTCTCGTTCAAACTTCAGGGTACACACAAGGAACAGGCACCTTAATGAAAATCAGCAAAAAAGAGGAAGTATCTGAAACAGACATATAAAATTTTAGATGTTGAAATTATTAGACACAATATAAATAATTATATTTAATAGTTTATAAGGGACATCTTTAAAAAGAAGCTTTAATGTATAAGCAGGAAAGAGGAAAATTTAAAAAAACAACTTCTCAAAGTGAAAAGTGTAATAATTTAAATAAAAACTTAATAAACGTGAATATTTGATAATATGAAGGAATTATCGTTAATGATTGTAAGTGTAATAGTAATATGCTGGGGAATGTCCTTATTTTGAAGCAATGCATGCTGAAGTATTCATGAGTCAAAGTTGATGATATCTGCTACTTATTTTTCAAAGGCTCTAGAAAGAGAGACAAATGGGAAGATAGATCAATGGGTGGATGGATGGATGCACAGAATGGGAAGGGATGGAGAGATATAGGGCCAAGGGATAGTTGAACGGATCGATACATTGATGGGTGGATAGAGCAAATATAGGGAAATGTTAACAATTTGTTTAATCTAGCTGGGTGGATATACAGGGGCTCACTGAACTATTCTTTCTACTGTTCTTCATCTTGAAATTTTTCAAAACAAAAGTTGCAAGAAGAAATAATCTGTATGAAGAGAACAAAGACCTCCTTCTCAGTCCTAGAGTCTTTTCTCCTTCCAAAATTCCCCATGCCTTTCCCATTTTCTCTTCACCTGATGCTGCCCTATTCTTTTCTTCCCAGACAGCAGAGAAGAAAAATGTAGTTTCCTAACTTCTCAGCAGGCACTTCTGGAAAGCCGTTCTTTATGGGGAAATAAAACTAAGTTGTCTAAGTTAAAACTTTTACTAATAATTATTGAAATGTAGACATTTGGCTTTGTATAGAGTCTGTTCTAAAGATCACAACCATAAAGTTCACCTTCATCTCTCACCAATTGTATTTGCTACCACTTGAAATTTCCATGATGCTTCTCCTTCATTCTTTATTTTACTTTATTTATTGAGATATAGTTGATGTACAATGTTATATAGGTTACAGGTGTACAACATAGTGATCCACAATTTTTAAAGGTTACACTCCTTCATTCTTTAGTGCAAGTCTAGAACACAGCCAGTCTTTCCCTCCTTACAAGAGGGCACATGTGTATGTACACACACACACACACACACACACACACTCACACTCACACACATTTTCTGCTACTTCAAATCAAAGCCCAGCTGGCCCTATGAGAATCGAACAGAGTGAGGTGATGAAGCAGACCACACAGTATATTTGAGACTGGATCCCTGGAAGGGATGAGAATTCCTTGACATCTCCCCAGGGAAAAGTAAAGTAAAATTGTGTCATCCTCAAATACTCACGTAATTAAATTCACGTAAAATTAAAACCAAAATGAAACCTTCCTCTTCATGTTAAAAGTAGTTCACTTAAGCAGTCCATGTACTGTCGGCTGCTTCTGCTACACGTTATTAAGTGGCTGAAAAGATTAATTTTAGCAGAAATCACAGTTCAGTGGTTATTAGGCTAGCATTAAGCAAATAAGCATCCTGTCTCCAAAAGAAGCTGTTGGCTGCTTGGCAGAGGGAAAGAATAGAATCACCTTTTTCTGCCACAGACAATACTATAGCATTCATATTCCATGTTTCAGTTTGCAGCTTGCATATGTGTCTTCAACTCGTGAAATATTAGGAGAGGACCCTTTTCAGGAAGTGAGAGTCTGAACATGACAGACACATAATCTCATCTAGAATGACAACTGCCTCGTTCCTAAACCACAAGTATTCATTTCCACAATTTGCAATAATCTACCCTGTGCATACCAGAGCATTCTAGACAGAACCAGCAGTAGCAGGCTGGTCTCCAGCCCCACAGGCTTTTCCGTTAAAACCAGGTCCATAATCAAATGCTAAGAAAATATATGCCCTCAACCCTAAGTCAAAACTACAAATGCAAACTATATGAAAGTAATGTTCTCTGGGAGAAGATACTTGTAAATCTAGTCTGCATATGGAAATCGAGGTTGCTTTGCTTCCCTGCACATTATGTTGAAACAAAGATAAACAACTTCTTTGACCTTGACCAGGAGCTAGGAGGCTGTTGGTGACACTGAATGACACAAGCTGGCCTCAGACGTGGGGCGGAAAGAGCGTGGTGGAGATGCGAGAAGAAGGTAAAGAAACAAAGGGCTTACAGCAGGGGTGAGCAACCTCTTTCTGTAAAGGGTCAGATAGTATATTTTTAGGCTTCGTGGACCACTGGGTCTCTGTGGCAACTCCCTAACTCCGCCTCTTGGAGTGTGAAAGCAGCCAGACACAATCTGTAATGAACGGGCTTGGCCATGTTCCAATAAAACTATTTACGAACATTGGAACATGAATTTTAGATAATTTTTACATGTCACGAAAGAGTGTTCACTCTTTAAAAATTATTTTAAAATGTAAAAACCATTTCTATTCTATCCTTGATAATTTGCCAACCTGAACAGACTAAGACTGTATGTCTGTGCCCCGAGTATGGAGAACCACACCTGGCAATTTGCAAGCCCTTAAATCTTCTTGAATGAATGAATGTATAAGGGATACCAATCTATTTGGGTTTAAAATAAGAAAATATTTTCAAGGGCTTTGTCACAACCTTTTACTTGCTTATAGTTCATATGGAGATCATAAAAAGAAATTGAGTATGCATGATTCTGTAAACTTTATGATCTTGCAGCTGCGAGTTTAGTCTCGAGCATCACGATTGAGGATTTTAAAAAGCCTGGGCAACCCTTTCATCTAACCACTTCCTGTCACAGCAGATAAAGGACTTTGTCATTGTTCTTAACTCCAATCCATCCAAAACCCCTAATTGCAAGGGTCTCACTCATGAACTCCGCTGTCTTGGGTCTACTCAGGCTGCCATAACAGAATACCATAGACTGGGTGGATCAAACAACAGAAATATATTTCTCACAGTTTTGGAGACTTGAAATCGCGATCAGGGTGCCAGCATGGGTTCTGAGGAGGCCCCTCTTCCTGGCTTGCAGATAGCTGCCTTCTTGCTGTGTCCTTACGTGGGAGGGAGAGAGCGAGAAAGCTGGGGGTGTGGGCAGCTCTGTCGTCTCTTATAAGGGCTTTAATTCCATCGTGAAGTCCCCACATACACGGGCTCACCTAAAGCTAATTATCTCCTAAAGTCCGAATCTCCAAATACAGTCACGCTGCGGGGCGGGGTGGGGGGGCATGGCACAAACCCTCAGTCCATAACCACTATCTTTTGTGTTTCCACCCTTCTCCTTGTAGTACCAACTCAAATAATTACTCAACACTAGTTAACTCTACGATCCGTCGATCCTATCACTTTTCAATGCTCTCCTTCTTCCTGGGGTTCTCATTTCCCCACGTAGCTTAAATCCTACAGTATCTCATTTAAAGCATCCCCTTAAATACATTCTCAACCACCAGAATCTCCATCCACTATCCTGTGAGGTGAATGTTGTCATCCTCTCCATCCCCATTTTAAGGTAAGAAAATCAAGGCCCAAGGAGAAGCGTCCAGCCAACATTTAAGCCCAGACTTCACAGCCTCCTCTGCTTCTTGTCTTATTAAAGTTTATTCACCTGGTCATTTAGCACAGTTGGTTTACTAGTGAATACGCTAGAGAGATGGTTTAACCAGTGCAACTCCTACCGTGGCCTGCAGACTAGTGCCCACTGGGAACATTGTTACCAGTCCACCACCGGGTCGTTTCAGAAAAGCTGATGCTTGCATTTTGTGCATCTTTTTTTTTAAATCTCATTTTTCTGGTAGTTCATTTAATTGTATTTTATAGAATTAACAGCCCAGGATGAATTTGAAATTAAAAAACAAACAGAAACAAAACACTTTTTCAGAGATAATTTTTAAAGCTCTAGTTTGAACAACTAAAAATGCAAGTTAATTTATCCCAGTATGTTCTAGATTCCAATTTTATTAAAAGAGAAAATCTGTCCTATGCAATTATTGCATCTATGAGCCAACCTATTCAAATTAAATGATACAGATAATTTCAACATGGAAACTCAATCCAAAGCGTTTTGAACTGAAAAATTATTAAATATCTTTCCCAATGTTTCTCCCCAACTCTCTATATCCCCCCCGTTATAAGTCTTTTCACCTAACTATGTGAATGATGATCAAATGGCAATATTTTCAATTTCATGAAAAACAATAGTTTGACCTCTTTTTGCCTACTCTGCCATATACACCATACTTTTTCTCATTATTGAAATTTAATTCTACTAATTAGAGCAAATCAATCGTACGTGATCTCATAGTTTCACTTGGATCAGGGCTTCTCAGGATACCTGGAAAACTTGTTAAAACACAGACTGCTGTGCCCACCCCCGGAGATTCTGATTCAGTAGGTCCTGGATGGGCCCATGAATTTGCATTTCTAACATACTCCCAGGTAGTGCCGGTGCTGTGGATATGCCAACCATATTTGGAAGAAGCACCAAAAACACCAGGTAACTTTGTGAATTCAGCCGAAATATTCATTCATTCCATTATTTTCGTACGGTAAAATTTAACAACTTAAAAATGTTTTTAAACAAATTCAGATTAAAATCCAAGGTATTTAAGAAACATCAGCTCCTAAAGATGACTCTTGCAAATGATAAACTTGACATACTTTCCAGCACGTAGTATTTTACACCTTGTAGATGTCTCATAAACGTTTGCAGAAAAGAAAGGAAGTCAGGAGTGGCAGAGAGTATGGGACCTCATCTAGTTCAATAAAACAATTGGGAATGGAACTACTGTTATTTCGGATCATGCATGCTCTAATCTATTCTAGTATAATCATGAGTGCAAAGCTACACCGGATTTTGCCAAATATTCTATCCCTTTAATTTGACCCCTCTTCCAGTTGAAAAATATTGCCAAAGAATATCCTCAGATTGTTAAAATATCACAAAACTCTCAGAGAACTGTGATTCTGAGCTTTCCCATGCCTCTTCACCAGGAGCATACCGAAACACCTGTCCTTATGTGTGTAGTTTTGTCTCCAAAATACTGGTAGCAGACATCCTCTCTGTCAATCTCCCAATAGATGTAGTGAAATCTTCTGGATTAGCCCAATTTGGCAGGCTGTTGTTAGGGTGTATTCAACCTAGCAAGCTGATATCTGTATTATCTTCATTACTTGGTAATATGCAAAATACTTCCTAGTTAAATATTTTATTTTAGGCCATCTCAGATTGATCATCAATCTAAGACCTCCATTACAATTCTTCAGCTACATCTTGCATGTCTGTGCAACTTAAATAAACATTTAGTTTACGCTAATCTAGGGTCAACTTAATAGCCTGCCACACATGTACCAGCCATCTGTGCCGTATTACCAACATTCTTCCTGACATCTATGGGTTACAACTCAACCAAGGTTTCCAGCGATGAATTCAAGAGGTTACTTTTCCGTATTTTACTGCTTATACCTTTTATAAAAAAGAAAATTGAGGCCTAGAGAATTTAACTAATTTGCACAATGGAATAATACTTACAAGCATTATAACCCAGTTCTCACTCTCATTCTGTTTATCTGGTTAAAGAACCATATCAAATAGATTCAGCCAGAGTCCCTGTAGGTAGGAGCTGTGGAGAGGGGTGTGGGGCTGGGGGAGGAGAAGGAAGTAAATTCTAATCCTGGGGAAAAAGGGAAAAAATTATATATATATATACATATATATATGTAATTATAAATAGTTTGAAACAAAATGTAAGAAAAAGTTAAAGTATGGTGAAAAATAATCACGCATGTTTCAAGGAATACAGGACAAAGAAAGAAAATTACCTTCTATATGAGACTAAGGCAGAAATGTTCCCAAAAGGGAAAAAGAAGTAAGAGCAAGAAATTGAGCATATATTCGTCACATTTATACAATAACCTTTAGATTGTTTAAAAAAATCAACCTCATTTTTGTTTTCCCTACAAAAACAGTATGCCTCCCAGAGTAGGTACTCAATAAATGTTTGTTGAATTGAATTTAAATTACTCAGTTTGGCAAGATGATTCCTTCTTCATAGTGCTCGGAGGGAAAAAAATCATTAAATGGATTTTTATCCTACCTTTTATAAATGATTCTATACTGCTGGCCCAGTTGAGGATTTCCTTTGTAAGATTATTATGTTTTACTTCTAGTCTCTTGTACCTCCATTCTGTGTTTTGTACTAAAACTGCAAGTAAGAGAGACTCTCACTTGCCGGGTCCCCACTGCCAAATTTCAAAGATTTCCGCAAACAGGTTAAGTGTCTTGAAGCCAACTAATTTCTTCAAGGAGCCAGCTGAACCCTGATTTTTGCTTGTATGATATTGCTGCCCTTGTTCTATTTCAACCACCCCAGGCAGAGAATAAAATTTTTGCTTGGCCTTCAATTCCATGTTTGTATTTATTTAGAGTTTGCAAATGCCTTGCACATTATTATAAACAAGGAAAATCTTCGGGGAACTTTAGAACTCCAGTTGGAGAAATCATTGCAATCAGAGCTTTCGCTCGTGGGTAGGCTTAAAGATCCATTGAAGATCCCATCAACCTTTAAGAATTTTTTTTAATACAGTGTTAAATTTCCTTGAAAAATTTACATCAAGAAGTCAAACTTCACGTATTCGTCATTTTTCCAAACAAGGACTGTTGTCTCAAAAGGCTTAGACTATGTCTTAGAACTCATTCCCACTCATATTTCACAAAATTATATTAAGCAACAAAATTTCATGTTTGAAGGAGACTTTCTTCAGCTTTCTTCTTCTTTAAACTTGTCCCATGATCAGGGTGGGGAGGAGAGTAGCTGACAATAACTTTCCCATCTTGGGTGATTTTCCATTTATTTCAATGCAGGGACTCTTTTCCTTCGCCACACACATGTGCATAATAATTAAAGTTTAGAATGGGTCAGAGAGGCCATCTGGTCCCAAATTGACTGATGAGAAAATTGAGGCCCAGAGAGATTAAAATCCTCTCCTCAGAGGAGGAAAAGAGCCAGAATTCAAAATGAAATCTAATGACTCCCAGATGATTCTTTCCTCTGCTTTTGCATTGTCATTTATCTTTTTGTTTACTACCTGTGTCTCATCTTGCCAACTAGATTATCCTTAGCTTAGCTCCAAAACTAGTCAATGAGCATCATCTCTGTTCTTGGTGTCATCCTAGATGTTGGAAGTAAAAGATAAACGACACCTTCCTTTCACTCAAGAATGTTTGCCTGTGATGATGAATGTTGAAGAAAATCAGGACTCAGTCCTGATGTCCATTCATTCACTCCTTCACCAAATATGTACTGAGCACCTGTACTATGACAGGTATTGTTTTAGGTACAACAGTGAATAAAAATAATAAAATTCCTGCTCTTGTAGATTTTATATTCAACTGGGAGGAGAGGCAGGAGATATGTCTGTTGGTGAAAAGTGCTGTAAAGACAAACAAAGGGTGAGGGGGACAAAAATGATGGGGGTCCTATTATAATGAGCCAGAAGGGCCTTTCTGATAAGGTGACCTTTGAACCAAGACCTCAAGTAAGTGAGACCAACCCAACTGTTTGGCTGGTTTCTATCAGGCCTGTGCTATGATTGGGAATGAAAAGGTGTGAGCCTAGCGGGTATAGAAAATTAGATTCCTTTGGTTTTATTATAGATTTAGTCTTTTTAAATTATTTATTCAGATGAAATTCACCTAACATAGAATTAACTATTTCAACACATACGACTGGGTGGTACTTAGTATGTTCACAACGTTCTGCCACCATCACCTCTATTTCTAAACGGTTGTCATCGCCCTAAAAGAAAACTCCATTCCCAGCAGCTCCTAGTAGCCCCCAATCTGCTTTCTGTTTCTCTAGATTTATCCCTTCTGGATACTTCACGTAAAGGGGATCGTACAATTTGTGAAACAGTTTGTCTTGGGCTTTTTTCTGTTAGCATCATGTTTTCAAAGTTCATCCACATTGTGGCACATGTCTGTACTTCATTCCTTTTATTTACGGCTGAATAATATTCCACTGATTGTATAAACCACAGTCTATAGATTCATCCATAAATCAGTATTGGCCTGTTTCTACCTTTTGGCTATTGTGAATAATGCTCCTAAGAAATTTTTTGTACAAGTATTTGAGCACCTGTTTTCCAATTTATTATTTTTTTTACCCCTCCTTAATCCATTTCTGAGTCTGTTCACAAGTCACCTTTGAAACTAAAAAAATATTTTAAATGACCCCACAGGGATGAAGGAACAAGTATATTTGAAGCCTCTAAACGAATACCTGGCACATAAGAAGCCCTCAATAAATGGCAGTTGTTATTATCAATAAAAATAATTAAAAGAACACTATGCTAAATAACACACAGGGAATGCAGACTTCACAGAGAATTCTTCCGGTCTGGAGGGTAGAAGTGAGTGGGGACCCAGATCCTTGTGGAGAATCAAGCTTTTCACAGCCTGTCCCTACACTCTTCATCCACCTCATCTACCTCCCAGTAGCTGGAGAAATGGGCTGGAATTTTTTCTCAGCATTAAGGTCATTTATCTGCCATACTCTAAGATATTCGCTAGTCCCCAGATTTGCCAGTGAACATGCTCTGGGTTTTGCCCTGAAGTTACACAAACCTTGTCGTGAAAAGCAAATGGAAAGAGATTGCTGTGTTTCTGATTGTGTAACTTGGCGTTGAGGGAATCTCTAATTTATTTATTTAACACGTAGCTGCTGACATCATTGCCTGAAGCAATATCAAGCAGGTCTGATCCCAGCCTATTTGCCACCCAGAGTCAACACCATTTAAATGCATTGTGACAATAAAAATCCCATTTTTATCTAGAGCTAGATATCTGCTCAAATAATCACTTGATCATTTGAAGGGCTAGGATTTTGGAGATGCACTGGAGTCAGGAGAACTTGAGGTGTTCCTAGTCATTCTGTGACTTGTTTTGACCTCCAAAAGCATAATCCAGGCATTGTGCTACTTCCCCCATTGTATTAAGGTCACTTTATATGACCCTATTACCTCATCAAAGGTTGCAAGACTTATCCTATATTTGTTTACCTAATCTGGTCAATTTGGTCAACACGGCTATGAGTTGTACGAGTCACTACTTAATTAAGACCACGTTTTACTTTTTAACATCAATTATGCCTTCCTTTTTTAATTTCAACTGAAGTTTCTTTCATGCATTACAATATTAACAATGTTGGTGAGAGAAAATGGTGACAATTGGACTAACTCTGTAATTTGTAGTTACTGGCCAATGCCAATTGAATATCCTCACAGAAGTGGCAATTTTAAGAAAGCCATGTTTTTCTTAAGAAAATAAAACAGTTCTCTTTACAATAATCAAGATCCCTGTTCCTACATTTGCACTTAGAGCTCCTCTACTTGCAGAAACGAATTCTGGCTCTTGCCTGTATAGCTGTCTACCTTCTCCACGTATCATATTGCAGACAGAAGGAAGCTTTCAGAACATTCTCCCCAGACATTAAAAGAAAAACACAGCAACAAGAGGCCTTCACTATCTCAGGGCTGAGTGACCCAGCTGAATTATCATCAGAGCTTAGACCAAACTCCAAACAAAACAAATATCGTTATAAGCAAAATTTCTCTACAAGAAAAATATTTTGCAACTTTGAAACCTTGTTGCCATTGACTCAGTAAACTATACCATGCAGAGGTACAAATTGACTCTGTGATGCTACAATTTCCACCTTTCCACTAGAATGTCTTTAAGAACAAGGCTTTGTATCTCTGGTGCCTGGTGATTAATATAGAGATGCTGAATAAATTTGGAAATGAGTAGGTTCTCAATGCACGTTAGTTGCTGAGCAAATAGGTTCAGTAAATTCCTCTTCCTATATGTATATGTATAACTGATTCACTTTGCCGTACACCTGAAACTAACACAACATTGTAAGTCAACTATACTCCAATAAAAATTTTAAAATTTTAAAAATTTAAAAATGAAACAAAATATAGTAATTTTCAGTAAAAAAAAAAAAAATTCCTCTTCCTAGAACTCGAAAACTCAAGGAAGAGACAGTTGTCAGTATTGCCAAGACTATTAGAAGTATTTTAATCCTTTATTTGCAAATATTGAATAGATTGTTCTGGAAAAAAATATTTTGTAGAAAGAACTATTTTCATTTATTTCAAACTTTTTCCACTATCTTTCTCCTCCCCTGGACAATAAATTGTTTCACGAAAGAAATTATATCTTACTCATTTGTTTAACTGCACCAGCTAGCATAGTGCCTATTATTAGTTCCAGGATAATTTCTAGCATTTCTAGTTCCGTAAGAATTTCTGTTATTGCTAAACTGAATCTTTAAGAGGTTGATCAGGAAATAAGTCAGTAGGGTGGGATGGCAACCCCACACCTAGAAGCAATTACTGCTTGACTGAGGGTTTTGCACAGAGACAGCCACAGTCCCGCTGAATCCTTTGCTGAAGGCACTCTCTCCCACCCAGCACAAGAGCAAAGGAGAGGGCCCGGGAGATCTGGGCCACTTGCGTTTAGAAAGGCCAGAAGTCTTTTCCAAGTCCTGTCTCCATGGTGTGCAAACTCAGAGACAATATGTCGTGTATTGGTTTCTCAATGGAATTGAGGTTTCTTGATGAAATTCCACTGCTTTCCCCTGAAATAAAAATAAACATATTTTCTTAAGTGCAAGAGGATCTGCTAGGAATCTTTCACTATAAGGTTAGGGTTTCTGAGACAGAGGACGTTGCCTACAGAAATGTTTCCAGGTACAAAACCACCCCTTCAGCCATTCTCAGCTTAGCATATCGGACTAATCTCAAGGCACCCTACCTTGTCCCTCTGGGCCTCATGAGAATGGTAAGGGCTACAGAGAAAGCGGATAGGCCCATCCTACACCAGGGACCCCGAGAAGCAGGAAGAGCTCCTTTGGAGGTGAATGAATTTTCTGAAAGTTGTGGTATAGTAGAAAGAACACTGGGAGAGAAAGAAAGGAGGAAAGTGGAAGGGAGGGAGGGAGGGAGGAAGGAAGGAAGGGCAGGAAAGGAGGGAGGCATGCCCACAGATCTGGTGCTCATAGAAACCTTATGAGTAAGCCAAGGAAGGGGGTTTATTTCCATTTTACTAATGAGGAAATTGAGCCTCAGGAAGGTTGTTCAGTCAATATCTCACAAATAGTGGAGCTGAGACTTGAACCCAAATCTTCTGATTCCTGGTCCTGTGGTCTTTCTGCTGCAGATACTACAGCATCTTTCTTTCTTCATTCTCCTTATTTGTGCCTACTTAAAATTTCTGTGAAAGATTGAGTGGCACCTGGATGAAATGGCGTGGGCACAGGGACATTCACTCTGTCCCCAGAGTGTCTGTGATCAAGAAGTTTGGCAGCTCATCAGGAGGAGAATGATGAAATCAATTAACCCAGGGATTCCCTAAGAGCACAAGGCAACTTGACGCAGCATGATCCTGATACAGCGTGATCCCAAGGTATATTGTCAAGTGTAAAGCAAATGTGATATGTATCAACCTGCACGGTATCAACCCAAGGTCCCCCGGGGGGAGGGCATCTCAACCAAAGGAGGACAATTCTATGGTCTCCGCTATGCCCTGCTGGAATCCACACTCTTTTGCCTCCCCCTCCAGCCCATTCAGGGTACAGGGCTGTGAAAACCACTCCATAGGGCTCCTGGAGCAGCTCTCTGCGGAAGTCTGGGCTGTATCTCCAGAGTGAGAAATCCTCTAGATAGGACACCTGGGAGGAGCCCAGAAAGAGTATATTCCTCCAGGGAGCAGTTTACTCTGGGTAGATGTCATAGAGTAACAACAAGAAAAGAGGATCCCTCAGCAAGAAAAGCTGGGGGCAAACAAACAACTCAGAGTTGTAAGACTGAGCAAAGAAAAGTGAGTGTGCGACACATTTCAGCAGAAACCCTGGAACAGCAGCAGAAGTAGGGGTCTCAGCAAAACCAGCCAAACTGCCGGGTCTGAGCAGTGAAGAAGTGGCAACGCCAATGGGGACCTCAAGGCAGTGGCTCAAGCTACCAACTGATTGCTCAGCAGAGCAATGGAGGACTCTTTGAAATCCCCAGAATTGCAAGGCTGGTGTAGTTGCGAAGATTCAAAGCTGAGAGGGGTCCAAGGGGAAGTCATGAAAGAATATCCATGGTGAGCAAGGGCCTCCCTGGGGGTGACACTGGCCAGGCACCAGGCAGTGGGACTCTGCAATGACCATATCATGGAAGTGATGAGCATCTTCAAGATCACCTGAGGGTTCCCATCAAGGCAATGAAATGTTTTGCTTCCCTCCCCTCCCCACAACCTGTATAATTAAACTAATTTGGCACAAAGCTTAGTGCCACAAAGCCAACTCAAAGTTGATAAAAGATCCCCGAATAATAGCCTGAGAATTTTATTACCCAAGGCTAAATCTGGGAGTACAAGGCCAACATCAGAGGGGATGAAAGGAAGTTATTAGCAGCAGAGTGGCTATGTGAGCATTCCAGGGTTTACTGAAGGCAGGAACTTTGTAAAGGGGTTCATATGAGAGGCTGACAAATTCGTATTTGCCAATGGAAACCGTTGTCAGACCAAATGAAAATTTCAATAAAATGTTTCTCATGACTGGTATAATGCATTCTAACTTTCCTATTTCCATGATTTGATTAAAGTGTGTGTTTGTTGTACAGTAGGCATGACCATAAGTATATTTTATTTAATCTAAATTCTATTCCTAACATCCTAAATATGCCCCAGGCCACATATTAATAGTTTAGGGAGGTTTACAACCACTGAAGAATATTAACTAGAGCTTTCTTTTGATCCATTATGAATTCAAGTTTTTAAGAATAAATTATGTATAAGCTTTCTTTTCCCCAATGTGCCATTTATAACTAAAGAATATATACAATTCTTTGGGGAAATACATTGCTGTCCAGGGTTATATTATTATAACACACTACTATTATTATTATAGCATAGTATATATTATAACATTTTATTGCACAAGATTGCTATCATAATCTAGCTTGAAGTGGTGTCTTGATACACATCTTTGTCCTTAATATATATCTTATTAGACACAGGTCAGGTGCGGGGAGAGTCAGACATGGACTGAATTTCTTTTTTTTTTTTTCTTTTTTTTTTTGGTCATGCCACACGGCATGTGGGATCTTGGTTCCCCGACCAGGATTCGAACCCGTGCCCCCTGAAGTGGAAGCACAGAGCCTTAACGGCTGGACCGCCAGGGAAGTCCCCTGGAGTGAATTTCAAACATAGATGAAGCCGAGGTGACAGACTTGAATCTATGGGTCAGACTGGTCCTGCAAACTGTTACTTTTATCCCACGCATTTAAAAATATTACATTAACTAACATAAAAATTCAGAAATCCCACATAAAAAACAAAATTGAGAAACAGGCCTGGCAACTCTGGGCCTGCCTTCACTTATAACAACCATCTGTAGGAACTGAGCATCAGCCAACCCCAGAGCTCTTTGTCTCAGTCTCCATTGGGCTCTACGTGGCTCCTGTAGGCCCCTGAGTCTGCAACCCCTGGGTTCACAACTACTGGGTTTGCAACCTCTGAGCTAGAGAATGAAGCAGTGTTGTTAGGGTGTGAGGAGAGGTGAGGACAAAGTAAGAGCTGTGGTGGGAGGAGGGGAAGGATGAGAGTCACAGGTTTTGTAGACTATATGTATACAGCACATAAGGCACATGATTTTACAATTTGTTGTGACACCAGAATATTCTGCTTAATGTCAAAGACTGGTTGGGGCTCTGCCCTGGTGCCTAGAGATGTGAACAAGAAACAAAGGTTAGGCTCCTTCTCACAGTGTCACCAACGGGAATGAGCATCTGGTGGAGGAAATGAAAAGAAACTGAGCTGGGAATGACACTGAGAATAATTTAAGTTTCCTTTGTGATTTGGTCATCTTTACACACATCAAATATTTTATTGTGCACCATAATGCAAGCTTGCCTTCAAGGGCTCTTGAGAAATGTTGACAGAGACTCCTTAAATTCCCTCTCAATTCTTCTGCCTTTATCATTTCACTATAATACAATTCTAATAAATCCTTACATTTTATTTTTATTGAGGTATACTTGACATACAACATTATATTAGATCCAGGTGTACAACATAATGATTAGGTATTTGTACATATTGTGAAATGATCACTGCAATGTGTAGTTAACCTCCGTCACCACACATAGATACAGAATTTCTGTGTGTGTGATGAGAACTAAACTTATATTTTAAATAGAAAAAAAAAAAAAAGGAGTTCCTCAAATTCAAAAAGATACATGTCATGCTTCCCTGGTGGCGCAGTGGTTGAGAGTCCACCTGCCGATGCAGGGGACGTGGATTCGTGCCCTGGTACGGGAGGATCCCACATGCCGCGGAGCGGCTGGACCCGTGAGCCATGGCCGCTGAGCCTGCATGTCTGGAACCTGTGCTCCGCGGCAGGAGAGGCCACAGCAGTGGGAGGCCCATATACTGCAAAAAAAAAAAAAAAAAGATACACGCACTTCAATGTTCATAACAGCACTATTGACAATAGCCAAGACATGGACGCAATCTAAATGTCCACTGAAAGATGAATGGATAAAGAAGATGCGGTATGTATATACAATGGAATATTACACAGCCATAAAAAAGAATGAAAGAATGCCATTTGCAGCAACATGGATGGACCTAAAGATTATCATACTAAATGAAGTAAGTCATACAGAGAAAGACAAACATCATATGATATCACTTATGTGTGGAATCTAAAAAAAAATTATACAAATGAACTTATTTGTAAAACAGAAATAGACTCACAGACATAGAAAACAAACTTATGGTTACCAAAGGGGAAATACGAGGAGGGATAAATTAGAAGTATGGGATTAACAGACACACACTACTCTATATAAAATAGATAAACAAAAAAATACATAAAAAACAAGGACCTACTGTATAGCACAGGGAGCTATATTCAATATCTTGTAATAACCTATAATGGAAAAGAATCTGAAAAAGAATATACATATATGTATATATGTGTAACTGAATCACTTTGCTGTATACCTGAAATATTGTAAATAAACTATAATTCAATTTTTTTTGAATTTTATTTTATTTATTTTTTTTACAGCAGGTTCTTATTAGTTGTCCATTTTATACATATTAGTGTATATATGTCAATCCCAGTCTCCCAATTCATCCCACCACCACCCCCCTGCTGCTTTCCCCCCTTGGTGTCCATACATTTCTTCTCTGCATCTGTGTCTCAGTTTCTGCCCTGCAAATCAGTTCATCTGTACCATTTTTCTAGGTTCCACATATATATGTTAATATACGATATTTGTTTTTCTCTTTCTGACTTACTTTACTCTGTATGACAGTCTCTAGATCCATCCAGGTCTCAACAAATGACCCAATTTCATTCCTTTTTATGGCTGAGTAATATTACATTGTATATATGTACCACATCTTCTTTATCCATTCTTCTGTCGATGGGCATTTAGGTTGCTTCCATGACCTGGCTATTGTAAATTGTGCTGCAATGAACTTTGGGATGCATGTGTCTTTGAGTTATGGTTTTCTCTGGGTATATGCCAAGTGGTGGGGTTACTGGGTCATATGGTAGTTCTGTTTTTAGTTTTTTAAGGAACCTCCATACTGTTCTCCATAGTGGCTGTATTAGTTTACATTCCCACCAACAGTGCAAGAGGGTTCCCTTTTCTCCACACCCTCTCCAGCATTTGTTGTTTGTAGATTTTCTGATGATACCCATTCTAACTGGTGTGAGGTGATACCTCATTGTAGTTTTGATTTGAATTTCTCTAATAATTAGTGATGTTGAGCAACTTTCCATGTGCCTCTTGGCCATCTGTATGTCTTCTTTGGAGAAATGTCTACTTAGGTCTTCTGCCCATTTTTGGATTGGGTTGTTTGTTTTTTTAATATTGAGCTGCATGAGCTGTTTATATATTTCGGAGATTAATCCTTTGTCCATTGATTCATTTGCAAATATTTTCTCCCATTCTGAGGGTTGCCTTTTCATCTTGTTTGTAGTTTCCTTTGCGGTGCAAAAACTTTTAAGTTTCATTAGGTCTCATTTGTCTATTTTTGTTTTTATTTCCATTACTCTAGGAGGTGGATCAAAAAAGATCTTGCTGTGATTTGTGACAAAGAGTGTTCTTCCTATGTTTTCCTCTAAGAGTTTTATAGTGTCCTGTCTTACATTTAGGTCTCTAATCCATTTTGAGTTTATTTTTGTGTATGGTGTTAGGGAGTGTTCTAATTTCATACTTTAAGGTGTAGCTGTCCAGTTCTCCCAGCACCAGTTATTGAAGAGGCTGTCTTTTCTCCATTGTATATCCCTGCCTCCTTTGTCATAGATTAGTTGACCACAGGTGTGTGGGTTTACCTCTGGGCTTTGTATCCTGTTCCATTGATCTATATTTCTGCTTTTGTGCCAGTACCATATTGTCTTGATTACTGTAGCTTTGTAGTATAGTCTGAAGTCCAGGAACCTGATTCCTCCAGCTTCATTGTTTTCCCTCAAGACCACTTTGGCTATTCGGGGTCTTTTGTGTCTCCATACAAATTTTAGGGTTTTTTGTTCTAGTTCTGTAAAAAATGCCATTGGTAATTTGATAGGGATTGCATTGAATCTGTAGATTGTTTTGGGTAGTAGAGTCATTTTCACAGTATTGATTCTTCCAATCCAAGAACATGGTATATCTCTCCATCTGTTGGAATCATCTTTAATTTCTTTCATCAGTGTCTTATAGTTTTCTGCATACAGGTCTTTTGTCTCCCTAGGTAGGTTTATTCCTAGGTATTTTATTCTTTCTGTTGCAATGGTAAATGGGAGTATTTCCTTAATTTCTCTTTCAGATTTTTCATCATTAGTGTATAGGAATGCAAAAGATTTCTGTGCATTTATTTTGTATCCTGCTACTTTACCAAATTCATTGGGTAGCTCTAGTAGTTTTCTGGTGACATCTTTAGGATTCTCTATGTATAGTATCATGTCACCTGCAAACAGTGACAGTTTTACTTCTTCTTTTCCAATTTGTATTTCTTTTTCTTCTCTGATTGCCATGGCTAGGACTTCCAAAGCTACGATGAATAATAGTGGTGAGAGTGGACATCCTTGTCTTTTCCTGATCTTAGAGGAAATGCTTTCAGTTTTTCACCATTGAGAATGATGTTTGCTGTGGGTTTGTCATATATGGCCTTTATTATGTTGAGGTAGGTTCCCTCTGTGTCCACTTTCTGGAGAGTTTTTATCATAAATTGGTGTTGAATTTTGTCAAAAGCTTTTTCTGCATCTATTGACATGATCATATGGTTTTTCTTCTTCAATTTGTTAATACGGTTTATCACATTGATTGATTTGCGTATACTGAAGAATCCTTGCATCCCTGGGATAAATCCCACTTGATCATGGTGTAGGATCCTTTTAATGTGTTGCTGGATTCTGTTTGCTAGTATTTTACTGAGGATTTTTGCATCTATATTCATGAGTTATATGGTCTGTAATTTTCTTTTTTTGTAGTATCTTTGTCTAGTTTTGGTGTCAGGGTGATGGTGGCCTCATAGAATGAGTTTGGGAGTGTTCCTTCCTCTGCAATTTTTTGGGAGAGTTTGAGAATATATTTCAATTTTTTCAAAAAGATATGAGAAAATAGAACAGCAACTGCAACAGAAAAAAGAGCTCCTGAGACCTGTGACACCACTTGCCCCATGCTTGATGGACTCAGACTGTGATACTTCTGCCCACCCTTTACAGTTTTTCTGTCTCCTCTCTCTATGCACAACTGTTACTGTGTAATTCTCCATCTTTCTATTCCACTCCCTTATTTACAGACTACTATCTAAGCAAGGAACTGAGACCTTCTGGAGAGCAGTGCCTTGCAGGCTGTGTAACAGGAATTTTCTTTGATTTCTGCTCATGGTTTTCTTTTGTTTATTTCTGGGTTCACATCTCATGAGCTTCCATAAGCCTGACCCCCCAAGGTAAGAGGAATGTTACAGCGCTAACACGTCCACGAATTGAACTGTTGGGTCTTCATAAAATGCACTTTAAATGTTTCATTGGTTGAAAAAAAATTATTTCTTTAAAACGAAAACTCATTTTATTGTTCAAAATATGCGTGGGTGTGCCTACCAAAATGCTTCAGTTCTTAACTGTTTATGATTTTAACTCCATATATCTACTCACAAAGGATATTTCCCCAATTTATGAGTGACCCAAAATAACAAATATACTTTTTTCAAAGGCTAGAAAATGTATAATAAAAACAACTTTGGAAGGTCCAATCTTATTTCCATTCTTAGTTTTACTGTAGTTTGATAGAAAAAAATATGTAAACTAGTTCTTCTGGAAATTGCCATTAACACAGTAATATTCTTAGACTGCCATCTCAGGAGAGCAGAGAGTTGTGGCAGCAATGTCGCTCTTCCTATAATGCATCACTGTCAATCAACACTTTGAAATGATCACTGATGTTTTGTGATTATTTTCCATTCCTTCAGTGTGTTCGTTTTGTCCCTACTTAGATGCACTTACATGCACATGCAAACATACATACACAGAAACACTTTCTACCAATTGTCACTTGTCCACGTATAAACTTAAAATACCCTAAAGTTCATGTCTGAATCTGCAACGTCTCAGTCTAATTCCTTTTTCCTCTTTTTATCTCTAATAAATATGGCATATCAAACACACCCTTATCTGAGCCCACTATCTATAAATAATAGCCCCTCCCAAACCATATTAGTACTTCTCTAGGATGTTGCCCTTCTAGAGGTCTGATTAATTAGACAAACAGGGCATGGAGTTCCAGCCTTATTTCTAACATGAAAAATAGCCTTTTGTTTTAAATTATGATTTTTCTCAGATGAAAACAGCGAATTTAACTTATGGTGACCAAAGCATAATTCCTCAAGGCAATAACTGAACAACTCCCTTATTCTGGAAGTCAAACTTTTGGAAAATCTAACCATCTTGAATACAGATATGAATGCAGAAATAAGTTAGGCATTAGTGTAGGAAAAAATCCAGATCATGAAATCAGAAAGTATGCCTAGCATTGTATTTATTTAGCCTGCTGCTTGCTGAGCACGCACCAAGCATATTTATGCCCAGTATTTGTTGTTTCTCCCTTGCAATAATTCAGATCAGAGAAAAATTACTTTCAAATAAAATGGCAATTCAATCAAGAACAAGTAAGGCTTTAGGGCAGATTTAAACTAAGACACTAGCCATAAATCTACAGAAAGTCAGGATATTAGAAAATAGCAATGGAAGAGCATATGGATGCTGTCAAACATCCGAGACTGAGATTTCTATATAGCAGAAATATAGCAAAACATGTGAGCAGAGCTTTCCGAGGGCCTGACACTATTAACCCCATTCATGCCCCCCAAGGGATAGGGACCCATTTTACCTATGTGACTGAGCGTAAGTAACTGAGCCAGGATTATCAATGGTTAGAGTCAGAACTAGACGTCAAGCCCATTGAGGTGAAACCCCTGCATTTGTTATTAACAAACTGTTACCATGGTACCAATGAGCAAGAGAAATAAATCTTTTCTTTTTACCTGTTGATGTGGCTTTTTGTAAGGACTTTGAAATGCTAAAATATGGAGTGTGGTACTTTTCTGCAAAACACTCTGGCCGTATTTCCAAGACTTTATGTTTTATATTTAGGTAAGTTTCTCTCCTCTGGTATATAAGTACATGAGCTGAATATTTAGGACAGGCCTTACTATCAGACAAGGAAGACAGTCATCCCTGCAACGGGATTTGATATGTCCACTTCCCCCACATATCTCTCCTATCCACCAAGTACACTGCCTAAAATTGCACCCCCTGAAAACTTGTGAAATGGTCATATCTTCACAATTCAATAGAAATGTGTCTTCAAATTGATTTTTCCCATTCTTCCACAGCAAAGGGCACTGGATGATGGAATGTTGTTACAGCAGTGGCACTCGAGAGTTATAGGAATGGTCCACAATGTGACCCCAACTCTGGACAGAGAAGAACAACAGCAGTTTATCAGTCACGAGTACTCACAGCCTCGGGAGGGGGACGCTGCTCCGTGGGGCCACATGGGAGGTGCACTTGGGAACAGAGTGAAGGAGCAGAGGCTGGAGAGGCAGGCTTTCTAGTAACAAGAGGGTGGGATGGCTCCCACGGGAGGGTGCAATGGGCTCATCTGAACAAATCTAGGGGCTGGCAGGGAACTGAAGCCTGCCACTCAGGAATAAGCAGGACCAGTGCCTGGTCCCCATGAGAAGGGGGGCTGTTTGGCTAGGGCACCTTGCCCACGGGAGCAGAGAGCAGAGGGAAACATGCTTTAGGCCATTCAAGCCCCTCCCAGTTTCCCCTAGATGTCAAGGCAACACATAATATTGGGCCTTAATTTTAAGCCCTACACCACAAGTGGACGAGTATGGAGAGAAATGGAAGAAGAGAGATGAGAAAAAGTGGAGAGCTTAGTGCCTGGAAGCTGAACGACAAAAGGCTTGAAACTGAATGAAAAAATTGTTTGAAGGGGGCCTGGAGGCAGCTCCTAGCAAACTCTTTGGGGAAGCTCTCAAGGGCAGAGTCTGCACAGAGAGGTAGCAAATGATTTGTTTCTTCTTAATTATTATTGCTGTGTGAAGTAGCAATAAGCCAGTGACATAGCCAGCTAAAGGAGCTCTTTTATATTATTTGAAAGAGGACAGTATGTGATTGGATTCATCCTTCTCTTTTCAGCTGATAGTGTTCGCAGCTTAGGTACAATAGGAATTATGTTCAGAGTAGCAGGAACACAGACAGTTTCTGCTGAGCACAGACACAGTTTGGTCATTACTTTCCATACAGTGTGATGTCCACCCTGGGGACTGGCAAGATGATGTTAGGTGGTTCCTGGAACCAACATGAAATAAAACACACAGTGGTTGCCTTTTCAGCATTCTTCAATCCAAATGAAAGCCAGGTTAAAGTCTCAGTTTGATCTACTAGCTCTTCCTCTCCACTCTTGCACTGACTAATCTCCTCACTTGAATCAGTATACCTCCCATCCAGAGGCCGTGTCAGCCCACGCCATCTGGCTAGAATTCAAGTCTTCAGGTATCTCCTATTTATGGCAAATTATAATGGATTTCCATTTTGATGGTGAAATAAATGTTCCTCTTTAAATAAATACGACTCAGTAGAAATAAATAAACCAGTGAACTAATTTGAAGAAAACACTTAAGTAAACAAGTCCAGGTGTTACATGAATGTAGCAAAACTATCAACTTTGTATGTGAGTGACTGAAAAAGAAAACATTGAGTTCGTTAGAGACATTTTTAAAATATATGTGTGTATGCATACATGTATATTTATTAGATACATATATATCTTGATCGATTTCAAATCTCAAGTCTGACAAAGAATAGTGTTAAAAAAAATAAAAAGGAACTAAAAAGTATCTAAAGTGCCTGTTTTATTTTGTAAAATAAGCAGTCAATTCCCAATGATAGTGCCAAGATTAAACATCTATTTCACAAAAGAATGCTTTTTCCTAACTCACTGAGAGTTAACATAATAGATGATCAATAAGTACTCTAGAGATGCAATGGTAAAGGAAGACAGTAAGCTTTATTCCTCACGGTAATGGAATATATGTGGTTCATAGAGTCTGAGTTCTTATCCAGAGATTAGGCGAAGAACTCTTCCCCAAAACTTTCTATAACACCCTTGTTTCAAAATTTCAGCACATGGCTCTTCTGTTGGGTGACACCATCACCAAACGCTCAGAAACATCAAGAACATCCACCTCCCTGGCGCCCACGTTTCATCTCAGGACATTGTCAGGCAAAGTCAGATTCATTGTGGTATAAAGATTAGACCAGAGGAGGGGGACCCAGAAATAGGCCTGCCCCTTAATGTGGGAAATGCTCTGACACCTGCCAGTTCAGGGACAAAACTGAGCAAAACTCAGAATTCAGAGAATTTGGTAAATTTTGACCAGTCCAGGCAAATAGTGTTAGGATGTATAGGGTGGAATAACAATAACAGCATTCTCTGTACAGGTAAGAGGGGCAGGGGATCCAGGTAAAAGGCAAAATTCAGAGATTCTAGAGGCAACCTCTGTAGAGTCTGTGAAAAGCCTCTGTTGGCTGCCGGCTGGGATCTCGCCACTAGCAGTGGGCTAACACCTGGCCTCCCAGTCAAGACGAGGACTGGCAAGATCTAGGAAGGACCTCAGCTCTGGAGGAGCGCAGTTTAGGAAGGCATAGGTTCTGGGATAGGCCGCTGATTCTCTTATCCTAAATAAGTCCAGGAGGAGACTGGGCTTCAAAACCAAGACCACAGTGCCATCATTAACCACAATGTTGGGCTACATCTTCCTAAGTCCCCTGACAGGACTGAGGTCAAGAAATTGTCCCCTGGGCTTCCCTGGTGGCGCAGTGGTTGAGAGTCCGCCTGCCGATGCAGGGGACACGGATTCGTGTCCCGGTCCGGGAAGATCCCACATGCCGCAGAGCCGCTGGGCCCATGAGCCATGGCCGCTGAGCCTGCGCGTCCGGAGCCTGTGCTCCACAACGGGAGAGGCCTCAACAGTGAGAGGCCCGTGTACCGCAAAAAAAAAAAAAAAAAAAAAAAAAAGAAATTGTCCCCTATCCTGGAGGCAAAGATGAATTTTCATGTGGGAATGAGGTCTTCCCAGAGGCAGGTAGAGGAGGGATTCAGAGGATGAGAACGTGGCAGGGGCTGTACACGAAATGGAAGGTGACAGTGTGATCTTTCCATTATTACATGGAACAATCGTGACCTGTGAGGGTCAGTGGTCCAGCCTTCTAAATCTTGTAGGTTATGCTCTGGATCAGTGGTTCTCGTCCAGGGGCAGGGATCACATGAGAGTCTATTCTTATTGAGAAGATCACTCAGTGATGAGGATTCTTACATGCCCCAGCATTCTATAAATCTCTGCTATGTACAAACCAAAGTTATGCAGCCTTAATTTAACTTTGTTGTTGTTTTCTTTGGCCGCGTAGCGCACCTTGCCAGGATCTTAGTTCCCCAACCAGGGATCGAACCCATGCCCTTGGCAGTGAAAGCGCTAAGTCCTAACCACTGGATCACCAGGGACTTCCCAATGTAACCTTATTTCTATTTTAGTCGTATGTGGGGATGGAGGGTATGTTGGGAATGGTCAGCAATCCTTTGAGAAAAAGAAAACAAAAACTCTACGTAGTAAAAGATACAGGAGCTGTCATTTAGCTGTCTCGTGTTGGAGGCCAAGCAATGTCCGTTCAACATCTCATGACTTAAGCCTAGCAATCATTCAGATACAGACAGCAAAGCAGAAAGCCTAGAAATATTGTTTTAAGTACCAGACTGGAAAAAATTAAGTACACACCTATGACATACGTTTCCAGAAATCGACAATTTTCAGTTGTATAAAATAAATAATATTAATTATTTGAAATCCCTTAAGACCTAGCTTATGTGTGGAGCAAGGACCAGCAGCACGGGCTTTCCTTGGGAGCTTTTTAGAAATGATGAGCCTTTGCCCCAGTCCAGACTTACTGAATCAGAATCTGCAACTAAATGAGGGTTCCAGGTGATTCATATGCTCTGAGATATATACTAGTATATATATATACTTTTCAGTGCGCTCAAAAAGGAAAATTTAGAAAATTACATTTATTTCTTATACAGAAAACTCTCCATCATGGTTGCCATTAGTTATCTCTTAAGTATAGTTCTTATCAAGCAAAGCAGCTTGATATTCTAGTTGCTTTCTAATTTCTTTTATTTTATCCAAATTTAAATTGAATAATAGTATTTTCAGCAAGATCACTATAAGGCCATCTGCTAATTACTGTCTAATTCCACAGGAGGGCTGCTGGAGATCTTTTGGACTCTATGCAGAGATAGGAAGCTCAGGGAGGCAATTCGGTTCAACATCTTCATAAACTAATAATGCTTGGCTTCAATCTGTGATTCACAGATGCATGTTTTTCATTTATAATATTTGATTTAGGACAAGCGCTTCCCTCTCTTCTTTTCCAAATGCTAGAGATTGCTATATATTAAATTATTAATAAGAAAACAAGTTATGTTGTCATCATATCATGTATTTGTAACAAATACCAAATACAGAATTGGCCTTACTAGTTGAGAAAGTCCAAACCAGCCACATATGATGCAATTTCAGTGGTTCTAGGAAGTTCCTCATCAATAACGCTGTCCTGCCCACCCAAAGTCACCCCACACTTCCCCAAACAAATACCTCTCCTCTGCCTGACCATTTACCTGAAACTGGGCAATTGAGAGTCTTTTTTTTTTTTTTTTTGCGGTACGCGGGCCTCTCACTGTTGTGGCCTCTCCCGTTGCGGAGCACAGGCTCCGGACGCGCAGGCTCAGCGGCCATGGCTCACGGGCCCAGCCGCTCCACGCCATGTGGAATCTTCCCGGACCGGGGCACAAACCCACGTCCCCTGCATCGGCAGGAGGACTCTCAACCACTGTGCCACCAGGGAAGCCCTGAGAGTCATTTTTATGTGAACTTTTTGTCTCATCTCAAAAGGCAAATAGGTCTGGGAGAGAACATAAGAGGCCATATTATATAAGCCACTTACATCTCAACAAATATTTTCAAAATACTAAGTGAGAGGCAACATTCAAAGTACTGGAGATAAGAGAATGAGAAATTATGTTTCTGCCCTCAAGTCACTCACAGCCTAGTGAGGGAGCTATATGACAGAGAGGATTTCAAAAAGTCCGATGAGTCTGGATTCTAGGAAATAGTTGGAGAAATAGAGACAAGGCTGCACATTTTCTTTAGTCCATCACTGGGTTCCAGGTACTGTGCTTCAGATCCATTATATCATTGATCTTGGTGACAACCCTATGAGTCGGGTGATATTATTATTCCCATTTTACAGATAAGGAGGATGAAGCACCAAGAGGTTAAGTCACTTGCCCAAGGTCACTGAGCTCAGAAAGTCTCAGAGACAAGCTTCAAACCAGGAGTCTGCTAAGAGCTTCTCAGGGCAGGTTGTGAAAGAGGAAGGGTCAAGGAGCACAAAGGGATGGGAGGTCTTTGGAGAGATGTGAGGTGTGTGCTGAGCCCACATGGAAAACAGGTTCACCCACGTGTGCTTTGTTTGAGGTCCAGCCTGCAAGGTCTACTGAGGCAAAGTGGAGAATACCTCTTTGGCCATTAGGGCCAGAGCTCACTGTCCTCAAAGGGGATGTTAAAGCTTAATCTCCACGTCTTTCATCTCCGATTACCATCAGTCAACATACAGAAGCTACCGGGGGGCCCAATTTGCTGCAACATCATCCTCCCCATAATGCACTCTGTTTCCCTGCCTGGACTCAGCTGCGCTCTCCTCCCCACCTCTCAGACTCTGCTCCAGGAGCGCAGCGTCATAGCAAGCAGAGGTTTTTTGCCCTCCATCGTCTTTTTGGAACATCCCTCCTCCCTCCTTGCCTTAACTGTAGCCACCGAGGATGAGCTCCCTCCTTGCTTCCTACAGCAACTTCCAGAAGCCTGGTCTGCAATGGTTCTGTGCAACACAGCACCAACTCTGCTTTGAGGCTTCCAAGTGGACAACTTAGCTCAAGTCCTGGCCTCTTAGTGTTTTCACTTTCTCTCATTCAATAACCCACTCACCCCTTCAGCCACCTTCTTCCTCAGTCACCAGGAAAACTGTCACTGTGCAAAACTTCTCCACTTCCAAAATTTCCAATTCAAGTGTCCTGCTCCATTTCTCAAACAAGCTTTTCCAGCCACTCTTACCAAGACTGTGGTTTGACTTCCCCACGGTGTTTATCGCACGGACTGGTTTCCTTCTCCCCATCCACCCACCGATCTCCTGGTTCTTCGCTCTCTTGGTCTTATTTCTGTGGGATGGCCACCGTATCAACAACAATCTTGCCAGTTCCCTGATTGGGTTTTGAGGGCTGGGTTTCTGTCACACGCACCTAGAAAAATCCAACCCTGGAGGCCCCCAGCGGTGCTCTTTTTATGTGTCTGCACCCAAGTAGCCAAGGAATTCTGGGGAAGAGCTAGCAACAGAGCATCATTACCCATCATTCAAGATCAGCCGTCTCCAATGGGCCCTCAAGTGTGTCTTACCACCTTACTAAACTTTGAGGGTCATCTTGCAGATCTTCCTTCTTCTGCATCTTCAAATCTCCTACTAAGCTATCTGCCCAGCACCCCAGCTGGCCCCCCTCAATCACAGTAAATACTCTTGCCTCAGAGGAATAGTCATGACTTTTTCGAGAGCAGGGGTGTAATTTGGACACAGACCTGATGCAACATTCCTTTTCGGTAGTTGTACGGCCTTTTCTGGCTGTCGTCATGGCAACTGTCAACTCTCATGGCACTGGTGGGTGTGTGTTTAGCATGCTAATGTATTACAATGAGCATATAATGAGGCTCAGGGTCTACTGGAAGTCAAATCTTTCACCATCTTGGGCCTAGCTGGTTCTAACCAGTTCTTGTTTTGTTCTCTTTGCAGCTTCCTCCTGAAACTTAGATAAGAGTAGTTGGTTTCCATTTGAGGGAGAGGCAGAGGTATGATTCTGGGGCAACAGCCCTGGTAACACTTATGTACTATGTACTGTGCTAAATATGCCCTTTGATTCTCTCCACAAGCCCCCAAGACAGGCACATTCTCTAACTTTCAGATTAGTATATTGAGGCTTTGAGAAGTTAAAGCTGTCCCAGTTCATAGAGTTAACTAAATAATAGAGGTAGGATTCCAGGTCTTCACCTGCTATACACAAGGCAATTCATTTTCCCTCCTTGAGTCATATCTTAGTTATCTCAGTAAAGTAATTAGAATATTCTCAGGGAAACCATCTTGGATTTTGACATTCCCCTCCCTCCCTCCCAAATGGTTTCCATGCCTTGCATGTGTGTTTTATTTTTTTCCTACAAACTAGACTGTCTTGTCTAGGATAATGTGGGTCTCAATTCCACAGTCATTGTTTTTGTATTTCCAAGGAAACATTAAGAAATGTCTTCCCATTACATTTTCCTTTACAATTTAAGTAGGATAGACAAGCCAGAGCTTACAATCCCAGCTTTTTTTAGGAACTGAAGTCTCTACTGTGGTTCATTGAGTATCTATCAAGAGCTGGTTACTTCCAGCTCTTATTAAAAATATTCACAGCAACTTATTATTATTCCTTTTTCCCCTACTGAGGTAAGGGAGGCTCAGAGATGTTAAGTAATTTATTTAAGATCAAATAACCCACAAAAACAGATTCTAACCCAAGTCCCTTTGCAAATCTTGTGAAAGTTTCACTATCTCAGTGAATTCCCAAAGAAGGGCTTTATGAAACTCTTCCCCTCCCTCTACCTTCCATAAGAACTACTGATTCAGCATCATGGCTTGGTGGCTGGAATGTTTTTATTTCAATACCTTAGAAAATTTTATGTAGTCGGGTTGTATGGCATTTCGGAACCGCAGCCCTGCATTCTGCAACAGAGTTTCTTGAGGTGAAACCTTTAGGATTCCCTTTTAATAAGCACTCTACATCAAAGACTGTTTCAAATTATGTTAGATTCTGAATATATCTTCCCTTAATCTCCCTGTTATTCTTTTAGATAAATGGGGATGGCGGGGGGGAGAGGAGATGTAAGTAAAGTACAGGTAAGTTCCAAGTAAAGTATATTGTTCTTCCTGAACAAAGAACAAATGAATAATAAGTGTTGTGCAAAGTAAAAAACAAAAAAGTACACTTAAAGTGCATTTAAGAAGTACACATTTAAGATGTATATAATTTTTATAGTTCTGGCCCAGTGTATGTATTTGCCTCAGTGTGAATTCAGTGGAAGGAAGGTAGGAAGGAAGGGAGAAAGGGAGGGAAGACAGTGACCATATCACTTTAGAATTTAATTAGTTGACCAAAAAATGTAGAAGTAGGAGACTTGATGGGAAAGATAAAATGCAGAGGAAACAGAATAAGGAAGAGAGGAAATAAAAGACAAAAAAACTTATAATGAAGTTCTGACAAGCATCAGAAATGTAAGCAACTCTTCTTTGTCTTCTAATTATGTTATTTTTCGTTTTTTTTTTGTTTTGTTTTTAGTATTGTGTGTGTGTGTGTTTTACTTTTATTTTGAAAAGGTAGAATTTGCTCTGAATGTCAAGGCATTTCCAGCTCCTGCAAGAGACGGCAGTTGAATAGGTAGCAAAATATAGTCTCTATTATCCTCAGCAAAAAAAAAAGAAAAGTAAAAGAACCAAGAACCCTCTGGGGAATTTGCATACTAGTCAGACTCTGGTGGCTGCGGTGGGTGGCTCTGGCTGACAGGCAGCTCTATTCTTAGACGTCTGGGCTGAGGCACAGGGTAGCATGGAAACCGTTCACTGCTGTTCTAGGACCTTCCTCTAATCGGAGATTTTAATGGAGTCCACCTGTCAGATCAAATTTCCCAAACCTGCGCGAAAGGCAATTGTAATCAGACATGTCATTTCCTTCTGCTCACGGCAAATGTCCAAACAGTGTCCTTTCTATCAGTAAAGTACTAAAATGTAGTCTTTCTCTTCCATTAAGAGGATTGCTTTCTTTTTGAGGGCTCAGGGATTCTTCTTTTTTTGTTTTCTTCGCTGTCCTTTTTGTTCACAAAAGTGTATTACAAGTGAATGTGTTTTCCTCCAGGTTATAAAAAGTGCCTTTTTCCTTTGAGTAACAATGTTATGGGCCTGACTTTCTGGATGTGTGCCTCTTAAGTACAATCCAGTAGACATTAAGGATTAATTTAGTCAATTATAAAGCAAGAGTCTTTGGTACCTACTCCAACATATTTTCTACTTGAATAAATTCATAGCTTAAAAAGCCAAAAGATAGTGAGGTTGCCAGTAGGCTTTCTAATGATTGAAACTCAGTCTTTAAGATATATTTTTTTAATGTATCAGAATATTTATGTAAGTTTAAAAAATAGATTTCTCTTTAAGTTTTAGTAGACGTTCCTACACCCATGACTTCAGGGAAGCCCGCAGCTTGTCTGGCTTTGTTTTCGTTATCTGAAACTCTGCCTCAGAATTAGGGAAATACATGTAAAGCCACATTCAAGATGAGAATTCCCCAATACATCATTTTTGAGACCCTTTTACTCTTACTCTTTTAAATCCTGGACTATATAAGCAAAAACATATGTGAAGAAAGCAAATATGAAAGCTTTCTAGATGATTCTAAATTGGTGCTTATTGCTGTATCATTTTTTCATTCGACCATTAAAGACATGAACCTGAGGGAGTTAAAACAAAAGAGGTGGATACATTATAGAAGGCTAATTAATTTATAAATGAATGATATTAAATGTGAATTTTCCTGGACTCAGAGGGAAGCTTGGGGGAAACATAAAACTACCTTCAAAGGGAACAAAATGAGGAACAAATGTGATATTTGGACCTTAGGAAAATATGAAGGTCAAGTGTACATGAGATAGAGATATATGATATTGCTATTTGATTTTTCTATTTCAATGTGTACAGTTGTACTAAGTATTCATTTTCAAGAGCATCGTTTTTCTTTAAATAGATATTCCCTCTAGGAATTCAAATATGTAAATGAGTGGAAGTATACAGCTTCAGAAGGAAAATTGTTTTTAATAAAATGAAGACTGAGAAAAACTTGTAGAAATGTACTGAACCAATGGTTCCTGGATTTCGAGATTTCATATGCTCATAAAATTTCTGTCCTTAAAAAGGCACGCAGCATATAGGCTCTTAAAGGAAACAGCATTTTTTAAAAAATCAAGGACCTATACCTTTATGAAAAACTCTCTACGTTACTCTCTTTTAACTTTTTCATGAGCAGAAAGGGTAAAAAAATGTGACAGCCTAGCCAAATAGTAGTCCCTAAGCTAAACGTTTAAAATATGAACTACGTGGCTGACCAAAAAGTGTCAGTTATAAATGAAGCAAATTTTGCCTCCTTTTATAAGGATGCATAGAAAAGCTCGTCCGATTAATCCCACAAATATTAGTGGCACTGTTATTTGGTATATTCTTAAAATTATCTTCTAAGCATCTGATTTCCATTCTTGTATAAATTAGTTAAAAATAAAGATCAAAATAACTGCTGTTACTCTGGAAAATAGAAATCAAAAGAATGGAGATTAAGCTCATTAATCTTGAGACAAGAATTGGATAAAAACAAAATAGTAAATTCTCTAAATAGATTATTTTCCCATAAATGAAACTTGACTGAAATTGCTGTATGTCAAAGCTTTCTATATGTAAAGGAACAACATAAGACGGGTGTCCCAAAGCCAGCTCTGACACTGGACATCAGTTGATATGCTGAATGTTTCAATGAAGATGCTGTGTTTCGATATACCATGGTATGTCATTTAATGAAAATTAAGATTTCAGGATGCTTTATGAGAACAAAGTGTCTAGCTGCTGACACCTAATAAGTTTCCCAACTTAGGGCAGCTAAAGAATGTCTAGATCCCGTCAGTACCTGGCGGTTGACAGTATACACTGGACCTGGGTCTGACCCCACTGAAAGGAAAGACGCCTTCTAAGAATGGCAAATGGCATTCCTGGATGGTGGCCATGTGTGGCCTCTGCCTCAGTGGCCAGGGACAGGCTGAAGATGGCCTGCTCTTAGGGTTGAGTCCAGGTAGGATCACCATGGCACACCCCAGCTCTTGAGGACTTGGGTCCACCCCTATCATGCAGAGGTAGTGTCAGCTGCTGGACAGGACACCCAAGGTCAATGTGGACAAATTCATTTCAATTCCTATTAAGTTTCCTACCTGCAGTATGTCCATAGGCACTCAACAAGTGTTAGACCCTGGAACCCTTTCTTCTTCGTAAAGCAGACGTTAAACACGCATGAGGGAGTTAAGCCAGACATGCGGGGAGTCTCCAAATAAGTTGCCAGTTAAGCAAATTCTGTGCATTACCTTCACTTTATTTAACATCATTCATGAGAAGGGAGAGATCGAGGTTCCTCCAAAGTTAAAATGGATGCTCAACACTGTTCCTTCCTGACTGAGCCCATCACTCCCACACGCAAAACACGTTCTGCTGAATATACGATGTCAAACTAAGTTTTTCTTAACTGTGGTAAAATTAAATGTCATGAGCCACAGTTAGGTTAAAATTCTGATTTCAATATTTGGGGGATCACATTTCTGATACTTTTTAATTGCTGGAACACCTACTAGAGTTAGAAAAAAGAACAGCTCAGATTTTAATTCTCCCACAAAACAACTGTTAAGTGTAAATAAACTAGGAAAAATGCCTCCTTAGTTTCGTTTATCCCTAAACGGCAATTTATAGGGATAAACGCTAATCCAGGAGGCTGATTTGATTGCTCTAATCACCCAAAATCCTAGTGAATTTTTTTATTAAAAGATGAAGAGTGAATTTATATGACCTCCATCAAGCACATCTGTCTGCAAGAAATGCGTGGTATTTAATGAGTAACTATTTAAATGTCTTCCATGGTTCATAGAATCTGTTATCTCCCCACCACCACGACCAACCCACCCCTGAGCTATCTTACACCTGCTAGGACACACCAGTAATAATCTGGACATTCCTCTGCTATTTTTCTTACCTAAAACAGTTGCTTGGTGGTTAATGTGTTTACATATTTCTTGTTTGTTGTGCTTTCAAGCATTAAGAGTTCAAATTTATTTCAAGAAACAAGAACCAAAAGTGCCAAAAGTTGACCATAGATATGAATTAAACCCAACAGGTATATTAGCCTCGTATCCAGTTTCACCATTTCTTCTTCTCCAGTATTACCCACTGGCAACATCTCAGGTGTGGTACATACTAGACTACTGAGATGATAATTGGAGGGGACTTCTTTCTCCTTTTTTATTTAACCATGTGTAATGTAACCCGTTAAGAACCGAATAAGGTTCATCTTCATCCACTGTATCACTAGCGTCCATCTGAGAATTAATTCCAGTATATTGGCCCTTCACAAATTCTAAAGAAAATTTTCTAGGTTACAGGGTGAAACTGTATTTATTACTCTAGGTAATTACCACCCAATCCCACTCTCCCCAAAACCTGCCATTTAACTGATTCAATCATGAGAAATCTTTGTAGTGGCTACTAGTAAATTCAGCTTTAAGTGTTTTATAGTTGAGATTTGGTTTCTAATATCCAATCGGAAAGACCAAAATCACTACCAAGAGATTAGAGACAATTCCTTCTTTTCTTACGTTATAGAATTGATACGCGTGCCTGGCTGCTCTGTAAAAGCCACTGCTGACACCAGTTCTCCAACCCCTTCCCCATCTACAGAGAATATGAGCAAACTGAGGGTCACTATTCCAGCTCTGGGGGAGAAACCAAGGGACAGAGGTGACATCACATCTGTTGGTATATACCTGTCCATCCTATAAAACTGTCATCAGACATATATACAAACTATTAAATATTTCAGAAGTAAAAGGGGCTTTGCCTTAACCCTCCTGTAGGTAGAGCCTGCAGGTTGGATGTGACTTAAAAGCCATGAGTCATTAGTCAAGGCAAAATCTGAACAGGAATCCGGTCACTGTAAAGGCCAGTTCCATGCTTGCTTTCACTCCACTGCTATCTCATGGCCTGCTCACAACACTCAGGTCCCCTTTCTGGGCTCTATCATGACTACGGTCCATTAACAGATAAAACAATCTTCAGTGGCTTCACAACTTACATACATGTGATGTTTTTATAAGACCTTATTAATTCTCTTCTACCCAGCCTTCAAGTTCAAATCCATTTATTGTCTTTAATGTATTTTATTCAGAATATTTGTGACTTTTAAGTAAATTTTAAATTAAACACCCACATTTTTTAATAGGGTGTATCTCCATAGACATAGTAAGTCTTCAGTTTACCTTCTTCCAAGATTTACTGACACAGATCCAGCTAATTTTTGTTTGTTTGTTTGTTTTTTGCGGTACTCGGGCCTCTCACTGTTTTGGCCTCTCCCGTCGCGGAGCACAGGCTCCGGACGCGCAGGCCCAGCGGCCATGGCTCACGGGTCCAGCCGCTCCGCGGCATGTGGGATCCTCCCAGACTGGGGCACGAACCCGTGTCCCCTGCATCGGCAGGCGGACTCTCAACCACTGCGCCACCAGGGAAGCCCATCCTGCTAATTTTTTAAAAAGATAACACTGAGGATCCTGCTTTATACTTCTATCCAAATATACCCATGAAAATGCCCAATACATTGTTCTGTTCTCTACTGAGGCAATTACAGAGGAGGGGACAGCGTGCTGGTAGGAAAAGAAACCAGTAATCCTCGTGACTTCAGTTTAATTGTTTAACTTTATTACTGTTGCACCATTTATACAATTACATATAATTTCAATGCATCCATTTTACATTTTTTTGTTTTTTTTATTTTTATTTTTTTCCATTTTCCAATGAGTGGTGTGTTGGTGTCTGTGACACAGAATGGAAGAGAAAACTGTAACTGCAATGAACGCAGACTTTTTTTTTTTTTTTTTTTCATTTCCACTGACCAATAAACAGAACTACAGGTGCACCCAACCACGGACATGCATTAACTCGTCATGAGAAATCTAGGGAGGCTAAGTAGGATGAGAGAATGTTTGTTACTCCCAAAAAGACCTGGGAAGGAAGAATGGAGAATTGGCATTGAGATACATGTGGACAGGCTACGTGGGCTGTCTGAAAGTTGGCATTCATCCACAACATTAAAAAAATATCAAAATAAGAAAGGCTGTAAATGAAAAAGAACACAGAAAATACTGCTTTCATAAAGATCTGATTGCCTCGGCACAGGCCCTGCGGGCAGAATCGAACGCATCACTCCCAACTCCCCTTGCAGAAGACAAGATGCTCAGATCTTAGTGGCGGAGTGCATGTAACAGCAGTTCAGGTACAAAAGATGTACTGTACTTTCAGACATTGATCTTTCAAATCCAGGACTGATTGGTGGAGTTGACCGAAGGTATATTAGATATTTCCCCACAAAAATACTATTTGGATTCTCCCCCCCCCCTCCCTTGATGGGAACACATCCTTATTCTTGGGCAATACGTATCATTACTTCCAATCTGAAACAAGTTAGTATAGGAGAGAGAGAGACAGAGAGAGAGAGAGAGAGACAGAGAGAGAGACAGAGAGAGACAGAGAGACAGGTCGTCGTTAAGCGGTATTCTTTTTTTTCCATAGGCTGTCCTTGTTACTCTTTCACTGCTACGGTTTGATCAGAATTAGCTGCCGGGGTCTCGGCGGGTTTGACCTCGTCTGCGGGGGCTGCGGGGGCCTGGGCCTTGGGCGTGGAACTGGGTGCTTCCGTGGCTGCCGGGGTCTCCTTGGAGGATGGGGCAGCCTCAGTGCTGCTGGGTTTTGAGTCTGAAGCTGGGGCCCCGTCACTTTTCGTCTCCTGCGCGGCAGGCGCTGCGGAAGCCTCAGTCTTTGTGGGTTCCCCACCCTCCTTGCTCTTGTCATCCTTGCTGGGGGCCGCGGGCTCCGCCGCCTCGGGCTCCGAAGCTCTGGGGGCGTCGCCGCCCGCAGCGGGGCTCGCGGCGGCCGCTGGCTCCTGCGCAACATCCTTCGGGGGCTCGGGCTTCCCCTCGGCTCCCTCCAGCTGCTCGGGCTCTGCCTTCGGGGCGTCTTCCTTGGCCGCCTCTGTGTCTTTCTCGCCATCCTTGTCTTCGGGCTTGTTGGCAGCGTCCTGGGCATCCTTCTCTGGCTTCTCCTCCTTGCCGTCCTTCACCTCTGCGGTCTCCGCAGCCGCCTGGGTCTCATTCTCCTTCGGGGTTCCCTCCTCTTCCGTCCCGGCTCCTTCTGCCTTCTTGTCTTTGTCCTTGGCCTTCTCATCATTCACATTGTACCCCTTCTTCTTCTTGCTCAGCTTGCCTCCCATCTTGGAGTTCTGTAACGAAACATAACACAAAACGAGAAACAGTTACTCGTGGCTCTAGACCATATGTCTGTGTCCTCCCAAATTCATAGGCTGAAATCCTAACCCCCAGTGTGACCGTATTAGCAGGAGGGGCCTTTGGGAGTTGTGGGTGGAGACCTCATGGATGGGATCAGAGACCTCACAGAAGATACCCCACTACAGAGCTCTCTGGCCCCTTTCCCCACGTGCCCATGCAACCAGAAACCAGCCGTCTGCAATCACAAAGCAGGCCCTACCAGACACCAAATCTGCCTGCACCTTGGTCTGGGACTTCCCAGCCTGCAGAAGTGTGAGAAATAAATTTCTGTTGTTTACAAGCCACTCGGTCTATGGTAATTTGTTATAGCAGCCCCAATGGAGGAAGATGCTTGCTCTGTTTACAAAGTAAACAGTTCAGAACACTACTGAACTGTACACTTTAGAATGGAAAACATGGTAAATCTTATGCTACATGTATTTTGCCACAATTAAAAAAGGAGTCATAAAAAAAAAGTAAAGTGTCTAATCATAGTAAGCCAAGGACATACCAACCTGAGATCAAAGAATCAGTGATTAAAAGACTAAGCTTGTCAATTGTAAAGAGAAGTGGTGCAGTATTTGTTTCATCTGCT
This sequence comes from Monodon monoceros, assembly GCF_005190385.1. Classification (NCBI taxonomy): domain Eukaryota; kingdom Metazoa; phylum Chordata; class Mammalia; order Artiodactyla; family Monodontidae; genus Monodon; species Monodon monoceros. The sequence goes on along the minus strand of NW_021703768.1, from coordinate 15,595,413 downwards.
TTCCCATGTCCAGCTCAAACACCAAGTCTTGAAAAGAATGTCAGTGACAGCCATTTTAGGTCTATAGTAAAGCTAGTAAAAGGTGTCATAACTTGAAAACACTTTGCAAAGAAATGGCACAGCTGGAAAAATCACAAATTTCAAGAAAATAACCTCAAACTACAAACTCCTTTCAAACTCCATTATTCATATATATGTACATATATGCACACACATCTTCAAAGACCAAATGCAAGGAGGATTTAGTCTATCTCATTATTAAGAAGGACCCATTAAAGGAAAACTATCACTCAGAAAATGAAAAGCATGGTGTTGCCAGTTACATTTAGTTTGTTAGTTGTGTCATACTTGTATTCATTGCTTTTCAAGGTATTTTTGGCTTAAAAGAAAACAGTTCCATAGTAATATAAAAGTGTCCTTCATTATCAATTTCTTGATGAGAAGTCAAACTAGATATGCAACTTCAATGGTCATTAACAGCCTATTTCTTAACTCAAAGTTAAGTCTCCAACTTCCTGGAGGTTGACACTTTTATTCTATGAATATATTTGGATCCTGAATTTTTCTCCTCTGGTACTAAAGCATTAATCCAAATCAGTAATCAATTGTAAATTTAAAAATAATAAATTCAATCCAGAACCGTTGTCGGAGCTAAACAGGCACTCCATTTCTTTTTGTTCAAGTGTATTTTTATGGCATCATATATCAGTGGGAATCCACCGAAATGTTGCTCTTTAGAGGAAAATCTGTTGCTTTTCCTTGATGAAGCATGGCAGAAATTATATGGCAATATCCTCTTTAGTCCACACAAATAAGTCCAGGAGAGAAAGAGAGAGAAAAAGAGAGAGGACACATGCCTTGCCCTGTGCCCCATGTACCGGTGTACAGGAGACCTCTGGTTCTGTTCTAGTTCAGGGCTGTCTCCTGGCAGAATTATACTGTACTCTTTGACCAATCTTTTTGTTTTTTTTTCTTAAAGTATTTTCCATTTAGAACAGAAAATTTGCTGCTTATACATTCCATTCCTTGGAATCATGACTCAGGACAGTGGTAACCTACATTTATCTTATTTAGAAGCCGGGTGTTAGGTAGAAGAGTGCTATTCTTCAGTCAAAATTTGTCTCACCACTCTATACGTGAATCTCCTGTCCAAAACTGGGGAAGAAAATAAAAGGAACAAACCGAAGCATGATGAAAATACTGCTCCAATTCTCAAGGAAGGCCTTTATTACGTTATCAAAGTAAGAATTCCTCTTACACATTTCTTTCTAAAAAGAGAGTGGCTTTTGGTCATAACCTACTTCAGACATCCGACAGGCTCTATTTGACTTAATTTTTGGTTATTTCTCCCCCAGAAGTGGGAGCAAACATATATGGTAAAAATACTTTAAATGCACCTTTATCCTGTAAGCAATCACAAAACAATAGATGAAAATCTGAAGAAATAAACTGAAGCAGTATTTTAAATTACAGTTTATAACTCTTTCATTGAATTCTTAATTACCCAGTATGCATGAATGGTGCACATCAAAATGTCAGCTCTGATATTTCAAGATATTTTGGTACATTAGTTTAGAGCTAAGAAAGAGAAAACCTGACAGGCCTGCCTTTAGGATCTTCTCCCAATTCTATAATAGAAACCCATACACCAACTTAGAAATTATAGAATAGAAAACAAAGGATAAATGCAGTGTGTGTATGAACATAACACGAGTGCCCCTTTCTCACCCACAAGGCATGAAATTCTATACAGCTATTCCCAGAGGCTTAAAGTCATGTTGGTTTACAAACCTAAAATCTACTTTACTAAAATTGGTGTTCTGAAACACAGTTAGGGCCACTTTCTATTCTTTATTTCTGGGTAGGAAATGAAGGTACATAATCAAATTCTAAGTAAGAAAGTGTGTCTCCATTCCTGTTTGTCTTTCAACGTTAATAAACACTCCTACTTTTGCAAATTTTCTCATGTTAGTTATAGTGAGGTATCAGAGGGAGGTTTATAGAATCCACTAGAACCCTGGAAAAGCAGGGCAGTCTGGTTATTTCCCTAGACAATGTGGGTGAAAACCTTGCCAACAGCCAGGGATAAATTAAAATTATAACTTAAAATCTATTAACTGTTTCCAGGGGTCCAGCACAATCCTAATTCCAAACACATTACTAAACTATTTTATTTAATCTTCTCAACAGGACCATGAGGTCGTAAGTATACCATTAGTGCCCTCCTTTTACCCATATGGAAATTCTAACTAGCTGAGTTCATGCAGCAGTGTCATAAGCAAAAGGCCAAGCCAACAAAATTAGGTAAGGCAGGAGGGCACTGTCTAGGAGGTTACAGGGAACCCCACCAAGAAGTTGGCAAACGGGCAGAGCTCTTGTCTCAGGAATGGTACCCACCTTGGGTCACAAGTTTGGTGCAGATCTACGATGATTCAAAACTCAAGATGTTGACAAGATAAGAATGAAATTCAGAATTTCAGGTACCCTTTGCCCCTAAACTTTTTATCACCCCATTTGTCAATGGAGATTTGTATCAAATCCTTAAAAAATAAGGAGAGTGGTGGGCATATTATTTTAATTATTTCTCATTTCTATTACTTCTAATTTTGAAAGAAATGAGTTGGTATAGAAATTCAGAAGCTGGAACTTCTAAGTTTAAAAAAAGGGCAGTTAAACAAACAAAACAAAAACAACACGGCAACTAGTAATCCATGCTGGAAGACACTTAAACCCAAATCTAAGCTACAATGAAAGGGCTGGGACTACCTTTGCATTTCTCCACATTTGGGACATTCACTAGCCATAGAGTGACACAGCAAGAAAACTCATACCCAAGCTGATGCACTGGAACTAAGCTCTCCATGTTGATACAATAACCAAACAGTAAAGTTGATTTATTAGTTACAGCATCTCAAAGGAAAGCAAACTCCGGAGCTGTCCTTTGAAATTACGGAAGAATTCTAATTTACAAGGGCCAAAACTATTTGAAGACTGATGGCTTCAAATCGGCACAGAAAACAACTAACAACCAACAGCAAGAGAGAGGAACTTCACTGTGTTTAATCTGTAAAATGTTGGACAGGAATTATTTCATGGAGACTTTGCACATTGCATCATGGTAGATGTTGTTATGAATCCCATCTCCACAGCACACTGGCCCTGAATCCTTGGGCAAGTTACTTAACCTCATTGTCCTTTCATTTCCTGTACGATAAGAAAGGTCAATCTTAGGAAAATTTTATGTGAGGCATCAGTACAACGTTTGACATTTCATGGGCTTGCAATAAATGTTAGTTCCTTTCCCCATCATTTAGTTTTGCAATTCTTAGATAATTCTGTGCTTCTAAACCCCAAGAGAAAAGTAGAACACAGGTTCCACACCCACAAACACACACAAGTTCTGGAATCAGGAATTAGAAGCACTGTAATTAAAACATTTAAAAAATATTTTTAAATGGCATCAAGAAGATTTTTGGTAATTGTGTTCCAAGCATGCTCCTGCTGACTGGATATATGTGGAAAAGAAGTTTGTACAGTTATCTGTTGTCACCATACTACCACCATACTGCTAATATTAAAATCAGTCTACTTCTTTGATTTGAATCTTTTATGTACTTAAGATTCTCGAGGTTACACAGGTCTTTTAAAAATATAAACAGTCTCTTATACCAAGAAATCATTTTCCAGACAGAAGTAAAAATTATAGATCAGTCATCAAATCTAACTCCTCCCAATTTGATCTGATACTGGAGTGATCATAGAAGAAATATCATTTCATCTTCCCACTACCTCTCTATCACCTGGTCCAAGGAAACAAGAAAAAAAGTCCCTTTCAGTCATCAGGATGAAAAGAGAGCCCAAATTCTTCAATTAAGACTCATTTACTGACTCACATTACATACATACGTGAAAGACAAAAAGAAAATTGATCTACACTTTATCTTGGCTAATAAGCTAAACATAGAATGTCTATGAGGGAAAGTAACAGTCAAATGTCACCACCTTTTTTTTTTTTTTTAAATTTTCCACAGATGACATTTTTCTTGTATAAAGTCCCAAATCATTTAATATTTTTTAGGCACTAACAAACAGTGTTCTAAATCTCCCACAGCTGTCTTGTGACTTATTCCCCCCATCTTATAAAAGTGAGCCTCTATCTAGTTAATTAATCCCACTTGGCTATAAACAAATAGTCCAGAAGAATTAAAATTCTGCTTTTTGGTGAAGAGAGAAAGTGACATTCTAGCACTGTTATGTGATCAAAGCAACCTGGGACGGTAGGTGGGAAAACAGGAGAAAGTGAAAGTGAAAGTGTGAAAGTTACAGAGAAGATCAGTGGCAGTTATGGGGCCCCCAAGCCCAGTTCTCCTTTGCCTACACCTCTCGTCAGGGTCCCAGAAAGAGATGGCATCCATGTGATAAATTCCTAGTTAGACAGGCTAGGTAAGGTGAGGAATTTTTTGTCCTCGGAAATAAGTAAATGAAGTAAATAATAAGTGGCCTAAATATTAGATTTTAATTTTTTCTCCAAAGCAAATACGTGGAGGATTTTGTTGAGTCTTAGAGCTAACAAGTATTTCTTTTCTTGTAAAAGGAAATCCTGTTTACAAGCTAACGTTCAGCTACCAAGTTGAATACAAATATAGATCTATAAGAAAAAAATATATGATCCTACATATTGCCACCCTAGCAAAACTAAAATTAAAAAAAATTTTCTTTGGGGGGTTCTGGGCAAGAAATAATTTGAAATGCTATGCTGTAATAAAGATACTTTAATAGACAAGATAATCACCTCTACGGAGCTCTTCAAATTCTTTGTTCCTTTCACTCCAGGAAGCCTGTCAGGGAACACGGAAGATGGTCCTTAGCCATTCAAATCAGCTAAGTTGTGTTTATTTTGTACACACAATCCCAGGACACACTGGGCAAAATCACCTCTGTAGAAGCTGAATTATCATGGGGTTTCACTAAACAACCACCATTCTTGCAAATTCTAATATGATCAACTCAGCTAGTACTTTCCTAATATGCACCTGACTGTTTTTCTCACCTTGAAATAAACCTATCTATCAGCATAGGCTACTGAATTAAAACTTAGTCTTTCATTTTGAGAAAATAAAGGTAGACAGGCAGAGGACAAAATGTCATTTAGAAAAAATTAAATTATAAATATTTTCTGTACGACTCATGTCAAAAACAAGCCACCTAGCACTCACTCAGTATGAAGTTTGCTAAACATAGCATGCACATTGAGTGCTGGTCCCAGCTGTCAATAATTTGCTATAAAACTCTGAGCAAGTCACTTCCCCCTCTGGGTCTCAAATTTCCCATTCAGTAAAATGAAGATATTTAGTTTATTCTTTTTCTGAAAAAAAAAAAAGTGTATATTATGGATGCTTATAGCACTAAACAATAAGGTATGTGTGAGAAAATGTGCTGTGATCAATGCTATGGTCTGAATGTTTGTGTCTCCCCAGAATTCATATCCTGAAACCTAACCTCCAAGGTTATGGTATTAGGAACTGGGACCTTTGGAAGGTGATTAGGTCATGAGGTGGACTCCTCATGAATGGGATTAGTGCCCTTATAAAAGGGACCCCCATAGAGCTTTCTGGCCCCTTACAGTATATGAGGATACAGCAAGAAGATGGCAGTCTACAACACAGAAAAGGGCCTTCACCAGAACCCAACCATACTGGCACCCTGATCTTGAAGTTCTACAGCCTCCAGAATTATGAGAAATAAATTTCTATTGTTTATAAGCCACCAGGGTATAATACTTTTTTAGAGCAGCCCAAATGGATGAAGACAATCAATAAAGTTCTATACTCCTGTCAATTATTACCATAAACACACCATCTTTCACCCTGAAAATCAAATTGACAACCAGTTGGTTTATTGGTATGATTGGATTTCTTTATACATAATTTTAACATGTGTGAAGCTTGTTAAAAATCAGAAATAAAAATTTGTAAAACAACATCCAAATGTTTATCAAATACCAGACTTTTTAATGTTTTCAATTACGTTTAGGAAATGTTTTCAGGATACTGTGTCAGTTCTGTAAGTAATGAATGGGAATGGAACTGAAGACATCTTAGATGAAGATATCAGTGCTAGAAAAATTCTGTTTCATTAGCTTTGCTTATGCAGAACTACTTCATAGCATTGTGTTTATAGAAGATGCTCAGTTGTTTCCACTTTACTTCCTTTTGATGGGTAACCTACCAATGACTGGTGGTTCTGCTTGGCAAGATTTGCTCTATGCCCAAAACAATCAAATGCTAACCATTTTCCTTTTTATGCAATGCTTAAAGTATTTTTGGCGTTCAGTGTATGGAAATGTTGAGAAAAATCAAGTAGGAAGAGTTTTTAGGTCTAAATTTCTACAATATATCCACCTAACCCTCTTAAAAAAAAAAAAAAAAAAGTCAGGGACTTCTAACTTAAATAGAAAACAGTAACATAAGATGATTACCAAGCCTGGAAAGCCAAATTAAAACAATTTCCTTTTCCCACCATTTAAATATATAAGTTCAGTAATCTAAGACTAAGTAATTATGTTTATAGAAGATACTCAGTTGTTTCCACTTTGCTTCCTTTTGATGGGTAACCTACCAACCACTGGTGGTTCTGCTTGGCAAGATTTGCTCTATGCCCAAATTTTCTGTTTCCTATATATAAAAACCAGTTATGAAACATAAACTGGTGCAATGTAGATATTATTTTCTTGCCCTCACCATCTCCACTGCCTCATCCAGAATTAGTTGATATTGTGAACAGTGTTTGCAAATCTTTCGGGAACACACGTTCAATGCAAATGCAAGGCTTGACTTTTTTCTAAAGCAAGATTTGCCATTTCATAGGACACTAACACTGAGCACTTAGTCATGTGTGACCTCCCAACAGGGTGTATTTTGTCTGCCAGAAACCAGCTTTCACCTCCTTGCTACTGTTGAGAAAAATTATCTAAGTAGAGGCTGGATTCACTTGCTTCTCAATAAATGCTAAAATTCTCAAGTTCCTAACTAGAGACTCCTTTGTCCTCCAAAGTTCGCAAAGCATCTTTAAAGTATGAAGGGTAATTTTATTTATACCTAGGTTAATCTTCTCATGGAAAAAAAATATGATAAAGTATCTTGAATTTTACAAAGAAAGTGGATTAAATTCCTGAGCAAGAATAAGTGTTAAGATTGTCCGATACCACAAAAATGGTCTCAATTTTGCCAAAGTTGAAGGTTTTAGCTGTGGAGCCATTCCCTTTTCCTTCCTTCAACAAGTCTGAAGAGGTGAACACATAAGCAAACACTATTATCACCAATCATTTATACCATTTACTTTGGAAGGAACCATTTTTGTTTTGTTTTGAATTGAGCCCAGAAAATGGAATATTTCTTCTGAGAAAAAAAAATGTTCACTTGTTCATAAAGGCTTGTATCTTTTCATGGATTCTCTTGTATGTTCAGAACCTGATTAAATAGTTTTATCTAAGAAATCACTCATGAATTGCTTATTTCCAAAGTCAAGGGGTAATTCATTTCTACATCGATTGTATTGGAAAGCTACACCAAACAAAACTAGGACATAGAACCATTTTTACAGAGCTGTTAGAATGCAACATAGAAGATTTTGTTTGGAGTTTATCATACGTTGGGAAAGAGGTCCAGGCCAGCTATAGGTTTTTAATACCAACAGCTTTGCTCTGGGAATATCAGCATGAGGTCAAGGTGGCTTTTAACACAGTAAGGGCAAAGATGCATTACCCACACATACAAGAGAGAGGGAGAGAGTCTGGAGAAAGAGTAAGTTTCTCATTTTGAATAGTCTCTCTTCACCCTCCCTATTCTGCTTCTGAATATCTACTCCTCCACTGGAACCAATCTTTTTCTGCATTTTAACTTATAGAAACTGAAGCCAAATATTCGATCCCATAAGCTTCTCTAGCAGGACACCTTCAGAGGCAAGACAAAAGTATCCAGCAGTAAAAGATTTAAACCTTGACTCCATTCTGCACTAAAGGTAAAGCAATGGTATTAGGAATAGAAGCCCATTGGAACAGCTTTCCTGTTCCCCAGTGTTAAGAAAGGAGCCAATTAGCAGACTGGGGTGAGTGGACCCATGGAGCTGATCTGGTCCTCACTAGTCTCTATAGAAGACAGTTCTGCCCCTTTCAGTGACTGAGGCTCTCCAGCTACCAAGTGAAAACACACAGCTCAGTCCCTCTCCCCATATATTCCTTTGGTTTCGGTTAAGACAGCTGCCAGTGTTTTAAGACACAGGCACAACCCTACCTACCAGGATAGAATCTAATCAAAATTTTAGCCGTTCTGGAAGTTGTTCTTATGGCTTTCCAATAAAATGTGAGGTTTCTGGGAGCTATCATTTACTGTTTCCTTTCTTTAGTCTTTGAAATAAAATACGTGCTAAGTAGTCTGGTTGAGTGCAAGTGAGGGAGAAGGGGGAAGTGTTGGGTCAAAAGGAGTTTTGAGTAGGAGAAACAACAAGAGAACTGTCATCACCAACTTTAAAATTTCAGTCCTTTGAGGGAGGTCTAAGTAATAGCACACCATCAGGCATCCTAGAAGAGTCCCTCTAGAGAGCTGCATTATCGAAAGAGCTTTCAAGAACCATTCTGCTAGCAAGCAAAATTATTGGTAATTAAATGTTAGTGTTTATCTCAGCCCATGTACTGAATTTTAGATGTGCAGATGACCACCGTTTGTGACTGCTGAATTTTCATTTAGGTAGCACTTTGTTGGTTATATCCATTAATTAAAGCTTCCCACATCTTCAGATAAAAAAATGCAAGCCCCAATTATAGCACTGACTCTCTTCAGAAAATGCAACCTTGCATAATGACACAGTTTCCAGGCATTAACTACCCCCAAACCACGGGGATTACATGCAACTGTATTCTTCCTACAATTAGTACGTATTCCATGACATCTCCCAATTCCATTTCTCATTTGCATACTTCTACATTTTTGCTACTCTGTCAATGAACAATAATGCAATTCTGTGACAATGAAAATCACTGGCATACGTTAACTGGTGTATAAAACAAAACAAGAAAATGACTGATAATAGTATTTCTCCATATGGTCTGAAAGTTACTACATTATGACTTCCGAGGCTATTCCTATTTCTATCTTCTCTCTCTACACTAATATCTAGGCATTTTCCATATAGGACAGTTTGAATCATACAAAGGTCCCATCCGTTGCCAAGTTCCTATTTTGAAAATACAAATTTGGATTAATTAACCATGTCATCTAGAACCAGGAGACTAAAGTTCTTAAGGATAATGTCAAACAGATTACAAGTCTATAGACTCCAAGTCTATAGCAAAACCCAACATGAATATGCAACAGTATGTGTCAGAGACTGAAGTGTTATTTCTGGTTTGATTGCTGCTTCACGGTGTGATCAAGACAAGAAACAGTCTCCTTTTGATTCTGTTTCCATCTGTGAGGCAGATATATCTTCTTCTGATTATAAGATGGATACAGAATCAGAAAGAGACTGTTTCTTGCCTTGATAACATATGAAAACGAATCAATGTTTCCTGACAAAGTTAAACATGTGACCATAGCACATTAACTGTGTCACTCTGCAAATTCAAGGCTGCAAAGGTTCAACAGGTTTAAATACAAGATAATCCATTACTGATTTGTTTAAAGTAACATACAAAGTTAGAACTGACTCGTAAGTTGCATCTGCAGACAAACATCACCAGACATGTTGGCTTTACAATGACTCAGGCTGAAAGAATCCAACTTGTCGGTCAAACCTAGCTGAAGCAAATGTTGGGAAAAGAGAAAGGAAAAAAAATTTTTTTTTACCTTAAGGAAAGAATTTACAAAGTATGGAGAAACACAACAAATTCAAAATACGTTTTCAGTAAGAATACAGCGAAAAAAATCTAAAACATATGGTTGGTTATGTCCAACAATTTCTATTTTCAACAAACAACTGTCCCTTTTCTTTCAAATACCAAAACTTCTATTCTAAAAGAGGAAAATGAAATAAAGATAATGTAGCCTATGTGTATTTTTGGTATTCCCATCAGGATGTACTTTGTCATAATGATTTGCTCTCAGGTTTTATCAATGCCTGGTGATAATTTCTATTGTTGGAATTACTGTTGTCAGTATCTGATTCAGTGAAAGCTTCCATTCAGCAATTGTAACATCACCAACATTAAGGGTATCAGAACGTCCTCTGCGGAGAGGGACTATAGTAAGAGCTGTCAACCCATGTCGAAATTTCTAACGCCAACCTATTAAATACAAGAGTAAAATTTTAAAGAAAACATTTTCAAGATAATTTATTTCCTTGTCACAATAAATATGTTCAACTTTGTAAAAATGTACTGTAAAATGTGCAGGAACTATTTGAAAAACACACAGATACACATACACTGCTACAACTCAATTTTCCCAAAGAGGTGGTTAGGATCAGTTAGAGCTACACAGTCAGAAAGTCCTCCTATAGAAAAGGAAATTAATCACGAGTGACACTTCCATTATTCTCCTTCATGAAGTTCAGGTCAGCCCTACAGAGCATCCTCAAAGTATCTTTGGGGATCTCTCATCAAAAATTCAAAACACAGAATAGTCTCAAGACCTTCAAATCTTCAGAAATTATTTTAGGAAAAAATCGACTTGATCTTTAGTAGGAAAAGAAAATTTTTTTGAAGTTAGGTAAGATATGAGAACATATGAGAGCAAAAAGCCTACTCTAATCTAAGTTAAGACAGAGACAAGTAAGTTAAGCCTCATAAGAGAGCAAAAAATAACAGTTTTCCCAGAAGAGATGACCTTTAGTTGGACTCAGGAGATGAGAAAAGTTTTATAGACAAGGTGGAGTTTGAGAGAGTAGAAATATCAAAAGTACTTAAACACATAGAACTTACTCTGTCTAGAACTGTCTTACTATTTAATCTTTACATATATTAACCCATTAACTGTCTCATCAATCCTACAAGGAAGAAATTATTACTACTTCCACTTTACCATGAGGAAACTAAGGCATGTTGGAGCCAAATAACTTACCCAAGATCATATACTAGTAGTCTGGAGATGTGGTGTGAACCCACGCACTCTGGCTCTGGAGTGAGGTCTCTTAACCATCATGATAAACTGTCTTGAAAGATGACTAAGCTACCTTTAGATCAAGATAGGGAAGTAGGAAGTATTTATGTTAGAGCAAACCAACAGAAGAATCCAGTCGAGTATGAGAACAATCTTATTTATATTTAGGAGCTCGGTGAGAAAGAACTCATCTACCTGGAGGGAGGTATGGTGGAATATAATCTATCAAGGTTGCCTAATCGAATGTTTGAATTTAGGTGGCAGAAAGCAGAAAACCAGCTTTCTTCCAGAAAGGGAAAAAAATAAATATGTTTCAGAAATCAACAGAGAATTTTAGGAAGCAGCTTGGAGGAGTTATATTCTGCTACAAAAAGATGAAAAAAGAAACAAGAACAGGAATCGTGCGACTTGATCTTGTGATGAGTTGTTAACTACTGACCCTGGAGTGACTCAGGTTGAGGAGTGAAGACACATGCCTCCTTGGAAAGGCTCAAAGAACGCATGAGGAGCCAGAAAAGATAGCCACAAAGGCCCACACTGAAGAGCGTGAGTGAAGTAAAAGCAATGTCAAGGCAAGAATTTGCAACTTTGTCAAGACTGAGTTTTGTCTATTTGTTTATAAGCAGTCGGAAGACTGAAAATATATACGGGAAGATGGGATGAGACTAAGAATAAAGAGAGAAACGAAAGTGGAAAGACAAAGGAGAAATAATTGATAAGGCAAGGTTCCGGAAGACTCAGAAAGGTCAGTCAAGATTAAGCTTGGTAAGGGAGGACCCTTAACTATACAGGGGGCAAGAGAGGAGAGGAGTGAAATGAATTCCAAATCCAGTGGTTTTCCCAGCCTGGCCACTGGCATCTCTGTCTTTCAAGTGCACGCAGTCAAATCTGAATGATTCCAGACCAAAGACTCAATAAGGTCTCTCTAGAGTAAATGTTTGATCATGTGTCTTTGAAACAGTCATTTACCTTTTGGTACTTTATCTTCTCAGTTCTTTCATATAACGGTGAGGATTTCTCAAGTACTGGGAGGAAAAGGACAGACATTTCATCAACCAAAATGCTTTAAAATGCTAAAGAATTAACATAGTGACCACTAAACCAGGAGAGGTCTTATTGTGAAAGAATTTAATGTGCAAAGTAAAGCAAATAGGCTTAGTGCATTATGAAGGGGTTTAAGAGTTTCTTAGATAAGAAATGCATAGCTGATATCTAGACCTGTATTCATACAGTATTCATGTATGAATTTTTCAAATTCTTTTCCCATTTAGGTTATTACAGAGTATTAAGCAGAATTCCCTGTGCTATACAGTAAGACCTTGTTGGTTATCTATTTTAAATATAACAGTGTATACAAGGGACATTAATTCTTAAGAACTTCATTGCTACCCTTATCCTTTCCTTATTATGCAACCTAGTCTTGGTTTTAGATAAGCCTCCATCTTTGGTTATTTACCTGTATCATCATTGCTTAACCCTTTTATACTGTGATTGTGCCGGAAGTTTTAGCAGTAAAATAGATCTGACCCCACTTCAACATCGACCTGAAGTCTAACTTCAGATTTATTCAACGTAAATATAATGACCTCAGAACAAAGATTTTGTTTTTAGTATTGGTAAAGCACAACGGGTACTCGGTAAGTAGTACGGGCTCACTATCCACTGAAACATGCAATTTTCAAGTTTTATAACTTGAAAGAGTTATAAAACTCAGAAGATGAAAGTCTATACAACCATATAAATTGAGTTATGTAAACTCTGCTTTCACTTAGCAGTAGAAATAAGTATGCTAAATTAGAACTGAAATGTCCATTCCATTCAATGACACATGGCCGAATTCCAGGGATCATCCATGATGGCAAACTCGAAAGCACTAGAACCCATCACATAATCAAAACAAGAATACACAGAAATCACTACAATAATATTGACAAGACATTCTTCTTTTAGGTTACTATGTGCATATCGTAGGGACCAGTTCTTCAAAGTGTATCTCCTAATTGAGTCTACAAGTTTTGAGCATAAAACTCTGAATTGACGCTGCTGTTATAAATATGACAGATGACAGTTAAGCCTGTCTTGGAATATAAAGGTTAACTAAATGCAGACCTCACACAGAGGGGTTTTTCCCCCGCTTTTAAAATATCCTGCCACATGCAGCAAACACTATCAGAAAACATGTATTATTCATCCTCATCAATAGTCTCATATGCGTTTAGAGTCTACTGTACATTCACATCGTTATTTATTTGCACTTAACGGGTAAGGTGGCCCTTTCCAAAGCCCTGGTTGCAGCATCCTAACATATGACTTTATATGAATCACCTGGTCTTTGATTCAATAAAGCTACTAAGTGAACCACAACCAGCCCGGGAAATTCAAGCCTCTGATATCACTTCTGAACCTTTTCTCTCTTCCACAGAGTCAGGAAACTATCATGTCTTATCACCACAACTAATTTTGAATTCTCGAAACAGAGTTAAAATAAACCACAGGGAAAAAAAAACTTACAGGAGCTGAGATATTTTTGCTACTTATTAATGGACTAGACAGACCATCATGGGCTCTGGGGCCATAACAGGTTTGCTCAGTGTAGCTCACTTGACAAAGACAGGCTGGTGGCCAAGGAGACGGGGAGGCGGCCCACTTACACCAAGAGGAGTTGCAATTTTACTTCTAGTAATTTCTATATCCAATCATCAAGGGAGGTTCACACTTTCTATGATTGTCTGAAATCGTGATATATTGACATTTTAATGTGTCTTTCCCGCCCCCCACCCCTCCCCGGCACCAACAGCAAATGCAACACTTCCAGTCCTAAAACTATTGCATATTTTAATCATTTTTGATGACAACCTTTCCAAAATTCTTCATACGTGTCCTTGATTTTTAAACAAAGAATTTGCTTTTTTCTTGGTGCTGTGCTTAGCACAAATAAGGATTCAGTAAATGTATGCTGAATTAAAAAACAATGCATTAAATCCACAGGCAGAAAGTATGTGCTATGTCTATCTTCAAGAGGCTCCTACAATGTTGAGTTTAAGCAACACAGTGTAACATTTAATGTCCTTTGTCATCCAGCCTCTCCTTACAAATCAAGTTTATCTCTCAAAACTTCTCAACCAAACACTCTGTCCCAAGCTGTCCATGTTCACACTCCCTGCCACACTTCTGCCTTCTTCAAATTTGAGCATCTTAGCTACTTAATGAAGCATTGAGCAATGAAGAGACATTGAAGGTTTGAGTCCCAGAGAGCTGTGGGATTAAAAACATAACGGAGGGGTATTTCTTCCCAACCATGGAACTCCTGAAGAAAAAAGACTGCCTTTCATCCCCAGACCTGGCATGTGGCAAAAACGCAATACATAGCTTTTCAAGTAATGACTGAATGGTAATGAATTCTAACTGAAGCTACCGGAATTCAATACCAATTTGTTCCTTATTCATTACGTCATTTGGAGCAAAGTCACTCAAATTTTCTCTTTTGTTGATATTTCAATGTAATGTGTCAAATAGAAGTAGTGAGATGTGTGTATATAGGAATCACCCGAGGAGCCTGTTAAAAATCTAGATCTGCGGTCTCGTTACAGAGGTTAATTAGCGGGTCCAGAGTGCATCCTGAGAATCTATTTTTCAGCAAGCTGACCAGGTACAGCCAGAGTTGGTGGCTCAGAGCCACTGGCTGAGAAATACAGATACATGGAGTTTGAAGTGACATTGAGTCAGTTAATGATTTTTCATCATCTGTAAAAACTGAAACATGAAAATCTCCCAAACCAGTGTGATTGCTGGTGGTTACAAAGCTAAAAACAAGCATGGCAGAACGCCTAGCTGGGTCTAACCTGCAGATAGGGGTGGACAGAATGAGGTGGTGTCAGCCCCAATGAAATCTCATCAACTACTGAGAGCCATTTTGTCTCTGGGTGCTCTTTGCTACCAGAATCACAAATAAGTTAGAATTGCCAGGGCTTATTCTCCTTCCCCCAAGCTCCCCAGCATCCAGTTGTCCCACCACCCGTCTACCCTCCTCTCCAGCACTCTCCCACCTAAGCCCCTCCTTAATGCCATTGTTCAGCCGCAGAAGGGGCACCGCACAAGCAGCCCACCTAGAAGAGCAAGGTTCCTGACCGAAGAGCAGTTTTATCAGCTGCAGAGAAGCCCCTGTGCCTACACCAGGCTGTGTGCAGTCCTTTGTTACCCCAGCAACTTCTGTCACCGGTGGGGGAAACACAGCACGGTGGATGTTCAGCTCTGTAAGCTCCTTTCTTACATAATGTGAGGCTTCAATTGTTGTTCAACGTTTACAGTCTGCCCTGTTGAGACAGTACTGTTTACAGAAGCATCCATTTTATGTAATTAGAGTTCACGTTTCAGAAAACAGGTTTTCCTCTTTTCATTTCAAATGGAACTTTGACGGCTTGCCATGAGTTTTGAGTCCTGATCCAGTATAGGAGAAAGCCTATGGGCAATGGGGTCAGCAGGCCAAGTTCAGCTATGTGAACTTAGGCAGGAACGTTAACCTCAGCACACTCAACCTCACCCTTAAAAAAAAAGAAAAAAGAGGGAGAGGAGGTTATCAATAGCATTTAAATGGAGCATTTGCAGGAAAGAACATAGTTCAGCTAAAGACACACAGTAGGTATTCAGTAAATTTTTGTTTACTCCTTTACCTAAGACCATGTCTCAGTTCTGTTAATATGTAATAGGGAGTAATCTTGAATTTCAAGATTAAGTAAAACAGAGGTGGAAAAAATTACTGTGTTCAAAACAGGCAAACAAATGGAAATTGATACAATTATAATCAAAATAATAATCACAGGCTTCCCTGGTGGCGCAGTGGTTGAGAGTCCGCCTGCCAATGCAGGGGACGCAGGTTCGTGCCCCGGTCCGGGAAGATCCCACATGCCGCGGAGCGGCTGGGCCCGTGAGCCATGGCCGCTGAGCCTGCGCGTCCGGAGCCTGTGCTCCGCAACGGGAGAGGCCACAGCAGTGAGAGGCCCGTGTACTGCAAATAATAATAATAATAATAATAATAATTACTTTCATTAACATTTAAATTCTAGATTAAAGCCTGCAATATCCATTATATAATCTGTAGATTTTAAAAGCAGTGTTACCTAAGGGGCAAAATCTTACAACGATGAGAACAGAGGTTGGTTTGGGACACGAGTCCGTCTTCTCCCCAGGTTGCCGGCCTCCTAAATAAAGCAATCTTTCCTTTCAAACCAACACTCTCCACTGTTGGCTTTCAAGCAGTGGGCAGCTGAACCTGAGTTTGGTAACACTGGGAAAAGATGAATGCCAACCAGGAATGGCAAAAGGACTGAGTGAGCCCAGCATACACAAGAAAATGCCCCAGGGAAAATCAAAAAGGGACAATGGGCCTTAAAATGTGCTTTAAAGCGACCTTCTGAAAGGGAGGGTTTTTTTCTAAATCTATTTCCATCCTATTTGCTTTTGATTGACAGGCTGTGGGGAAGAGCCATGCTCAATATCCTGTTTTACCAATTTCACCTGTTTGGAGTTCATAATAGTTTTAAGATGGAAATATCAATAAACCTTCTCCCTAGGAATATTTTATTCTTCACCTACAGCTATAAAATATTACACTTAAACATTTTAAAGTAAGAAAAGAATGACCAGATATCCTTCCTCAATTTTAGCAAAAAGAAAGAATTCAGGCAAGAAGCCAGCCACTTCTCTCTTTTTTCCTACAGGCTTAGAAAAGCAAGTTAAGAAAAGCCAATTGCCCGAATCCACGAGCATTTTTCTTGGAATTCAGGGGGCACTAGGGAATGTGGCATTGCATTCTGAGCCACGCCAGCATCACGCTGGTACTCAGCCTGCTGACCAAGTGCTAAATACCATCCCAACATGTGGAACTGAAAACAGGGCACCCATTTCATGCCTCAGTGGAGTCCCTCTTGAGCTGCTCAAGCCACACAGTAACTCATCTAAGGCACTCTCCTTTGAAAAGGAGCTAACGCCATTCCTTGTACATGTTTTGTGAACCTGAATCTTTACAAATATCTGTTAAACTTGAGCTTGCGTCTCACCATAGCCACTACTGGCTGCTCATGTTAAACAAGCCACTTTTAATTCCCCAGGGCTTGGTTATTTCAGTTGTCATATAAATGACTAGAACTATATACCTTAAGTCTATATTTTTTTATCTTTACATAAATGTGCTGTAATAATGCACATATTTAATTAGATTATGCTGAGCACTCAAATCCATTAATGCATTTATTTCAGAAATGTCACTAACGTCCAAGCTCTGTGCTGGATGCCCAAGGGAAAAACAAGGTCAACTCAGACAGCCCATAGATCTTTCAAGTCTAGGTTATAGGAAAATTATGCCTCTTAAAAAGATCTAAGGTAACAGCAAATGCTAGCTCGTGGGCTGGATTCTGACGGTATGGCTTAAACTATTTTAACAAGTACACTACAACAGAAAGACAATTTATTTTGCAAAAGTTAGAGCAGAAAATACATAGGCAGGGGCCCATATCTCATTAGGCTTTCTTTGGGATGTCCTTCAAATTTTGTTCTGCACCGAGATGCGGACCAAGGTTGGAGCTGCTGAAAGAGGAGTGCTGAAAGGGGTGGAAAGGAATGCTGCTACCAGACAAACGAGAGGAAAGGAACACCTCAAGAGTGACTCAGTCAGTCATAAATTTCTTCTGACCAGTAGACCAAGGGTCCTACCTGTGCACTCAACCCATGTCTCCTGTGTGTGAGTGTCTGCAGCTCACTGTCTGTAAATGTACTCTGATCTGAGGACATTGCTAAATGGAATGTGCCAGTGACAGCGTGAGTCTTAAGCAATCCTGGAGTTGTGACAGATACATTTGATGAGGGGTGTACTGTCTTAATAAAAAAGTCAGAGGCAAACATAGTGTCCATTGAAAACAGAAGGTGGAGGTGATAGAGAAGATGTATTTAACGTGACAAAGTTTATCTGACTTATACAGGCAGGAAAAACTAAACCTCAGTAAAGATCCCGAGGGTTCTAGTACTCATTCCCACCACCAACCTTGCGCTCCCACAACTTCCTACCCTGTAATACCTTCAGGGTAGTGGGTAACAAATTACAGCATTTCCTGATTGACGCTAGGCATCAGTGTGGGGCAAGAGATTTCAAAACACACACCAGCCTTAGACTGGCACAGGTACCACAGATGCCATACCACTCTTCAGGTGTACAGAGAGTATAGAATCAAAGCTTGGTAGGTAACACTAGGCTATGACTCATGAGTCTTTTAATGGGAAAATCCTAGTGAACCTATTATAGTATTAAGTGGGTAAATTATTCTACTATATCATTACCAGGAGACCTAAAATAGATTAACTTGAACCAAAGGGAAGGAAAATCTTTGTTAGAACGGCATCCTCTAGCCCTTGAGACTGTCCACCCGTCCCCGCCATTTCTGGGCCTACAAGGTTTTCCTTGAAATAAAGGGCTTGGGTCTGCCCTGGTGGCGCAGTGGTTGAGAGTCCGCCTGCCGATGCAGGGGACACGGGTTCGTGCCCCGGTCCGGGAAGATCCCACATGCCGCGGAGCGGCTGGGCCCGTGAGCCATGGCCGCTGAGCCTGTGCGTCCGGAGCCTGTGCTCCGCAACGGGAGAGGCCACAACAGTGAGAGGCCCGCGTAACGCAAAAAAAAAAATTAATTAATTAATTAAAAAAATAAAGGGCTTGAGCGATTTCATCTCTAAAATGTCATGTGTATAAAACACTATTACAATAAATACCAATATAGAAAAATTTGCATGTCCCAAACTGTTTACTTGTTTGCAAAAATGGGCGCAAATAAGTACATAAATAAACGTTGCTGGTTAGAATAAATTATCATGTAACATGAAGAAAAATCAAAGCTATACCTTTAGTCAGTTGGAAGGCTAAAAAGAAGCAGAAGGTGAATTAAAATTACCTAAGACAAAAGAGGGAGCATCTAATAAGGTAAAGGCCAGTGTCAGAACGTTGTTATTTCTTTTGGTGTCAACTGAAATAGGCCGTCCAAGGTGCCATCTACCGAACTAAGGACACTCAACATAGACAGTGCTTTAAGATTTATTTCCTCCATTTTAGTATTGGACCTCTTACTAATTTAAGCCTGAAATATCTTAGGGATCATTACCAAGCATGCTGTACAGTAAAAATCCCTTGCTCTAAATCACGATTCACACTTTGTGATGACTCAAACATGGGCTTTGCGATTCTTACCGAATGCTTATCTGAGAAATGAATATAGTTATTCAAAATCTACTGAATTCTTCATTAAATACAGAAGATCCATTGCAAATTAAACATTTCTATCAACCTACCTCACTTTACTTATTCACACAGATTTACTCTGTTTATAACGCAGCTTCGAAAGCAGACGACGCTAAAATCCAAACCATCCTCTTAGGTCTCTCTTTACTTGGAATTAGCGAAACTTGACTGTCACAGGTGATTATAACAGACTCATGGGATTCCCCAAACACAGTCACAATGTCTCAGTTCCCCCGGGCACTCGAATTTCAAAGACTTTCCGCAGGAGGAGGAGACATATTTTATTTCCTGTAAGTCACGAAGGGAGGCAAAGGCCAAACACAGAAGCAGAACTCAGCAGCAGTGAGGGGGACATTCACCAAAGGTGCGTCCTGTATTACTACTACAATGCACGCAGTCGGCCTTGCCTGGGAGGGGAAGGGCGCTTTGAAATGAACAGAAAGGATGGCTGACAATTATTTTAGCAAAAATTTGCCTTTTCAATTACAAATAAATGAGAAGTGCAAAGAGAATCGGGAACCTGCTTATGATCCTTTTACAAATTAATTATGCTCATTTGTCATAACAGCCCTTATTTGCATCCAAGATGTTAAAGTCCTCCTAGTTTGTTCTTTCATGCGAAAAGAAATTATTTCCCTTAAAAATTCCATCTACTTCATGTTTCCAAAACATTCAACTACCAAACAAATGCAGCTCTGCAATTTGAACCTATCAGAAAATATCAACATGCGAATTCCACTTAGAACGCTTTTCTAAGATAGCTATGTACATCTGCATAATACAAATAAAAAACAGGAGATAAAGTAACTGCTGTTGAAGGACTTTTCTGTTCTATGAAGCCCCCAGAATGTGCTAGTGGTCTTATCATTGGTGAGTAAAATGCATGAAACTTTGCTAATAATGCACGTATAGGAACTTTCTCACATTCACAGATTCCAGTCTGCGAATCCACAGATGCTGGGGTCCACACACACATGGATGATGATCAAAGCAGCTCAACGTCTCAGCTTGGTAATCAAGGATCTCCACGATTTAGGGGTTGACTTGAAAAATATGGATTATTTTGAGAGATGTGGAGGCACCCTGACAACTCAGAATTCCATCAAGACTACCCAGGAGAAAACAAAATAGAGAACAAAATAAGGAAATCCAGTTTCATACTTTGCAGCTGCTCTCCCAGAACTGTCCTTACACTTATAAAGGATCATTACGGAGATAAGTTAATTTTAAAAAACAAAATTAGTCAAATATTTCGAGTTTTGGAAACGAAAAAGAACACTTGCCTTTTTTCACAATTTTGTCGGATGACTTTACATTCAGGATTAAACGTGGAAATTCTAGAACTTAGCTTTCTTCTAGGGCAGGGGTCAGTAAACTGGGTCACCTGCTCATTTTCGAAAATAAAGCTTAATTTGAACACAGCCATGCCCACTCATTTACATATTGCAGCCGCTTTCATGCCGAAAAAGCAGAGTTGAGTAGTTGCGATAGAAATTGTGGGGCTGGCAAAGCCTCAAATATTTACTATCTGGTCCTTTAAGAAAAAGTTTGCTGACCCCTGTCTAGTCTTGGATGAACATACTTCACCAGTGACTCAGTTCCTACTATCAGATGAAAGTGTGATTCAAGCCTAAAAGATGCTGCAAAGATTAATCAGGCTCTTTTGGGTTTGCAACAATATTATCAGTAAAGAAGAATGTCACATGGGAATGTTTTAAGATTGGGAAACAAGACAGTGTTTTTTGTTTTTTTTAACCTCTTATCACTTACTGTCTGTATTCTGACTGCCTGAGAGCAGGTATCAACACAGAACTTCCAGGTCAAAAACTGGACAAGCCACTGAACCTCTCAGGAGGCACGGTGCCCCAGCACAAAATCCAGACGAGAACCAAAACACTTGCTTAGTTTCCAAGCTAGGGCTCCATTCCTTCCTGCGGCATGGCATAGACTGAGTTTCCTATCCTCTGTGAGCCTATTTTTCCAAAAGCATAAAATGGGGATAATACCTTTACACGTGAGAGGATTTATAACAAATCAGACAACAAAGACTTCAATGCTCCTCTTGAGCAGAGGGCGTGGTCTTGTGACACACTCCAGATTCTACCACGCCTGGCCTTCTCTGAAGTGAAAATGCTCAGCTTTGTGATGCTTCCATAATATCAAACAATGGTGAAAGTGAAGCTGAAGGAAGCACAGCTGTTGCTCTCCTTTCATTCTCCCTGGACCTGTCTTGCTCTTCCTGGGAGATCCAACCACTTGCACACTTTCAAGAGCCTTCTGGGATGCTAAGGCTCCCTCTGCCGAGTGTCTACAGCTCGCTGACTGTTATTTCCTGAGCTTCAGACTCACACACAGTATATACCACTGACCCAACATGGACGTCCCTTGGGTATTTCAAACTCAACATCTCCCCAGGTGAGCTCATTGCTACCTTGCCCACCTTCCTGAACCTACTCCTTTTCCTGTGTTCCCATCCAAGAAACTACAACCACCATCCATCCCACTGCCTGGGCAGAAATACAGGGGTCTTTGTGGACCAACTTGAACCACCACGACCAGCACTTTTGTATCCAATTGCTTAAAACAGTCCATCATTCCACAGCTAAGTGCTGGAAAACAAAATATGATCTAAAGTGTTGTACGTACTTCTGAAGAAAGATAGCTTGGAGCTCCAGCAGCCATTTTGAGCCATGAGGACAGAAAGACAGCCTGGCATCTTGATGGCACTGCTGAACTGCCACATCAGCCCTGGGGCCCATCTCTGGAATTTTACGTAAGAGAGAATTCAATTTCTCTTTCACTCAAGCCATTATAATTTTGGATTTTCTGTTCTGTCTGTGCAGCAAAATCTAATCCTAACAGAGAGCAGATTTCTCAAAATCACTCCTCAAGCACCAAAAGTTCAGGTTAAAGTATTTCAACACATTTGGCAATAAATCATTCCGATGACTCCCTCCTCCCCATGATCATCTCTCAAATAATGCATACATACATTTCTACATAGTCAGTGTTCAGAGTAAGGTATCACCTGAAAATACCAAGTCTGCTCAATGAGTTTGCCACAGAAAATATTACTGATGCTGTAAAAAAATAAAACAGTAACAGAAAATTAGGTTGATTTGTCATACTTACTACAAAGTCAGTGCAGCTAATCTCACAAAAGAATAGACAAGCTAATCAAAGAACACACTTTCTGTAAAGTGCAAAGATTTTATAAAAAAGAACAAAGTGACTTTTTATAGTCAAGCAGACCATATATCAAATTGAAACATAAGGGGTAACTTTAGTAAAGATGGACCAAACAGCACGAGCAACAGTGAGTCTTAGCAATAAGTCAAAGCAAAAAGGAGCTCTAAAAACACACTCGCATGAAAAGGCTTAAGGATGGTCAAGAAAAAAAGTTGTGGGTTGAAAACCATTAAGTAGGAAGGAGCAAAGCAAGGAAAGATAGAGACGTGTTAGTATGAAAAAAGTGATTTATAGAAAACAGGATAGGATCTAAATTGAAGTTTCAAAAAGGTAAAGAGGCTATGTTTAGCAAGTGGTTTTAAGTAGGGTTTAAAAAAATATATGATGGGAAACTCCCTTGGCATTGATTGAATACGACCAAGAAGGTACCACGGAACTAGTCACTGAATTTGGCTTTGCAAATTTTGCATCAGTTAATCACATCCATTTAGACTTCTGCCAGCCCCTCAGCTCAGGAGGGAGCTACCATAAAGAAGGGCCTGAATGCTGCAACTCAGAATGACAGCTCTGACTTGTTGCTACAGGCTTGCATAAGACAGGTGCAGACGGCTTCTCACCTATGACCAAATTTTCTTCAGGGTGAGAAACAAAAGGCTTCAGGGACACTGGCAAAAATTGGACCCCATACAGGTCTGACCCCACCCATCAAGAGGTGAAGCAGTGCAGGCCAGCAGCAGGAACGGTTCGTGCATCAGGCCCTGCAGGTGCAGGGCAAGGCTGGCTGGGCTCACAAGGGCTCTGGAAAGTCTAAAAGTTTGAGATCTTGAAGAAATAAAATAGTGCCTCCAAAGTGCAAAAAGAAGACCTCCAGATTTTCACTAATAAGTGTTTAAGTGTTGCTATAGACTGAATGTTTGTTTCCTCCTCCCTCCCACCAAAATCCACACGTTGAAACCTAATCCCCGATGTGATCGTGTCTGGAGGTCGGGTCTTTTCGAGGTGCGAAGTCATGTAGGCAGAGCCCTATGAATGGCATTAGTGCTCTTATAAAACAGGTCCCAGAGAGTCCCTTGCCCCTTCCAGACACTGCATCTGCTAGGGTCTTGATCCTGGACTTCCCAGCCTCCAAAGCTAAGTGCAATTAACATTTATTGTTTAAGCCATTCTACATTATTTGTTCGAGCAGCCCAAATAGACTCAGACAAATGCGTCTACAGTAACACTTATGCCGGTGAGCTCCTACAATTCAACACAGAGAGATTTATAGTTATGCAAATTATGTTTAATTTGGGATGAGAGTGTTCTCATGTTTAATATGATGTGGAGTAAGCCTTCCATAATTAAGAGATGCTAGAACTTGTGGAATGATGGTATGCGAATAGAAAAAGGTAATCAAGGAGCCTAAAAAAAGTGCAACAATAGGTAAAAGTGCTTAAAAGCTACGAAAAAGTACAATTGTAATGTTTGAAGTGTACTTATAGCAAGATATTATGGTGTCAGAGTCATCCAGTGCCATCCTGTTTGATGGGGGCCCCCAGACATGCTTGTTTTAGGACATCATGCTCTACCACAGGCCGCAAGCTACTCACATCCTATAGGGCAACACATCGCTCCCTTCTTCTGAGTTCAAAAGAACACTTCTGTGACTGAACTTGGTTTTATTAATCCTCTAGTTTATGCAATGAGAATGTCCCATCAGAGAACAGACATTGGACAGAGTAATGTCCAACTCAAGCTGAGGCAGATCTTTTCAACAGTCTGCTGAAGTGACCTCCCATTTAAATTCATAGTCAACTACAGCATCAATATGCACTGCCGTTCAGAAGTAAATTTTAGTTACAAAATCCTTACCCGGCACACACAGCAACAGCGTGTGATAGAAACACCTCTTATTTTAAAGTACAATGTAACTGTTTTCACACCAAATCAGTAGATTAAGGTCACAACAGAGGCTGCTCTGAAATGCACACTTGTTGGTCACTTTCTCCAGGTAATAGATGCTGGATGTGAACTTGGTCCTTTCACTGCAATAGTTTATAAACAATGGCTACATTTAAGTGTGTGCCAGAGAAACTGTTGCGTTTATAGCTGAAGTGAGAATTTCTGATAGGCAACCATCTAAAATGTATTTACTAGAACACTGACCAGCATGAAACCATCTGTTCACTATCCCAGATCTGGAATATTTAAATGTTTGAACTGAGATAATCATAAGCAACTGAGACCAAGACAGAGAAAACCTCATGACTGTGGGGCTACTGGCCAGCCTATGCCTAAGACTATGCCTAAGACAGCTTCGTGGTGGCCCAGATGCAAAGAAATTCACGATTTCTCTGATCACTACTGTTGCTTTTCCAGGAAACAGTGCGGCACCGCTGAAGGGACCATAAAAATGCTAATTATTTTCCAAATCCTCTGCAATACATTTATCCCCTGATTCTCATAACACAAACCCTACTGATTCTTTTAAGCTAAATCCGGGACATGTGAAGGGCTAGAAGATTTATTCAGACACACTCGTGTACTTCATTCCTGCCACTGTCTTATATGCTGAAAGAGATACAATTTCAGTCATATTGCTTAAATGTGACTCAGGCGTGATTCCATCAAAGGCAGGCTTAAGTGCCGGTCCATGAACTTTATAAACCACATCAAAGCTGGTTCCCAACCATGGGTACCTTTTGAAGAAGCAGCATCCATGATACAGTTATAGCTTTGGATCAGTCTCAAAAGCCGGACAATAAATGGGAACACACACCCACTGGGCAGTCTGGTATTCAAATGATTTCTTCCATAGTTGAATGAAGACATGGTAACATTTATGTTTTCCCATCCTCTGAACCACATGGAAACATCGCAATAACATAGTTGTAGGTATGAAGTCAGGATCCACATCCTTTAGAGCCCGTGGAGCCCTTTTCCATGCCGAGGGCCCCCAGATCCAGTGACCAGTACTTTCTATGCTCAGGACTCTAATCCAAGTAAGAATCCAACATTCAGAAATCCAGATGACGTTTACGAGGTGATATAAAATGACGGATAGAAGGCAGGGCAATTCACCTCTGTGGTGACAGCCAGAGTTCAAATCCCCAGAGGCTCAGAGGTAGAAACATGCAATTTTGAAAAAGACCCCTCCTTTAGATTTTGCCAAGTTACAAATATCTGTACAAGCTTATACCTAGACACAGAGATGTGAGTCGATCCAAAGCACAGCACCGTTTCTCTCATAATGATTTGTATTTAACAAAGTTTGAACTAAACAGCAATAACTGAAATAATAACCAGGGCTCGATTCTAAACCTAAAAATCCTCTCTCAAGTTTACTAGTTTGCCTGTAGGTTAGCTCCTGGCACACGAGTTTCTTTCTCACCCTCCCACGTGACAACGTTGTGCACTGGAGAGCTGTGGATTTGGAACCTTGTTGCTCCTCCATTAGTGACCAGTCTAACTCCCCACTGCCATCTTGTGAGCCCAAGTTCCAACCCAGTTTTCAGGGTTGTCTTCTGGTCCCTCTGATCTAGAATCTCTCCCCTCCAAAGGTCTTTTACAGGGAGTCTTTTGTTCTTGTCAATACAGTTGAGACTGTCCTCTGAAGAGGCTAAGCCCGTCCTCAAAGCTGAGACAAGTCTTGCTGAAAAACCTTCTTCAAATACCTTGGAATGTGATGTGGCTCTACCATGAAAGCGTCTCCAATAATTCTAGAAAATTCCAGAAAAATTCTAGAAAAACATCTATTTCCTTTCCTTTTCTAGCGTCCTCTTCACATTTTTTTCTCTATCCATACAGTCCATTGATATTATTCAACGTTATCAGTTACCCAGTACTGCCCCCCAATTTTGTTTAGACTCCATGAAAGCAAACACACAAGCTTAAGCACCACACACACACACACACACACACACACACACACACACACACACACACACACACTTCTGAATCCTGGTGCCTCCATTTAACACCTGAGTTATCCTAAGCAATGTATTTATTCACTCTGATCTCAGTCTCTCCTTTTCTTGTCTTCCCTCCCTTTTCCCTTTTTCTATTTTCACCTTTTCCCACCCAGCATGCTTTCTCTGTATTTTTTTTAAGTGAGACAAACAGAAAAGACCGAAGAGATTCTCTGATTAGAGGAAAAAAAAAAAAAAATTATGTAACTTTCTATGAGAAACCTAGTAAATTTTAAAGGCCTATAAAATCATAAATTTATTTATCCTTAATCTCAGAATCTCATATATTAAATTGCCGAGGTGAGAATGTTTATAAAAGAAATGAAATTAATAAAGGAGGCAAAGTGGTATTTATAGATTTATATGATTTATATACAAATATATCTGGCATTTAGATTTAGTGTTTATAAATGTCTAGTTAACTGAAATACTGAAACAAAACAGTGTTAATCAAATACCTGAGACAAAATAGTATTAATAATGATAAAATAAACTCCATCTTCAAAATGAGAGTAAAAAATAATTTTTAAAAATTAAATTTTAAATAATTTAATATTAAAATTTAAGATAATTTTATATAGTTCATTTGACATCCACTATTAGAAAAACATGTCTTAACTACCTTTTTAGAAACTGCAATTAGAGTATTTTGCACATAAACGTAAATACATATTCAATGCCTATACACCTATCAAGCCCCCTTTACATTAAAACATAACTTTAGGACCTGACAGTGTATACAATACCAGCGTGCTTGTGGGTAGCTCATAGACCCTTTCGTCATCGGTTCCCTCACCCCTAAAAGGGAGAGTTGGAAGAGACAGCTTCTAGGATTCAATGTCAGACCCCAACTCAGCAGGAGTTACTGGCTAGAATGTAGGTCCCCAGATATCCATGGATAACAAATTTCTAAGCCATTATGTATTTTCCTGATAACAGGCAACACATGTTTTGTTCATGTTTGTGATTCAACATAATTTTTGCCTATACACAGAGCAAATCAAACAAAAACTGACACTATATAATACTCAGTCTGAAGTTAAAGCAGATCACTTATAAACATAAATCCAATTATACTGGCATGAGTTAAATTACTTGTTTGGAAAAAAAGCATGATGTTGGACCAATCTTTCACCTAATCTTGCAAATGTATAATGTGTATATTCTTATCAAGAGGGCATATATTGGAAATATTTAATATAGAGATTCTCACCGAATAGAAAGTTATCTACCAATATTTGAGAATCTAAAATATCAAAACAGAAATCTTCAACTCTGTGTTACAGTTCTGTGTAAGGATATATTTGCAAGGAACTAACTTTACCTGATTTCACGTAGTACCCAGCATGTATTGCACTGGAGAAACTGTACCTGATAAACACTTTGGCAAGAGCTCCAGTGCTTTGTTTTCTGCTGGCAGTGAATAATTATGCATTGAGAACACGCAAGGTGAAGAGCGCTGGAGATAGACCTGGGCTGATAGCAGAGAGCTTACATTACCGGCTAGCAGGGAGATAGCATCATGCACATACAAGACAAGACCACCAACAATAAGATCATATGATCAGACATAGTCCACAAACAAGACAAATTCCCAAAGAAAATAATTACTATGTGTTATAAGTGCTATAAGGAAACAAAGATCTGGATTAGAGCAGGGAGGTGAATAACAGTAACTACCACTCCTTCTTGAGGGATTACTCCAGTGCCTGGCAAATCCTTATAATAACATGAGGTAGATACCATTCATGTCAAATTAGACACAAAGTATCTGAAGCTAAGAAGGATGGAGGAGTTGGATATAAATAAGGCATAGAACAAAGATTTTAAGTCCGGATGGGTCTATCATGATTCCCTTTCACCATCTATCGCACGAGCCTGGTGGAGACAGTAGGGTACAGGTGTTCCAAAATGTTCCTTTCCCCTTTACACACATGATCCACTCTTATACTCAGATTTTAAGGAAAAGTGCAAATTTCTGGGGATGGAAGGGCTTATAAAAATGTCATTTTAGGGCTTCCTTGGTGGCACAGTGGTTAAGAATCCGCCTGCCGGGCTTCCCTGGTGGCGCAGTGGTTGAGAGTCCGCCTGCCGATGCAGGGGACACGGGGTCGTGCCCCGGTCCGGGAAGATCCCACATCCGCAGAGCGGCTGGGCCCGTGAGCCATGGCCGCTGAGCCTGCGCGTCCGGAGCCTGTGCTCCACAACGGGAGAGGCCACAACAGTGAGAGGCCCGCATACCGCAAAAAAAAAAAAAAGAATCCGCCTGCCAATGCAGGGGGCACGGGTTCGAGCCCTGGTCCGGGAAGATCCCGCATGCCACAGAGCAACTAAGCCCGTGCACCACAACTACTGAGCCTGCGCTCTAGAGCCCACGAGCCACAACTACTGAAGCCCACGTGCCTAGAGCCCGTGCTCTGCAACGAGAAGCCACCGCAATGAGAAACCCGCACACTGCAAGGAAGAGTAGCCCCTGCTCACTGCAACTAGAGAAAGCCTGCACACAGCAACGAAGACCCAACGCAGCCAAAAATAAATTAAATAAAATAAATTAATTAATTTTTTTAAAAAAAGTAATTTTACTAGCACATGTTCACTTAAAGATATGCCCTCCTCCCCCCAAAAAAATTCCTTTTAGGAGGGAAAAGATGCTTACCATTTTTTTTTAAACCAAGTTGATATTTTCCCCTAAACTTCCACTCCATTGGAATATTAATAAGTTGAGCAAATATGTAATATTATAAATAACATCAATTTTTTTTGTTGTTTAAAGATTTTAAAACATACTAATAGTCATAATGACATAATAAATGCACTGACAATCACTTAATCCCCCTTAAATTAAATGAGGAGGCCTGACTTGAACATTTATTAAGAGACAAAGTTATGACACATTAGTGGTAGATATATGTCATAAATTAGTCCAAACCCACAGAATGTATGACACCAAACTACAGACTTTGGGTGATTATGATGGGTCAATGTAGGTTCATGGATTGTAACAAACATGCCACTCTCGTGGCGAGGTGTTGATAATGAGGGAGGCTATGCATGTCTGGGGACAGGGGGCACAGGGGGCACAGGGGAAACCTCTGTGCCTTCTGCTGCATTTTGCTGTGCACCTAAAACTGCTCTAAAAAGTATTAAAAGAGAGACAGAGAAAGACAGAGCCACAGGATCATTCTCAACCCCATTCACTGCTGATATGGATGTATCCTAAACTTCTCCCTCTCCTTGCTTTTTTATTAACTGTCATCGATAAAATTAAAAAAAAAAAGGAACTACAAATTCAGTGATTCAGTGTGGTTGACAGTGATTGCCAGAAGTATGAAGGGTGCATCAAGAATGCCTTCCACTCTACAGAGCAGCACGAGAAAATAGCGCCTTACTGTAACTGTACTCCCTTCTCTGCCACTCAAGAAAGCGCACAGAATACGAGGGAATGAGGTGTCTTCTCGGAGAGAACCACTTTCCCTTAAAACTCAGCACATCTCATATTTTGCGGGGAGACCACAGTATGGTTCAGTACTTCAGTTAAGAGTCCTCTGATTTAATGTTGTAAGCTTAAGTCTGAGTCTCAGAAAATCCCAAGTTTGCATCCTGACTCCATGTACTAGTTTTGCAGCCCGGTCCCCAAATCCCCAGCTTCTGTTCAGTCGTGGCGGGGGTTGAAACCTCTGTTTTGTTTTGGTAAATTGACCCACAGGACCGATTCCCACCCACTGCAGCCAAAGAGACTGGAGGAGGGGCGTCTGTGACACTGGTGGCCCTCAGGGATTCACAGGCAGGCACAGTGACCGCTGTGCACAGTGGTTCCGCTCCAGTCCCAGAACAGACATAGGAAAGCTTCAGAATCTTGTTCATTTCCAACAAATACAGCTAATGCATGGCACTTATTTAAAGAGGTCAAAGAGAAGTGACCCAAATTGGAAGCAACAAATTAAGTTTTTCTATTGACCGCAATGCTTTTGGCAAGTGAAGAGCATGGAAAGTGGCCCAAGAACAGCTGGTCACACAGGCTGTGTGACCTGTTACTTATTTCTCTGTGTCTCAGTCTCCTCATTTGTACAGTGGGATGACAACAGTCCCGTCAGGTTGCTGTATCTTGTCAGTCTCTGTAAATGTCAGTCTCTGTAAAGCTTGGTGCACTGCCTGCCTGGCCCATGATAATCTTGTATTCAGTAGACTAAAAGGTTTTATTTTATAATAATATAACTTGAAAAGATTACAAAATGCTGTGAAATGCCATTTAAAAACTAGATATTTGTATAGCTTTGCCTTCCCTGTAATGATGGTTTCATGTTATCAACTTAGAATCAAAATCATAAGAATCCGGGCCTTTTATTTAGTAGAATCTTTGAAACTGCATCTCTATGAACAGTGCCAAATACAGGACTACAGGTTGGAAAAGGAAACGCAAATACCACCATACCACTTTTCCAAAGACTCCACCACCACCTTGGTGGTTACCAGTAAAGAGGACTTGGAATAAGTACTGTACAGATTGGGGGTGGTGGAGGAGGGGAAATCTAAACTGGGGAGGTTTTGCTTCACTAAGAGAAGCTTCTGTTTTCAACCCTTAGAGGACATTAGCAGATGCAAATATGCCACACACATCTAAATCCCTAACTGAGTTCAGACCAGGATCAGTCTTACATTGCAAGGTCCTGGAAGGAAGGTGACCAAAGCTGTAATTAAGGTGATGGTCTAGGCTGTCTAAACACATCCTTCAGGTGAGGCCTAGGTCCCAGAGTGAGTACGGGGCCAACAGTTATCGCCAAATATACGGCCCTCTGTATATGGACCGACATTGACCTTATTTGGACCCTGGGTTTGGCAACTTCAAAAATGGTTTACCTGTAAATCAACTATACTTCAATAAGGAAGGAAGGGAGGGAGGGAGGGAGGGAAGGAGGGAGGGAGGGAGGGAGGGAGGAGGGAAGGAAAAGAGAGAAAGAAGGAAAGAAAGGAAGGAAGCAGAGAGGGAGGGAGGAAGGAAGAAAGAAAGAAAGAAAATGATTTACCAAGGAAAAACAGAGTGAGGGGACTTTTCATCTACACCAACCATACCTCCTTCAGAAGGAGCTAGAGTAGTGTGTAACATTCAGCCAAGTGCTGACTGACTATTCAGGTAAGAATAAGTTGTGTGGCTTTATTCCCCCCACTTCTTTACACATTCCTTCGGCTCAAGCCAGCTAAATTGGCTTCTTACCCGACTGAAATGAGGAAGCACTAAACCAATCCTCGTTTTCCAGGCATTTATCAGAGAGCTGGGCAGTCTTCATCTGAGTGGAAAGGTCCTTAAAATTTACCAAAGATAACCAAAGTTCAACAGGAAAGTAGGTGATTAATGGTTTACAGTCAAAAAGATGTCTCCACGTATTCTTGGGAAAATCATCGCCATATCAATATTTAAATACAATTCATAATGAGTCACTTTTAAAGAGTCATATCCTTTATGCCACACTTCAGATATTTATCAGAAATTAGGAGCAGCTCGTGCTGCTGGATAATGGTATGGCAAACTGGAGATGGCCCAAGGCAGCAAGAAGAGACAGCAGGAGATGAAGAAAAGGTGGATCGAGTTCAGATGTGAAATGGCTGTGGCTACACTTCAGCACATTTGGTTGAGGTTATTGGGGAGTCAGGCAAGCATCTACACTCCTAGCTTTCATGGAGTCCATAGAAACACACGGCCAAAGATATCCAACGCTCGACAGAAAATATCCAAGGTTTCTGCACACCGTTCTGAAGCTTGACATTAGTCTCCTTTAACACTTAACTACATGTTTCATCAAATAAACGTCGAATTACTCCGAAGATGAACCTCAGTAGGTGTTAGTTGAAAGGGAGAGAGGGGGACGCTCAAGCTCCTTCAGTTTCTTTGAAGTTTTATTTTGCTTTCAATAAAAATTCAGATAGGGCTTCCCTGGTGGCGCAGTGGTTGAGAGTCCGCCTGCCGATGCAGGGGACGCGGGTTCGTGCCCCGGTCCGGGAAGATCCCACATGTCGCGGAGCGGCTGGGCCCGTGAGCCATGGCCGCTGGGCCTGCGCGTCCGGAGCCTGTGCTCTGCAGCGGGAGAGGCCACAACAGTGAGAGGCCCACATACCGCAAAAAAAAAAAAAAAAAAAAAAAAGGGTAGGATGTTGAGGAGAGCCAAAGGAATCTGGACTGGGTTTAAGGAGAAGGGAAGTGCAATGCCTTTCTGAAAAGAGAAAGCGCTTGATATAGAGAAAAAAACAGAAAGGCACCTAGACGATAGAATAGGTACAATTCACAAACATATTCCAAGTTGCAAACCAAATAAAGTGTTAGTAGAAGTGTCAAAGTGCTCAGATCCATCCAAGAGAATATGACTGAGAACTGGCAAAGACAACACTCCCCCAAACAAGCATTTATATAATAAAATGGCCTCTTCACACACGTTCCACTTTGTACTAGCTTGGTGACACCACAAGTACTCTGACTTCAGAAAGTCACATCAGGGAAAACCCAGGAAAGGCCAGGTTACAGAAGCCTCATTTAAACACCTCATTATCCAAGGTCTACACGGTAATGCCTGAAAGTTCAACCCCAGGTTTAGGCAGTTTTCCTTCTTCAAAATGAAAATTATCCAAGTCACTAACGTTGAAAACAGACCTATAGTCTGTGTTTTAATTCAGAAGAGAATTCCAGATGAGCTCAAGGAGGGTTCTTTGCTTCCCTACCAGAGAGCCTTATCGGTCTTCCTTACAACACCTCCAGGAAGAATTCTTGGTTGTTTACTGCAGGGTGGGCTGGAACATTCCATTAACAAGCTTTCAAAGGTATACACAAAAATTCCAGCTCTTGAAAATTTCAGAGGAATTACACAGTAGCTTGTTCGATATGAAGACATGATTTATTTACACCAAGACCGCCTCTTAAGAATTTTTTCTTAAGATGGATCTAATTAGAAGTGTGCGTTACTTGCCACATTTGACCTACTCAACTTTTTGATATTAGGAGCTACAAAGATGATATAAATCTTTCATTCGTATTATTAAAATATTTGGTTTTTTTTAAACAATGACATGAAAACTAAACTCTTAGGATATGGTCTCAGGATATATTCAGTAGCCATTTAACTATTTAGGAAAGAACGTCAACAGAGCATGAATACTTTAATTCCCATTTATCAGCCAGGAAACTAGCTCTCTGAGTGATTTGCCCAAGAGACCCACAAATGTATCACTGGTTTAAACTCATGTAGTAATAAATTTTTAAAATGTAAAAAGTAATCATTTTTGCTTTTCTCCCTCAAGGTAGAATAATCTCCAAAATTAATATATTGATTTATGCCGAGCAATTATTCTGGGCCAACTATTGCCTTTAATTCTAGGAGAACAACAGTCAAGCAGACAGGGCTCCTATGTCCAAGGAGTTTCCCCATGAGGCCGAGAAATAATCGTTTGTCAGTCAGCTGATATAGATGGCTGGTAGTACAAATCAGACTAGAAGGTGAAGGCTAGAGGAACAATAAGAAATTGGTTACCAACCTTGCCATAAATTCATTGAGAGATTTTTATTTTTTTAAAGTCATGTTCAAGAGTCTCTGTAAGCTCCTGAATTGCAAATTTCAGGAGTCAAGAAAAACCAGCACTTTAGAGCAAAAAGGACTAGACGCATAAGGAAATATAATTCCTGTGACAAAACATTAATGGAAAAATGATCTGCTATCAACCTTAGCACTGCAAACTTACCCAATCCAAGAAGAAACTCGAATCTACATTTTTCAAAGCACAGTTTATCAAAATAAAATGTTTTCTTTGTATAGAGACACTCCTTAGTCGCATGTCAGTCATTTCCACGCACCTCCCATTGTGTTCCTAGAGATTCCATCTCTCTGTGGAACAAAGGACCAGCAGCATTCATTCCTGGATTCAGGGAGTAACTTCCAGAGAATAAAGACTTGAAGGATCCTGCAAACCATTGTGTGCTTTTCTGAGACTCTTGAAAAAAGAACAACAGAAATTCTTCACTGTTTCTCCAGCTGAGCAGCCTGTCTTAAGGCAGTCAGGCCAGGAGGGAACAGCAGCTGGGGACGTTACCCCAAAAGGTCCTCAGGTACTGTAAGGATGCTGCTCGCTCGAGATCTAAAGCATATCCTTACTGTGTTTTAAGAACTATTCTTGAAGGCTTTTCCTTCAATTCATAATCCTAAAGTACTTTGTTTCTGATGAAAATGTAAGATATGTAAATGACTTTTCTACCGAGTGGTTACAACCTTTGAATTAAGTGAAATCAATCCTGAATTCCATATTCTCAAAAGAGAGAGTTACATAAAACTCTTTTTAAGTAATAGCCAATTGAACTTGGAATATCCCACATGGCTTAGTCAAGTGGAAGAGATGGATCTACTGACAGCAGAATAGAGAAAGGACAGAGGTAATCATTGATCCATGCTGTTAATTCAATGATTATCTGCTAATATCTCTATCCTGTTTATACAGACCAACGCTTGTCTCACTGTAATTACTGGTGTACTTGTTTGTCTTCACCAACTGTGAGCTTCTTAAAAACAAGGTAACAGGTCTTTGCATCTCTCAGCTCATTCAGTAAACAAACATTAATTCTACAAGATTTTAATGTGGTTTGTATTTTCCTACATTGCATTTAGCAGAGTAGAAAACTCCCACATCCATTGCTCATTTGAACTGCTTTTAAAAAGCGTAGTCTTAAAAACATGCTTACCAAAACAACCGATCTTTTTTTAAATTTTTTTAGAAAACCACTGATCTCTAAATAAAGAATGAATTCATCACCAAAGCAATACTTGCACCTTTTAACTATATAAAATACATTTTTAAACTTACATCTTGTGCATCCAGCCCAATAATGCATTTGTAGAGCAGAAATAGAATTGTCTTCACACAACTGAAGGGGAGCTTTGTAGGTACCCACAATAGCAGAAGATGGAGGCCCACAGAGAATGTTTCCTGGAGTTGGGGGATGGTGGAATTTAAACATCTAAGCCAATCATGCCCTGGGCTTCCTTACTGCAGCCACGGCAACTTTCCTGTTTATATTCCTCAATCGCAAAACCAAAACGACACCTTTACCCTAGCAAGTCACATGAGAAGACTCTTTAAAAAAATAAAGTAAGGAAAATATTATCTAGTGAACTGCTTGGAAATACACATCCAAAGGTATACCAGTCGTCCAGTTACTCATTTGTCATAAATTGCTGCTCAACCATCAATACCATGTCATGCCAGCTGATAACATATTCCAAGTACATAATCTACAACCTCAGGGCTTCAAAACAAAACATGAAGTTTGGTAATCAGCCAGCCATATGGTGAGTTAGGGATACTCGAGGGTGCATAAGATAAAAAGTTAGCTGCAAAGAGCTATCACGAATGGATAAAGAAGATGTGGCACATACGTACAACAGAATATCACTCAGCCATAAAAAGAAACGAAACTGAGTTATTTGTAGTGAGGTGGATGGACGTAGAGACTGTCATACAGAGTGAAGTCAGAAAGAGAAAAATGAATTCCGTATGCTAACGCATATATATGGAATCTAAAAAAAAAAATGGTTCTGAAGAACCTAGGGGCAGGACAGGAATAAAGATGCAGACATAGAGAATGGACTTGAGGACACGGGGAGGGGGAAGGGTAAGCTGGGACGAAGTGAGAGAGTGGCATGGACATACATACACTACCAAATGTAAAATATATAGCTAGTGGGAAGCAGCCGCATAGCATAGGGAGATCAGCTCGGTGCTTTGTGTCCAACTAGAGGGGTGGGATAGGGAGAAAGGGAGGGAGACACAAGAAGGAGGAGATATGGGGATATATGTATACATATAGCTGATTCACTTTGTTATAGAGCAGAAACTAACACACCATTGTAAAGCAATTATACTCCAAAAAAGATGTTTAAAAAAAAAAAAAGAGCTATCACTGCCCTTTTTATTCTACTACCCAATTTAAATCCAACTGACTTGACCCTACAGAGTAGATGATCCCTAGCTATGCTCTCCCTTCTGAGGGCCTGCTCCTTTAGATCCATATGGAAGTGCCCATCCTAACATGTTAGTGGGGAAGGGCGCCAGGGGAAGGGGGGGAGATAAAGGAGCCACAGCCGCAGAGAATGCCATTGGCTAATTCATAAACTGAATTCATATAAAATGAGACCATCTGAGTAATCAGCCACATACAACCGGAATGTGTCCCATCTTGTCTAAAATGAGACCATTTTAAGACAAAGTACTGATTTAATAGTAGAAGTAGCACATGTTTATAGTATAAATCTTGGAGAGGGTATGAGAATGTCCTAGAGCCCAAAGCAGCTCACAGATATAGAAAATAAATACCCGGCCATCACCTCAACTATAACTACACTTTGAATATGTAAAAAGGAAGCTTATTAAAACAAAAATTTTGCAAATAAAGTATCAATATCTAGAAATGTTTTAGAATGAGTAAGTTGTATTGCCAGATTAGATTTGCCTACTGGAACCCTGCATTATTATTTCTTAACTACAGGTTATTTCAGAAATCAATTCTCTATCACTGGAAAAACCTACAAACTTATTTAATAAGAATTCGATCATTAAGAATCAGCTTTAGAGCGCTAGGCACTGTCCTGTGAGAGACCCCAGGGTTGACATGAAAACGCTTATCTCTTAGAATCTTAGTTCCCACTAAGGCCAGAGACACTCAGGAATGAGACAATAAAAGTTGAATACTGACCGCCAAGGATGACATGTAAATGAGGGGATGAGGATTAAATCACAAATGTTGTCTTAACTGTATTCAAGCCCCTACCCCCAAAGAAAACACTGTGATATTTGCTAAAGATTCATTACAAGCTGGTTCTCGGATGTGAAAGTACAGCTAAGGCCAACAATCTGAAATATGCCTTATCTGTATAGCATGATGTCACATGGCCACAAAAGACGCCCTTCTGTGCCTTTAGCCCTTACTGGACCATAGGTTTTGTGCCAGAAACTGACATCCAAAGTTGAAGGAAGCAAAGTCCTGGCATGGATGAACTCACCATTTAGAGTAAGTGGTCACAGCACAGAACCAGGGCCAAATTCAAATCTACTTCATTAGGTTTATAATCCATTAATGTGTTAAGATTTAAAATCATATGCTCATCTGGAGGCCTAATACTCCTGACCTCACAGAGACTGTTACAAACATTCATTGGTTAAGGTGCTCAATACTATTGATCCATGACATTCAGTGACTTGCAAGTATGGATGAGAAATATAACCACAGCGAGCCCCAGCTTTCACTCACTGCGGTTTATGCCTGAGAAGACCTCACAGTGTAATACTATTTGTTTCCCAAATAACAATACAATTTCATTCCTCCTTTGACACTCTACCTTAGGAGGAAGTTCGGGTGCAGGAGCCATTAGTACTAATCACTCCATAATGTCCCAGGGCTTTAGTACAATTACCACTAAGGTTACCGCTTGGAAACAGAATCCTTACACTAATTGGAGTTCATCAGATATTCATCTTCATAGTAAGCACAACTGATGAGCTGAAATTTCCCGTCCATAAATGGAAGTTACCTCAGCTGCCCAAGGACCTCAGCCTTTCAGAGGACGTGTGCGCTCCATGAATATAATGTCCTGTAGGCAACCTTTGACACTGAACAAATACGGGAGTGCTTGCTAAGTCCCAGAACTGTTGGACAGCACCGTAACGGATCAACCAAACTGACACACCCCTGCCTCCCAGGTCTTTCCACCTAGAGGAATGGAGACGTTAAATAATCACATCAGTTTTGATTACTGTGGGGATAAAACTGCCAAGTGTTCTGAGAGGTGTGGGGATAATCAAGAAAGCTGTCTCTGAGAAAGTGGCATTTTTAAGCCGAGGAGTACTCGGACAACGGGAAAAAAGAACACTCCCGGCAGAAGAACAGTGGGAAAGAGCTTGGAGCCTTGGGAGAACTGAGAGGCAGGCCATGAACAGAGGGGGGGTGACGGCGAGGACCAGAGGAGGCTGAAGAGGAAAACAGAAGGTGAACACGTGGGAACTGACAGATCAGCAAAGGATTTTTACATTTTATTCTAAGTGTAACAGAAAGTCATGATAGAAAAGTCTTCAGCACAGGAATGCCATGATTAGACTTAGCAGAGGAAGACAGCAGTAATCGAGGAGAGGGATCAAACTTCGACTAGGTCCCTAGCTTAGTGTAGAGAGGAATGGGTGGATGTGAGGGCTAATATAAGGTAGACGCCATAGAGCTTTGTTAACAGGAAGAGCCCAGTTTTCTGGAATGAATGGAAGAAGGTGCTATTAACCAGGAGTCGAGCACTGAAAGAAGACCACAGACATTGGCTCGAAAACAGATGGGGCATAAACTAGTTAAAATAAAAAATTCAGGGCTTCCCTGGTGGCGCAGTGGTTGAGAATCTGCCTGCTAATGCAGGGGACACGGGTTCGAGCCCTGGTCTGGGAAGATCCCACATGCCACAGAGCAACTAGGCCCGTGAGCCACAACTACTGAGCCTGTGCGTCTGGAGCCTGTGCTCCGCGACAAAAGAGGCCGCGATCGTGAGAGGCCCGCGCACCGCGATGAAGAGTGGCCCCCGCTTGCCACAACTAGAGAAAGCCCTCACACAGAAACGAAGACCCAACACAGCAAAAATAAATTAACTCCTACCCCCAACATCTTAAAAAAAAAAAAAAGATCCTTTAAAAAAAATAATCAACAGTAACTCACATTGCAGGTTTTATGCAGAAAATAATTTACCAGTGAAATTTTTTATAAAAGATATTAAACAGTACCAACTTTCAATTAGTTTAGGGCTGCTGGTTCATCTAGAATCATCACAGTGAATTACTGTATTCAATTAGACTGTGGCTTAGTGAGGTAATATTTTTACTGCCGTAGTTAACACAACATGACATGACCTGCAGCTTGAAACAGAAAGGCAACGGCTGAATCACTTGAGAGGGCACTTTCAAAAGCTGTAAATTGCTTTTTGAAAAAGAGCATCTCCAAACTGTTCAGTGAAGACATACCCACATCCACATTTGTTGAGAATGCCCCTCAAAAAATCCCTTCAGGGGCTTCCCTGGTGGCGCAGTGGTTGAGAGTCCGCCTGCCGATGCAGGGGACGCGGGTTAGTGCCCCGGTCCGGGAGGATCCCACGTGCTGCGGAGCGGCTGGGCCCATGAGTCATGGCCGCTGGGCCTGCGCATCCGGAGCCTGTGTTCCGCAACGGGAAAGGCCACAGCAGTGAGAGGCCCGCGTACAGAGAAAAAAAAAAAAAAAAATCCCTTCAGTATCACTACTTGTTTTATTACTTGGAAAGGCCCCAACATTCATGAGCCTTGATTTCTGTTATCATCAAAGACTTCACATGACTCCTGACACTAACTTCCCACTGTTTACTGTCCCTCTGTGCAGAAACCTATCAAAACTCCAACCATTCTTCCCACATCTGCTTTCTGTTAAAGCTTGTATCTTCTAATGTCTTCAAGTCTCTACGCAATAAAACTTGCCCTGTGGTAATACTCTGTATGGTGAATCCCTACCAACAAGCATGGATGCTAGAATAGGATTTTAAACTGGCTTACACATCTGGTCAACTCTTCCATCTAGATTAGGAAGGGCTCTTTACCAATGCCACTATTGGTAAGAGTTTTTTGTTTGTTTGTTTTTTGTTGTTGGTTTTTTCCCCCAGAATACCTCTATTTTAATTTACCCAAGACTGGCTAGTTCTTTACACGACATGGACTAGGTAAATCCTTCTCTCTTCCTTTATTCACTCTTGTCATTTTTAGGTATATGGATAACCAATGGGAAATGCTTCAAGCAGAGGAAAAACATGATCATACAGTGCTAGAATGAAAACTAGGCTTCACCACGTATTAATGCCTATTGATTGGTGGCGACTGCCTAGAGCACTGTGTTGAGAAGGATTCTGAGGCCTTATCCATAGACCCAAGTCCATCCTGAGTAAAACAGAGGGAACGGTACCTGCATACATACTTTGCCAACCCCAGTCCAAGGGAGCCACAAAAACAGGCTTTGAATCACACACAGGATCTACCTTTTCCAGCAACGTGAATCTCAGGGAAATTAACTTCTCTGCATCTCATGTTGTCCAAAGAGAACACTACTTAGGTTTGCCTCACATGGATTTGTGAGGATTAAACCACAGGCTCCAGGGTAGCGCATCTTGAGGGCAGGGAAAATGGCATTTTGCACAGGGGCTTCGAATGTTCCTCACTGTAAAC
Source organism: Monodon monoceros (assembly GCF_005190385.1). NCBI lineage: Eukaryota > Metazoa > Chordata > Mammalia > Artiodactyla > Monodontidae > Monodon > Monodon monoceros. Next base: position 15,554,665 of record NW_021703768.1, on the reverse strand, counting down.
CACCTTTCCTAATATGAAACATGAATTGTTATGAGCTGTGTCCCCTCCTCCCACAGATTCATATGTTGAAGCTCTAACTTCCAGTGCCTCAAAATGTGACTGTATTTGGAGAGAGGGCCTTGAAGTCCAATAGGACTGATGTGTCCTTATAAAAAGAGATTGGGACATACAGAGACACCAGGGGTGCACGCACGCAGATGCAAGACCCCGTAAGGACACAGCAAGAAGGAGGCCATCTGTAAGCCAGGGAGGGAGACCTCAGAGGAAACGGAACGCCCTGACTATCCACACCTTGACTTTGAAATTCTAGCCTCCAGTCTGGGGTACTGTGTTATGGCAGCCCTAGCAGATGAATACAGGAACAAAGCATCCCTGCCTCTGCCATTCCTATCCCTGCAAGAGCATCTCCACCCTCCTGTTCCTTGCCTTCCTCCTCACGTGCTCTAGTCTCCTTTTCTCCCCAGAAAACTCTAGAAGGAGGGGGCGGTGCGGGGCTTGGAAACGAGGTCATTGACCGCTGATCTAGAACGATGTCGGTTTGCTTCCTGTAGCGTACTTACCAGAAATCCTGCCCACGCAAGGGGAATCCAGACACTCTTAAGAACAGAAAGGAACGGCATTCCCCTCTCTCCATCCAGAAATATGGCTGCAAAAGTACCTCGTTGAAACCTCCCTCGAGTGTAGCCATCTGCTCCCTTTCAGAAGGATTTTACAAAGCTCACTATTTCACAAGAAATGCTATTGTATCCAAATGCCTCTCCCTCTCTCAAGATGAGATGGTTTAATTAGCTAGGGTGGTGGTTAAATGTGTTATCAGAATCAGATTTCAATGGAAATTCATCCCCAGCCAACTCACATCTCACACTAACCGTGGTGCACGTTAGTGATCTAAAACATTTATTCTAGTAGTTAGATATTTTCTCTACTAGGTAAACTATGCAAACAATTGCTAGCATGTCAGGGCCTGCTGGTTTGCCATGCTGTGTGCTGCTAACATTAATTGTATTATATTATGCTGTCTAAATACCCTAAGGGTTTGGGGGTGGATTTTTAGATATGTCTCCTGAGGGTCACACCCTCTTCCAACAGAAATCATGCTCAACTCGAAACTGGCTTGAGGGTTTTTTTCACTCCCCTTAGAAACAGCAGTAACATTTTTTGCAGTATTACATCATTCTGGACTTCTTTATCTGGGATTCTTGGCTATCTCACTATAGGTATGACAAAGGATACTCCTTAGGTAGTATGCCTAGCAAAGTGGATCAATAACAGGAAAGAGATATGCAAGCAGTAGCTCTTGGTCTTACAGAAGGCAAGTTAAAGGGGGTAGCATGGGTACAAATCCTAATTTAACTGGGGACAAATCCTAATTTGCCACCTGCTTCCTTTAACCACCACTTCTCCATTTAACATGGTACTATTTGTTGCAGGGAAATAAGGATACAGTCAAAGAATGCGTTACTATCGACAACATTAAAGTTTAAAGTACAACAATGTGATATTTTTTTAAGCAGGAAGGACTAATTAACATGGTTGATGAGGTAGAGGGATGTGAAGCCTGTTGACGTTCAAATTCAGTTTTTCAGGAGTTCATTTTTTGGTTATATTCTCAGCACTCAGAGTTAGGAGTAAATCAAACATCATAGCTTAGAAATATTAATGGAACTCCTTTCCCATTTAAAACTACGACTCTTACCTTTGTGAAATCACGTGTTATAATCCCATCATGTGGTTGCTTCTCTCTGCATTGTAGCCAGTTGAGTTCTCCTAGGACAACCCTCATACCCAACTACCCACCCATCCACCCACCCAGGAGACTTTATTATGGATGAAATCGAAGCTAAGCTCTCTGGATAGTGGAAACAAAACCAGTAAGAATAGAAAGGGTGGAGGTAAATGGAGTGAGCTACTAGCTCTGTCTCTTACACCAGTGAAACTTTCAGTGAGACTTTTCCTAAGGAAAAGTGAGGAAGAAGACTGATAATCATGTGAGTCACATGAAGAAACACATACCTGGGAAACCATCAATCTTGTATTAACAACCTTCTTGAGAACATTGCTACAAACACTTGTTACTATTTGTCTGAAAACCACACACTGAAAGTGCTGGAAAAGTCCAGTTGGGTAAGCCCTAGGAATTCAAAGCTTGAGGTCTCAACAAAAGGTCACCAGGGCTACCGAGGAAACCCTAGTGCCACAATAACCTCTGGTCAATAAGGGTAGTATTCACTGAGGCTGGGTGATCACGAGACCCTCCAAGAGCTATTGTCACCAACTGTTAACTGAGACTCTTCCTTTCTTCCTTAGGAAAATGAGTCATTCAGAAAAGATTCCAGAACACCTCATTTAATCATTTAAGTCTTTAGTGAATACCCAAGTGGTCATATAACCTCACCCTACCTTCTTGATGGAATGCAGGATAAAGGAGGAGAGAAAGTCATCTCAAAATCTCTCCACCTGTAAGTCACTGATTTCTCTCAATTTTCCTTTTACCCAATAATCTTAAATATGCCGAAAGCAAATACAGATGATGTTATCTTGTATTGAAACAGCTGAGAACATTTGTAAAGGTCAGAGACAGCAAATATTCCTATAGCTCCTACAGTTTCCAAGACAAGCTCAGAGAAGCTTAAAACAGTACTCTGTGACTACGCAACGATTCCAAGGAGACACTCTTCTCCATAACCTTAAGAAACTGGGATGTCCTCAGTTATTAGATGGTTCCTATTATTTTCTCTTTTGATATACTATTTTCCCAATTAGATCTTGTTACTGTTTAACTTGGCTATCGTATTAGTCTGTGTGGCAATTGCGTTTTGAATGCCTGTCAGTGGGTAAATGATGTGGGTCTTTTCAAAATCACTTGGCCAAGCAATCCAGGAAACTTGTAATTTAGAAAGCTTAACCAGGAAAAGCTGTTCTCTGACATCTTTTTCTTCATAAACTTACAAAAAACTTTTAATTTGGGTTTATTTTAGGAATATATCCATTTCTGAACCTGCAAAACTATAATAATTAAAACCATTACAAAAACTGTGATGCCACTTGCTTATTGCAGGTTTCCCTGGGAAACAATATAAATTTATCCAAAACTTATTCTCCACTTACTGAAGTGACTAAAGAGATTATTTTAAATATGAAATTAGAACTCTCTTATCCAAAACTAAACTTATCACGGCTTCTCCAAATACAGATGCACATAAACAGTTTACACTGCTAAAATCCGTTTCAAACATCTGAATACGAAGCTTTATGAAGCGTTTTAACACCTTAAGTACTTAAGTTCCATATCTTAATGACTACTTCAGAAACGTACAGCCCTTTTAAATCCTCTAAATCGGCCCAAATACTATAAATGATAATTTTAAAGAAAAAAGATTAAACCTCACGTTTCACGCAGCTCTCAAACCAATAAGCCAGATGACACTAGTAATCGGCGTAAAAGCTCGTGTCCATCACCTCTCCACAGCACTGTGCACGCTGGCTTTTCCAGGAGATTCCGGAGCATTTCGAGAGTACCATGCTCGACTGCTCCACTCACTCTACAGCCCCAAATTAGTCTAAAACCAACTGGCTTTCTTTTCAAACTCCTACCCTCCACGTGCAGGCTCCAAACCCTGCAACGCTGTTTATTCTAGGAGGAAAACAAAGATATGACATGAAAATTGAGTTTTCTGGGCGAAGTTGTTTTAATGCATGCCATAAATTTTTGGCATCTAAAGGAAACCACATGCCTATAATGTAAGAAAAAAAAAAAAGAGAGAAGTTGAGGGGGAAAGATGGCGCGTAGATAAAGCAGTAGCGGGCAGTAAGCACGAGAGGTGTTATCAAAAGGCAGAATGGCTTCTCTCTGCTGGAGACGGGAGACAGGGCATCAGGGAGAGAAACAGGGTCAGCACTGGGTTTTCAAAAACTGGTATCAGAGTCAAAAAATGGTAAGTTTTTTTTTTGTTTGTTTTTTTTAAAGTTATAGACAGTAAGAGCTTGACTCAATCAGACAGAAGGGAGGGCCCATAGGAGTGAGGCTTTATTGAGAAATAACCTGGGTTTCCACTCAGCCACTAACCAGCTCAGGGGACCTTGAATAAGCCACTAACTTTTCTAAGGTCCTTTTGAGTTCCAAAAGAAGTGTTTTAGTCATGAGCTTTCAAACCTTCTGTTACAATGAGGCAAGTACTTACAAAGGACTGCGGCTGAGTTAAGATGGTATTTACAAGCAGCCACCAACCTTCTGTAAATGAATCTTATGTGGGGGCAGAAGGAAAATGGGGTCACAAATTTCGGACTTGGTTTATTTCTAATCAGGCAACCCTAACTACATAGCTGGAAGAGGGCTGACCAGTATCCCTGATTAGTATTTCAAAGGTAGAATCACAGGTAAGGCATTTGAAGGATTCCTTCCACTTGGGAAGTGTCACGAGGAAAGTGAAGGCGGCAACCAAACCCACATTTCTCTCCAGTCCTGAAAAGCAGCCCTCATTCTCACCGTCATCATCCCAGAAATAATTTAAGGATGTCAGCCCGTGTTCACTATGACGGGAAGCATTTCTAATCTAGAGATCACTTAATGTATTTACAGATTAAATATTTATTAGACACTGTATCTCTTCCAAGACAAATAATTTTTCATTGAAGAACTTAGTACAACTCTCTCTAAATGAATATTGAAGAAGTTAATGTGTTACAATATGTTATCCATTTTATCAAGTGTCCGTAATTACATGAAATAAAATGGCCATGGCTTATGGGAAAGACAGCAGCATTGGCCAGTGGAATAGGGCTATGAGACATGGATTCAAATTCTATCAATTTCTATTAGCTCTAGGATCTTATGTACATTATTTAACCCTCTATTTTTTCCTTTATTCACAGGTAAAATGCATCTTACAATTTGTTTGAGGGCATAAATTGCAATTAGAGCATATGATATACAATCAATAGTCAACAAGTGTCCAATTTCGTCCCTTAACTTCTCCAGATTTAAAAGAAAAAAACCTTTGATGGAGGAAATTTCTTAAATGATAAAATCACTATATCCAAAACCTCTTTCCTATACTGAATACCTGATAAAGTAAAATATAATTTCCTTCCTGATTCCTTAAGATTCAAACTCCTGTTTAAAGAAACTATTAAAAGAAAAAATTTAGCCAAAATGAGAATGATTTTACCTTCTTCACTCAGCAGCCAAGCCCAGTGTCCTGAAGGACAAACACAAATCACTCAGGCAGGTCCCTGAATTAAATGCCTGAAAGGTCAAACGGATTCCAGGATGAACCACCTCAAATATCTGAAATTCCCAAGAACTTCCCTTTTTTTTTTTTTTTTTTTCTTTTCAAAGAGGCCACGGTGACTAAGGCTGCCAGAGAGACAATTATTTCTAAAGATTTTGTCAACAGGTGACACCACCTTCAACATTCCTGAGTAAGACAAGCTTTAGTTTTTACTCCTGGTGTGGGTGGTAGGGATGTGGCAAAGTGAAAACTTATCTAAACTGGTTTATATCAATCTTTGCACTAATGACGAAAACACTCCTTTCATATGCTGATGAATGCGCCTTGATTCAGGGCACAACAAAGCCAAGTCTCTTCAGGAATATGAATGAATTATGTCTACACCCAAGGTTATCCATCTCAACATAACAAACCAGTGAGCCTTTCTCTGAAGGTCTCTCAATTTCCAAGGACTTTCATATTATTGTTTTATACTGTAATACCAATCAATACAGAGGCTGGGGTTCTATGACTCTACCCATTTTGGACTTTCAAAACTAGTACAAGTGTCCTGGCAACATATTCAAGGTATCATAGCTATACTTGGAGGATTTTTCCAAACCACAGACTTCTATGTTCTACCAACTGTCCAGGGTACCACCACCAGCTTGTCTTGCAATAATAATCTTTGAAATAAGCATATAAACAGCTATAAATGTAGAGGATGAAGTACAGAAAGCTGGTCCTCTCACAACTTTACAGTGTATGTGCATTATAAAGATGCACAGAATGTGTGTGAGGCATTGTCCTAAGTCTCTGACTATTTTACTTAATCCTTACAATAACTCTATATTATAACCCCCATTTTATGGATGAGAATTGAAGCACAGAGAAGCTAAGCAATTTGCCAAAGGTCACACAGCTAGTAAATGGTTGAGACAAGATTCTTAACCCAGTGAATCTGGCTCCACACCCAGCCCACCAAGTCACGCTTTCTAAATATCATACTTCCTACACAATGTACAGTGGCTGAGCCCTATATTTCAAGAAGTTCAAGGAACAAACCCATGAAGTCCAGTCCTTCCTCCCTCATCCAAAATGAACAAGAAAATAAAAAATCAAGTCAAAAACAGGTTCAGAAAGTGTTTAAGAGATAAGAAGGAAATGTTGTGTAAATACTTTGCCTTCCTCACTGAACACCATTTTCTTATATTATCTTGAAACGTTTCCTTATGACCTGGTTCCCTGTTGTGCTTGCAGATGACTTCCATTTCTAAGTCTCTAAAGCTTTCAGGAATTTATTCCTAGACTTCGAAGCATGCTCGAGCATAACCTTCCCTCACTGACTGCCTTCGCTAGTCAAAAAAATCTCTGCTTTCCCTGTTTTTGTTCAAAACTTCTACTGCCTTTGGAAAGCCTGATTTTTCAAAGTTACTTAAACCCTCAGGGTGCAGAAGAGGGAAAACACACTCTGAGACTCTGCATCCATCTCATCCCATTTCTGAGTTCCAGAGGGAAAAAAGGCTGTGGTCTAACCTCACTGCTTCTTAGGCTTGTGTTTTTTCAAAATTACAATTTCACTATATCCTGGTAAGAATTTGATTCCCTAAATGATTATCTTTTACTTTTGATAAGGTTTACTGGACATTTTTTCTCACATGGCACTTACCTAGTTGTCTGTCTTAATAGCAGCGGAGGGAATGGCATTTAACAAAAATCTTCCTTTGGCAGGCTGGGAACTTCTGTGGTTTTAAGACTACCACTGTATTTTCTCAAAAGAACTTAAATGCCATCTCTTGAGTTACATAAGCAGCCATGGGAAATTCAGTGAGGGTGGCCATCCTAGCTTCATTCAATCCACTTTGGGGCAAATTCCCATACAGCATCTCACAGAATTTCAAATATCTACATGAGGTTTGAAATATCCTATTTCTGACTGAATACACCGAAACCCTCAGGTCTTAATCAGCGTGGAAACAAAAATACAGCTCAATATACAGAAATTAGTTACCGATGTCAATCACACTGATGACTGTGCTGAAAATGCAGACTGAGAGGTTAGGCCGGCCCCTAAGAGCCAGCCACTGTACTTATGCACTTTTCAGACATTATGTGTGGTCCTCATTATAGCCTAAAATTAGGAATTATTACTCCAATTATACAATTGAATAAAGTGAAATTCAAAGAGGTCTGAAGTAATTTGGCCAAAGTGGCCGAGCCAGTGCCTAGAGATTTTTCAAACTGACTCTCTTTTCCACTAACTACATCCTAGGAAACCTCTCCATCAAGAGTATTTGCTCTTTAATAAACATTCCGGCTATGCACAAGCTCAGTTATTTCCTGATACTAATCCACCAGAATTAAGCTGTAAAGTTCACACTGCATTGTATTATCCAAAGTCTTAAGAGGCAGACTAAATGCAAAGGATTCAGTGAGTTGAGAAAACTTGATAAAATGACAGATTCCACACCCATTCCCCCCACCCCCAGAACTTCAACCCATACACATGCTCGGTTTTCCCTTAGCAGTTACCTGGTTTCCAGTTTACCAGCTAAAACAATCATTAAGAAGATGTTAATCTTTTGATAAACAGGGTGTAAAATGAGTAGGTAAAACCTACCTATTAGAAAGATAAAGACCTAAGCAAATCAGAGCATCGGCTCTCAACAGAAGCAGACACCAAAGGCAATTGCTTTGGACAAATAGTTAGCACGCCTTTTCTGAATATTTTTCAAAACAAAATTTTACAAATGATAACAAAAATAAGGCAAAGCAACTTTATTATAAATCTTTTATTTAGGAAGCATTGTTTATTACAGCTTTTAAAGGGCTTTAGGTGAATGTTTAAGCCCATAAATGAACATGTTAATTTCAGATGCTCAATGCAACCCATTTGTTTCAGGGGTACATGGGTAAAAATTGGAAATGAGCATCTCAGTAGACTAGTTAGGTTCTCCCGTCTATATACATACTGAGAAAAACAGAAAATTGATTACTTTCCGAAGACCATTATGAAGCACTGTAAAATGATATTCTACACCAACTAGTTTAGTTTCATATCATTAATAAAATTTTATTTCGTAACATGAGTATATATGTATAAATTGTGTATGAGTATATACACGGCACCTTACTTGCTTTAAAAATGGTTTTGGATTTTGCCATTTTTTTACAAAACTACAGTGACTATTACAGACATCCATTGTACAGTGACCGAATCTCCTCCAAACCTAAGTTTTTCATACTCCACTTATCTTGACCACGGAATGAAAATGGTTTAAAATTGTTGTTAATGTGAAATTTTTTTAAAAAAGACAAAAATTAAAGAGACAGAATATGTCACATCTTAGATTATAATATGGTTTGGTCTAGTAAATCCAGAAAGATGTAAAGATGCCTCCAAAGAGAGGGAGCCAAAGCCCATAGGGCTCTTCCGTTCAAATTAGATGTTCAAATTAGGGTAGTCTGTGGGGAGGAAAGGTCCTCCTGTGCCCACATAATCACAGCGTGAGCACCAGTTAAGGAGAGATGCGCCACTGGCGCCACTGATAATACTGTGTAGTCATTGTTGGCGCATTTTGTCAAAAGGCCCAACTCCCTTTCTCTACCTGTTAAAGCTTGACAGAAAGCTAGCTGGATAAAAGAAAAAGGTAACTGATCATTTATAATTCAATTTAAGAATTATCTTTCTCAAAAACCTAAGATTCATTGAATTGAGGACATATCTGGCATATATTTGCTATTGCATGTGGTCTATATTGACTCATCTCAAAAACATAACCTAAAGGAAAAGAAAAAAAACAACAAACAAAAAAACCCTACATTTAGCCCTCTAAACCATAAAAAAAAAAAAAAAAACTCAATACTAAGGAGTAGAGAGGGTAGCAGGCAGCCATCCTACCAAATAAAGGTCCTGATACAGTAAACTTGATAAATATCAAGTTTTATTAAAAGGAACAAAAGAGATGATTTCCATTTTCCTGCCACGTGTTGTCTTGCCGGGGTGTACCGAGAATACTTAGGCATAAAATTCTCTCAAGCATAACGTACCATTGTGAAAATATTAATATTTAGCTCCTTTTTATACACACAGTAAGTCTCCTTTTAGTTGGTAGAACAAACTAGCCCAAAAAGAGGCCATAATCTGGTTACTGCATCACTGGAAAAAAAATCAGTCATCAACCATCAAGTGTGTGTGTGTGTGTGTGTGTGTGTGTGTGTGTGTGTGTGTGTGTGAGAGAGAGAGAGAGAGAGAGAGAGAGAGAGAGAGAGAGAGAGAGAGGATGGCTCATGGCTTCTGTTAGACACAGAAAAATGAAGAATTTAATCAACCATCTTCACCCCAGCAGCCCCAGCTGCTTCTTCCTCTCCTATCAGTGGATTTCCATCTCCATGGGGTTCCTCTTTGGGATTCCTAATGAAACAATGAGGTACTAGGAATCAAGAGAAAACAGACAGCGTTAGGATCCTGACAAGGTAACCCTTTTTCTCAGCTCTGGGTTTTGTAGGCCATCTTGTTCGTATAAACGCCAAAATGTCTTAATTTTTCCCAAGGAGTGACACTAGGGGCAATACCCACTGTCATTTCTGAGACCAAGGTCCCTTAATCAAATGGCCAGCAGCAAAAATCTGTCAGACAAACGGTTAATTGATGCACATGAAGACAGCCACCATCACTGCAGCGCAATACGTTACAGGAAAGAGAATAATGAACAGCACGAGAAAGGAAAACAGCAGTGTTCGGTTACAAAAATATTTAATCCCCAGTTTGCCCTCATCGTCAAGGCTAATCTTATTTTTCATCAATTGAAATCGCTAAGAAAGCAAGAGATGAGATAGCCTGGAAAAGAAGAAATACACACACAAGGGGAGAAAAAAAACCTGTCATCTGTATCCAGCGGTTTCACGCAACGTTTAGGGCAAACGCCTTTGTTCCTGGGCTTGGGAAGGGAGTGGGGGGTGGGTGATGGAAAGATCAGATAGGGCTGCCTGGGCCCTCCACTCCCTGTTCTCCGGCGCATGCGCCAGGCCAAGACAAAGGAATAGGTAATTACAGTCCCGATTCATTCATTTTGCCCGCAGTACTGAGGATCTGCTGGCCCCGGCGGTAATCCCTGGGAGGCTGATCCACACCCCTATTGCGGGAAGACCACCTCTAGACTAGTGTTTGATTTTTAACCCGCCACAGATGTGCTAGTGGCCTCGCGGCAGACCGAGGTGTGGTGTCAATCCTGGTCAAGGTACTAAAAATGCACCCGTGTGCGCTGTGCTAATTTAAGCAGAGTGAAAATTACACAGGCAAAGACTGTTCACTGAGTCCGTTTCAAGGCGGACATGTCTCCGAGGAAGCAGATCAGGAGGCCAGCCAAGCGTTCGATGAATATTCATGAAAGAATGCGGTTTGTAGCCACGCTTTGTGTGTGTGCGCGCGGACCCAGGGATTCTGCAATTTTTATTCTTGGGGTGGGGGGCGGGTAGGCGGGGGCGATTGGGCGAGGAGGGCGAACAAGGGCCGAGAGTCGGCTTTCAGTGTTAGCGCTTTAAGCAAAACCTGCTAAACCCCAAACCTTCGCTCACAGCTGGGCTGGGCGGTCAGGGGCCGCGCGCTGTCAGGTTCAAGCTCACACCCTCCCGGCCGGGCCCGCAACAGGAGGCACTCAGCGCATTCTCCGAACCGAATACTCGAAAACATAAAATACTCAGATGTAGCCCACGGGTTCATGGGAAGGCAGTTCAGCCACGACCGAGGCTGGGGCTCTGATCTGCTCAGCTGTGCTTCTGGAGGCACGTTGTCGTGTGAACCTCGCGTTTCCTTGGCCACCCGAAGCCAAGATTCAGGAGTCCCACAGGTCAAGGAAACCCATCTGCTGAACCAAAAAGCCGCCTCCTCCCTTCGGATCACACCAGATTCCCCGTATTCCTTCTCCCCTCCCTCCCCCCCGCACCCCACCCTCCATCTTCTGCTGCTGCGCCCCTCGCACCAAGCGCTTTCTTCCCGGCTCTGGACAGGGCCAGTGGCAGATACTCTCCCCTCGGCCTCCCAAAACCGTCTCTTCGGGACGCAATTCATTTAAAGGGTTTCACATTTGGCAATTTCCTCCTTAACTAGCAGCTTCCCTCCCACCGCCCACCCCCAACTCCGTTTATCAGGCTCACCAACCCCCCATCCTCCCCGCCCTGCGAGCGGTCGAAACCACCCACCTCGGGGCCCCCCATCACCCCAGATGCCCGAAGCGCGACGGAGGCCTCACGGAGGGGGACCGCACGACCCGCGCCGTCTAGTGGGGACCGCACCACTCCCTCCCCGCCCCGGGCTGCGGCGCCGAGAGAGAACAAAGGGCCTCGGGGGTGGGGCGGGGGCAGAGTGGGGAACGGAGGCCCCGGTGGTCTGCAACCCGGGTCCGCGGCGGCAGCTGGGCCACCGGGGCGCGCCTCCTTACCGGATCTGGGTGCCTGTGCCGCCCCTGGGTGAGCGCGGTGCCGCGGAGGGGCCCGGGTCGCTGGCGTCGTCCGGCCGGGTGCCTGGCCGCTGGCGGTGGCTCTCTCCCCGGCTCGACGGCGGAGCCCGGAGCGAGGAGCGAGTTGGAGCGCTGCCGCCGCCGCCGTCGCCGCTGCCGCTACTGCTGCCGCCGCCGCCGCTGCAGCCTCTGCATTTCTCGCGCTCGCGCTCCCCCTCCCCTTCCTGCCCAGCGCCCTCCCCCGGTGCGTCCGCCCGCCCAGCCTCCCTCCTCCCGCTCACCCCGCCCACCTCGCTCCCCTCCCTTCGCCTCCATCCCGGTGCCCCTCCCGCCTCCCCTGAGTTCCCCGCCGCGCTGGGGCCCCGCCCGTCTCCCTTCAAATCCCCTCCACCCCGGTTACCCCCACCTCCCTTCTCCTCTAAACGGCTGGTCCCTTCCTTTCCTCCCCTTCCCTCCATCCCTGTGCCCCTCCTGCCTCTCTACATCATATCTGAACGCCGGTTTCCCACTCCCTCCCCACCTCCCCTCCCTCTTCTCCCGTCCCCTGCTCCCCACCTCTGTCGCCTCCCCTTCCCCGCGGCGCCGGAGATGTCCGTGGGCACTACTCTCTGTTTTTCTCAATCTCTCTCTCTCTCACTTTCTTTCTCTCCCTCTATTTGGAACGGTTGGATAAGAAGTGCTCGGGCTCTCGCTCAGACTCCAGGGGCTACCTCGAGGTGGTGAATGACGCCCCCTGCCACCTGCTACCCTTCTCAGCATCCCAACCCGGCCGCTCGCGACGTCCGGCTGAGATTCTGATCCCCGGGCAGGCAGTGAGGTCGGGGGTGACCTGGTGGCTGCCCTCAGCCCATCAGGACAGATGCCCGCGCGGTTGACAGTGACCTCCAACTGCAGGCGCGTCTGGGCGGCGCCCCGGCCGACTGAGTGCGCTCGGCGGGCGGCGGGCGTACACGCTGGGCTGAGCCGGGAAGGCTGCGGCTTTGGGCAAGCGCGGCGCTAAGGTTCAGCTGGCCGGGCGGGCGGCGTAGCCCCTGCGAGGATGCTCTCAGGACTTGGGAGAGGAAGGAGGGAAGACAAGAGCCCTAGGCAAGGAGCCGTCGGGTTTTTTTTGATGCCTGTGCTTTAATGGAGGCACCGGTTCTCAGGAAGACTGAGTTAGCCGAGGCAACCTGCACAGTGCCGCTCAGAAACGCACAGGTCAAAACCGTAGCCAACTGCCGTGTGTCGGCGTGGCCCGGGGGGCTGCCACTTTGTTTAACACAGGAATACAGAGTAACCACCAGGGTGGGGAGATATGCTCACCTTGCTTATCTGTTGGCAAGAAGCAAATACGACATCGTTTAGAATGGTAGCTCTTTCACTAGACAAAAGCCAATTTTTCCTTCCTGCAAAACCCATCTGAACGTTGGAACTTTCATTTGCGGCATTTGGGCGCCCTCTGGCCGTGTCTGAATTGCTTTCATGCTCGCCTGCGTCGCATCTAAGAAAAGAAAAAAATGATTGAGCTGCTGTTTCCTCTCCAGGATGGTTCTGCCCTCTAGACCTGGGCCTGGATTCGAGGATAGAAATGTTTTCCAAAATCGGGGTGACAAAATGTAACCGTATTTAGGGAGGCAGACGCCAAAGGCAAGCGCACCCGCTTTCAACTGGGGTAAGTCCATTTTCGATGAACAGGGAGAAAACTTACCAGAATCTAATTACTATATTTAAATTCAGCAGGGTGGCAGTGTCAATCTCATACTAGGCTAGAAGTTTTGCAGTGGAACAAGGCTCCCCGGCTGTGCAGGTATTTACAGTTTATACAGGCCACACCAAATTAGACAAAGACATGCAAGCTGGAAGTTCACACATTAAAGCCAAAGTGGCAGGGGAATTTTGCTGTCTTTTTCATTTTTTCTTTTTTCTGTTTGCCATTTAAATGAAATAACAAAGAAGTAAATATGGTACAAAAACAGGGAAGCAAATTACAACTAGGGTTTCCTCCAAAGCATTTTATTTATTTGAACGTAAATGTTCAATAATTTAATATGTTACATATACGTCCCTCTTTCCAGCACATTATCTATGAAGCTAGATGTAGGGTTTCTCAACCTCCTGTTTTGGGCAGATAATTTTCCAATGGGGATGGGGGTGAACCTGTCAGTAGGCTGTTCAGCATCACTGCTGGCCTCTCTCCATCCACTAGTTACCAGTAACACACACATATCACCACCACCAACAACAACGCCAGTTGTGACGACAAAAATGTCTCCAGACATTGTCAAATGTCCCCTGGGAGGTAAAAATCACTCCAGGTTGAAAACTACTGGGCTATAATTTTTTTTAACTGTCGTGAGTAAGTCTCTAAGTTTTTACCCTATTAAATTAAATGAGCACTTACAATTGTATGCTCAAAACCTGTACTGAGTGTACTTGTTAGTGTATCTGTGTAGTTATTTCATGTAGCATTCAGTTTTTAACCCTGTGATCTTCCAGGCATGTAAACTCATCTCAAAATTAGTAAATATATGTTCCTATTGTGTTTGCATGATAAGCCTCTGGATGTTATCTTCTTTCTATCTTCTCTCTTTTCAGTTTTTCAAAAAGAGACATAAAATTTAATGTCTTCGGTGCTACTGGCTAAATTTTCATGATGGAGAAAACAAGCCTTTTAAAGTTGTGATTAGAATATAGGTCATAGGTTATCATAGAAACAGGAGGCAAAACTTACACCAGTGAGACTGTGGGTCTCATCAATTTTGTCTTCCATCAGATTTATTTGTTTACTTAAAAGATTTTTAAAGGAATTCTTCTTTAATAAAATAATGTAACTGGCTGATAGTGCTATTAACCTTAAGAATGGAAGCTTTTCCAGAATTTATAGACATACATCAAATGGTACCCAAAATGTTATATCCAAATACATTACTACATAAAATCCAATTTGATTATGTTTTTACTCTCCTTTTTAGTTGTTCATCTAACGTCTTACATTTTTAAGGTGCATTCTCTTGAAAGTTTGTTGTTTTTTTTTTTTTTTACACACGCTTAGGAAATTAATGAATAAGCATTTAAAGCTCTGGAGTTGAGAAAATTTTTAACATTAACTATTGTGGATGTCACTAGCTGTTTAGACTATAGACGAATGAACTTGGGAGTAGATGTTAAAGGTGCAATTTACGACAAATGTAATGACCTTTCAACATTATACTCCTGAAAATAAAGATTGCTTTATTCTCCTAAAGGAATGAATAATTTTTTAATAAATAAAGCTAGACCTCCTGGGTTGTAAAATGAATTCCACTGTCGTTTTCAATTGCCTACATATTTTGCTTCAGTGAGGCATAACCTGCATTATGGAAATATTAATCAAAAAGATAAATGAAAAAAAAAGATAAATGATTCAGTGACTACTGATTTTTGCTAAATGATTTGCTGTAGAATTGCTTGCAATGTAATGGACTCATTGCCACCTAAATTAGTAGGTTTACAAAAACATCAATATGTGTTCAGCTTTTCAAATTGTATCTATTGTCAGTTGAGACATATATAATAGATTATTATATAGACCTCATCTCACCTCCAAACCTCACCCACATCTCCACTCTCGGCACCTCTCATATCACCCACCAAGGCTAAGCACCTTCCCGGTTCCCCATCCTTTCCTCCTAAACAGTAAAAAGAGAATTACGATTCCAAATAAAACATGTAGACCAACATGGGTGAAGCAAAGGCATGGTGACAGTAGTGTCACCCCAGTATTGCCCTAGCTACCTTTGCTTGACATCTTTTTGACTAGCACCTGTTCAAGGCCACTGCATTAATGCAGACCCGCAGAGACCCATGTAGAGAATTTGATCAATTCAGCCCGACAGCTAAGTATTGGGTGAAGGACTGAACTGCTATCATTCGTTCACAAGATCTCTTCTACAGATTGCAAGCTAAAGGCCAGACAGCCAATATTACATATGAAAGCAGATAGGTTTTCTTTCTTAAATATGTTAATAATTTTTAATCAAAGGAAAATATTTAAATCTGTATATTTACCTCATCTTTCTCCTTTTCTACCCTCCCCCTGGTGTTACAACCTCACCCTTCCCATAGCCAAGTGAAAGGACTTTGTTTCCATCAGTGGTTCTCAAGCAGGGGCTCTTCTGCATCCCAGAGGACATGTGACAATATCTCCAGGCTTTGGGGGAAAAGACTGTAAGGGGAGACATGCTACTGGCATCTAATGAATAAAGATCAGTGTTCCTGCTAAACATCCTACAATGCACACAGAGCAGCCCCATAACAGGCAATTATCCATCCCAAAATGTCAATAACGGTGAGTTGAGAAACCTTGGTTTAAAACTTGATTTTTCTGAAGAGCACATGCTGCCTGGGGAACCGCCTCTTGCTGTGGTTTCAGGGTATCAGTAGCAGGCAGCAGGTCTGGAGATGCAAAGATGTAACAGATTTTCCTTTTAGCAGGGGCTGCATTGTGCCCCGAGCCCTTCATTGCCACCTTCTTTGGCTAGAACGTAGGTCTAGGCGGTGGCTTCCAGAGCAATGACAAAGGTTACCATCCGGGATTATGAATTCCACTCTGTTACTATACGCTGAGTAACTGGAAGAAAACAGCTTACCCGGTCCCCTATTTCACACTCCTCTTTATGTCCTGTAAGAGGATAGTTGGAAACCGGAGCCAACGTGTGCTTACCACGAAGCATTGGACTTGAAATGCAAGGAGCAACCTGGCCTTGGTACCACATTGGGAACATTTTTGCCCAAGATAAAAGGTGGATAAAAAATAATCTTATCCTCCACCTGAACAGTTCTCATTCCCAACTCCTCCCTTTCATAGACCAGAATTTCCCCATCTATCCTTTCAATCCCAAAGCACTGATTCTACTCACCAGCATTTTCTATTAAGGAAATACATACAACTAGACATGGTAAACAAACTTATGGTTACCAAAGGGGAAAAGGGGGAAGGGATAAATTAGGAGGTTGGGGTTAACAGATACACACTACTATATATAAAACAGATAAACAACAAGGACCTACTGTAGAGCACAGGGAACTATGCTCAATATTTTGTAATAACCTATACGGGAAAAAACTGAAAAAGAATATATATATATGTATATATACATATGTGTGTGCATGTGTGTATGTGTGTGACTGAATCACTGTGCTGTATACTTGAAACTAACACATTATTGTATATCAACTATACTTCAGTATAAATAAATAAATAAATAAAAGAAAATACATAAAACCAGTGATCAAAGGGTGTTTGCCTCACTAACCAGGGAGGGCTTTTTTTTCAGGCAGTGCTTACCTGTTTCTACAGACACAGGGCAGGGGGTTAGAACAGGGAGACCTTCGTCTTGGGAGAATAGTCCTTAATTCTTTGGCTTCCCTTCCCCCATAATCACCAGTTAAACCCTTCAAGTAACAAGTGACTTTCCAATAGCATATAGAATGTTGTAGAACACGTTTTTACATGGCTTCCTTTTTGAGTAAATGAGACTGCAGAGGTTCCAACATTAACTAGTGTGAACCTTAAGTCTAGCCCCATTTCTTGTTACCACCTGCTTCTCTCTCAGATCAGCCCCTACTGGTAATGAAAATATTTTTACTTTAACTCCAATGCAAGAAATGGTGCCCAAAATCAATTGGTAATTGCAAAAGCACGTTGCCAAACAGAATGCAGAGCATGCACTTTTTGCTGTAAATTAATAAAGCGATGCTGCTTTGCCTACTTCTCCAAGTGCAAATATTGTCAAATTCCAACATCTCCCTAACTCTGCTCTTTGGATAGACTCCCTAAGACTCCTGAACAGATGCCCTAACCCTCTTGCTTCTCAAGCCCAGGAATCTCCTACTCAGCTAAGTTCAACTCAATGTCAGAAAGAATGATTTCTCCCCAAACAAAAAAATAAAAAGTGAAACAGTGAGAAATGAGAGAGCCAGACTTAAAATGTAGTAAGGAAAGAGCTGGCATAAATAGTTGAGGATATCCAGAAACAAACCAACCAACCACGAAAAGAGTTATTGTGTCAGTAGTTTTAAGGGCACCCAAAAGCCATCTGTGAAAATGAATGATGGGCCAGGGTATTGGACACACCAAGAAAATCATGGTTCCGTCTTAAAGCATCAGCATTTCTGGAGGACATGGGACAAAAAAGAAAAGCAATCTCATTGTAGTAATTAAAATATTCATCTGATCAAAATCAAACACAAGGAAAGATGTCAAAAACAACTTCTTAGGTGCCTAAAGGAAGTTTCTGCACAATATAGAGAGTATTATTGTCCCTGTATTATGCTATAAATAGATATCAGTACATGGGAAGCATCTGCAGGATTTTAGCCCAAACTGTTAATCGTAGCCCTCGCTGGGAATTGGTGTCATTTCAGAGGTGGGACAGAGGGTCGCTCAGCTTTCTAGTACTGTGTTCTATGTTGAATGAATGTTTCTGCAATGAACGCTCATTACTTTGGGAATCAGAATATATAATTTTGTACATTGCTCAGGAGACCTAGGCTGAGAAATCACTACTTGGAAACTGCCTTCTCATCAGTTTTCCTGACACTGTCTTTTAACACCGTACTTCTGCTTCTTGCATCTCTCTGCTTCTTCACCTCTGAACGAGTGGCTCAGTTTGGATGAAGAATGTGGCCGCAGCCCTGTCACTCCCCTTTTGGCTGTGGGCCTGGGTCTCTGGGGTACCCTAATCCAGTCCACTTCTAATGCAGAAGACTGCCTCCCATCCCCAGCTTCTCAGGTGATTGCAGGAACAAGAAGGTTTTAGTCTACAGTCAGCCCCTGCTACTCCATCCTTGTATTGACTTAATTTTTGCATTGATGGACTCATAATCAACACAAAGTTCTGTTTTCTATGTAGCGTTGCTTTTCATGTTTTCCTCAGTATATCAGCGAACTTCTAGTACACAGCATTGTTGCTGAATCAAACATCACTTAAGCATTTTATCTTCTATTGAAGATCAATTATCTCCTTTCTTTCTTTTTAATCCTAATAATGCTGCTGTGACAGCTTTGATCACATAGTCCTCATCTTATAAAGTAGTTCCTCAGTTTCAGCTTCTGGAAATGGGACCCATAAATCAACGCTATGCTGATTTTTCTGACTTTTGCTCTCCAATAAGATTAAACAAATTTGGTGCAACCAAAAGAACCTAAGAGAACCTGTCTCCCCAGAGATTCAATGCCAAAACTTTTTACAACTTTTCATAGGTGCAAAATGGTTTTAAGCTGCACATATCAATATTTAATTACTGACAAGATTAGACTCTGTTTTTCCAACGTTGATTCACTGCTTGCATTTCGTTCGGTGTAACAGTCTCCTATGAAAACGTTACTATCAATTCTATGGATAAAAGTCTTCTAACTGTTCATCCTTTTAATCATTGTTCAATGGGAAAATTGATTCCATTTTTATAGAGCCATTCTCTTTGACATCTGTTGAAATCCACTGGAGTATGACTAGGGGAGATTGTCCATCTCAGTGGTTGACAGGCTTGACTTTTAGATGATAATGGTGTCAAATCCTAACTTTGCCTTCACTTTCTAGCTTTATGAGTTTGAACACAATCCTTCCTGTCTTTTAGCCTTAGTCTTTTCATCTGAAAAATGGGAAAATTACCAGCTTCATTGGGTTGTTCTGAAAATCATATAAGAAAATGGATTTAAAGCCCTTAGCCAACTCATAAAACACACTCACAAAATGTGTCCTAAAGAAGCTAATTTTACAGCACCACCAACAGGACCATCAAGGAAGGGATAAAATAACAAGAGTTAAGTACTGAATCAGGGAAGATGGGAGGGCTCAGATAGCTATAACGGAAAACCTGAAGTATGTCGCTATGTTTCCATAAAGAATTTAGCTCTAAGCTTCCTGGAAGCCAAGAGAAAAAAATCAAAATGTTATAAGCTATTAATTTTTCTAAAAAGGGAAAACATTTCAAGTGTGTCAGAAGGGACAACTCTTCCTAGCAATCAACTTTAAGAAGAACGTATCACTCTATCCCTTTCTGTAAAAGATGCTGAATTTGGGCTTCCCTGGTGGCGCAGTGGTTGAGAGACCGCCTGCCGATGCAGGGGACGCGGGTTCGTGCCCCGGTCCGGGAAGATCCCACATGCTGCGGAGAGGCTGGGCCCATGAGCCATGGTCGCTGAGCCTGCGCGTCCGGAGCCTGTGCTCCACAATGGGAGAGGCCACAACAGTGAGAGGCCCGCGTACCAAAAAAAAAAAAAAAAAGATGCTGAATTTCACAAAGGACAACTTTTCGATAATGACTTTTACTGGAGATGTGGCAATTTTCTCATAAGGCCATTTATTATATCCACCTGCAAACTGCAGAAACTATCTCAGTATAATTCTGCTAAAGCATTTTTATGAAAAGAGTAAAAATTATGTGGTCCAGACCAGTAACTCTGTGTTGGAGCACATAGACAGATTCTCCATGTGGATGGAGGGTACAGGGAGGAAACAGGAAGCCTCTCCTTGGACTGGGCAGAATGTCCGTTGCGGGAGCAAGGTCTACTCAAGATATGTGTCCACCCTCACCCCCAGGCTCTGATGCCACCTCTCCCCTTGAGTCTCAGGCAGAAGTTTTCAACCTGGGACTCCAGACTCCCCAGGGACTTAGGGGTGGCCATCAGGAAACTCTTCACCCCTCTCCCTTAGCTTTTTCTTACTAAATGCTTACTAGATATTTTCATGTGAAGTTTAATCAAACACTGCAGTGCAAAAATTGACTTCTCAAGTATTGTTTTGGCAGAAAAATAATAAGAAAATATCTGTATTTTAAGGTTTTCTTTTTCTTCTTTTCAACTTAAGCCCTTAGCTTGTATTTTGGCACAGGTAGAGAGTTCCCCGATGTCTGCCGGAAGGGGTGCCGTGGGAGTCTGGCAATGGACACCCCACATCTTGCTGCCGGCTGCTTAAAATCTGCTCAAGGGCCTGAAAATTGCTCCAGAGGCTGAAAGCCTGAGGATGGAAGAGGCGGCCTGGGCCGGGAAGACTTTTGAGGGCAATTGTTTCCTGCCAACCAGCTGGATGGCCTCAAAGATGCCATAAGTGGCTCCTGGGGAATGTTGGGAGCAGATCCAGGCTGGAGGGTGACGGCCTTGATATCCTGCTGTGCAGAACGCCCTTCCGGGTGGGGCTTGCTACAAACCCCAGCTGAGGGCAGAGAAGCAGAGGGCACAAGCCTTTCTCTGATGGCTGAAGAAAATCAGGATTGGCCTAAAGGACAAGCGTAATTACTGATACAAAATACCACCCACTGCATAAATTTGTATTTTATACTCTGTTTCTTAAAGTTGGTATTAACTGATAATCTCAAAGGGATTGATACTTTTTTAAAGAGAAATTACAAACTGAAGTTAAACCTAGAATCCCTGCCTTCAAAAATATACAATCTAATGGAGGAGCTTATAATCTAGAAAGGGCCAGGTAGTAAATACTTTAGGTTTTGCAAGCCATGAGATTTCTGCCTGCCACTGGGACTCTGCCATTTCACAGCAAAGCAGCCACATAGACCTTAATGACAAATGGACATGGCTGTGTCTCAATAAAACTTTATTTACAAAAACACATTGACAATGCAGGGGACACGGGTTCGAGCCCTGGGCCAGGAAGACCCCACATGCCACGGAGCAACTAAGCCCCTGCGGCACAGCAACTGAGCCTGCGCTCTAGAGCCCGTGAGCCACAACTACTGAGCCTGCGCGCCTAGAGCCCATGCTCCGCAACAAGAGAAACCACCGCAATGAGAAGCCTGCACACCGCAAGGAAGAGTAGCCCCCACTCGCCACAACTAAAGAAAGCCCGCGCACAGCAACAAAGACCCAATGCAGCCAAAAATTAAATAAGTAAATATATTAAATTAAAAAAAAGACGTGTAAGCCATTTATTGAAAAAAATAAAATAAAATAAAAAACACATTGGCAGCTCAGCTTTGACACAAGGGCTGCAGTTTGCCCACCCCTGCTCTAGATCATTAGTAATTTCCTCCTGCTAAAATCACCAGTCACTGTATTTTCTTTTCACTGAGATAAACTCTACAGATTCTTTTAAGTCTCCATGTCCATTCAGGTGTTTTTTTCATCCACTCAAAACATTTATGACTGCCTGAATGACCTATAAAGTGATGAAAATTTGCATTTAATCCTGATTTTCATTAAAAGGGGGCTACACTCCCTTCTAAGGTTTATTTTATCTTAATCTCATTAATTTCACATTTATTGTTCCCATAATTGAAATATAGCTTGAAATATTTGTCAGTCTAATCTGGAATTATCTCCTTGTAAAGAAGCAAAATGGAAGAAAAGAAAGCAAATGAAGCCAGCCAAATAGAAGAAAAGATAACACATTCAGGGAAATAAAATAATAGGCATAATAAATACCAGACAGTGTGGGACATTTTTCTGAAAGGAACATTTTTAATATAAAATAAAGTGCTTTTCTTTCGAGATATAGGATATCAGATGAACACTGGTTAAATAAATAGATGCAGATCCCTTTCCATTCATCTTCGATTTATTCCTGGAGATTGTAGTTTATCATTTTGCATCTGAATTGAATTCTTACCCTATCATTAAAAGTTGAGAACTGCTCAAAGGTTTAAGTCTAGTTCAGATCTAAAATGCAGTTAAAACAACAATGTTTTGACAATCTGTCTTTTAAAATCACGTGGTTTCCTTTAGAGCTGAAGGAAACAATGTGACCCAGGAATGCACAGCCAACACCGCCTTCCGCGTCCAGGTGGGCATCGCTAATCAATCAATATCAGTGAATCACAGCATTCTTTTCCTGGCCAAAAAATCCGTTGCAATACTATACCCAAGATTCCACTGCCAATTAGATCATACCCAAGGCTGATATGTAATTGTCATCTGCAATGTATTACAGTCCCTCATTTTACAAATTGGGAAGCCATAAGGTTAAAGCATCTTCCCAAGTGCTAAGCAAGATCCTCATCAATTCAATGCCTTTTCTATTTCTATTTTCCGTATACCAGATTACCCAGAGACCAGGGTCGGGTGGGAGTCGCCATTCTTGAAATATGAATTCATATGCAAACTGAACGCTTATCAAGCAACTACTAAATGCCAGGAACTCTGCCAGAGTGCTGAGAATTCAGCAATAAACAAGGCGGGTGAGGTTCTTGCAGGCACAAGAGATAGAAACAAAATTTTGAGAAGTTTTATTGTGATAGGAAGCAGAGAAATGCAGCATTAGCTAGAGAGAATTTGCAGTTCGGGAAAGGTTTTTTTTTAATGGCAGTTTTTGGGGCATGTGTATGTTGAGGGAAATGTAGAAAGGAGGAAAACTGAGAAAGTAGGAGAACAAGGGGTTGATTACAGATGTAAAGTCCTTGAGTCCTTGGGAGGGCAAGAAGTATTTGGATCCAGAGAATAAAAAGGGGACGAGCTGACCTTTACAGCAATAGGGATATTTTGCTCACATACAGCAGGAAGAATCGTAGAGAAGATGGGCACACATGCCGGTAGGATAAGGTTAGCAGGTTATGAAAGAGGGTCACATTTCCAAATTTTAACTTATATACGCAAGTCTTTGTACTTCAAAACATAAGCTCCAGGAGGGTGGAGATTCTTGTCCATTTCATTCACTGTCACAAGCTGAGTATCTAGGACATCACTTGGTACACATTAGGAGGTTAAAAAATACTTATTGAAGGAAAAGTACTGCAGAGCACTTGTTTTGCCAACTCTGGTTTTCCAAATGACCACAAGGTGGCAGGCTCGTACCAAGAAAATACTGTCACCTGGTTAGCTAATTGCTATGGTGTGATAAATGCTAAACCTAGAGAAATGGTGACTATTTAATGAACATTCAAATAAACTAGAAAAAAATTTCTAGTATTGGGATGTGTATGAACTTATTGGTCTTGAAAAGCACTCACTTGACAGATAAGACTTTATGTAACCATGAGAAAGGAAATAAAAGGCAAAGATTGGCTAGGTACCCAAGAGTTTAAGATATGCTTCTGACAATGTGAAATTACTTCCTTTGAAAATCATTTTCCCTTTAAAACAAAAATAAATAAATAAAATAAAATTATTTCCCTTTAAAACAATAACACTTAACTGCCTCAGCTATTTCTCAAATTTGGCAAGTTTCAGAGTCACGTGATGAATGTAAAACACTACAGAATTTCCAGGGTGAAACAGGATCCTCTTTGAGACCACCTAAGCTGTCTGAAATGGAGATTTTAGAACCTGAATTTAATTTGTAGAAATAACATTAGATTGGCCCTTTTGTAAAGAACGCTCTTGGTGTTATTCCTCATAGATAATATCTTAATATTTTCTTTTTCTTTCCCAACTACCTCCTAGAATAATAACATACAGGGGAAATTTAATTCTTTCTCTTTTTAAAAAAGTAGCATACAGGGTTTGATTCTAAAATTTCTGCATTATTAAGCCCTCGATATTGTGTTTTTGTTTTGTTTTGCTGGTTTTGTTTTGTCTATGGTAGGGTGTATTCCTCAAAATATGTGCTGCTCTTCCTGATAGGGGATTGGACTTCCCTACCCACTGATACCAGGCATGGCCACGTGATTTGAGATGTGTCTCCATGAAATAGAATAAAACCTCCCTGACACATAGAGGTCAGGAGTGACCACGTGACTCGCTTTGGCCATTGAATGGAGGGGAGAAGTGACATGTATCGCTTCTGAATAGAAGTTTTAAGAACCAGCTCATGGTTTACCATCTCTCCTCTCTCATCACCTGAGACTACCAACACCCACCCAGATGCTGCTCTAATCTCTGGGTCCCTAGTGATGCAGCCCCACAATGGACATGTCATGTGAATAAAAAATAAGCGAGTGTTGTCATAATCCTCTGAGATCTGAGGGCTCTTTTCTACTGCAGCATAACTTAATCTAAATTGACTGACACAATATCTTATATGGTGGTTGTAAGAATAAGTGAACAAATACCCATAAAACGCTTAGCCTCAAGTGTGGTGTATATTAAGCAATGAATAAATGTTAAGTTATTAGTATCATTGATCGTTTCCATTCATCCACTTTACCTACCATATTCATGATAAAAACATACTTTGGCTTTATCTAATTTGCATTAGAAAGTGTTAGCATCATAGAGAGGTTTAAAATGAGATTTAGAGTCTAATAAAGAGACTAAGGCATCTTGTACATGGAGAGCGATGGAAAGTATGGTTAAGGGCCATCCATGGGATGCACATGCTCGAGAGTCATTTCTCGAGCAGCTAGTGTTAATCTCCTTGATGCTGCTACTCTGCCTTTACAGCCTGTCAGTCAGAAGGTGCACATTTCTTTTCTTTTTTTTTTTTTTTTGGTGCACATTTCTTTGACTGCTAAGTGCCTTCAATGAAACCAAATTACTTAACCTGAGATACTCTGATTTTAAAATGCCATTCCATTAAATAATTTTGTGCTCTTCACTTATGTTCTCGGCATCAAGGAAGGGAAAGTATATACTCCCCTACTGGTCCTAGGACACCGTAACAAAGCAATGTCTGTTTGGTGCCAAATTAAAATTATTTTTACATCCCCTTGATGTTTCTGCAAGGATGCATTCTAATGTCCCAAAGAATACAAATTTACTTTCCACTTGGTGACAACTTAGTGTTCTTAGCGCAGCTTTTAATGCGTGCCTGTTAACAGCCGGCTCGCTGAGTCATGTAGATTCTGACCTGCAGCTCCTGCTGATTCTTTCAGCCCAGATCAAGCATCACCAATTCCACCCCGTCACACAATGCATAACAATAATTCTTCAGCTGGTCCCTTTAATGAAAAAGAAAGTGGTTTAAACTGTAATTCTTTTCCAGAAGTATTGGAAAGCCAGCTTACCTTATAGAACCTTCAAAGACCCACAACTTCGAGGTGGGAGATACCCAAAGGCAGACGGGAAGTGCAGGGGGGTGGTTGACAGTCTCTGCGTAGAACAAATGCAGCCCCAGCTTCCCTCCCAACCATTCAACAGAGGCAACCACCTCCAAGCTCCCTGCCCCGAGCCTGGACTGGAAACTTGCTCTAGAGAAACTGACTCCAAGAAGCACCAGCCTAGTGGTTACTGACGAGCACAGAAGGAGGATGAGGCAACAGGCCTGAAAGTGGGGGAATTAACTGAGAGTCGGCCCAATGATAGTAGAATACCCTGCCCATTTCCCACAACCTGAAGCCAGAAACGTTTTCCAGAACGTGTTACCTGTCTTTTCCTGCAGCCATAAAATACCCTTCACTAGGAGATAGGAGTCTTCTCTGGAGAAATGGCTCCCTAATGAAAAGGCCAGTTGGCCCTCCAGCCAAAATTTTAGTTTGACACCATTGTGAAGCCCGCTTGCCCACAGCTCTGCCCACACAGAGAGCTGTAAATTGCTTTCAAGTCTCTTAGTCTAAATTACAAAAGGACAACCAAGGATTACCAGGTATTTAAGAAAATTTGTAACACGACTTAGAGGAGAGTGATAGGAAGGACTCCAAGGGAAATAGAGATGATGCAGGAAACAGATGTGTGTGTGCGCGTGTGCGTGTGCGTGTGTGTGTGTGTATACCATCAGAGCTGTTTTTGTTTGTTTGTTTGTTTGTTTGTTTGTTCTTGGCCACGCTGCACGACTTGCAGGATCTTAGTTCCCAGACCAGGGATTGAACCCAGGCACCCCGCAGTGAAAGGGGCCTAATCACTGGACTGCCAGGGAATTCCCCCATCAGAGCTATTAGAGAACAGTTTGTTCCTAAAATAAGAACAGGAAGATATGAAACAAGCATCAAAGAGCAAGAGAGATTTCCTGAGAATTAAAAAATAATTATAGCCAAGATATAATTTTTTTTTTTTCTTTTGTGGTACGCGGGCCTCTCACTGTTGTGGCCTCTCCCGTTGCAGAGCACAGTCTCCGGACGCGCAGGCTCAGTGGCCATGGCTCACGGGCCCAGCCACTCCGCGGCATGTGGGATCTTCCCGGACCGGGGCACGAACCTGTGTCCCCTGCATCTGCAGGCGGACTCTCAACAACTGCGCCACCAGGGAAGCCCCCAAGATATAAATTTTAATAGAAGATTAAAATATAATATGGAGCAAATTCTAGAAAGTAAAACAAAATTATTAAGCAATAGAAACTAGGAAAGAAAAGGAAGATAGGTATGGAACAAGAGGTCCGACATTTCTGAAATTCCAGAAAAAGAACAGAAAGGAAGAAATTGTCGAAGAGTTTATAGAAAAATTTTCCCCAGGACTGAGGATCACAAGTCTCCAAATAAAAAAGGCACACTGAGTGCCAAGCACAATGTATGAAAATATCACAACAAAGCCGACTATCTTGAAATTCCCCAATGATAAAGAGAAGATGCCAGAGCCTTTCAGAGAGGAAAGAAACAAATGGAATCAGGAATAAGAATGGAAACACCAGAAGTGAGAGATAAAACTTTTTAAATTCTAAAGGAAAATTGTTCTCAGTCTAGGATTTTATACCCAGCCAATCTATGCACCAAAAGTAAGAGTGGAATAGACATTTGCAGACTTTTAAGGACCCCGTCAGAATGAGGACCAACAACAAGGAGAAGTGAGACATGGAATCAAGAAAGGAGGATGTTCAACATAGGAGAGCATCAAAGGGAAGTCCCAGTAGAACAACAGTGCCGCCAATTCAGTCCACAACTGGTCTAGATTAGATCAATTGAATTAAAATCTAGAGGAGGAAGTTCTCCCAGCAAAACCTGAACCGAAAGATTATATGATGCATTTGAGAATTTGGAAAATAATACTGACAGATACTTTTTAGTTCTATGAGAGCATTTGGAAATAAAATGTAATGACAGTTTCAGAGACAACAAAAGTTTGGAAAAAGAAATGAGCTCATATACTCCACTTGACTCAGTTATACAGTCATAACTATGTAAATACTGACTAATCATTTCACAACAAATTGTGATTTATTAGGAAAATGCAAGGTTGAAAAGATGGGGAGAAGAATACCCTATGTTTATATTCCTTAGAAGAAATTCAATAGATAGCCTATAAGTGACAATTCAAGACCTAGAGAAAGAGCAATGATACAGGGAGGAATTTGCCAGGAGAACCAAATAAGACTTGAAAGGGAATTCCTGTAAGGAACATGAAAAGAAAGATGAGTGAGTAGAAAAATGGTATTTTTCATTATAAACTTTTTCCTACTTGTGACATCGTAAATTATGTGCACATATTACCTTGATTATTTTTAAGTTAACTAAAAAAAAAAAAAAAAGATAAAACACAGGCTCATCATCAAGGAATTACCAATCCAGTTGGGGAGATAAGACAGAAGCACGTAGAACTAGAATAATAATAATAAAAGTCTCAATAACAGTTAAAGACAATAATAGAAGATAACTCAGCAGGCAGTTTGACTAATTCCCAAAAGGTTATTTCCAGAGTCAGAGAGAGGAGTCCTCGCTGCAGCCTTGAGGTTGTAAGGAAAGACTTCGTGGAGAGGTGAGATCCGGCCCAAGTTTTCTTGGAAAGGTAGAATTGTCTACTTGAACATGGGGAGGGTGATTCAAGGACTTTAGAGGCAAAAATGAGGGATACTTGAAGGGGACAGAGAGCAATCCACTTAGACAAGTCTAACTGTGTACACACAGTATGGCCCCAGCTGTCTGACCATCTGAGCAGGAAAAACCAGTGGAGACCAGGTTTTGGAGGGTCTTGGAAGTGGGGCTAAACAGTTTGGACTTTATCTGTAGACAGTGGTCCCCAAAGAGATGCACGTTCACCCTGTAAGTACACAAAGTGGGAGGCAACAAGAGCATATGGGGTCTTCTCTTTTGTCAGCATTAAATATAGCAATGGACACCCATGTCCTCAATCAGCCTGTGTGTCAGACGGCCAATGAGTGCACAAGTTTATCCCAAAGTGGAGTGGGTGACCAAGGGGCCTCCTCTTTGTTTCTTCACTTCCTATTTATGGTCACATTTTATAGTGCAGACAGTTCACGGTTTAGCTTAATTAACCCTCAAAAAAATGGACAAGTGGCTTAAATAGATTCCCAGAAAGAAATGGCATACTGAACATAAAGCCAACACAGACAAGGAACAGGAAAATGTCAGGGCAGATATATCTCTACTTCAGCATGAGGTAAAAGCAATGGTAATCAATTCACCTCTTATAATACTATGGACAAAAAAACCTTAAGGCACCAGGAAGAGGCACTGTCATGAGGATTTGCACCCACTATTATTAAAGAGGAACCTCGCCCTAAGAGTAAACCGTGCCTGGAGGCGACAGCTAATGGCGGGATTGAACAACATGATTAGAGAGACATCTA
This sequence comes from Monodon monoceros, assembly GCF_005190385.1. Classification (NCBI taxonomy): domain Eukaryota; kingdom Metazoa; phylum Chordata; class Mammalia; order Artiodactyla; family Monodontidae; genus Monodon; species Monodon monoceros. Next base: position 15,525,694 of record NW_021703768.1, on the reverse strand, counting down.
GAAATACTTTCTATTTCTGCACAGATTTATCTTTTAAAGCTTCCTGTTGTTGTGTGCTTTATCACGTACCTAAGCTTACTATAGTTGTATTTGCGTATTATCTATATGACTTGTGATTTTTTTTTTCTCCACGGATTGTACGCAGGATCAAAAGAGCTTTGAGCCTGCTACTGTAGATGATGGGAATTTCATAAGGTCTGGGGACTGCAGAAGGCTGTGTTCAGAATTCTGCTGGAGGGAAAAGACCGAGTCCTGTGGGGATGGGTTCCATGAATATTTACAATAGTGCAGTCATGTAACCATAATGAGCTAAATGAGATTAATCTATTAGCCCTTGAATTGCAATGATGGAATAAATTGGAGGAATACTGCAAAGGACCAAGAAAAGAGTCCTGGCTGGTTTAATAAGGGAGGGCGTTTGTCATGACGCTGCCTGGTAAAAACAACCATCAACAGCACAAAGCACAATAATACTACTAACTTTATGGCTATCGTTCCTTGTTTGTGCCTGGGCAAGTGGATTCTGCTTAAAACTTTATTTTCAGTTGTATACAGGGTTACGTACCTAGGGGCACTCTCTTTTATTTTTTTAATTTATTTTATTGAAGTATAGTTGATTTACAATGTTGTGTTAATTTCTGCCGTACAGCAAAGTGATTCAGTTATACATATACATACATTCTTTTTCATATTCTTTTCCATTATGGTTTATCACAGGATATTGAATATAGTTCCCTGTGCTCTACAGTAGGACCTTGTTGTTTATCTATTCTATATATAATATAATCCTGCCAATCCCAAACTCCCAATCCATCCCTCTCCCACCCCCTCCCCCTTGGCAACTACAAGTCTGTTCTGTATGTCTGTAAGAGATCTTTCTTGATGCTCTTAGTCTAAAGGAATAATTTAAGGTTATGAGCACTCAGTCCTTCCCCGTTTTTAAGGTGCTTTCACACTAATTGGATGTTTGAGGTATAAAGACATGAATAGTTAAGATTTCTGTGGCACTCAGCATGCCTCTGCTGGTATTCTGAGAACTTTACACAGGATTAAGTGTGTAACTTAATCCTCACCAAAATCCCTGTAAGTTGGTACCCAATTCTTACCCATCATCATACCCATTTCCCAGATGAGGAAATCGAGACCCAGAGAAGACAGATAACTTGCCCACCATCAACTGGTAAAGCTGCATCCCAGCCCAGCAAGTCTAGCTCCAAACCACACTAAACTGCTACAAGAACGTAATCAGTGTAATTGCTCACAAATACCTTCACAGGACACGTATTTCCTTTTGAGTTGTCAAACCATTCAACTCTATAAGTTTCCCAGACTTCTGCTCCAAAGTTTGCAGATCAGAAAACAAACCAATTTATTTTCTGTTGACTGATAGAGAGAAACTGAAGCCTCCTCCAACCCTAGACACAGCTCATAAGTTGACACATAAAAAGTAATGATTAGAATACACAAAGGACCGAGATCAGTGACCTACAAGGTGCAGTAAAATGTCGACAGTTGGAAAATAGCATTAAATATGGGAATAGTGAATGATTAGCACTATATAGGAAATGTGTTGAACATAGTCTTAGAATATAGTAGACTATATTAGTTTCCTGTGGCTACCTTAACAAGTGACCACAAACTTGGTGGCTTAAAACAACAGAAAGGTATTCTCTCCCAGTTCTAGAGGCCAGAAGTCCAAAATCAAGGTGCTGGCAGGGCTGCACGCCCTCGGCAGGCTCTGGGGGAGAATCCTTTCCTTGCCTCTTCCAGCTTCTGGGAGCTGCCAGCATTCCCTGGCCTGTGGCCGCATCCCAGTCTCTGCTCCCATCTACGTATCACCTTTTCCGTGTGTCTCTCCCACGTGTGTCTTTGATGAGGACACTTGTCACTGGATATAGAACCCACTGAGATAATCCAAGATGATCTTCCATCTGAAGATCCTTAACTTAATTAGATCTGCAAAGTCCCTTTTCCCAAACAAGGTAACAGTCACATGTTCCAGGGACTATAGGACGTGAACATTTCTCTTTTTTGGGGGGTGAGGAAAGCGGCATCATTAGGTTCACGACAGAAACACCAACAAAATCGACAAACTGAGTTAAACAGTTGAAATATACAACTAATTCAAAGGTTGGCAGCATAAGACAAGGCAAATGGAAGGATACACAACCAATAAAAATATGAGGAGTATGCAATGCACAGACACTCAAAATGGACAGAATAGGAAAATGCCTGAATTGTGTAAATGTTCAATGTCAATTGAACATTAGGACACTGTGGCCCATTTGGAACAATATTTGTGAAAAGGGAACTAAATTTGAAAAAAATAATAACTAACAATTAAATATTTGTAAAATAATGGCTTTAAAGAAAGGATGAAAAGATTGGGCATCAATAGGAGAAAGCTTAGACTATAAAATAGCTGATACAAGCCCAGGGGAGAAGGCTCTCAGGAAAGTCCTCTGCTGTTGCCTTTTCTTCGGCTCACAGGGGTACTAGTAGGTAAAGGCTGTATCTCAGGGGGTTGGGGTTAGGAGTGAGGCTAGGTGTCAGGAGACCTCAGCCCAGGCACCCACCACCTTGAGGTGTTCCGTGTTCAAGGCTCCAATGTTGGGCAGTGGTGCATACGGAGTGGTGCCAGCCACTCCAAGAGCATTTTAGTGAATCTGTGCTTGTCCTTTGCCTCTTCCAGGTGAATTAGTGACTTCATAATATGGGGAAATTCAACTACGTGATTTTAGGCCCGCTCTGGCTCTAAATTGCTGATTCTAAGGGTCTGTGGATTTCCTTTTTGAGAGCGAGCATTCCTGAGGGTAGGATTACCGTGTATGAGGATGCTTTGGCCCTGAGCGTGAGCACAGCCTATCTGTCTGGGATGCTTCACACGTTTTAGGATTAACCAGGCAGTGTCTTTGGGTCCTGTGGTCCCCAAGGTTCTCAGAAGTCTGAACTGACTTTGGGGGACATGTGCCCCAAAGCAAGCCCTTCACAGCAAGCAGAGCCCAGCAGGGAACAAGCTCTGTAGCCCTAGACGGCAAACTCTGTCTCTCACAGTTCATCTCTCCTTACACAGCAGTGGATCCCGAGTCCAATTTCAAAGAAATCAGGTAGTGGAGGTGCTCTCCAAATCATGCCAGGGATGGTCAAAGTTCAGGAGCAAAGTTCCCACACTGTCCCCCAAAGCCAGATCACAGACAGCTGCCAGTTCAGGACAAACTTTTCCCTGTTCCATGGTGAAATGAAAGACAAGGAAGGGCAAGTGTGTGTGTGTGTGTCTATGCATACACATACACACATGTATAACATATATAGAAAACACAATTTCCACCAGAGGAAATGTCCTTCTATAATTATGTCTTACCTTTCGTATATAATTGTTCTCTCTTTTATGAACTAATGTGGATAGTAGTTGTTTAATTATTACTTTTAATGCCATTCTTTGGGGAAAACTTTTTAAATTAGCAGTCTTTTTTTTAATTCCCCATTTAAAACTTTCTTTTATTTTCGGCTTGTGTGTAAAATCTCAAAGTCTGGGAATCTCTGCAATAGCTTTAGAGAAGATTTGAGAAAGCCCACCCCCAGATCTGTTTCCCGTACAAGACAATCCTTGCTTGAATCCCTTGGCTTTGCAGCCGTGCAGTCTCCTGGAAGCTACAGAGCCAGGAAGGGAGGCCAGCGCCTTCACCTCCTCCCCAATTATGGACCAGAAAGAGAGGGAGCCGGCAGGGCAGCTGGAGATCCGGGTCTTAGCCGAATAAAATGGGGGTAATGTCACAGGCAGAATATCTTTATGCAAAGCAGCAAGAAAGTGGCCTTTATCTGGGGACCTGCCGTTTCCTCCCCACACACTTGTTACAAGCCCTCTGACAGAAAATAGAGGTCAGACTCTGGCTGTGTGAATTCACGTCCTTATCCTGCTGTTAAAATTGTTTAGTCACGATAATCTCAGTTTTAAAGCTTCACTATAGCCATATTTTCAGCATTTTAGCTTTCGAGGCACCTGTATCACATTACCGACCACAGTTCAAAACGTCCTTATGGTCATTTCCTTCTGTGCCCATTTCATTGCATCTCCCTTCCTTCTCCCTTCTCTCTTGCAACAAGCAAGAGGGGACGCGCAGAGAATTTCATGTGAACAGTCAGAGGATTATACGTATACACAACCTGGTCATGTATTGAATTGAACTTTCGTTGGAAAAAAAAGAAGAAACGAAATACGGACCCACCTTAGAAAACAATGAGTTTGTTAAAATGCATTCTTCTATTCCTGTCAAGTGATCAACCATGAGAACCTTATTATAAAAGTGTCCACTAGGGAGCACTGCAGTCAAAGCAGACCAGAATGAACGCTAAACCTTTCATCAACTTGGATAAACCCAAGTCATTTCACTAATATTGTCAAAAGCATATTGTTTTCACAAAATGAGAGGCCACCTTTTTCACATTTTGTTGAAGGGGGAAAAATCCATTTTCTGGCAGCAGAAGCTAAAAAGTCGCTCACTCTGGGCATCCAGAATTGACTCTGTACTAAGGTTAATATACATGAAGCTGCATGAGAATGTGAACCAAGATGGTCAGGTCAGAGGTAACAGCGGGTCTTGTAATTGTCGCACTGCACTGGCTCTGCTGAAAACGTCCTCCCCCCTCCTTTGTCCTCTCCCCACCCCCTCGTCACCCCTGCTGATAAACAGAGACAAGAAAATTTAGGGCACTCAGAGAAGCTTTAAAATAAGATTTAGGAGTAGAAGGCATTTAATTTCATAATGCAGCTGACATCACCAGCTGCCTCCTGCTGAGTGAGGGCCTAATCTCCAGGGGGATGTGGTCCCTTTGCCTCAGAAGTTCAAGAGGGGCTCCTTTGTGGCTGCAGGAAATGGAACCAAGGAAAACGAAGTGGAGTGTAAGAGGCCAGAAGCACGTATTCTGACCCATTTCTTAAAAACAGTTGACTTTTTCATTTAACTAACTCCATTTTTTAAAGTATTTGATTTATTTGTTAAACTAAAACTAAATTTAGTGGACGGAGAGCAGAACTGAGGCTCGGGGCTAGTGGAGGGCATGATGGAACCCTGGGAAAAAGCTACAGCAAAGGCACCATCAAAGTATGTACAGCACAATTCAAGTCCCTACAGCTCAGTCCCTGGGCTTCCTGCCTGCCCTCTAAAGCGGCCTCAGACACCTCACCCACACAGAGAAGTTACCAGTGCCTCAATCACCCAGGCAAAGGGAAGATTTAGTTTTAACTTGGTCAGCGTTGTAGGTCGAATTGTGTACCCCTGTCCCCAAATAATATGTTGAAGTCCTAACTCCCCAACACACTTGAATGTGACTTTATTGGGAAAGTAGTTCTTTGAAGATGTGATCAAATTAAGATGAGGTCATTAGGGTGGACCCTAATCCAGTATGACTGTTGTCCTTAAAAGAAGAGGAGGGGGGCTTCCCTGGTGGCATAGTGGTTAAGAATCCTCCTGCCAATGCAGGGGACATGGGTTCGAGCCCTGGTCCGGAAAGATCCCACATGCCACGGAGCAACTAAGCCCGTGTGCCACGACTACTGAGCCTGTGCTCTAGAGCCCGTGAACCACAACTACTGAAGCCCGCGCACCTAGAGCCCATGCTCCGCAACAAGAGAAGCCACCACAATGAGAAGCCTGCGCACCGCAACCAAGAGTAGGCCCCGCTCGCCGCAACTAGAGAAAGCCCACGCACAGCAACGAAGACCCAACGCAGCCAAAAATAAATAAATAAATAAATTTATTTTTAAATAAAAGGAGTTTTCGCCGCTGAGACACACGGAGAGAAGAGGCATGTGACGAAAGAGGCAGAGATCGGGGTCATCGATCTACAAGCTAGGAACACCAAGGATTTCGGACAGTGGCTAGGAGAGAAGGATGGACCACGTCGTCCCTCAGAGCCCACAGAAGAAACCAGTCCCCCTCAAACCCTGATCCCAGACTTCCAGCGTCCATAATTCTGTTGTTAAGCCACCCAGTTTATGGCACTTTGCTACTGCATCCCGAGGAAGGTAATTACTTATGACCAAACTCAGCAACAGTAGGATGGAATTCTGGGAATGGCAGTGAAGAGAGACGAGACTTACTGTGTAAGGTTTTAAAAAATTTTCCCTCTGTTTTCTCCCTTTCACTTCCTTTTCTGCTGTCTAACCAACCCCGCTATTCCAATTTTTTATCAAATATAAAACACTATTTTTATTTCTCTTTACATGCACAGCTCTTAATGCTTTCTAGAGATATGTCCTTTTTTCTTTCCTGGTCCATTTTATACTCCTCCTCAACTACCTAAAAACTTCACAGAGCAGATAGCATTTTTAAAGCATCTTGCTCCCTTGAGTTGCTCAAAGTATGACATAAATGTTCCCTTATTCTTCATGACATCTTAAAGAAAGAGATTTTTTTCAATGAACAGTTATTTTAAACCTCAGGAAATATAGAGCCAAGTTAAGCATCTTGTCCTAAATCACATAGCCTTTCAGTGGATGAACAGGGTTTGGGAGACAGATCTCCCAGTTCCTTGTATACAGTAGTTTCCTCTTATCTGAGGTTTCACTTTCCATGGTTTTAATTACCTGAGGTCAACCGCGGTCCAAAATTATTACAAGGAAAATTCCAGAAGTAAACAATTCATAAATTTTAAATTGCGCACCGTTCTGAGCAGCATGATGAAATCTCACACTGTCCCACCCTGTCCCACCAAGAACATGAATCATCCCTTTGCCCAGCATACCCGTCCGTTGGTATAAGAAAAAACGTAATATATCGGATTTGTTATTATCTGTGATTTCAGGCATCTACTGGGGGTCTTGGAATGTATCCCTATGGATAGGGGGGGGGGGGGCTACTGTGGTCTCTTTTAAATATTGTACCGTTCTATTTTATTCTTAATTATCCACCAAAAGGAGTAGAGTGCAGAAATCCTCCAAAGTCAGGGTCAATCAGAAGTTGCCTTTTGGGTGCCTTTTCTTTTTTTTGGAGAGAAATGTGTCTGATGCTCTGGGACTTCATAAAACCTCAAGCCATGTGGTACAAGTACATTGTCATGTTCTAATTTCTCAGTATCCATGAGAGTTTCTTCTCCCTTCCTCCCCATTGCATCGCTGAAAAAGGGCCAGCCGCCTCTCAGGATATGGGAAAGATCAAGCCCAGCTAAACCTTCTCCCCAACTTTCCTGGCTCCCCACGTCCCTGGCACAGGGAGATCATTCTCTTGCTTGTTCTGTGAGCCAAGATCGCTCAGAATGCCTTAGGAAGCCCTTGGTCCTATTCCCTCTACCGTCCCTATGTTGCCTCCCAAAGAGCAGTGCCATCTTCCAGGTCTGGCTCACGCTAGGACAGAATCTCTTATGCTTGCTGTGACTCGGCAGGGTTGAGTCAGACTGGAATTTCCGAAATTACCAAAGAAAGTCAAGGAAGCAGAGAAGCATAGCTGGGTTTGTCCCAGGGCTCAGAGGTCCCGTCCCATTCCTCACTGGAGCTCAGGCAATGAATTCAGATGATGAAGACCACCTCCTGGTGTCCCAGCTACTGAGTCATTATCAGGTGAAGGGTGCCATCCTGCCTCCCTGCCAAGCCAGTGTCCTAGACGGATCACCCCCTGGGATCAAGGCCATTACTGGCCTAAGGCCCAGTCTCCAGCTGAGAGGTAGAGGATAAGATTCTTCACATAGGGAGTGGCTTAGCCCCATATTCATCCTTTTAATGGAAGAACTATGAAAGTACAACCTTAGAATAAACAGGACTCTCATACAAGATGAATTACATACACATCACAGCCCGTGTAGGTTGCAGGGAACGTAAGCCATCTGACCAAGGCTGAAGGTTCCAGCTAGTGACACAGAAAGACGAGGATGTGATGGATAAGAAGGCAGTGACACGGGCGGTGAAGGGGGGACATGTAGACCAGGGCGTTGTCATTAGGATGTGGGATGGGTATGCGGCAGAAGGCAGGGAATCGCTGGTGGGAAACAGCTTAGGTTGTTCCAAAGAACACTGAAGTTTCCCCAGATGGTGGTGGACTTGGGAAGGGAAAGAAGCAGCCAGATATAATAGTTAATAATTCTTGAGTTATGCCTGAAACGTGCCAATCACTTTACTTGGATCTTCTCATTCCATCCTTTCGACAACCAGATGCTCCAGGAATTACTGTTATCTGCATTTTAGAGAGGAGTTCGTAACCCTAAAAACACTCAGTCACTTGGCCAAAAGTCACACAAACTAGCGAGCACAAAGCGGAAATTAGAATCCAAGTCATCAGATAGGTACACACACACACACACACACATCTTAATTGAACTGGGGAGGTGGGAGGGAGCAGTCACCAGGCCACCCCATAGGGGACAGTCAGGAGGAAAGGGAGAGGAATCACACAATGTCAGGCACCAAACAGACAGAGGATATTTTCCAAAAAGGAAGAGTGATGGATTGCAAGTGATTTGGGGAGGGGCAGGGGGGGGAGGGGATACTGACATAACCTTGAACCCCCACCCTGGCCGGTGGAAGGTGGAAAAGTGAACAGAAAGCCAGATTTCAGGTAGGTTAGCATCCTTTGAAGGCTCTGAGAATGCAGAAGAGATTATCCGGCTGGCAACCAGGACGCAGACAGCGCTGTGGGAAGAGCTGGAACACAAGCCGAGTCAGAAGTCCTTGGGAGAGACCCACAGAGCAGCGGGGAGCACGGGAGACAGATGACCGGAGGGGCCAGCCCTTGGGTGATCCCTGGAGACAACAGGATGGCAGACACGATGGGACTCGCCAGCCTCCGGGAGCCCCACAAGCGTCCAGGCGGTTCCAGTCCTCTGAGCCCCCAGGGCACCGGAGCGCTCGGTCGGCTGGGCGCCACCCCAGGTGGAAGGGGAATCTTTGGGGCCGCAGATACCGGGATCCTGCTTCGCCAGCTGACGGCTGGGAGCTGCCAGTCCTGCAGGAGGCGAATTAACTAGTCTAGGAAGCGTACCCTGGCATGACAGCAAAGGTAAAATAATCTGCCTAATATACATTCCTTTTTCCATTGGAAAATCTGAACCAGAGAACAATTTGCCTTAAAGCATGGCTGTACCTTCTGCTTGTCTGGAAGGGGTGGGACACGGAGTCACACAAAAGAGCCAGACCTGTAGTAATTATGACAGTTAAGACCCTAGAACGGAAGTACTCTCTTCCAGCACTAGGTAAAGTCGAGTATGTAGCAGCCACGTGACTAATCGCGGGATCACTGGTTTTAGTCTATTTTTCTAATCTTCCCTTTCTGTTTCTGCTTGGAAACTATCTCAACCAGCCGCTAACGATATGTCATAGACTTTCTCAACCGTCTTGTACTCCTGCCATCTCTGACCCCTCCCAGGCTGGATTGTGTTGAAATAGTTTTTGAGTGTGCTTTTAAAGTTCCAGGAAAACATTTTTTTTAAAGTCTCTTTGAAAGATGAGTTGGAGCTAAATGGAATCCGTGCTTCTGTTAAGGTCCCCTTGAAGACTCTTGCAAGCTGACAGCAGTCCAATACGAGGGCCATGATCATTTCTCTTGGCCACTGTTTTCTTTCTCTTTTTTCCTTTCTTGTTATTTTGTTTTTTGGGGGTTTTTTGTAAGGAAAGTTCCAAACATGCACAACAGCATGGAGGAAAGAACAATAATGCCCTATGTATCCATCACTCAGCTCCAACAATCGTCAGCTCATTTTAGCCACTATCTTCAGTACCCCTTTAAAAATGCATTAAAATGTTGCACACAGTTTGGAGTACGATCCCCCATTCCTTCCATATTTCCTCTTACACGGGAACCCAGATTTGAAATAGTTCTCAGCACAAATGACATACAATCTGTTTTTGCAAACTGTTCCTAGATTCTGAATTTCAAATCGATTTCAGGGAAATCATTAGGTGACAGGAATTAGGAGCCTCCTTACGAAGGAATTTATCTCATTGTCACTTATTATTCTGAACGTGGCTCTAAAACAAAACTGATTCTTTATGCCAGGCTCACATGTTACCTGGGGATTTTAACCACATGCAGCAAATTCTGGTAAGAAGCTTTAAATTTTTCCCAGCTAAAGAAATGCTGGTGGTGGCAGGATCAGGGCAGGAATAAGAAGGGGGGGGGGTACAAATAATATGGGATTGCTGTAACCTCCAGCCAAGTCATGCAAGTTTACTTTTCAGACTGTTGAAAAAGAGTCCATGGAGGTCACTTTAGGGTGAGTCAATGGAGACGATTCTAGAGGGAGTCTGACTATTCTTGAGTAAGGGGGAGAGATTGGTCCGTCTGCTGAGATTTTCTCAAATGTAGCTCGTCACTTCCTTCCTTCCTTCCTCCTTCCTTCTTTCCCTCTTTCTTTCTGTCTTCTAAAGAGCCTGGCCTTATTAAGAAAAAAAAGAATTCATATCATCAGTACTAGCAGTCACACAATCACTCTCCTGTTTTCTGTTAGCAGGTGAAATTGAAAAGAAAAAAGTATGAGCAGTAGGCACCAATTCTCGCTCAAGATCTAGCCATGTAATTTATTTCCAGAGTCACTGGAAACCTCCAATTGTGGGCTTTGATGAACTCAAATGATGGCCTCCAAATCCTGACCATGTCTACTTAACAGCAAACAACAGGTTTAGCATGAAATAGACCCGGGCAGAAATCTTGGCCAGAGGCATCTCCACTTCCACGTGTATCCCCCCTGGAAAAAATTGCTTAAGGCAGACACGTCTCTAAAATGAATGCCTTCCCACAGAGGAGGGTGGATGCATAGCTTACACACACACACCATACACGAATAGAAATAAGGAGGCCGTTCTCTTGGGCCATGAATACCCTGTCAGTCAAACATCCTGAAATGGAAGAGTCTCCTCAAGGACCCCAGAGGTGGTTGCATCCACTCAGGACAACTTTTCGCAATTCTTTACCATCTGCAGAGGTGCGAAAGAGAAAACCACCCTCTAGAGAGTTAGCGGCTGGGTTTTGTCTGCACTCCATCAGGGATTTAAGTTTCAGGACCTAATTTCTTCAGCTCTGATGTAAAAGGAGGAAGTGAACCAGATGATTTCTGAAGGTCTAAAGGCAGCTCTAAATACATAGTAAACTATGAACACAGACCAGGGCTCGGAGTTTGCCGGCACCAAACCTTAGCTCCACGCATCCAAGCTGTGTGTCCATGGGAATGTCACTTGATTTCTTCTGTCATCTAGAGAGAGGAATACCTATGTCACAGGTTCTTATAAGGACTGAATTCTTTCATCATATATAAAGCACCTGACCTATAGAATATGCCACATTGCTAGTACCCTCCTTCCTAAAATGCTATGATTTCTAACATCAAAGAATCTGGAAAGGTTGCCTTTCTGTAACACAACTAGATAATTCAGTCCAAAACATTTCCCACTCTAACTTCTTACTTGCAGTAGCATGAAAATTATACAAATCTGGGTAAGTTCTACTGAAAAATACTCGTGAGGTCGAAGTATTTCAAAGTTTGTGTCTTACATGAGATATTTTACATTTTTTCCCCTTATGTGTTCCAAGTCACTCAGAAATTTAAAAAAATGATATATGTTAAACCAAGATGAGAAAGTGAAGTCTTTACAAAGTTTATGTTGCTAATTAAATTAAGGTTTCTAGCAGATCAAGTCCAAATGACTGGGTTCAACCAAATATTTCCTTTGATCTCGAGATTTTTTTTACTTCAAAGCCTAGCCGGCAGGATTGCACAGTCTGCCGGGGGCCCTCCCATCCCTACAATGAGGGGCTCATGGTTAAAGAAGAACTTCTGAGGGTCTGCTTCAGAGCAGTGAACCCGGCAGGGACTGGCCCTCACCCAGGGTGAGGTGTCTTGGGAGAAAAGAAATGAGTTGGAAGATGTGGGTTCGGGCAGCTTGCGTCTGCCAATTACTCACATCCCATGAGAAAGTTACTTGACCTCAACCTTCCTGTGAAATGAGACAATAAAACCTAACTTATTTATCTTGCAGACTTGATATAATGTCGGGTCTTTGGATACACCAAACATTGAAATAAGATTAAGAAATAAAACCCCAGAGGGATCCTACAGCAGTTTCTTTTTTCTCCCAGGAAGAGTTTTTCCACCATTGTTATCTCTGGTGCTTTAAGAGTAGGTGCTCATGAATTCTTTGCTGAATAAGTAAAGGGACAAATAAAGAGAGTGGTGAAGAATGGACCCAGTACTGTCTGCCACTTAGGTTTGCTCTTTCCTCCTGTCAGACCATCCCGTGCGTCCCGCCATTGCAGCCCTAGCTCTACTTAGTCCTGGGATGCAGTAAAATTCTTTTTTATTACAAGGGTTGGGGCAGTGTGGAGAAAGGCAACGGAGAAGGTGGAGCCACCCAGCAGCAGGGAAGGAAGGAGGATGGCTCTGGGGATGGAAGGGGATTTCCTGCTCCACCTGTGAATGGGCATCTGCTCAATGCGTCACAGGCTGTCTTGGACAAGAGAGTCTCAGCATTATTCCCTTAAGCCCATGTTTACTTCTAACTGAATGAATTGAACATTCATAGCTTTCCACATTTTCGTCAGCCTGGAGAGACAAACACCCTACTTATGATCAGTGAAATACAACTTCAAGTTGGCCTGAATTCTTAGTCACAGAAGAGGACTTGGGAGACGGGGGAAACCAAGTCCTTGAGTAAGGGGACTCCATGATGAGAACATAATGAACAGACCTGAAGAATTTGCGATGCAGACTTGTATGCATGTTTTTCAAGAATTTGCGATGCAGACTTGTATGCATGTTTTTCAAGTCTCCCTATCTCTCTGAGTTTATCTTTTGCACATTACCTCTGGACAAGCTTCATTTATCAGAATCAGAGATTAGGGCAGGAGCTGAAAGACAGAGCTTTCCTGTAATATAAGCTCCAGGGTAAGCACGGATGGAATCCCCGCAGTGAGCATCTCTATCTAGATATTTCGACATCGGTGCTCCCAGGCGTCAGATGGATTGTTCTTCCCTGACACTGGGGTGGTTTCCTAACCCGTGTCAGCTGTGAATCAGCCCTGGTGGAGGTGTGATAAAGTGGACCAGCGTGGTCGGGAACTCCAGATGAAGGAGACCCACTCAAAGATACAGTATCAGTTAGGATGTCTGAGGCTGCAAGTCACAGGAAACCAACCTAAAGTGGCTTAAACATAAGGACATGTATTCGTCTCACATACCAAGAAGTCTAGGGAATTGGTGGTTTCAGGGTTATGCCGTTCTCTCGGTTCCGGAAATGCAGGATGGTGCCACAGTGAGGGGCACAGCCTCTACCGTCAGTGTCCCTGGGTTCAAATCCCAGCTTTGGTGCTTCTTGGATGTGGGACTTCTGGCAAGTTAACTTCTCTGAGCTTCAGTTCTCTCCGCTGTGAAACTGGAGGTGACACAGTACCTCCCTCCCAGGGGTCTTGCTAGCATTACATTAGTACGTGTAAACTGCTTGGCCAGGGCCTGATGTGTAATAAGCACTACATAAATGTTGGGTGGGGGTTGTTTTTGGTTTTTTGTGTTTTTTCTGGTCGCGTGGCTTGTGGGACTTAGTTCCCCAACCAGGGATTGAACCTGGACCCTCGTCAGTGAAAACACTGAGTCTTAACCACTGGACCTCCAGGGAAGTCCCCATAAATGTTAGTTTGTATCATCTTTATTTATTAATATCATCCTCTCATTTTCACAAGAGGGTTCCCAAGGCACCAAGCTTCACACTGCACATGACAACCTACAGGGCAGGGAGGAAATTGTGTGAGGGGGATGGGGCAGGACATGAGAGTGGCAGGTGCTTCCCAGTGCATCCCTCTCCTTTAGTGGGGACAAAAGTCTTTCCCAGACACCCACATCCCTTTTCACCGGAGTCTGGACGTCAGGATTGGGCCAGGTGACCATGTCTGGCAACACCTGGCAAAGAGGACCGAAACTATCATGATTTGGAGTCTTTGTACAACCTGACGCGGTAGCCATCAGCCACATGAAGCAATAGAGAGTTAAATGACAATCAGTTAAAATTAGAAAGTCAGGGGCTTCCCTGGCGGTCCAGTGGTTAAGACTCCACGCTTCCACTTGGGGGCGTGGGTTCAGTCCCTGGTCGGGGAAGTAAGATCCCACATGCTGCATTAGAAATTCAGTTGCTCAGTCACACAAGCCACATTTCAAGGGCTCAATAGTCACATGCAGCCAGAGGTCTCCAGAAGGGACAGTGCAGATATAGACTGTTTCCATCCTTACAGAAAGTTCTATTGGACAGCTCTGGAGTCAAAGTTCATGCATGAGGGACCCACCTGCCCTAAGCACGTCTTTGCCTGGTGTCTGAACAAATTCAGGGCTCTGTTCACAAGGAAGAAGTGGAAGTGGGCATTGGACTGGCAATCAACAAAAAAGGAAGCCCAGAGGAGGACCAGCATAGATGCTGGTGTGGACATTGGGGTGCGACTGGGCACACTCAGTGAAGTTAAGGAAGTTTCATGAGAGTTCAGCTTTACCACGCTGGCCTCTAGGCTCCCTTACACGTAGGAGCCCAGCTATTTGACTGTGGTGGAAATTGGGACTATCAAGAAGGATTTGGACTTCCCCAGTGGTCCGGGGGTTAAGACTCTGCGCTTCCAATGCAGGAGGGGTGAGTTCAATTCTGGTCAGGGAACTAAGGTCCCACAAGCTGCGTGGGGCATGGCCAAAAAAAAAAGATTTGCCAGACCTCCTTCTGAGTCATTTCAGATACAGATATTATAGGACCAAAATGAACCTCCAGCCCAGCTACAGCCTGGACCTCAACCTAGTGGTGTTACAACAATGCTCTGCAAATCACCACACCGATGTCGGCTATTTTTATGATCATGTAAAATGGGGGTAACAACCATTTTCCACTTTGCATAATCACCGTGAGACACAACGGACAATATGGCAAAGTCCTCAGGAAAGTTCTCCCCTTCTACCTGCAAAACGCAGACATGGGATCATCCTTGGCTTACCCAAGGGGTCTTGGGCAGCAGGAAAAGTCCTCAGAGCTCCTCTAAGTGTTTGAGAAGGTGTTGGTTGACAGCAGTAGGAGTGAAGTTGGAGTAATAATAATAACAACGGATATGCAGCTATGCTTAAGTATACGCCAGGCATTTGCCTAAGGTCAGGAAGTGGCCGAGTGGGATGTGCACCCAGATGTTCTGCTGTCAAAGCCCAGGAGCTCTGCCACACCTTCTCCCCGGATCTCTGGAAGACTAAGCTCTTTAGGGCGATGGTGGTCAAATTCCAGCGTGCATCCGAATCATGCAGAAAGCTTGTTGAAACACAGCCCTCTGGGCCAGTAGCATGCTAGAGCAGGTTCCCCTATCAGCTCAGGAGAGATGATTGTGTGTATCTCTTTCCAACTCAATAACAATGCATTTGATAACTTCACTTTGGTAGCTTGAAAGCAGTCACAATGGGAGAATTTAAACCACAGGAATCAGCAAACTCTAGGACATATCTTCCCCTGGTAAACCAGTTGTTAAACCTTTGTCACCACATCACCCAGAATCTCTGATTCAGTAAATCTTGGATGGGGCCTGAGAATTTACGTTTCTAGTAAGTTCCCAGGTGAAGCTGATTCTGCTGGTCCAGGGACCACACTCTGAGAACTGCTTGGAAAAACATTTCAGACAGCCCTGAAATGGATGACAGGTTCTTATCCTGAAATAAGTCATCACTGACGTGAAGAATCTTGGAAGTCTCAGCAAGGAATGTTGGCTGTAGATGACCCTAAGTCAAATTGACACTAGTAAGAGCTAATGTTTACAGAGTATTGCTTGTAGGCAGCTACTGTCCTAGCCATGCCTTGCATTATCTCACTTAATCCTCCCAACAACCCTGGACAGCAGGCTCTATTATCATAGGTGAGCCTGAAGCACAAAGCAGTCAAATGACTTGCCCAAGGTGTACAGGGAATCAGTGGAGCCACTGAGTTGTGGGCATGGGCAGTCTGGTTCCAGAGCCCTCAAGTTTCATTGGTACCACAAATCACAGATGAAACCACAGATGTGAGAAGAAGAAGAAGAAGGAGAAGGACGGTGGGGGGCGGGGCAGGGGGAAGACCCGGGGGAGAAAAAGAAGGGAAACTTCAAAGAACATACACACAAAAGGGGACTCAAATTTTGTTTCTGCCAAGTAGACTTTCCTGGCTTTAAAGGAAAAAATAGATAAAGATGTTTGCATTCCTCTCATTGCCCTTCCTCCAATATCCTGAACGTGCGGAATCACGCCATCAGTTGATGAGAAAGTCATTCTCCTAGATCAGGGGTCAATAAACATTTTCTATGAAGGAAAAGATAGTAAATAGCCAAGGCTCTGTGGCAGCTACTCCACTCTGCCATTGTCGCTGGAAGCAGCCATAGAGGTCATATCAGAATGAGCATGGTTGCACCCCAGTAAAACTTTGTTTACAAAAACGGGCATTGGACCCTATTCAGCTGTGGCCTATAATTTGATGACCTATCCTAGATTCATCTACAAGTTATTCCTTATTCCTAACTAACTAGCAGGAACCATACCTTCATTAAATTTAGGCAGAATTTTAGCAGAAGAAACAAAAACAAAAAACACACCAGTATATCTGAGTAATCACTCAACAGATTCCATTGGGAATCTCCTCAGAAGACCATCCTTTTCTCTGGTTCTAGTTTGGTTAGAGAAGTTCTTCCTTAGTTTTAGATTACGATAGTAGGCTCAGTTGGCTGGAAAATCATGCTACTGGGGTGAAGGTCCACACATCCAAAGTTTGGCTCGGTTTCAGCTCCCTTGGTCGAGAGGGGAACCAGAGTCATGACCTCATTTGATCACCTCAAATACATCATGACTAGCCTAGAACCAACTCAGAGGGTAGCTTATAAGTCAGCAGCATCATCTTTTTACTTCAAAGATAAAATATTTATTCCATTTTATACACCAACAGTGATGCCAAAGAATATGATGGAGGTCTGTAAGGAATTTGAAAATGACGGATCCCAGATCCACCTTCTCCTTAACACTGAGATTGCTGCCTTCTTGGTAAATGCCCCCCATAACTTTTCTCCTAGGCCCTAACCTGTTCTCCATGCCCCCAGGTCCTCCCTGCCCCTGATTCACTTTCTTAATGCACATCCTTGATCCTTTTGCACTCCTAATCAAGAAACTCTCTCTGAATTACTATTGCATATTAAGTTTGACTTAAGGCCAAACTCCTCAACCCAGCATTCAAGACCTGGTCTGACCTGGCCTCATTTTTCTCTCTCCCAGTTTATCTTAAACTCATCCAATTTCTATACCCACATAATTATGCCTTGAGTAAGAAGTTCCAAGGGCTTAGTCAAATGAGACAAGTGTTTCAACTAAAGCAACAAAAGCCACATAGCCATGGAAGAACCATAATCGCAGCCAAGTGAAAGACAGAGTCAAAGGCAGCAAGATAATCTAGAAATCAGAGGAAGAATGTGGGACAACATTTCAGAAATAAAGCAATAGAAAATGACATGAACCCTCTTCTGTGGTGTCAGGTACTTGGTGTCTGGACAGATCTGGGACCTTAAGAGAAGAATACGGCTGATGCACTAGGTCAGTGCTTTCCAAACTCACCTTTCCGTTACAATCACTTGGGTGGCTTTTAACCGTAAATATTAATAGTCCCTATCCCACACCCAGGAAAAGGGCCAGAGAATCTGAATTTTAATAAATCCTTAAGATCATTCTTATGACTGTCCAAGTTTGGGAAAATGCTGACTTCAGATTAAAATCACCTGGAGGCCATACAGAGACACCACGTAGAGAGGCCACCTAGAGGAGTGCTGGCTGACAGCCCAGTTAAGACTCCAGCCAACAGCTAGGCTCAACTGCTAGACGTGCGTGAAGATGCATCCAGATGACCCCAGCCTCCAGGTTCCAGTATATCCCAGCCAAGGCCCTGGACATCGTGGAACAGAGACAAGTTATCCCCTCTTTGCCCTGTCTGAATTCCTGACCAACAGAATCCAGGAGCCTAATAAACTGGTTGTTTTATGTTTTTTGAAAAAATCATCTGGGGAGCTTCTAAAAAATGCTGTAGCTTAACTCCTGTCCCCAAGACATCCTGATTTATTTTGTCTAGAGTAGGAACTGGTATTAATTTTTCCTCTACTTTTTGTTATAAAAACTTTTTAACATCAAGAAGAGTGGAGAGGGACTTCCCTGGTGGCCCAGTGGTTAATAATCCGCCTACCAATGCAGGGGACACGGGTTCGAGCCCTGGTCCGGGAAGATACCACATGCCGTGGAGCAACTAAGCCCGTGTGCCACAACTACTGAGGCTGCACTCTAGAGCCCACGAGCCACAACTACTGAGCGCACTGCCACAACTACTGAAGCCCACGCGCTTAGAGCCGGTGCTCCACAGCAAGAGAAGCCACCGCAATGAGAAGCCCGCGCACCGCAACGAAGAGTAGCCCCTGCTCACTGCAACTAGAGAAAGCCCGCGTGCAGCAACAAAGACCCAACTCAGCCAAAAATTAATTAATTAATTAATTTTAAAAAGAAAGAGTGGAGAGAATAACATATGGAAATCTGTGAACCCATCACAATCGTGAATATTTTGCAATGTGATAGATAGATTGATAGAGAAATAGATGATAGATAGATGATAGATATATATAAACACCGATAGATACATAGAAAGATACATAGATACACAGATAGATATATATAGCTGAACTACTTGAACATAATTTACAGACATAACATTTTACCTGTAAGTATTTAAGCATGGAACTATCCAAAAATAATGGCATTGTCCTACCTAAACACAATAACATTATCAGGTCTAAGAAAATAACAGCAACTCCCCAATATCCAGTCCATGTTCAAATCTCCCCAATTGTCTCAAAAATCTCATCTTTTGCTCTTTTTTCAAAACAGAATCCAATCAATTTTCATGCATTGCACTTGCTTATTAAGACTCTTTAGTCTATTGTTCTCCCTTTCATTTATTTATTTTTTAAGTTATGTTGACATTTTAAAGCAACCAGGCCGGCTGTCTTATAGCATAGCCTAGAATCTGTATTGGTCTGATTGTCTCTTTGTGGCATTATTTAACTTATACATCTATTCCCAGTTGGTTCTAAACTGAAATTTAAGTCTAAAGAGACTAGATTCAGATCAAGCTTTGAGGCAAGTATAATTCATAGGAGGTGTGTATTTACACCACACAGGTGGCATATGTTGTATTTCTGGATTGTTTAGTAAGTGTATGTTTAACTTTATAAGAAAATGCTAAATTCTTTTCCACAGTGGCTGTACCATCTTACATTCTCACCCATGATGCATGAGAGTTAAATGGTCATTTTTTAAATTCTATCATCCTTTATATTTCTTAACTGGTAATCTCCCATAGGGGGTAAAAAAAAACAAACACATTTTCTCATCAACTTGATATGAGCTCTATCTCTTATCATAAAGGCAGAGTAAATGCTAATTCTTTCTGCTTAATTACCTATTTTTAGAATAGAGAGTTTTTATAGGAATCACCTCCAGTGGTAGCGAGCAAGGTTTTCTTTTTTCTCTCTCTGTCTCTCTTTCTTTTCTGTAACTATGCACTTCTGAATTTATTCCATATTTTACAATCAATAACACGTGTCATTCTTTTTCATTCTCAAAGTGTCCCAAATTTGCCTAATGGAAATGCTATCAAGTTGGTAGCATTTGACCTTTTGATGACTTCATTAGCCTTTGACACTATTTTCCTTTCTGGTACAATAAGGTTCCTATTCTCACCTTGAACTTCCCTTGACCCAGGCCTAGAGAACCAGCCAGTTCTCCAAAAGCACCGATTTCTTTAAATGATATTGAGAAACTAAGTGGCCATAGCCTTCTCGTGGCTACTGGGATGTCATCATGTTTAGGTTCTTTCAGTAGAAATACACACACACACTTTAAATCAAAAACTAGAATTCATATCAGTATTTCCTGTTAAAATTTAGCCTTCTCAACATTTTTGACTTTTTAATTTGTATCTCTTTCACCGAACATTAATAAAATTAACATATTTACTAATCTGCTTTATCTCATCATACAAATAAAATAGTATCAAGATCACAGTGCCATATGACTACTAATAAAACTGCTGAGGGAAGTTTAAGATTTCTTTGCAATTCTTTTCATCCTTACAATATGTCCTGCTAGAGATATCTAGTTAGAGTACTGAGTTCAAAAGTCACTTGGAATAATTCTTTCTCTGGGTGCTTATGTTCCAACTTGATACAGTTAGGTGTATTTGTTCCCATTTGTTTTCCATTTTATGGTCTGGCCTCAATATGTTTTAAAAGCTCCCCAGGGATTCCAGGGTGCAGTTACGATTTGAGAGGCACGGATTCGGTTGTTTGCTCTCTCTTCCCTTTCCCTCCTCCTGAAACCGCTTCTCTCCCATTTGCTTTTATTGAAATTCCACCTTTTCTTGAAGGTTCACTTCCTCCATTCTAAATCCTTCCTTTGATCCCATTAGTCAAGAGTAACAGCACATATACTAAAATTGGAACTATCAAAACTGGCCCCAGAGCAAGGATGACCTGCAAATTCATGAAGCGTTCCACATTTTTCAGTCTCTTGCACTTAAAATTACGAGGATTTACTATTCAGTTCAGAGAATTGTGGAGAAAAATATTAATAATACTGTTCTATTCCTCTGGACGCTTCCCATGACAGCTCTGGATAGCGTAGGAAGACAACTAACTGATCACCCAGCATGTGCTAGAAGAAATGGATAACTCAACCAAATGATGCCACTAATTGAATGTGAGATGCTTTAGGAAACTCCAAGAGAACAAAAGGAAATTCTCTTTTTTTTTGACGGTTTCTGTGTCAGCTCTCAGAGGTAAAGAGATTTCTATCCCAAAAGAATAAAACGGCTTTAACTATTGCCATATTTGTAACTTCCAAAGGTTTCAGTGAAGTTAAAAAACTCTGTAGAATGTGCTTGTTTTTGTTCTTGTGTTGTTTCATTTTTGTCCAGGAGAGTCAAAAAGTGTCAGTTGGACGAAGGATGGAATTCAAAAATAGCAGCTGCCCCCTCTGGAACCCTATGGCATTTTGACCATTCCTGACAGGACTTCAATGGAGGTAAAACATTCAAAGTTCTACCTTGCCTTACAGTCCTTGTGTGCAGGGTCAACGAACTTTGACTGTGAAGGGCCAGATAGTAGCTACTGTAGGCTTTGCAAGTCACATGCACCTCTTTCACATACCCTTCTTCTCGTCTGTAATTCTTCATACTCTCAGTTAGCAGGGTGGACAAAAACAGGCGACGCCCTGAGCTTTGACTTTTGGGTAGTTGCTAACACCTTCCTTATGTCATTTTCTTATTTCATGTACCTTGGGGGCAGGAAAAGTCTCACTCATCCCTGTATGCCCCACCTATGGCAGGGCACGTAGGAAGGGATGCTCACTCAATGTTTGTGAAACTCATGAATATATAAAATTATTACATGGCATATTTACAAGAATTTGTTATTAATACAGAAAATTGAGCTATACAGAACTATGAAAAACATTACGTATAAACATAGAGCACTGGTTACAGGCAGTACCACCCTGTGTTTTCAGACACTGGCCAAGCCTTCTTCCAAGGGTGAGAGATTGGTGGCCGTGCGTAGGTTTGATCATCATTGACGTGGAGGTTCTTGGGACTAAACACAGGTAGCCAGAAGAGAGTTAACAGCTACAGATGTACAGGAACAGACAAGAAAGCAGAGGTGGGAGTAATTAAACTTCCCTCCTTGTAACCCCAAAAGTGGCTTCCAGTGCCTGTGACGGTGTGACCTTCCCTCCCCAGGAGAAGATGCCAAGCAGGTGAGAGGCAGCTCTGGTTTTCAGAAGCCTGACTCCATCTGGAAGAGAATGGAAAAAGACCTGTAGCTTGTTTCTAGCTCTTGGGCTCTCTGAGTGTGCTAGGGTGAAGGAAGAGAAAATAGGGCAGGATTAACAGTCTGAACAAGAGCAGAGTGTTATGCTAAAATTCCTGAAACAGCTCCTTACTGGAAAATGCTAATTTTACTAGGAGGAAAACGAAAAAACAAAAGTGGGAATGCTTTTTAAAAACCTGTTGCCTTGGGCTTCCCTGGTGGCGCAGTGGTTAAGAGTCTGCCTGCCGATGCAGGGGACACGGGTTCGTGCCCCGGTCCGGGAAGATCCCACATGCCGCGGAGCGGCTGGGCCCGTGAGCCATGGCCACTGGGCCTGCGCATCCGGAGCCTGTGCTCCGCAACGGGAGAGGCCACAACAGTGAGAGGCCCGCATACCGCAAAAACAAACAAACAAACAAAACTGTTGTCTTGTGTTCCGGGAAGTTTCTACTGACACTAAATTTCCACTTCTGACCTCAGCCCTGGGATGCGTGATGTTACTTCCCATGGTTGGGACCTCCATCTAAGCACCTTGCATCTCACATTAAAAAGTAGATGTCTTTGCGGTTGCTGCCGAGGAATTTGAGTCCATTTGAAGTGTTTTCAGTCTAAGAAAATTTATTTCCATATGTAGTTGGGACGAAAACTATATGCAATCCATTTAAAACGAAGGTGCTTTATAATACCGATGTTTGAAGTTACAATTTTGTTTCTTCCCTTAGCCTGTCTTATCTTAAGCCATATGTTGCTGTAAATTAAAAGAAAAGGGCATTTAAACCAAATGGTTTCTCTGAATAGCATTAATCCTTTCAAGGGTAGTTTGTGACAAAAGCTAAAGATTGTGTCCTTGCCTTTTAAGCGCAACCAAGTTAAACATCTGAACTATTTCTGCTGTCTCTTAAATATTAAGATGTAACACATTTGTGATATTTGTTGACATTTGTTATACTTTTGATGAACAATTAGCCCACAAGAATATTAACAGGAAATTCCATTCATGAGATAAGCAGCTGTTCCTGCAAAGCTTCAGCCAGATCATGGGACCAAAAATCTCCTTTATGCAACTACTGTTTCTTGAGTAGTCAGCATTCCTTACGTCTCCAAAAGGAAATGCTTTGAAAATAACTTTTATGGCTAATTTTGACTCTTAAATTTTCGTAAGGAAAAAATAACTTTTATGATTAATGTGGACTCTGATGTTTGCAGTTTGTAAAATGTGAATATTTAATGGTGTCCTGAATCATTTGAAATGTAAATTTCAAATAACGGTACCAGCAAATGACTGACTCAATTTCCAACCCGTAGTGCAGAATCGTAAGGCCAGTCTTAACAACCCTAATTCCACAGCATAGCCTAATACCTTCTTATTTCATTCTTGAAGCAAAAGGCTGAGTGCCAACCATTATATGAAATACTCTCTTATTCAAAACTATGAATCTCTTCCATTTTTGAGCTAAAACATTTAAAGTAATGGTCACGTTGCAATATTATTTTAGCATCCACTCAATTGCTAAGGAATATACCTCTGAAAGACAGAGAGGAAAATGACCGGTAAATAACTAGATAGATTACAATGTCATCACAGAATTGATGGCAGTTCTGTAGAAGTGCTAGAAAGGCAATACATTCTTCATTGAGGGGCCAGGGTTTTATCAGAGATTCACTCACAAACCATCAATCACCAAATCCTAAATACCATTCCCATCTGCTTCTTTCTCTTTATCCCAACTGCTTCATCTCCTCCTCTTTTGTATCCCATAAAGGACAAAAAAGGAAATCTGGAAGGGCCTTGGGTTTATTTTAAAGTAAAAGCAAAAGACCATAATTGCGTCTCCATCAGTAAAATATTTCTGAGCAGGCATTCCCAATCTGGGTACATTTATTTATAAGTTATACATATGTAATACTCTGAAGTAGTGTTTAAGTATCAGTCAAGTTTAGTGTCTTCTTTTTTCAAATAAAAGAGTACATCTGCAACCAATTTTCTTCTCATTTTTTCTTGCATACTTTTCAGAGTACAAGTCTCCCCTGCAACTTGTGAGACCACTGCTCCAAACAGCCACCAGAGCGAACTTTCTGAAAAGATATCAGATCATAATTAAGTCCCTTTCTGAAGTCCTGCATGCGATTTATGGTCTTTAGCTTTTAAAGTAAACCCAAGGTCCTTCTGGATTTCCTTTTTTGCTCATTGTAGCCTCAGATCTGGCTCTAAAGATAAACAGGTATCTGCTCAGATGAGCAGACCCCCCGCGCCCCCATCTTCACCCTCATTTTCATGCCCCTCCATCCGGCCCTTTGCTCCAGTCCTGCTGAACTTTTGGCAGCGAAGGAGTTAAGACAGAAAAAAGGCAGAGTTTCCTGACAGCCAGAAGCCAAGTTGTTTTCCAGTTGAGAACACCCCTGAGGTATAACTGGCCAGAAGTCTGAACTACAACTTTTCAGGAGATTAAAGGTGTCCCTTTGGGCTTCCCTGGTGGCGCAGTGGTCGAGAGTCCGCCTGCCGATGCAGGGGACGTGGGTTCATGCCCCGGTCCGGGAAGATCCCACATGCCGCGGAGAGGCTGGGCCAGTGAGCCATGGCCGCTGAGCCTGCGCGTCCGGAGCCCGTGCTCCGCAGCGGGAGAGGCCACAGCGGTGAGAGGCCCGCGTACCGCAAAAAAATAAATAAATAAAAGTGTCCCTTTTAGTGAAGGTGGCCAAAAGGTACAAACATCCAGTATGAGATAAATAAGTCCTGAGGATGTAACGTACAACATGGTGACTATAGTTAATGACACGGTATTGTACATTTGAAAGTTGCTAAGAAAGTAGATCTTAAAAGTTCTCCACACAGGAAAAAAAACTTTTTGTAACTAAGTGTGGTGATGTATGCTAACTAAACTAATCTTGGTAATTATTTTGCAATATATACATATATCTAAATCATTGTTAAACTAATACAATCTTGTATGTCAATTATATCTCAATTAAAACTATGTATAGATAAGGGAGGAAGGGTGAGGGGAGGGATAGTTAGGGAGTTTGGGATTGACATGTACACAGTGCTATATTTAAAATGGATAACCAACAAGTACCTACTGTATAGCACAGGGGACTCTGCTGAGTATTATGTAACAACCTAAATGGGAAAAGAATTTGAAAAAGAATAGAGACATGTATATGTATAACTGAATCACTTTGCTGTACACCTGAAACTAACACAATATTGTTAATCAACTATACTCCAATATAAAATAAAAAGTTTAAATATATATATATGTATGTGTGTGTGTGTGTGTGTATATATATATATATATATATATGAAGAAGAGGTACTGTCCTTTTTAAGGCATTTTTAAATCCTGGAGTGTGAGGTCAGTCCTGGATTTCCTTTTTTGGAGGAAATGGACCCATGCGTCTCCTAACTGGCTCCAACTGGCTATAACTATAAACTACAAATCCAAAAGGTAATCCCAGCATGGACCCCAAGACCTTCACCACTGCACATCATTCACATGATTTCAATCAGTTTCTCTTCAGTTTAATGGAACCAACCTGGACTCATTAGGACTCAACCTGCACCTAGAGAAAGCCCATGCACTGCAACGAAGACCCAACGCAGCCAAAAATTAATCAATTAATTAATTAATTAAAAGAAATTGCCTTTTCTTTTTTAAAAAAATTTTATTTATTTATTTTTGGCTGCGTTGGGTCTTCGTTGTGGTGCGTGGGCTTCTCATTGCGGTGGCTTCTTTTGTTGCAGAGCACGGGCACTAGGCACGTGGGCTCAGTAGTTGTGGCACATGGGCTCAGTAGTTGTGGCACGTGGGCTCAGTAGTTGTGGCACGTGGGCTCAGTAGTTGTGGCACGTGGGCTCTAGAGCACAGGCTCAGTAGTTGTGGCGCACAGGCTTAGTTGCTCTGCAGCATGTGGGATCTTCCCGGACCAGGGCTCGAACCCGTGTCCCCTGCATTTGTAGGCGGATTCTTAACCACTGCACCACCAGGGAAGTCCAAGAATATCTCTGTCATGTGTTCATTTTCATAAGAATCATGATTTTGCCTTTTTTAAAACACTTACCCTTTAACACCAAGAACCCAGGAAAGCTTCTGAGACCTGTCCCATGGGAAAGTGTATCGCCTTGATAAGCAAGCAAGGAACCAAAAGAAATTTCCCTCCTATCATCTTTCTGTTCTCTGAGTAAATAGAGGTGCTGCAGTTGCGGACTAGAGGGGCTTAAACTTTCGAAGAAGTCGACTGCCTCTGACTTTTGATCTCAGATCTGTAGTAGCCTTTGCAGAAAATTCTCTGTTAAAATGAAACAAATAAGAGCCCTAATTGAAGCTTGGACCTTCCAACCTACCACAGGCTATCAGAAATGTGGGCCCAGCCTCTCTCTCTCCCCTGTATGTCCCAGCCTTCTGCTTTGAGGACCCCTTGCTCAGCCATGGAGTGCTTTGCTTCACCCGCTGAGCTACTCCCTCTAAGTAGAATGGGGGTGGAGGAGGGGAAAATTCCCTCCCTCCCTTTCATCCCTCAAGACCCTGTTAAAAAGTCATCTCCTCCTATTACAAAGTTCAAACACTTGTAGGCGTGACTAATTACCTCTTTTCCTAAATTTTCAAAGAATATGTACTAACCTCTACTGCCAAGATGCTAACACTCAATCTGTTTGCTTGAATATCAAGTTAAGAAATCTCATTATGCCCAATTAGCTGTAGTGGTTTACTCTGGGATAGAACTGTATTTGTATAAGAAAAAACCTATAGGGGTAGAAGCTGAGGCCCTGAGTGTGTAATTTGGAAGCCAACTACAAGAAGATAGTCCAACAGCTTTGCTTATTTAGTGAAAGAGAATTAGATGGATGGAGTGAGTGAGGTAAGGGAGAGCAGGGAAGGCAGGCGGAGAGGGAGAGAAGCAAATGAGAAGGAAGGCAGAGAACAGACAGAGATCTCAGCAAAATAGTGGAGGAATGGAATTCGAGTTAATGGAATTGCCCAAGAAGTGTTTTGAAGAATAGGGAAGTCAGTTACTGAATTTTAAATTAATAGCTCTATGGCCTTGCAGTGTAACTTTCCTTGTCATCAAATTGCCAACAGAAATCTACTGCACACAGTTACATCATATATTGTACTTTAATGGAAGGAGCAAATAATCAAGGGTTGTGTCCCATGTTTGGGCTGATTCCAAGGAAAAGATAAAGGAACAGCTGCAAAACATAGAGTGGAGAACAGAAATTCAGCAGAAGCTGGAAGCTGAAAGCAGAGGTGACTGGGAGTGTGACACCAGGAATGGATAGAAGTTTTTGGCAACTGCATTGAGCTTCTTGGTAGACAAGGAGTTTGAACAGATCTGATCCAGATCTAAGGACAGGGTGGGTAGCCTGATACCTGGTTTACACATATATGTGACCCCATTATACCTGCAATCTTTGAGATCCTAAACTAGGAACTCAAGGATAGGACGATAAAGTGTTTGTTTTCTCCTAGCAGGGCAAAGTGCCTACTTCATAATAGGTGAGGAAAGAATATTAATGCATTACTCTGCAAATTTTAACTAATTAATAAGTACCAAGATGTCATTTATCATAGTTGGTAGCCTAAGATTCTGCCATTGCTAGACAAAGCGATTTATTATCTAAAGGCACCCCAGGTTCTTATATTTATTATATAATAATAATCTATTATATTATTATATTTATACTATTAAACATTTTTTCTGGAATTAAAACATTCCTTATTCTTTGGTGGTATCAAGGACTGTGTCAACCCCTTGAGATCACTATCATTCTTCAGTATAGTAATAAATATCCTAAAGAAGGTCAGGTCCCGGTTACCTACCAAGGGCCAGAAGATGACCAGCCCTATAGGGACTGTCATGGAGTAAATTGTGTCCCCAACATCCCACTCCCCAAATTCATATGTTGCAGCCCTAACTCCCAGTACTGCAGAATAAGACAGTTTTGGAGATTAGGTCGTTAAAGAGGTAATTAAGGTAAAACGAGGTCATAGGTAAAACGAGTGGGCCCTAATCCAATCTAACTGGTGTTCTTACAAGAAGAGGAAAATAAGACACCAACATGTGAACACAGAGCAAAGACCACATGAAGACATAGCAAAAAGATGGCCATCTATAAGCTAAGGAGAGAGACCCCAGCAGAAACCAACCCTGCTAACACCTTGATCTTGGACTTCTACCCTCCAGATCTGTGAGAAAAGCAATTACTGTTATTTAAGACCCCCTAGCTTATGGCATCCCTAGAAAATGAATACAGGGACCGTATTTTCCTAGTGGAAAATTAGGACACGTGGCCTGACAAGTACAAGTGATTTATAGAATCAATTGACTGGAATATCCTATATTTGAAACCCAGCCATACCTAATCTGTAGTCTCACTTCCAAATAGGACATGACTTAATCCTAGAAAAATAACTTTTACTCAGTTCTTTACAAAAGGGAGCTCTATTACCACCACTGGAAATGTACCAAATCCCAATTCTGAAACTGAAGATTTACTGCCATGCATCATTTTGACACCATTTAGAAACCAAATGTAATTTAGAGAGAATTAAGGATAGAAATCCATGGACTTTTTGTCCTTAACATGTAAGTGTAGGCTAAGTGATTGTGAGCACATACTGTTCTATTTTTAGGCAAGAGGAAATCTAAGAAGCCTAAATGCTTCAAGAAGACAAATCCTATAAGAGAAATGGCATAGGCCAGCATTTTCAGACTCTTAGGCCAACCAACTACATAATTAGAAAACACCAGGGGACGGGGGTGGAAAGGGATTATTTTCAACTAAATATTTTTCAAGACCCAAATCAAGGAATGAATTGGAATCTTTCCATTGTTGTTGATACCGTGCATATTAAACACAGTGTCTGTTTTCTCCCACAGAACTAGAATTTAAAAATCAAAGCTCTTATTTATTAATATACGCGACACAAAAATACTAACATGTACATGTTTCAAAGCCCGTTGGGGATCCAAAGAAAATAATGGAACATGCGAGATCCTCCGCAAATGCAAGCCAGGCGTGTTTTTTTTGTTTTTTGCCTTTCACCAGGAAACTTCAGACTCACAGACCTCGTATTATAACACTGTGTCTCCAAGCTCTCTACAGGTTAGGGAAATACAGCTAAGTAACAAAGAAAATTAAATGATAAATGTTTCCAAAAGAGATATAATTATTTCACTTCCGGGGTCAGATGACAAAGTGGAACCAAGTTATAAAATTGCTCAATTCACAAAAGCCATTGAAGAAAATAGGAAAGCATAAGGAAAAGCATAAGCTAGAGAAAAAGGAAATGTTATCAACTGTCCTTAAACAGATAAGGAGGGAAAACCCATGTTAAATCCTTGAAAAGTGTTACCCAGAAAAACCTGTGTGTTTACAAAGATGGGAAGGAAACTTTTAGCCTTCTATAGCCAGAAGCAGTATCAAAACAAAAAGATGAGTGGGTAAAATGTTGGGAGAAAATCCCCCTAATTTCTCCCCAATTTAAAGGAAGGCAGCCTAAGGGAACAGGTAGGCAGCCCAGCAGAATGGAGTGGAATGTCTCCCTGGAATAGGAGTTTCAACCTCTCTGCCCACTGACTCACCCACCAGGACTATAAAGAGAAAAAAGAATGTGCATGAAAGCCCATAATTGGTTCTATTAGCAATTAGGGGTTTCCAAGGATGAAAGACAAAAGAGAAAATAAGACAAAAAGCAATGAGATTGTAGGGATACAGAGCAGGAGTTTGCACAGAAGTCTCATTTAAACTCCTCAACCTCTCGTCAGATTAAAATTGCCATCCCAAGAGGTGGGGTACCAAGGAGGCTCCATTCCTTGTTAGCTGTGTGACCTTGGGCAGGTTACTTAACATCTCTTAGCATCAGTTTCGTCATCTGTAAAATGGGAATTATGATACCTACATATGAGGATACAGTGAGTTACCATAGATAAGCACTTAGAAAAGTGCAGGGCACATAATAAAGATTATATGAGTGTTGATTGTTATTGTCAAAGTCCATAAACCTCTCTCTTTTTTTCCTCTGGCTGAGACGGGTGTGGCAGGGCCCATCATGGGCCAAGCACCACCTAAGATACTGGTGATTTAAAATCAAAAGATTCAACGCCTGGCTTAGTGAAGCTCTCCATCTATTGAGAGAGGGGAGGGACAAACATAAACAAATGACCCACCCACACTAGCGGTGATTGCCTTGGTCTGTCTATAACTGAGTACTTAAGCAGCCCTGGGAGGAGATTTATGGGAGAGATTCCCCACTGCCAGCACCAGTCATCAACTCCTCTTTCAGTGGTCGATTGTGTTTAGGTAATTTTTTTTTTTTTTTTTTTTTTTGGCGGTACGCGGGCCTCTCACTGCTGTGGCCTCTCCTGTTGCGGAGCACAGGCTCCGGACGCACAGGCTCAGCGGCCATGGCTCACGGGCCCAGCTGCTCCGCGGCATGTGGGATCTTCCCGGACCGGGGCACGAACCCATGTCCCCTGCATCGGCAGGCGGACTCTCAACCACTGCGCCACCAGGGAATCCCCTGCGTTTAGGTCATTTTTAAAGAGTCTGTTTATGTTCTTCCAGCTCTTCCTGCGCTGGTGCTCTGCATGAACATCACCACCCTAAGCCAGCTTCTTCTTGTCATACCTCTTACACAATTTGCCACTTAAGTGTGGTATATTAAAGCCCAACAAAACTTAGCTCTTAAGCTCCTGCCTTACCACACGAGCATCCCGACTTAACTTGTACCCATGTCTTTGTCCTTCATTTGTCTTGAGTTAACACAGCAATCCTGCGCGTGTAAATTCCACACACTGCATTCTTAATTTTTAATTGAAGTATCGTTGATTTACAATGTTGTGCTAGTTCCTGCTGCACAGCAAAGTTTCAGTTATACATATCTATTCTTTTTCATATTCTTTTCCATTACAGGTTATTACAAGACATTCAATATAGTTTCCTGTGTTATACAGTAGGTCCTTGTTGTTTATCTATTTTATATATAGTTGTTTGTATCTGCTAATCCCAAACTCCTAATTTATCCCTCCCCCCCCTTCCCCTTTGGTAACTATAAGTGTGTTTTCTATGTCTGTGAGTCTGTTTCTGTTTTGTAAATAAGTTTGTTTGTATCGTATTTTAGATTACACATATAAGTGATATTATATGATATGTCTTTAACTTACTTCACTTAGTATAATCTCTAGATCTATCCATGTTGCCGCAAATGGCATTACTTCACTCTTTTTTATGGCTGTGTGAATGTGTGGAGATATATGTATATATATATATACCACATCTGCTTTATCCATTCGTCTGTCAGTGGACATTTAGGTTACTTCCATGTCTTGGCTATTGTAAATAGTGCTGCTATGAACATTGGTGTGCATGTGTCTTTTTGAATTAATGTTTTCTCTAGATATATGCCCTGGAGTGGGGTCGCTAGATCACATGGTAACTCTGTTTTAAGATTTTTAAGGAACCTCCATACTGTTCTCCATAATGGCTGCACCAGTTTACATTCCCACCAACATTGTAGGAGGGTTCCCTTTTCTCCACACCCTCTTCAGCATTTATTATTTGTAGACTTTTAAAAAATATTTATTTATTTATTTGGTTGCACTGGGTTTTGGTTACAGCAGGCGGGCTCCTTAGTTGTGGCATGCTAACTCTTAGTTGCAGCACGCATGTGGGATCTAGTTCCCTGACCAGGGATTGAATCCAGGCGCCCTGCACTGGGAGCATGGAGTCTTATCCACTGCGTCACCAGGGATGTCCCTATTTGTAGAGTTTTTAATGATGGCCATTCTGACCGGTGTGAGGTGATACCTCAACGTAGTTTTGATTTGCATTTCTCTGATAATTAGCGATGTTGAGCATTTTTTCATGTGCCTATTGGCCATTTATATGTCTTCTTTGGAGAAAAGTCTGTTTAGGTCTTCTGCCCATTTTTTGATTGGGTTGTTTGATTTTTTTGTTATTGAGCTGCATGAGCTATTTGTGTATGTTGCAAATTAAGCCCTTGTCAGTCACATAATTCGCAGATATTTTCTCCCAGTTTGTAGGTTGTCTTTTCATTTTGTTTATGGTTTCCTTCCACACACTACGTTCTTAACCTTTTTATCCTTCTTCCCCATTCCTGTGATCCTTAAGAACAAAGAATGGAAAAAGAGCTCAAAAATAAGGCCATGAGGTATGACTGTGCTGATTTTGTGAACAAGGGTCCGAGAGTTGTGCAGTCTGCAGCCTGAGCAACCCTATGCAGCAGCTCTGCCAAAATGAGTTCTGACAATGTGACATGGCACGTGGGGAGCACAGTAGACAGAATGCTCAACGCTATTTGGGAAGAACAGCTGGAGGTGAAGCTGTTCAAAACAAGTAGTCGTTGACCTGGACTTCGAAGTACGAGTAGGGCTTCTGCATTTTTCCAAAGGTCTGAGGAGGGTGTTGTAGGGAGAAACGGTGCGTAAAAAGGCATAGAAGCATAAAACAGAGCAACGTCCTAGCATTACATGATTAGCAAGGACTGGGGAATATCTAGAGCAGAGGGGGTAATGGGAGAAACAGCTGGAGGTGAAGCTGTTAATCATGTAGGGGCTTGCATGCCACGTCAATGCATTCGAGGGCGTGGGGACCCTGGGCAGGGGTACGGATTACACAGGACCAGACTTGTGCCTTAGAAAGATCACTATAGCAGTGTGAATACCTGACTAAAGTGAGGCTGGGCTGACCTGGGAGACCATTTTGAAGCTCTCACCATAGTCCAAGAACTAACAATGAGTATCAATACGGATTAAATGCAGAGATTCCAGAAACATTTAAGAAACACTATAGACAGGCCATGTTGACTAATTGGGATAGAGAGTAAGTTAAAGGATGTTAGGTTGACTATCAGAACCCTAACTCGGTAACTGAGTGAGGGATAGTACTTTTTACCAGTTCTAAAGGAGTAGAGGAAGAGCAGGTTCGAAAGGGTTGAAGCAGGTTGAATTGGAAGAGCTCCTGAGATACGCAGAGAAATATATCAAGTCACCCATCGGTAATCTGAGTCTGGAGTTCAAGGAAAAGATTTGAATTTGATTTCAAAATTATTTAGGGAAGATGACAGCAGATGAAAATGAGAAGTAGAGATAGACATAGTTTGAGGAGGATATATTTTTGTGATGGGGCTTGAAAATATAAATGGATACAAGAAAAGAATAAGGTAATAAGGAAAGATGGAAATATGAGAAAGATGGACTCATTGGAACCAGATCAGGGAGGGCACGTGATTAAGAGCGCAGTTGAGGGGGTTCGTCTAGAACAGAGATCTTCCTGGGACTACAAACTCATTAAGGTGTGGGATGGAAAATGAGGGCATTCACTTCTAGGAACTTGATTTTCTCTAGGAAATTCTGAGCGCCTGCCAAGTACCCTGGTACCACAATAAGCATCGTCCTTGTCCACTTGGAGCTTAAAATCTGACGGAGTGGCAGGCATTAATCAAAAACTCATGTAAAATTGCAACTGGGATAGATGTATGGAGATTTACATGGTGCAATAAGAGTTTATAACAAAAGGAATTGACCTACCAAGGTATCAGCAAAGCCTTCTTTGCTAAAGTAACACAAATAGGACATGTCACTCCCCGAAGAGATGTGACTCCAATCCACAAGTTGGAGTCAACTAGAGAAGAGATAGAGGGAGGGTTCAGCATCTGCAAAAGTCCTGTGAAAGTGGAGAGAATTGAAAGAGCCAGGAGGAAAAGACAGGCAGTGTGACTGGAGCAGAAAGAGCGAGCTGGAGACATAAGCAGGACCTTGTAAGACGTGTCTGGAAGGCACATCTTAATCAGTAAAGTACTAAGAAGTCATTGAGGAATTTCAAGAGGGGCTGGGGGCAGAGGTAACATGATCACATTCGAATTTCATGAAGTTGATTTTGGCCGTAGCCCAGAGAAAGGATTAGAAGAGTGAGAAGAGAACAAGATGGACCCATTTGTGTAATCCTGGCAAGAAATAGCTATAGCTCAAAAAGGTGGTAGTGGCGAAAACCGAGGGATGAGTTCAAGAGACATGTATGAAGCAAGGTTCAGCAAGATAAGGTGAGAGTGTTGAGGCTGGCTCCTAGATTTCCATTCTGCACAGACTGGGTGCACTGCTGAAACGAAGCACCTTGAAGGTGGGCTAGGTTTGGGGGAAAGATTATGCGTTTACTTCTGGACATACTGACCTTAACGTGTCTTTGACTGCAGCACATATGAGCCTAAATCCTGAAGGAGAAGGCTAACCTGTAGATATAAAGCACAGGCATCAGTAGAGCAAGATGGTTTATAGAAAGATTATAGAGGAAAGGGCAGGGTCCAAGACAAAATTGTGAGGAGCTCAAACATTCATTGCATGCGTTGAAGATGATGAGACTGTTCAGAGACAGAAGAACTGGCCAGAAAGATAAGACGAAAACCAATAGCACCGAAAATAAGAGATGAGAATGTTCCAGAAACAGAAAATATCCAAGAAGGTTGCTAAGAAGAAAGAGGCGAGTAGGAATGTCCATTGAGTTGACACAGAGTTTGGCTTTATGGCAAAAACAGTTTTATTGTGGTAATGGAACCAGAAATCACACTGGGGCAGGTTGTGGAATGAGGGCGAGGAGAAGAAATGGAGGCAGTGAATATAGCCCAGTCTACGAAGAAATGTGGCCAAGTCATCACAGAGAATGAGAGGGATAAAAGCTGAGAAGATGCCTGACAAAAGAGGGGAGGTTTAGCCGAGCCACTGAGAGTTATCCAAGAGAGGGCTGATCTAGAACAAGTAAAAAAATATAATAAACTGGGAAGACAGATTTCCATTAATTTGCAGTGGCACCAGTGTGCCTTGGTGGGCAATTCTTTCTAGCTATTATAGTCTGAGCTTAGTTGGGAAATACTGAATTGTGGTTGAAAAAGAAGAAAAAATTTACAAAACAACAGCCAGGAGACAATGAATTTGAGAGGCTTGAGAGAAAGAAGCTCAAATTGTTCTTGGGACCCAGGCTCCATATGGAAGGAATTGTGGCACCAGGAGGCTGATCATTTAGCTGAAAACGAATGAGTCAAGGGATTAGGGACCTCAATAAAGACGAGAGACGTGTTTAGGGGAAATGCAGCATTAAGAGAGATGAACTGATAGGTGAAATGGATGCTGTCTGTGTCACCCAATCCTTATTTCTATGCCCCCTTCTCTAGCCAGACTGTTACTTGCTTTCAGCTCAGCGCCTTCTCAGGCCAGAAACACCAAGCAATTAATGTCCACTAGAAGTAGCCTTTAGCCAAGGACTCATGGGAATTGGTGGATAACTGCCCAGCTCCTTTTCCCTTCCTCCAGATGGGACAGCTCTACGGGATATTCTGTTTCCTTCTCCTCCTTGTCACCCCACTCCCATGCTGGGATTAGGTCCAGAAAACTACTTGGACTGGAATCTCTTTTCAGTGTTTGCTTCTTGGGAGACTCAAGCCAAAACATTAAGCTATTGCTATTGGAGTTTTCAGAGGTGACACTGTTTGGCGGTAAAAAGGTACAGAGTGTGCTAGTGAAAGAGAGACGCTAAAATGCAGTGGAGGAAAATGCATTGGTTCTGAGATCAAGAAGCCTTAGAGGTCACCATGTCTGGGGTTATCGACATGGACGTCAAATTGAGTCTGTATGTTGCAGATGGTGACCTAGAGGAGACCGTGAACCAACGACCAAGGTTTTCCTTAATGTGGGAGAGATCAGAAGGTCAGTAGGTGACAGTGATCCACAAGGATGTAGGGTGGATTAGGTGGATGACATGACCCAAAACAAAGAGGCTTTCTACCAGAGGGGTGGTAATATCCAGGCACCGAGGACAATCTTGATGCCCTCTCCCAGATTAAGGACTGTAGAAGAAAGAGCAGCCTCCAGAAGTTCAAGAAAAACAGTGTCCCTCTGGGAGGACAACAGATTAGACTACAACGAGTTGATGATATAAAGAAAGTCTTTACAACAGAAAAAACAGGAAGTCCCAGATGCACACTTGAAAGGTTTAGGATGGAGGTCAACAGGAAAGGTGTGCATCTGGGGGGAAAAACAGCAACTAGAGGTTGTGTATTTTTTATTTCTTTGTTTTGAACCTACAGCTTATTTTTTTATGAAGAACAGTTGATGTATAATCTATAAATTACAGGTGCACGGTACAGTAATCCACAATTTTTAAAGGTTATACTCCACTTACTGTTATTATAAAATTTTGGCTGCATTCCCTGTGTTGTGCAGTACATCCCTGAGCCTATCTCACACCCAGTAGTTTGTATCTCCCACTCTCCAACTCCTATATTGCCCCTCCCCCCTTCCCTCTACGCACTGGTAACCACTAGTTTGTTATCTTTATCGGTAAGTCTGGTTCTTTTTTGTTATATTCACTAGTTTGTTGGGTTTTTTTAGATTCCACATGTAAGCGATATCATACAGTATTTGTCTTTCTCTGTCTGACTTAACGTCATGTCCTCCAAGTCCATCCATGTTGCTGCAAATGGCAACGTTTCGTTCTTTTTTATGGCTGCGTACTATTCCATTGTGTGTATATGTGTGTGCATGAGTGTGTGTATATATATATATACTAAGGTGGTTTCCATATCTTGGCAATTGTAAACAATGTCGCTATGAACATTGGGGTGCATGTATCCTTTTGAATTAGTGTTTTCAGGTTTTTTGGATATATACCCAGGAGTGGAACTGCTGCATCGTATGGTGAGGTTGTGTATTTTGAGCAGTGCCCCAGAGTGAGACTCTCCAACCACCCTCTAAGGCGGGATCCTGGGTACATGAGGCCCATGGTCACACAGCCCGTGTGTGGTGGCACTGGAGAAATTGAACGAGGCAGTCTGGCTCTAGCGGCCAGGCTGTCACTAACCATTATTGTTTGCTTGCCCTGAGGTTTAGGGCTCCAAAGACACTCTCAAAGGCAGGGGCAGGAATTATATTATGCAATATTTTTTTAAAAAGGGTGCACAATACGTGATTGCACAGAAATATACAAAGTAACGAAACAGTCAAAATAAAATGCCCATACTCTGGCACCATAACTTTTTTCTTCTTCTCTTCCTCTTCTTCCCCTTCTCCCCCTCATTACCCTTCTACTTCTTCTTTTTAAATTCAGGCCTAGTTACCACCATCTCTACTCTATCAAAGTAAACAGAATTAGCATCAAGAAGGCTGACATTAAAAGGATTATTATTATCTGTTGAGATTTGCTTCAAAAAGGAGTCGGCTCTGTAGCCACTCTTGTATTGGGTTCAGTCCATGTTCTTTGATGCATCACAGAAGTTATCGTAGAACATTTTAATCTAATCATCCCCTGCCTGGGAGGAAAG
This sequence comes from Monodon monoceros, assembly GCF_005190385.1. Lineage (NCBI taxonomy): Eukaryota > Metazoa > Chordata > Mammalia > Artiodactyla > Monodontidae > Monodon > Monodon monoceros. Next base: position 15,488,526 of record NW_021703768.1, on the reverse strand, counting down.
TTGGGATGAGGCCCATGGTGGGCCCTGCAGTGTTCAGCACAGGTTCCCCTCAGGAATGAAGGCTCACTCCCCCAGCTGCTGGCAGTGCTGCAGGCTCCAAACTCTGTGTGTCACCCCCATGACAACGGCCATGGTGAAAAGGAGTTGCTTCACTCGAAGTTGCATCCCCTTCCTGCAACTGCCCACATCCAGTGACTAATTCACAGGGCTTATAAAGGTCAAGACCCTTGCCCCAGGAGGCGTCAACTCTGCGGGCCACCTCAGCCTCAGAGCTCCGAGTGAGATGCGCTGCGTCACAGCTCAGCTTCCCTCATTTAATCCTGCAGACTTTCTCTCTTTTTGACAGGTGTCCACATCAAATACACTCCCTAAAAAGCGTCCTTCATGTAATCTCTGTCACAGAGTTCTCAGGAGCCACAAACGATGTGGCTCCCGAGAAACTAAAACTTGAGGCAGTCTGATTTGATCATGCAACATTGGTTGTAGAGAATATAACGCCGTTTGCTAGATATTCAAAGGGGGAGAGGAAAGAGCTTGTACTAACTCATATGGACTTGGAATTAAATCCTCACCTTATATTTTTCTCACAGGAAGTAATAATCTAAAGAATATTGAGATGAGGTATGATGAGAATTTATCAAATTAAGATTCTAGACCCCATTCTGACATTTACAGGGATAAGCAACTTCAACTTTTGGGCCTCAATTTATCCATAGAAGTAGATGATCCCTGAGGTACCTGGTCCAACTAATAAGATAACACCGGCTGCCAGTTTTTGAGAACATACTATATTCCAACATCCTGAAATTCTAAGGGATTGTTCATACACTTCTCAGAAGATTAAAATGTCATCTCAAACAGAGCTATTTCGGTGGGGAATATAAAGACATGTTTTAAACTATAAACTTTAGACTCTTAAAATCTTTTTTACCACAGGCAAACTTCAAATATAATTACAGGTTTTCTCTAATTTTTAAACAAATTGTTGTTATACATGTTTATAATTCAAAATCCATCTCCCCCATGGAAGCAAGAGTATAAGTGAAGGTTAGTTCCGTTCAATAAAAATATTTCTGTGTGCCAATCACATGTCAGACCCCAGGCACCACCAATAGGTTTACAATGGGAAATTTCCTAGGTCAGAGCACAGAAGAAATGATTCTAGAGACCTCTAGCCATCTCTTGTAACACCTTGTTACTATGGAAAAAATACCTTCTTAGCCAGAAATGGAAATCAGAAACACATTTTTCTTCCACTCTTCTAGTGAATTAGGGAAGGTCAGTAGATGCTTCCAGAAAGCAGAAATTTGCTTACTAGAAAACATCACTTGATACGTTTATTACTGCACAAGATTAAAAAGGGCAACTAAAAATTCTGTATCCAATTTCAATGTGCGAGTTGGGGGCGGGGCAGTGTTTCCTCACCCCACCAAGCAATCTTCCAACACCAGCTGGGTGTCCTCCAATTCAACTCAGTTCTGACACTGTCCACCAGGAGACAGTGTCAGAGCCCACAGCTTAAGGGCTCAGTCCCACAAGACTGCCCCACTTCGGGCACCGAAAGCAAGTCCAGATCGTCACCTGGGCTTCTGACTGACTGGCTATAGATCAGAGGTTCCAACGATCCCCTCCTCGAGTTCAATTAATTTGCTAGAACGGCTCACAGAGCTCAGAGAAACATTTTACTTACTAGATCGCTGGTTTATTACAAAACGACACAATTCAGGAACAGCCAGATGGAAGAGATGCATAGGGCAAAATATGGGGAAGGGACGTAGAGATTCCACACCCTCTCAAGAGGCCACTCTCCCCAAATCTCCAAGTGTTCACCAACTCAGAGGCTCTCTGAACCCCATTTTTTGGGATTTTTATGGAGCCTTCATTACAGGCACACTTGATTAAATCGTTGACCATTGGTGATGGATTCAACATCCAGCCCATCTTCCCTCCCCAGAAATCAGGATGGGACAGAAAGTTCCAACCTTCTATTCATGGTTGGCTTCCTGACAACCAGCCCCCATCCTTAGGCGCTCTCCAAAATTTACCTCATTAACCTAAACCCAGCTTTGCTGGAAAGGGGCTTATTATGAATAACAAGACACCCATTTTACCCTTATGGTTCTGAAGTGCTTTCACAAACTGAGGACAAGAGACAAAATATTATGACAAAAGATGCCCTCACTTCTCTTATTGCTTAAGAAATTCCAAGGGTTTGAGGAGCTGTGAACCAGGAACCATGGACAAAGACAAAATGTATATGAGAAATATATTTCTACTTATAAATCACAATATCCTTGAAACCATAAGCGTATTTTTCAAGTTATAATCAACAATGTTAAAGAGGTGTTGTCAAGGGTTCTATGGCCAAATAAGTTTGGGAAACAATAAGTGTTAACAGGTGTCTTTGCTGAAGAACTTAAGTGCCTCATTATATTATTATTTTTTATATCTCTAAAAGGTGGAATCTGTAGGAGCAGTTCCTAAAATTTTTTGGCTACAGAACCATTCTGTGCTCAGAATTTCTCTTACAGCTAAGGGTGGGATGACCATCCTGATTTTCCCAGGGCTGGGGGGAGTTCCTGGGTTGCATGAACTTTTAGGACTGAAACCAGGACAGTTCTGGACAAACCAGGACAGTTGGTCACACAGCCTAATGAAGCCCTACACACAGCCTGTAAGATGCTTCTCGAGATCGATACGTTTTGGGTGCTTGGGATTGAGAAACAAGGGTTGTTGCCCCCGTGAAGGCAGGAGGGCTGGAATCTGCTGCTCTATCCCCGCTATCCCACCTCCACTGCCAGTTCCTGTGTATGAGCTGCTCTTTAGTCAAGTGTCCATATGTTGGACTAGCTTGTGGTGGACCTGTAATTGCCCTTTTTTTTTTTTCTAACACTGATGAGTCTACGTAAGAAGGAAATCTGTTCTTTTCCTCCAGACAAACTGAAACTGAAGAAATCTATGACCCACTGAAAATTCTGAAAGAAGAATGCTGGAATCAGAAACCAATGTTAAATCAGAAGAATCTCAGATTTCCCCAGTTCACTTCTATCTGCTATGATGATGGAAATATCTAGAAGAAACCAAAAGACCAAAATAGGTAATAACTCCCTCTCAACCAGAGCTCCTGGACGAGCCCTCTGCCCCTGCTTAGCTTGTTCTAACACACATCTCCCTGTAGCCTGGAGCCACTGGACAGGCAGAGCCCCACCCTCATGTACATTTCACATGGTCATATCTGGAAGATCAAGTTTGAGTACGTTTGCAGCAAGGCCATTCCTAAATTGTAGCTTGCATCCTCCAGTCGGGGCTTTTTAACTCAATGTGTAGATTTGAGAATCACAGGCCAGCAGTGTTTTCACTTAGGTGGCCGGGCGCCGGCATCTGTGTGTACGTGCCAGCACACCCCATCTCAAAGGGAACTCAAGCTCTGTGCACGGAGAGTCAAGTCCACAGTTTACATTCAGGATCCAGGACAAAGCCCTCCACACCATAGGCACGCAATAAACGTTCTCCGAAATGAATGCAACTGCATGCTTCGTTCTTGGGCTTTCAGAGCTGTTTATATGATCTTGTAGCCAGTTACCAAAAATAGAACAAAACGGGAAAAACCCAGACAGATCCAAAAAGAGCGTTCGATCAGTGGATCCTGCACTCCCTGTTTGTGGCCAAAACGGAAGTCCTTTAGTGGCTCTGGGGTCCCAGGACCCCAGAGGAAACTCTTTGTGAAAAATCTCCCCAAATGAGCAATTACAACAGAAGCACTGACGTCCTGCCACTTCACTTTTGCAAAAGTCTACATCCTAAAGTCGCCTCACTTGCTTTTCAAAGGCTAAGGTGCCGCCACCCACAGCAGATTCCCGCACAGATCTGCTGCAGGCATTGGTCATGGGTCAAAGGGGAGGCCCTTGACCCTGTGCTCCCGGGCCTTTCTCCCAAAGAGGGAAGGTGTCATTCTAAGTTATGAATTTGGGGGAAAACTTGTCCTGGAGAAAGTATGTTGCACAATCATTAGGTCATGATGCGGAACATGTTGCAAGCATTCTGTCTTCTGCTTATCTTATCTCATCTAAACTATGAGAAATTAAAATGGGGGTAACAAGGGGTGCTCATTACTTTGACTAAGTAGTATTTTACATATACTGACCATAGACTTTTGGCAAGCAGCCATTAGTCAAAAAGACATAAACACATGCAGACTCAGAGTAATTTTCATTTTATTTCCACTCAGATGTGTAACACAATTTCCATTGATGTCTTAAAATAATCTTATTACCAAGATGTGTCTATAAAGAATTCCCTGGGGGTCAGGTTTAGTGATAAGTCATTAGTCCTAACTCATACAGTCAAAATAATAAGACAACTTAAAATAGGATTAGAAGAACATTTATCTAAAGAGCAAAAGTGAGGAAAAAACGAGCATCTCGTCAATTAGTTTGTTAATCCGACAGTTTACGCTTAATGATTTCATGGACTCTTTCTCTAATTCACTGTAAGACCGTGTTCAGTTCCCTTGTTAAAGTGTCAGCATTAAAATGTGTTTTTTCAATGGAAGACTATTTATTAAAAGACGATACACGCACACACACACACACACACACACACACACACACGGCTATTGCAGTCCCCACATTAACATGCAATAGATCAGCATAAGTATCTCATGTGTTTCTCGTGAAACTGGTTTTTTGGTTGGCATTTCAAAACACATTTCATGTTGTTTTACTACAAATAGAGGAAATACTGTCTATGTGGAAATATTCTCCACACTGGCCAAAATAAATAAATTTTAAAATTCAAAAGAAGAGGGTGACATATTTTTCATCTTTGCCTCCAGGTTTGATGAAAATTAAAAGCAGACTCTATAAGCTGATAGTAGGATTTCATAATGGGGGCAAAAGCATTTATAGTGAAAAGAACCCTTTGGGACATTCTTGCACTTTGTGAAACAGTGGTTAGGGTGGAATTCGTCTTTCTGCACGTCAAATGTTTAAAAACAGCTGTTTTTTGTTTTGGGGCTTTATTCCTGAAAGAAACTTGTTCCCTCCCCCAAATTTCCTGGCATCCTTAATGGCTTTTGCCCATGCCATTTGGGAGATGCAATTACGATATTCAAATTTATTCATTTATTGTAAATTTCATAACATAAATGAGGCACTCATGTCCATCATTACTGCTACCTGATAGAAAGATGACTAACTTTCATCCTGGCATAGGGAATAATACCCTAAAAATACTCCTTTTTATTATTGTCCAAAATACATGGAAAATGTTTAGAATAATTCCGCTTTAGATGAATGAGAGGAAATTACCTTTAATTTTAAACTACTTAACCATTTCTAAGGTAGCATCTTTGCCTAGGTAGTAGGTGAGGTCCTTCAGCCTAAAGCCTTTTTCTTCTTTCTTGTGGCTTTGAGTTTTTCTCTGCATTTGGAGCTGAGATTCATTAGAAGACTTCAAGAAACCAGATGTCACAATGTCTATTCAAGAGTTTGACGATTTCAAGAGTTGACTTTTGTAGTTCCTTTGCTTTGGGGCCTTAAAAATATAAGCCTTTTTGAAACTAGATGTGGTTCCTAAGAGAAATGCAGTAAAACAACAACAAAGCCTGCCCCCATCAGTGAGATTCATGAGTCACAATATTTAAAGAGGTCAAGCACTTCAAGTTCAAATTATAAAACAAGGTAACTTACATACAGGTTGTTGCACTGAAAAGAATTTTAATCTAGTTAGGCAAATTAAAGAGAAATCAATTAAAGGCAGTTATCTGTTTTCAGTTAAGTTTTTGCTGCCTAATAATTTTCATCCAATCTCAGTTCTTCACTTAGCTCACAGCGGTGTGGTCAGTAATTTGGTTTGGGCTCAGCTGGGTGATTCTTCTGTGTTTTCTGCTACACTCACTCATATATCTGTGATCCGCTGCTGTTTTGAGATCAGTCGCTGTGTCCTCTGGAGACTGGCTCTTCCCTGCTGGCTTTATCACATGTCTGGCAGTTGGCTGGTTGTTGCCTGGGGCACTGTTACTGTCTCCCACATGGCCTCTCATCTTGCAGATGGGTAGCCCAGGCTGGCGTAGGAAGAGGGAGAGAGCAGATCACTTCCACTGCATACTGTTGATCAAGGCAAGTCACAAGTTCAGCCCAGATTCAAGAGATGGAGGAACACACTCCCTCTCTTGATGGGAGGATATCATCACTATCACGTTGCAAGGCCACAGATGCAGGGAGGGACAAATTTGGTGGCCATTTTTACAACCTACCACGGTATCAAATTGCTAGTCTAAACACAAGAAGAAACAGCAGGGCTGAGAATGTTTAGAAGCTATGGTTAGAACCATTAAGTTGCACTTGACTCTGGGCAAGTTAGTGAACCCATTATTGCTCTATTTCTCTTTCTAAATAGAAGCAGTCCTGCTGCTAGCTTTCATTCACGGCTTCTGCACAGACAAACCTCTAAAGGATCCCACTCTGTGCACGAAGCAGGCAGAGCCTTTGTGTGCAGAAAATGGTGGCCCCCTTTTTTTCTTTTCTGTTACGGTTTATTAGAGGATATTGAATATAGTTCCCTGTGCTATATAATAGTACCTGGCTGTTTATCCATTCTATATATAATAATTTGCCTCTGCTGGTCCCAATCCAAACTTCCCCTACCCCTCTCCTCCTTGGCAAACACAAGTCTGTTCTCTATGTCTGTGAGCGTGTTTCTGTTTCATAGAGAGGTTCATTTGTGTCATATTTTAGATTCCACATATAGCTATCATACGGTATTTGTCTTTCTCTTTCTGACTTACTTCACTTAGTATGATAATCTCTAGGTCTATCCGTGTAGCTGCAAATGGTATTATTGCATTCTTTTTTAGGGCTGAGTAATATTCCATTTTGTGTGTGTGTGTGTGTGTGTGTGTGTGTGTGTGTGTGTGTACCTCACATCTTCTTTATCCATTCACCTGTCAATAGCCATTTAGGTGTTTCTATAGCTTGGCTATTGTAAATAGTGCTGCTATGAACATAGGGGTGCATGCATCTTTTTGAATTATAGTTTTGTCTGGATATATGTCCAGGAGTGGGATTGCTGGATCATGTGGCAACTCTATTTTTAGTTCTTTGAGGCATCTTCATACTGTTCTCCCTAGTGGCTGCCCATTTTCTTGACTGGAGACAGACAAAGGCTTTCCTTTGGATAGCAGAGTGAGAGAAAGAGGAGTCTGGGATGGCTCCAAGGTTGTTAGCCTGAGCAACTGGAAGGCAGACAGAGTCATCAACAGACTTGGGCAGGACTGTGGGTAAAGTGGCTTTTACGGAAGCCTAGAAATTCAGTTTTAAATACCTTAAATTTGAGAGATCAGTTAGGCATTCACATGGAGATATTAAGTAGACACTTGAAGATGTGAGTCTGGGGTTGAGGAGAGCAGTCCAGGCTGAAGGTTTTAAGCTGGGAGTCATCAGCATATAGATGGTACCTAAGGTCATAAAACTAGATGACATCGCCAAGTGAGTGATACAGGGAGAGAAGAGGTGAGGTTCAAGGGTGTGGCTCTGAGTGCCTCCAACCTAACAGCTCAGAGAGGAAAGATGAAACTAGCCATGGAGGCTGAGCAGGGAGGAAAATGAAGAGAGTAAATGTGCTGGAAGTCAAAGGAAGAAAGCCTTGGAGAAGAGGTGGAACTGTATCAAATGCTGCTAACAGGTAAAGTAGGTGAGAACTGAGTATTAACCTGGGATCTAGGAGTGGGGAGGTGATTGAGGACCTTAACCAGGGAAGCCACGGTGGAGGGTGGAGCAAAGACCTAGCTAACGAATCTTCTACAGTAAAGGGTAGGAGAGAGATTGAAGACAGAGGGATGAAACAAACGTTACGAGAACTTTCGCTGTAAATGAAAATAGAAGTGAGGTGATGGCTTGTAGGGTGGGTGGAACCAAATGTGCTGGTAAAATGGGCCGGTGGAGAGAAAAGTTGATGAGTAGAAAAGAAAAGGAAGAATCATAGAAGCATGCCCATGACTGATGAGAGAAAGTGGATGGGCTCTTGTGACCAAGGGGGGTTGCTGGTATTTGATGGGGGCACGGAGATTTCATCTAGAGAGAAACTAGGGCAAAGGTGGGCTGGAAAGGCCACAGCTGCTGTTCAGGGTCCCTGCCAAGCCACCTGGGTTCAGAAAGCCCAGAATCAGGAGGTGAGGTTGAAGGCCATGTTCCTAAGCCATTTGACCTTCAGACTCACCCAGCAGGTTGGGAAGTAGAAAGCAGGATATGAGGGGGAAATAGACATTGGGGAAACAAAAGGACAGAGATTCAAGGGATCCTAATCAATGAGTTGAACAGAGGCTGAGAGGTGCAGGCTTGAGACTTTAGAAGACATAATTTCCACTAGTCCATTCACGGCCACCTCTAAAGGCCAGGGACCAGGTTACACTTTTCTTTGCATCCTCGGCACCCAGCACTGTGTCTGGCGCCTAAGGGCAGCTCAAGAAATGTTTAACTCAGCAGAACTGCTGCCTTGGAAACAGATTATTGCTTGATGTACTAACGTATAAGATGAGAGAAGAGATAGTAACAAAATCCCTTTGGGTCTTGAGACGCAAATCTCCTGGTCCATTGTATGGTTCTGTAAGCCGTAGTATAAAAAGCACATGTTTATATATCCTGCATTATAATATGGACACACACACACAGAGCATATATGTCATAGGAAAGCACTTTATTAAATTCGTATGACCATACTGTGAGAACTATTGCTTAATCCTCCTGTATGCGAATTTCAGTCCTGGACATATTAATTTCTTGTCAGAAATAAGGCAGGACTTTCCTCCTTGCACACCTTCATATGTTTTTTCTCTGCTTTTGCCACATGGTGTCATCACTTTCAAGAGCAGGAGAACGGAAGGTACAACTGTAAATGTTGCTTCCTACTTAGTGCTTTTTGCAAACATTTAAAAAATGTGAAAGCCATTCTTTGCCCACAGATGGTACAAAAACAAGAAGGGGGCCAGATCTGACCCCTGGTAGTGGTTGCCAAACGCTCACATATATCATACCGTACCACACTATGCTATACTTACAAGTGTTATAAGTTTAGAATGAACTTTAATTATATTTTAAGGAAAGGGCTAAACCTGTACATTTTCATATACCTTGGAAATGAAGGTATCATTCATTTTATATACCTTGGAATGTGCTTTGGAATATACCTTGGAAATGCTTCTCAGGAATGTACGCATTTGGATTACAAAATGTAAATGCATGTGACAGCAAGTCACCTCTTGATTCTAAATCCTAGAAATAGACATAATAAAAGAAAAAGCAAAGACACACAACTCAGAGAATTTAGAGAATGAAGGAAGGAGACAGGCAACTTTGAGAGGAGATAGGAGCATGAATCCCAGGAGGACAGAAAAGAGGTCAAGGGAAGAAAAATAGGTATAAACACACAGGGGCAGTTTTACCCAGAAGTCCAGCCTTATGATGGAGCCAGAGGAACAAGGGCCAGGAGAAAGTGGCTTTGGGAACAGATGGACTTGATAAACATCCCAGATATCAGTGAGAAAATACCAGTTTGTTTGCACTGAAAATAAGAAAATAGTTTTTACATTCTTTGCCTAGAGTGAGATCCAAAGAACGGCAGACTTACTGGCCTGGAAGAGAGTTTCGAAAGAGCATCTTAATGGCATACTTTTGTTTTTGCTTCTCTTCCAACCTCTGGAGGCCAACTCCCCGTTCTCTCCTGGCAGTTCCCTGCAAGAGTTGGTCGTTGTGACTTTTTTTTTTTTTTTTTTTTTTTGCGGTACGCGGGCCTCTCACTGTAGTGGCCTCTCCCGTTGCAGAGCACAGGTTCCGGACGCGCAGGCTCAGCGGCCATGGCTCACGGGCCCAGCCGCTCCGCGGCATGTGGGATCTTCCCAGACCGGGACATGAACCCGCGTCCCCTGCATCGGCAGGCGGACTCTCAACCACTGCGCCACCAGGGAAGCCCAGTCGCTGTGACTTTTGATCACAGTTATGGATGTGAAATCTCTCCTCTTTATTTTAAGTTCATGTTCACTAATTTGGTCCTCCACAAAACTGACAAAAAACGGGCACACATTCCCCACGTTAAGATCTTTCATTTATGTAAAGATCATCATTAAGCCTCCCTCAGCCTGCTTTTCTCTGGGCTGAACAACCCCAAACCGCTGGACCTTTTCTCACAGAACTAATTGTGCCCTTTACAGCATTTTAATGTCTCTGGTGTCTTCACATCCTTTTTTAACAGGAGAAACAAACAAACAACCAAAAAAGTGTTTTCTAGCAGAGGTTGGACTAAGGTGAAACACTTAAAGAAAGAACACACAAAAAAGGATTCCCTAAACTGTTCCTGTTTTTCTTCTGGTGTCTCAGTACCATGGTGGCCTTCTTCCATAGAACTACAGCATTTCTGAGGAATATTTATTTAGTAAACTGAGTCCACTCCACCCAGGCCATTTTGCCTCTAAATGTGTCTCTGTAATAATCTCAACAACAGCCGCAGTGATAGTGGCATCTAACGTTGTTGCCCCTTGCTAATGGCTCGTCACCTCCCTAAGCGGTAGGTCAGTCATTACCCACATTGTACAGAAAAGCACATGGGCTGGGAGTAGTCCTGGAACTTCGCTGAGATGACCCCACTCCCGATGAGGAAGCCTGCAGCTGGATCTCTGGGTTCTCACTCTTGAGATATTTCCAGTGCTGTATTCCCTACTCGGTGTCTATCTGTGGATTGTAATTAACGTTATCTCTTTTCATAGCTATTTACTAAATTCATGCTCCTCAGCAAATATCTCCTTCAACAACCCTCCAGATTTATCAAAGTCATTTCCAAATTTATGCTGGCTCTCAGTCTAGAGAATTAGTAACTCCATCTAAGTAAGTAACATCTGCAGTTTTGGCCAGAATATTTCTATTGTCTTCACTGCTAATATAAAAGCTTTAAAAAAAAAAAAGTTGAAACCTGAAATTATGGATGTTAAAAGCAATAAGAGCTAACAGTGTATTCCAGGCACTGCTCTAGGCATGTAACATACGTTAACTCCTTTAACCCTCTCTATAGCCCCAAGAGGTGAGTATTCTTGTTCTTTGCGATGTTACAGATTGAAGCACAGAGAGGGTGAATAACATACCCAAGGTCACTCAGCTGGAAATTCGGTCCCACAACTTCACAAGTAAACTTTGATTCAAAAGAATATTCTGTGTGTATCTTCTTGCCAATTCTCCTTTAAACAAACAATCCCTTTCTAATAAGGAATTTGAGGGAGACAAAATTGGATCATTTACCAAATGTAATTTACCCATTTTTTCTGCTACTGGTAATTTAGGTTTCTAACATTTTGTTATTTGGAAAAAAAGCATTTCTCTAAAGTTATTTTATTTGTATATATATCAGAAGGAGGACTAGCAGGGCTTTCCAAACATCAAAGTCAGGATAATGGTTACCTGGGATTGGGAAGGGGACACAGGAAGCTTCAAACATATTTGTCATTTTTTTTTTTTTTTGCGGTACGCGGGCCTCTCACTGTTGTGGCCTCTCCCGTTGCGGAGCACAGGCTCCGGACGCGCAGGCTCAGCGGCCATGGCTCACGGGCCCAGCCGCTCCACGGCATGTGGGATCTTCCCGGACCGGGGCACAAACCCGTGTCCCCTGCGTCGGCAGGCAGACTCTCAACCACTGCGCCACCAGGGAAGCCCCCGTATTTGTCATTTTTTTCATGGTGATGGTTGTATGCAGCTCATTTTTATATTATTCCTTATTTCTTTTTGAATGTTTGCAACTTACATAATTTTTTAAAGAGGTGAGGAAGGAAATGAGTATGAGTAAGTATAATATAGTAGGAAGAAACGCTGATGGTCTGATTTCTAGGCCTTGCTCTGCAACAAACCAGCAGTTGAAATTGACCAAGCTGCTCAGTCCAGACCTCTTCCCTCAACTAGAAAAGGAAAGCATTTCACTAGAACAGGGGTCAGCAAACTATGGCCCCTGTTTTTGTAAATAAAGTTTATTGGAACACAGCTATGCCTGTTTGTTTATGTATTATCTATGGCTGCTTTTCACTCCACAATAGCAGAATTGAGCAGTTGCAACAAAGACTGTATGACCTGCAAAGTCTCAAATATTTACTCTCTGGGGCTTTACAGAAAACATTTGCTGACCGCACAGTAGGAAGTCATTTCCTTCAGCTCTAATATTTGGTCATCCCAGGATATAGCAGGATAGTCAAGATTTTTGCACCAATGGCAGATTACGGACACCAGTATTCCGCACAAACAAATCATTTTAAATAAGCTCATAAGTACAGATAAGATTGAAGAAACTTTAGGGCTTTGGAGTCACACAGCAAAACCCTTCGCTACCGTTCTGGGAGGGTACAGGCACCGATAACTTCCCCTGAAAAGAATACACCTTGAATTGAAGAAAAGGAAAGTCCATAGGCACCAAGCACAGATTCTAGCACCGTCGAGGTGGTGTGAGTTGTGTGATTACTGTATAGTCATGCTTTGTGGGTTTTACAGGTATGTTTTAGAATATGAGTACTTGGTCTTTGAATAAAATTTATCTTGTGAATAGAGGACTCATTCCTCTATTCATAGCAAGACTGTCACTGATGGAGCAATTCATAACAGTCAAGGACAGGAATTCAACAGAGAGCAAAGACTAGAATTTTGGGGTACACTCTTTCTGCCTGTGGATCTTGGGCAATTTATCTAATCTCTCTAAGCCTCAGTTTCCTCATCTATAAAATGGAACCAAGCTAGTATGGACCTCATTGGGTTGTTGTGAGGATTAAATAGTATAATTCATGGTACACTGTTGGGCATTATTACTGAATAAATGTTAGCCAATATTAGCCAGACATGTTTAGGGCACAATACTAATTCTGAAATGGGTTTAAAAGCACAGCATCTGGTATCTGTTTCAGGACGAATGAAAGATATGGGAGAAAAATAGAAGGTAGAAGGCAGTTTAAACATTTCTGTACCAGGTAGAACATATAAAGCAAAGTTTCCTCAAGGCTGCCGTATGGCAGTGGCACCCAGGAGGCACAAAAGGAAAGCATCAGTGGCATCCCGAAATGAAGCCCATCATCCAAAAGGGTTTGGACAGTCCCTGACCGTCCATCACAAGGAACTCTTCCTGCCTTCACAAGTTTAACACAAAATCATGACATTGACACACAGCCCATCAGTAGTCACTGGAATAAAAACAAGCATAAACAAAGGACATCACGTGAAGTGTTTACAGTGTGACTTTGGGCAAGTTACTTAGCTGTCCTAGACCTTTATTTTCTCAGGCGACATCACTACCCAACAAACATATCGTACAAGCCACATAGATAGTATTAAATTTTCTAGTCACGTTAGAGAAAATAAAAAGAAGGAAATAAACTTAATTTTAATAATATACTTTATTTAACCCAGTATATCCAAAGGAATATTTCAGCATGTAATCAATAATAAAAATGTATCAATGACATATTTTACATTCTTTCTTTCATAGTAAGACTTCAGCTTGGTATGTATTTCATACTTACAGCACATCTAAATTAAGAATGTTCTGGCTCAATAGCCACATGTGGTTAGCAGCCACCATATTGGATTATGTTGGTCTAGGACACACCTAGTTCTTCGGAAATCACTGATCCTATTAGCACACTTCAGGGTTGGGGACAATGGCAAGGATGAAAGCTATATGCCATTGGCCCATACATGAAAATTTAAACCACACCAGTTAATGATATTTTATCTTGCCATATAATAAAAGGTAAGAATTTAAACTCAGAACTCAGGAGGACTTCTACAAAAAGGAACCTCCCATAAAGAGCCCTCAAAGAGGCTAAGTATTAGATTAATGAATGTGACCTTCAGCTGAAGAAATTGTGTTGCTTCTCCTTCAAAGGGAGCTATTAGGTTTTCTTTAATTTCTTTCATCAGCATTTTGTAATTTAGCAAAAACCTGTACAAGAATGTTCATAGGAACTCTATTCCTAACAGCCAAAACCCAGAAATAACCCAAGTGTCCTTCAATGGGTGAATGGTTAAATAAAGTGGGTTATAGACACACCATGGAGCACAACTCAGCAATGAAAGAAAATGAACTCTTGAGACATGCAACAGTTTGGATAGATCTCAAGGGAAATATGCTGTGTGAAAAAAGTTCATCTCCAAAAGATGACATGTCGTATGATTCCAGTTACCCAACATTTTCAAAATAACAAACTTATGGAGACAGAGTACAGATTAGTGGTTGCCACAGGGTAGGAGTTGGTGGAGGAGAAATTGGGTGTGGGTACGAGGGATAGCATGAAAAAGTCTGATGGTAATGGCACAATTCTGTATTCTAACTATAGTTGCGGTTACACAAACACACATGTGATAAAATTACTTTGAACTTTATATACACACATGCATACACATACACACACACACAAATGAATGTAAAACTGGTGGAAGCTGAATAAAGCTCTATGGATTATACCAATGTCAGTTTCCTGGTTTTGCTAGTGTCCTGTGGTTATATAAGATGTAACCATAGGGGAAGGCTAGGTGGTGAGTTCGTGGGCTCTCCCTGTTTATTTTGTTTTCAATTTCCTATGAGCCTATAATTATTTCATTTTTTGTTTTTTAAGTGCATGCAGAAAGACAAGGTCTTTAGGAAAAGCAAGAGTTGCTTGGCAAAGCCAGGCTCTACACATAGTGGCTCCAGTAGCAAACCCAAGAACGGGCTTCACAGAAGCCCAATGAAAACGGAGTCACGCACCACACATCCATTTCTTAAATCCAGAAATCAACAAAGGGGCACAAGGAGAGAAATTACCGGTTTTCTGCGAACCCAAACAATTCTGATCCCAGACCCCTGTGCTCCAGTTACAGGAGTTTATTGCCTTCCAAATCCACAAAGTATGTTTTAAGGCCTGAATGAGCCAAGTTGTATGCTGCCCATCATGGGATGATACAACACCTAATTGTAAAAACCCACAGTAAAGCCACGGCAGGGAGAGGCAGTTATGAAACTTACACAATGTGATTGTTTTTCTGCTTTCATTCAAAGACAAATTACACTTAGCCTGTTTCTTTTTAGGTGCTCTGTTCTTTCAGAGTGCATATTAAAACGTTGCATTTTTATTTGTGTTATCCTTTTCCTGATGGTAAAACATTCGTAGATTTGAGGCTTAAGTGTTAGTCTAGTTAAAACCCTGAAATTTTGCACAGGTAATGCAGTTTTGCGTTGTTTGGTCTGCACTTTCTGACCACTGGGAGGCTTCTTTTATTCCCGACAGTAAAAACCAGCAGAGTCCTCTTTCATTTGGAATTTACAAACATCTTACAAGGGAAAAAGGAAAACCCAGCGGCCCCTCCAAATACCAAGACTTGAGTGACTATACAGTTTTGGAAAAGTTGGAATTTATGGAATAACTCTGTGATACATACTTCAAAGCTCGATTCCCTATTTTTAAATTTGGCATTCTACCTGATGGAAACGAGCCAGCCACTTATAAAGCATGTTCATGCTTTCATTTCCCAGTTGGCGAATAAAGTAGAGCCAAGCACCATCTTTATTTTTGTCCATTTTATTATTAACATATAGAGCTCAGCATATTGCTGTGGTTCAATAAGAGTTCTACAGTCACTGGCCCCTTGTTCATTATTTAAGATAATTCTGTCCTGCTAGAAAGTGAATTTCCCCAAGTATACCCCCCATGCCCACACCCACCCCTGTTTATAGATTTTAGTCCATTTGATTGCAAAGCAAATGTTTGGGAGGAAAGGCTCATATGGCTCCTGGGATGTAACCCAGAGTTTTAAGAGAAGAGGGTTCAGAGTCCAGGTTCCTAGAATGCTGGAAGAGGAAGCTTTTAAGGGGTTTGCAGACTTGGAAGCATATTCTTATTTTCAGGACTTGCCTGGTTCATCCTCAACCCTGCCTGGGGTTGCCCTCTCTCCAGAGATGCCACTCCTTATATATAGGTCCCATTCCTCTGTTATTTGACTACTGATGACAGCGAGCCAAGCTCAAAGACGATACCCAGGTAAGCTAGAAATTGCCATTATTTATCGACTCACTGCTCGATGTACAGAGCTCCCCACATTCTATTAAAGATTTGCAAAGCACATGCATGAAACAGAGTACATATTTCTTGCTAGCCATCAGTCCCAAAGTTTTCTGGTGAAGCCAATTGAAAGAAGTTCCCTTCAAACTTTTTTTTTCTTAGCTTGAAAATAAAATTGAGAACAAAAGTGGAATATCCTCCACCTATAGCTTTTTTAGGACGGAACTAGGATTAACTGTCCCTGCTCCCATATTCACCTTCTTTGTGAGAAAATTCGTACCTTCTGTGTGTCCGGCGTTGCTCTGCCTCCAAAGCCGAGAGAGAGAAAAGCTTGAGGGTTGGGACAGAGACCTGGGATGAGCCCAGCCTGGAAGGGAGAAGAGAGATGCTAGTTTGCTTCCAAAGCTGCCCCCATCTTACGGGCTGTGAGTTAAGGCAGTCAGCGGGGCTTCTGGGAAACATGACCCAGATTTGCTTTGGGAAAGCACGTCAGATTAAAAAGCACAATTGCTAAAAGCGAAATCTGTGGCCTGAGTGCTTAAAACTCGGCGCTTTCACGGCCGTGGGCCCGGGTTCGATCCCTGGTCGGGGGATTAAGATTCCGCAAGCTGAGCGGCACAGTCAAAAAAAAAAAAAAGAAAGAAAGAAAAGAAAAGAAAGAATCTGTGGCTTGTGCAAATGTCACCCAACTAGAACCCTGAGTTCCAGGTTTGAGGTCCTTGTGTGCCTTCGAGTCTCCATGACTCTTTTCCATACACCAGTTCCTTGCTATTTGAAATAAAGCAAATATATTAAATTATCTTGGGTATATAATTTCTAAAGCACGTCTCAGTTTGTAATAGGCACAGCCCAACAATTATTGGGTCTTCCTAGAAAAACAGAGCCCTTAAGCCAAATTCTGTTCCCATGTGATTCAAAGGAATGGTTTGTGCTAAAGACGAATCTGAGAATCTCAGCTAGAATCTACAGGATGTGATTTTTTTTTAAGCATAAGCACATGACTAACATAAATCCACGAAGACCCCCCCTGGAGGTGCATAGTTTGAGAGATGAGCCCAGAAAGAACAGAGTTTTGGTGTCTGATATAGCCAAGGGAACGTTCAAGTTTCCCGATCAAGTTCAGACCCTGTAAGTGAGAAAGGTCAGAGTTCACTTTCCAGCGTGGCCTGACTTTCATGGGGATTTGATGAGTGTGTTTGTTTTGGGTGTTCCTGTGTGCACTGTGTGATTCCTTAGAGGCTGTTGAGCCCATCGTGAAATAAAAAGCACCAGCCACTGTAGCGCCTGCTACAGGAATGCCGAACACCGTGTAAGCCACATCTTTATGCAGGAAATTCGATCACTGTGGGCTAAATCTACAGCCAGATCTGACACAGGGAAGGCTATGAGGATGCTGGGAACAATCTCTTTACATGGCTTTCTCCTCGGGCCCAGTCTTCCCTGACCGGGGCCTCACACGGTGGGAAGCAAGAGCAGTGGGTATATCAATCACTCCATTCTGGACTGCTTGCCTTTCTTCTGTAAAGTCTACAAGACATTTTTTGTTTTGTTTTGTTTTGTTTTTTGCCATTTGTGCTTCTAGTTGCCTAGTCAACCCTCTGAAGAGCTGTTGCCAAGGTTGGACTCAATGGGGAGGAAAAGGGGACATAACTGGTACGCAGTGACAAGAAGAGGCTGACGATGGGACAAGGCAAGATAAATGCATCCCTCTCCAAGCAGCAGAGGTCCCTTTTGGCCCCTTCAGATAACAGACTCTCAGTATTGAAACGTCCTCAAGGTCAGCTGAGGGACCACATGACGGTCTACTGCAGCACCTCAAAATTTTCCTTCAAGGGTTTTAGATAGAGAAATAATAATTATTTCTTCCTAGGGGGGTCTCAACGTTGTAACAGAAAGAGCCATTTTTATCTCGAGGAGTTCTTAAATGGGCACAGAAAAGTGACAGAGTTTGCCAACGATGATAGAAAGTCTACTAGAAATGCAAGTGTTTTTGCCTTTTCACATATTTTCTTTAAAAAAAAAAAAGGATCTGGTTTCTTTGCAATAGGCCATAGTTTATCATGTTTATGAGATTTATTTTCTTATTGGATCAAGAGTTTGCCGGGGATGGGGGAAAAGAGGCTTAGGGAATTTTTTAAGCTCTACTTAAACGGTTAGGCTTATTAATTCTCATGAAGAAAAACATTTATTTAAAGAACTGCTTCACTGTATTATTGCCTTGTGAATAAACATACCCAGGGCATGAGTATGCGGAGGCAGTACGGAGAGTCAGTGATGAATAGGCTCGGAGGGATGAGGGGTCAGCAGTTAATAAGCACCCGGTGTTGATAGGTGTCATCTCATTTAGTCCTAATCCCAGGTAGATACTGTGTCTCCATTTTATAGATGTGCAAACTGAGGCTTGAGTTCACAGAGGTAATAACATGATAGACCAAGGATCAGAACATAGGTTGGACCGAGGAAACGACTTTCCTGCCCCACACACTATGATGGAAAGAAAACTGGCTCAGATATAGGGTGTGGTGAGGGAGCTGTTCTGAGTCTCAAACCCAGTTCCCTGTGGTTGATTGTATGATTTTAGGAAAAATTGCTTAATTCATCTGGGCCTGTTTCCTGAGTGATTAGAGTCCTTAACTTCAGCCAAGGGCCAAACCTACCTTTTTGGATAAATAACGTTTATGCTGCCCACTTTGGTGATGCAAACCAACCTAAGATGTTTTAGCAGATTCTAAGAACTCCCCCCAACACACACATACCTGCCCCGTACCCCAGCGCTGGGATTGTGGGGAGACCACAGGGCACGGGGATCTGGTCAGGGACAGATTAAGATCTAACAGGGAGCATGTGTGCTAGGTTAGAAATCATCCTCTAAGTATCATCTCATCTCAAGCATCGTTCACTAATTAATGAATTGAGACATAATTTAAATATCATGAAATGCACACATCTTCATGGTTCAATGGGGTCTGTCTGACAATCGCATACACACAGGTAAACCACCACCCCAAGTAAGTTTAAAAATTTTTTCAACACCCCAGAAGTTCCCTCATGCTCCTTTCTAGTCAATTCCAACCCCTCCTGAACCAAGGAGGCAACCACTGTTGTGATTTATGTCGCCAGGGATTCATCTGTCATTTTTTTAGAGCTTCATACATGTGGAATCTTAAGTGTGAATCCACGTTCAATGCTAGAGGAACATCCATGGCTGCAGGAGTAGATGGCGAGTCCTACTGACCGTGGAGTCAGGGGTGCAAGTTCATGAGGTGGGAGAGTGAAGGTCAGAGGGGCTGTTGGTGTTTGTTTCTTCTTTCCAAGAAGCTTATACATTCTGGCTCTTTTATAGGGTCTCAGACAATACAGTGCACAGATTACTTTATCAATGAATATCTATTTAATCAGGTGATACTTACACACTTTCTGTGTCCATGCATTCACTTATACATTCATTCATTCAACAAAAATTTATTCCTGTCCAACTATGTGAGCCTGAGACTACCTAGACAGCAGGATCACTTACAATTAAGATGCACAGAGTCTGTGCCGTCTGGGGCTCACATGCTAGTAGGGGAGACAAGCAATAAATGCCCTACCATGGAATGTACAGGATCACTTGGGAAGGCGGTACATGATATGAAAAATGAACCAAGGTCGCAGAGGACAGAGCTTCACTCAGAGCTGTTTTAGGAAGTGATATCATGTCGCCTTAACCTGCTGCCAGTTTCAAGATGCAGGATTAAAATTGTTCTGTCGGCTGGAGCAGGAACCAGATTTCGAGCCTCGGGGTCATATTTGTTACTCATCGCTTTATTTATTTATTCACGGCCCAATGTGCCAAGTATGGTTCGATACTGTGACAATAGAAAAATAAATGAGGCACGGATGCTAACCTCAAGGAGTTTACTTTTTAGGAGTCACTGGTCTCTGGCAAGACTCTGCTTTTAAAAAAAGATGTGCAATTGGGAGCTTCCCTGGCAGTCCAGTGGTTAAGACTCTGCGCTTCCAGTGTAGGGGCCGCAGGTTCCATCCCTGGTCAGGGAACAAAGATCCCACATGCCATTCAGTGCGGCCAAAAGATAAAAAAATAATAATCAAATAAAATAATAAAGTAAAAACATCTACAATTGCTTTCTCCATTGTCATTGTGCAGTGAAAAAAAAAATGAGCGCATCTCATGCACTTTTTAAGTTATTTATTTATTTACTTATTTATGGCTGCGTTGGGTCTTCATTGCTGTGCGCGGGCTTCTCATTGAAGTGGCTTCTCTTGTTGCGGAGCACAGGACCTAGGCGTGCGGGCTTCAGTAGTTGCAGCATGTGGGCTCAGTAGTTGTGGCACGCAGGCTCAGTAGTTGTGGCTCACGGGCTGTAGAGCGCAGGCTCAGTCGTTGTGGCGCACGGGCTTAGTTGCTCCACAGCACGTGGGATCTTTCCAGACCAGGGCTCGAACCCGTGCCCCCTGCATTGTTAGGCGGATTCTTAACCACTGCGCCACCAGAGAAGCCCCATTTTGATAAGTTTTCTTGAGTCACGCCTCAAGCCGCTTTGAATGGAGGTCACTGGACAGTTTTTGGAGATGCACGAGGAACCCGCTCTGCTGGACAAAAGCAAAAACACCTTTCATTCCTGCATGTTTCAGGCACCTCCCGGGTCTCTTGGTCAGTTCCCTGTCAGCAGAGGCTTAAGAAAATAAACCGCGCCCTAGAAGGCACACTTTGGGGATTTTGACAGTCCCTCAGAAACACAGCATCAAGTGTCCCAAAAGCTAATAAAATCAACACCCACCTCTCCCAGCTCTCTCCCTCTCCCTCCCTCCCTCCCTCTCTTTTTCTCTCTGTCAAGGTTAACCACGTAGCTACTAGGGGACAAAAGCTTTCGGACGTGTTCCACAGATGAATGTTTGATATCGTGGGACAGGACAGAACCAGAACAATCAACTCCTCTTGGGCCAAAACTTTCCCATTAGTGTGTATCAGAAGTGTGCAGGCTCTGATTGCAGCAGAAGTAAACAGGACATAATGGGTTTTCAATAAATGTTGCCGAACCAGACTCCAAGTCTATTTGGAGAGGTTTATTTGACGCGCAGAAGCAGCCAGGGGAATTGAGGACAGAAAGGTGAAAAGAGTTGAAGTTCACAAATGAAAATGAAGGGTGGGTTGTGACTGCACACGCAGACTCAAAGAGGAGAGACTCTTCTCATCGGATGACCAGGCATCTGGAACAACACCTTCATCCCAAATAGCCCAGATTCATTGTCAGAGTCATGAGAATGCTAGAGGCAGAAGGGACTTAGAGAGGTTTGGACTCCTTTTTTTCTGTTTGGTTGCTTGTTTTTTTAAACAAGAACGAAAAAACAGCCTGAGGCTGGGCGTAGTAAAGGGTTCAAAATCCCATACTGGCTGAATCAGAATTTGATCCCAGATCATTTTCTAACTCTCTTTGTCCCTTTATGTCCCTCCTATGTACACAGCCAGAGAGTAAAGACAAGCATTTGGTGTCAAGAAATTTTAAAAGATGTTTACCTTCTAATAGACTGAAATTGGTTTCAATCATTTCTTTCCCATTTAACCAGAAACAAATGTACCTATACAGTGAGACTTATTTTTTCCTTACACTTTTTTAAGACATGGAAGACCGAGCAACTGAGAAAAAGAGAGAGACTCTAGTCTTAGATGAAACTCGGGGATCTCCCTCCTCTAAAGCCTGGACAAGCTCCAGAACAGACAGACCTTGGGAGCCCTTGGTCAGCCTTTCTGTTTCCTGGGTATTCGCTCTCCTCTAACAAGTTAATAAAATAATCAACAAAGGGCTGACACGTTTAGAATACAACCCAACATTTTTTCCTTAGCGCTTTGGTGTCCTGAGTCACGTCCCCTAGAAGCCAAGCCTGAGACCAGGGTCCCAGTGCTTGGGGTTTATTGAGGGACTGCTCTTCAGGAAAAACAGGTAAGGGGGTGTATTCGTTTCCTAGAGCTGCTATAACAAAGCACCACAGTGGCTTAAACAACAGATGTTTATTTTCGCACATTTCTGGAGGCTGGAAGTCCAAGATCAAGGTGTATTGGGTCAGACAGAGAAAGACAAATGTAATATGATATCACTCATATGTGGAATCTAATTTTTAAAAATGATATAAATGAACGTATTTACAAAACAAAAACAGACTCACAGACTTCAAAAACAAACTTAATGGTTACCAAAGGGGAAACATGGGGGAGGAGGGATAATTTAGGAGCTTGGGATGAACATACAAACACTACTATATATAAAGTAGATAACCAACAAGGACCTACCATATAACACAGGGAACTCTACTCAATATTCTGTGATAAGCTATATGAGAAAAGAGTCTGAAAAGAAATTAATATGTGTATATGTATAACTGAATCACTTTGCTGTACACCTGAGACTAACACAACATTGTAAATCAACTATACTCCAATAAAATTAAAATTTTTGAAAAAGGTGTTGGCAGGCTTGGTTTCTCCTGAGGCCTCTCCCCTTGCTTGCAATGACTGCCCTCATGCTGCCTCTTCTCATGGTGGCCCCTCTGTTCATGCACATCCCTGGTGACCCGTGGGTGTCCCCGTCTCCTCCTCTTATAAGGACATCAGTCATATTGAATTAGGGCTCACTCTAACGGCCTCATTAACTTCGTTACCTCTTTAAAGGCCCTCTCCAAATACAGTCCCACTTTGAGGTACTGAGGGGTTAAGGTTTCAACATATGAATTTTGAGAGGACACAGTTAAGTCCATAACAGAGAGAGAGAGAGAGAGAGAATGGGGGATGAGGAAGACAGAGGAGGGGAGACAGGATGTGGTCTCAGGAAAGCCTAGTCTCAGCCTGGTCCATGGCGTGAGGGGGTCCTGGCACCATCCATCAAACCACAGAATTGTCCCACCTTGAAGTAAGGAGGCTGGCTCTTCCTATCACCACATCTGTCAGTTCACTAGGCAGCCCCCAGTGTGTGTCTGATGGGCAGGGGTCTTGGGATATCTGCCCAGGCACCTCTAGGCAAGATCGTTTCTGTGAGTCAAGAGCATTTTTTTGGAGAGGGTCACACAGGTGGCCTCTCAAGCAATTATGCAGCTGGGGGGCAGCACCCCCATACAAAGAGGGCCTGGGCGAGACAGCAGGTCTTCCCAGGCTCCACTGTTTATTCCAGAAGCCTACCAGTCTTCTGTCTCCGTCGGAAGTTTCCACACAGGACATGAAAGGACTACGGGGGAGGGAAAGAGAGGGTCTGACCTGTTCTCTCCTTCAGCCCATGGCACCTCCAGTGACCCAGTTGCCCAGGTCTGAATCCTTGACTTCCGGCCAACCACTAAGTCTCTCAGCCCTACCTCTTCATCAGCTTTCAAACCCATCTTCTCTCCGGTCTCACGGCCATTGCCCCAGTCCTAAGCCCTATTACTAAAGAGTTTCTTCTCAGATCTCAGCCTCTAATCGAAGCCCCACCCAATTTTCCCACAATAGCCACGCCCTATGATGGGCTGCTTTCATGATAGGGATAAAGTCCACTCTTAAATTCGACTCAAGGGCCTTCCCCAATGCAGCTGCTGCCTTCAGCCTCAAAGCACGCCCCCAGCTCGTTCCTAACATCCCATCCACATTCAGCTCGTTAGACTTAGACTTCCAACATCTGTTCTCAGCAGGCTGCTTACCCTGCACTCTGCCGGCCACCCCTCCCCCACCCCCCACCCCCACCCCCACCCCCACCCCGGCCATCAGACGCGTCTCACGTAACACTTTTCCTGGGCAGCCTTGCCTTACCTTCACATTCATTTGGTTGCCTCTGCTATGCGTTTATTTGCTCTGGCAATGGCACCTCATTGCAATTGAGGGTTTAGTGGCCCCTGCCCTTACTAGACCGCCAGCTTTCTGAAGGCAGCATGTGAATCTGTCTGGTTAGTCATCCCCCCAACCCGGCGTTCTTGCCCTGCCGCCTCAAAGGGGCAATTTTAACTTTTCTTTTTTCTTTTTTAACCTTTTTTTTTAAATTGAAGTATAGTTAATTTACAATGTTGTGTAAGTTTCAGGTGTACAGCAAAGTGAATCAATTATATATAGACATGTATATAAGTATATGGATAACTGAATATATATATGTTCTTCTTCAGATCCTTTTCCATTATAGGTTACTACAAGATATTAAATATAGTTCCCTGTGCTATACAGTAGGTCCTTGTTGTTTATCTATTTTATATATAGTAGTATGTATATGTTAATCTCAAATTCCTAATTTACCCCTCCCCCCCCAGTTTTAACTTTTCTGTGTCTGTCTCCTTATTTGTAAAATGTGAAAATATAACACAACATTCCTCATAGTTTGGAGGATAAATGACTGAATGTGTGTGTACCAAGTGTTACTTAGAACAGCGTTTGGCGCACAGCAAGCCTAGGTAAGCGATGGTTTGTATCATTTCTATTGCTGCCAGACATAGTAGTCAAAGTGGTATCTCCAGCCCTGAGCAGAGGACTGGGCACGTCCTCTGTAAGATAAGAAAATCTGAAGGTGCTACAAGCGGCCTGGCAGCCAGTTTGGATTAAGCTCACCTTTATCATTTTGCAGATGGCAAAACCGGGGGCATGTGTGATCCCAGTTTCGGTCTTATCTCTGACTTTACTGGCCTCCAAGGCAAATATTTAATGCTGGTTTATAGCTGACACTAACAGCTTCGGTTAATATTCGATAAAGGCAAGAAAACAAAAATCTTCTCATCAGAAGAGGTGATTAGGTTACAACTAACAATAGTCACACCTCAAGTTAATCATTTTAGACGGTAAAAATACAGTATGGGACTACTGGCTAATTCTCATGAAAGCCTGGCTCATCTAGCTGTTTTATTAAATAAAGTGCAGCCCCCAGGAAATTGAGCCATATACCTGCATCTTTCCTGTGGCCCCAGGGAGCTCATCCATCACCTCGTCACCTCCTGCTGTCTGTGACCACTCTCCTTGGACCTATGGCTGGACTTTGCTGACTCACCAGGCTGCTGGCTTCCCTGGAGGGAGCCTCCCAGCAGAATCACCTCATCCTTCTCTGGTGCTCCTCTCTCCTCCCTCTCTCCTTCCCCTTCCTCCTCCGAAGAGCCCACCCTAATGCGCAGGGCTGACTGAGCTAGCCTTTGCCAGGGTGCCAGGAACAGTGAGCAGATTATTAAAACCTCTTTCACACAGAACACGTCCGGGCCCACAGATCCACAGCTAGAACGTTTTAGAGTTGGAGACCAAACTGTCTCCTTTCCATCTACACAAAGGCAGGGATAACCAGAACAAGGCTAATTTTTTAAATGCAATTCTATACTTTTTGCCTTTTTCTCAAGGTTGTTTCTATGCCTCTCATTTCTTTCTCTGCCTTCAATCACCCTCTTTTCCCCTCTGGGATTTTTTGGTTGCTGCAGTTGTTTTCTTTTTCTCTTTCTTTTTTGTTTTTTGCCCCAAGTCTGGTCTAAAGGAGTTCTGTTCTCATTTCCTGTTTCCTCTCTAAGGGTATGATGCTATGTGAACACCTAGCCAGAATTTGGCAGAAAGGCATAAAAAAGCAGAAGGAATCAGACCCGTTAAGTGAGGCTCCCCACCCTGAAAACACCGCTCTAGAGAGTTCCACCCGGCATTCACCCAATGCTCATAGACACAGGAACATGAGTCATCAATGAGACAGTGTTACCGCCCGCCTTTCTCCCCCCAGCCTCCCTAAAAAAAGAGGAAATGGCCTCTGACAATGGGATATATGAACAAGAGTTCCCCACATGGCGCAAAGCATGAGAACTTCTGCCACAGACTTCTGCTCTGGTTAGGGCATGCTGGGCTCATGTTTGGTTTTCAAACCTCAAATCTGAAGAAAAACGTCACTTGAAGTATGATTTGTAGAGAACAAGAGAAAGGTTGATTCAGAAGGAAAAACAAAGGCAAATAGTACTACTGTTGTATGACTTTTATGATTTTTTAAAAATAATTATAATTTTAAAAGGAATATTTGGCAATTCAGAGAAAATGAAATGAAAAGAAGCAATATGATGGAAGAAGAAAAGATCAATTAGCCACACTGGTCAATAAAGCTGGAATGAGATGCAATTAAGCTTGCTCAAAGAAATGTTTGATTAAGGATTCCAAAAAGCTCTCTAATTGTGAGGAAAGGAAAGAAGATTCTGAGGTGAGTCTGTCTGACAAGGGAGGTTACAATTTGTTAATGCCGCAGATTGAAATGAGAAACCCAACACCTAGAGTTGGTTAGGACAAAACAGCACGATTCCTAAAATGGAAAATTATGCTCCATTCTCTAGTTAAAGGGATCTAGACCAGCTTTAAAATCTTTAGCCACGTTCTTTCCAGATATCTCAGAACCACGTGAGTGAATATGCATGGCTAGACCAGCCCTCATTTTACTCCACTGTGAGCGCAATTCATCAAGGAAAAAGGGCAATTCATCAAGCATTTCTTCTCCAGGCTTTGATCCCCTAGGATGCCAAACAATATCTGATAATGATCTGTTCAACATCCATAACATCATCTTGGGAAAAGTACGATTTTAGGCAAATTGAAAATAGGAAGGATTAGAAATGATTAGACAGTCTATAACTGTAAAACCCATCTATGGTTAAAAACTACGTTTCTGGGACTTCCCTGGCAATCCAGTGGTTAAGCCTCCGTGCTTCCACTGCAGGAGGTGTGGGTTCGATCCCTGGTTGGGGGACTAGGACCCCACATGCCACATGGCAAGGCCAAAAAAAAAAATACTATATCTCTGTTTCCTTTGATTCCACCAGCAATCTAGAAAGAATTAATTTTCATTGATTATTCAGAAAATGTTAGCGTTCAGGATTGATACACTGAATCCCTTTTCTTTTTCTGGTCTTTTCCACCCGAGGGGAGAGGCTGCCTCCAAATCTCAGGCTAATATTCATCACCTCCCAGCCAACAGCTGTTCCCCACAACCATGCCTCCTGTTCCTGGGACCTGTCATTCCCACCTCCTTCCTTGCTGAAGAAAAGCAGACTTTTCTGGAATTGGCAGTAAACGGGCATTTTTCTCTATTTGTATCGTAAAGAAAAAGAAAACCTGTTTCAGAGAACAAGAAGTAGATTCCCCCAAAACAAACTCTTTAAGTAAGCAGTGTGCGTGCCTTGGTTATAAGCCACAAGCAATGAAAGGGCATATCTATGCATGAATTGGCAGTTCCCTGGGTCTTGTAATTCTCACCAGGGAGGCAGACTCAGCAAACCAATTAACTAATTAAACCAATTAACCAAATGTGTAATTAACCTTGAGAACAGAGATGTCAACACAAGCCCAACAAAGAAATTACCCTCCTTCTGGAAGTGCCTGGTGGCTTTAAGCCTTCTTGTTATCTGCCTTAAAGGCATATCCACAAAGAAAAAATTCTCTGGGCACAGAATTAGTGGCCAAGCAATAATATCATATAGATGGGATGGAATCAAGCCAAGGGCGGTGTTTCCCACCCCCATTACAGTCCATTATCTGTCAGTAAATATACAAGAGTTTTGGAGGACATTGTCCACAAAACACTGGCCAATTCATGGTCATTTCTTTTGAGAACACACATGTCCATTATGAAGAACAGGCGAATAGCTTGAAATTTTCAAACTAGCCCCTACAAGAAGATGGTCAAGCACCTGGTAATTCAAACATTTGGTCCTAGGTGAAAAGGAACCAAGAAAGGGATGACAAAAATGTTTGTAGAGGTTTAATCTGTGCACAGAAATCCCCAGAAAGATGAACTTGTGTAACTGTAGGAACACATGACTCCATGCAATTCTGTGGAAATTCATCTCTGCCAAACAGTAAATTCACGCCTTTCCATAATCACTTTTAAGTAGCTCACCCTATAAAATTTGGGTTTTCAAGTAGCTTCAGGAATGTTATTTAGCGTTAATGATGTAAAAGATACTGAGCTAAGCCTGTTTTCTTTTAGTAGCTTAGCTTATATTCAGGGGTAAAACTCAGAAAAAAAAAAGTAACCTACAAAAATTTATATGTTAAGAACTGAATAGATAATATAGACTCGAGTCAAATATCTAATGACTGAGGGAGAATGACTGAGTGACTTAGACCACTACTTATCCCATTTCAGAGAAACCAAAATCGTGATGGAGAGGTACATACAATCAAGTCATTTGCAGGGGAAGTGAAAGCTAGAGCATTAGGAAATGTGAAGCCTATCAGGAGAATAAATATGTATGTGAAATCTCATACTGGATTTTCCTGTTCCTTTTTCATGAAAGACGCAATTTTCGACATTGACCTTGGGCAAGATCAAAGCTCACCTGTGCTAAGTCAGCACACACGTTCTAATCCTTAAGTAAAAAGATACACTTGTGAACAGTAACACTCAGCCAAGTTCACAGACTCTGCACACAATCAGGGACTTAAAGAGTAATTTATAACCAGGCAAGGATGTTTAAGGAACCATGTTTCATTCTCTAAACCAAGGATCCCGTTCCTGCCCCAAGTGCACAGCAAGCATGACTTCAGTTAACCTCTCTGGGCCTCCATTTCCCCATCTGAAAAAAAATGAAGGGGTTTTGGAATAGAACATCCTGTGATCCTTCTCATGGTTCAAATAGACTGTTTTTATTTTCCACCAATAAGGGACGAGACTCGCTGACAACAAACACTCCTAATACTTTGGATCAACCAGAACACTGAAAATTTGGTCCAAAAAACCTTTCTTAAGATAAAGAGATAGCATTTCCCTGAGAATAATTCCAGTCTCGTTGAAACTTTAGCCAGGGAACTTATCAAATAAAGAAACCACCTAGTTCCAGACCGTGGGCAGAGTCCAAGAAAGTCAAACCCACGGCCTCATGGGAATTTAGAATTACACAGTTGTTGGTCAGGTTGAGAGTAAAGAATGTGAAGTTGTTTATCCGAGATTCTCCAAGACCATGTGAGCTGGGGCTCAGTGTTTTACAATCATATAATTGAAGAAAGCAAACTTCTAAAAAAAAGATGTGTATCCTCTCCTAGAGACGGTATACCGCCCAGTGAAGCACTGATCCCCACCCAATGGGCTCTTTTTTATCTCTGCCGCACCCCCAAAACAAGATGGAGTCCACACAGGCTGAGTCTCAAGCATGGATGGATGGTGGTAATAAGAGGCTGAATTCCAGTTCTAAGTAAGGTGCTTCATACAAATAAAACAGATTTTGTTCTATCTCTATGCAAATCAAGTGCCTTAGTACTGACATGGTATGGATTTGTTAATAATTGTAATGTTTGATGTACTGTTAATATTACATGTGAGATGTTCAAATGTTTTAATTCCATTGAATAAATTCTGAGACAATCAAAAAATATATTAAAAGTAAGTCCATGATAAATATCATTATGTGTATAAAAACATGGGTTAGTCTGTTTGGTAGATTGGGTGGCTTATAAACAACAGAAACTTTTTTCTCACAGCTCTGGAGGCTGAAAAGTCCAAGATCAAGGCTCTGGTGGATTTGGTATCTGTTTCATAGATGGCCATATTCCTGCTGTGTCCTTACATGACAAAAGGGGGAAGGAGCTCTCTGGGTCTCTTCTTTTTTTAAATTTTATTTAATTTATTTTTTTATACAGCAGGTCCTTATTAGTCATCAATTTTATACACACCACTGTATACATGTCAATCCCAATCTCCCAATTCATCACACCACCACCACCACCCTGCCCCCACCGCTTTCCCCCCTTGGTGTCCATAGGTGTGTTCTCTACATCTGTGTCTCTATTTCTGTCCTGCAAACGGATTCATCTGTACCATTTTTCTAGGTTCCACATAAATGCATTAATATACGATAATTGTTTTTCTCTTTCTGACTTACTTCACTCTGTATGACAGTCTCTAGATCCATCCGCATCTCAACAAATGACCCAATTTCGTTCCTTTTTATGGCTGAGTAATATTCAATTGTGTATATGTACCACATCTTCTTGATCCTTTCGTCTGTCGATGGGCATTTAGGTTACTTCCATGACCTGGCTATTGTAAATAGTGCTGCAATGAACATTGGGGTGCACGTGTCTTTTTGAATTATGGTTTTCTCAGGGTATATGCCCCGTAGTGGGATTGCTGGGTCATATGGTAATTCTGATTTTAGTTTTTTAAGGAACCTCCATACTGTTCTCCATAGTGGCTGTATCAATTTACATTCCCACCAACAGTGTAAGAGGGTTCTCTTCTCTCCATACCCTCTCCAGCATTTGTTGTTTGTAGATTTTCTGATGATGCCCATTCTAACTGGTGTGAGGTGATACCTCATTGTACTTTTGATTTGCATTTCTCTAATTATTAGTGATGTTGAGCAGCTTTTCATGTGCTTCTTGGCCATCTGTATGTCTTCTTTGGAGAAATGTCTACTTAGGTCTTCTGCCCATTTTTGGATTGGGTTGTTTGTTTTTTTACTGTTGAGCTGCATGAGCTGTTTATATATTTTGGAGATTAATCCTTTGTCCGTTGATTCGTTTGCAAATATTTTCTCCCATTCTGAGGGTTGTCTTTTCATCTTGTTTATGGTTTCCTTTGCTGTGCAAAAGCTTTGAAGTTTCATTAGGTTCCATTTGTTTATTTTTGTTTTTATTTCCATTACTCTAGGAGGTGGATCAAAAAAGATCTTGCTGTGATTTATGTCAAAGAGTGTTCTTCCCATGTTTTCCTCTAAGAGTTTTATAGTGTCCAGTCTTACATTTAGGTCTTTAATCCATTTTGAGTTTAGTTTTGTGTATGGTGTTGGGGAGTGTTCTAATTTCATTCTTTTACATGTAGCTGTCTGTCCAGTTTTCCCAGCACCACTTATTGAAGAGACTGTCTTTTCTCCATTGTATATCCTTGCCTCCTTTGTCATAGATTAGTTGACCATAGGTGCGTGGGTTTATCTCTGGGCTTTCTATCTTGTTCCATTGACCTGTATTTCTGTTTTTGTGCCAGTACCCTATTGTCTTGATTACTGTAGCTTTACAGTATAGTCTGAAGTCAGGGAGTCTGATTCCTCCAGCTCCGTTTTCTTCCCTCAAGACCGCTTTGGCTATTCAGGGTCTTTTGTGTCTCCATAAAATTTTAAGATTTTTTGTTCCAGTTCCGTAAAAAATGCTATTGGTAATTTGATAGGGATTGCATTGAATCTGTAGATTGCTTTGGGTAGTATAGTCATTTTCACAATATTGATTCTTCCAATCCAGGGACATGGTATATCTCTCCATCTGTTGGTATCATCTTTAATTTCTTTCATCAGTGTCTTATAGTTTTCTGCATACAGGTCTTTTGTCTCCCTAGGTAGGTTTATTCCTAGGTATTTTATTCTTTTTCTTGAAATAGTAAATGGGCGGGTTTCCTTAATTTCTCTTTCACATTTTTCGTCATTAGTGTACAGGAATGCAAGAGATTTCTGTGCATAAATTTTGTATCCTGCAACTTTACCAAATTCATTGATTAACTCTAGTAGTTTTCTGGTGGCATTTTTAGGATTCTCTATGTATAGTATCACGTCACCTGCAAACAGTGACAGTTTTACTTCTTCTTTTCCAATTTGTATTCCTTCTATTTCTTTTTCTTCTCTGACTGCTGTGGCTAGGACTTCCAAAACTATGTTGAATAATAGTGGCGAGAGTGGACATCCTTGTCTTGTTCCTGACTTAGAGGAAATGCTTTCAGTTTTTCACCATTGAGAATGATGTTTGCTGTGGGTTTTTCATATATGGCCTTTATTATGTTGAGGTAGGTTCCCTCTATGCCCACTTTCTGGAGAGTTTTAATCCGCTTGACTGCTGATGGGTGGGGCTGGGTTCCCTCCCTGTTGGTTGTTTGGCCTGAGGCAACCCAACACTGAAGCCTACCTGGGCTCTTTGGTGGGGCTAACGGCAGACTCTGGGAGGGCTCACGGCCAAGGAGTACTTCCCAGAACTTCTGCTGCCAGTGTCCTCGTCCCCACGGTGAGCCACAGCCTGCCCTGCCTCTGCAGGAGAACCCCAAACACCAGCAGGTAGGTCTGGTTCAGTCTCCCCTGGGGTCACTGCTCCTTCCCCTGGGTCCCGATGCACACACTACTTTGTGTGTGCTCTCCAAGAGTGGAGTCTCTGTTTCCCCCAGTCCTGTCGAAGTCCTGCAATCAAATCCCAGTAGCCTTCAAGGTCTGATTCTCTAGGAATTCCTCCTCCCGTTGCCAGACCCCCAGGTTGGGAAGCCTGACATGGGGCTCAGAACCTTCACTCCAGTGGGTGGACTTCTGTGGTATAAGCGTTCTCCAGTTTGTGAGTCACCTGGCAGTTATGGGATTTGATTTTACTGTGATTGCGCCCCTCCTACTGTCTCACTGTGGCTTCTCCTTTGTCTTTGGATGAGGAGTATCTTTTTTGGTGAGTTCCAGTGTCTTCCTGTCGATGATTGTCCAGCTGCTAGTAGTGATTCTGGTGTTCTCGCAAGAGGGAGTGAGAGCACGTCCTTCTACTCCGCCATCTTGGTTCCAATTCCAGCTTCTGTGGGAGGAGTCTGGCATGGCTTCACTGGGTCCTCTGCTTAGGGTCTCAAAAGGCTGCAATCATAGTTTCTGCCAGAGCTGAGGTCTCATCTTAGATTCCCTTAGGGAAGGATCCACTTCCAAATTCACTTAATTCTTCTGGCAATGAGTTTATCTCTGCTATTTAAATTATGTATCCTTTTCAAAAGCACAAGAGTGTACATTCTTGTACTGTGGGTCTCTTTTATAAGGGTGCTAATACCATTCATGAGGGCTCCAGCATCATGACCTAATCACCTCCCAAAGGCCCCACTTTTTAAATTAAGATTTCAACATATGAATTTGTGGGGGGGAACATAAACTTTCAGTCTATAACAAACATGTGCACCTCAATGCCATTTCTTTCAGACTTACATTAATTCCCTAAACAAACACTTATTCAACACATGCTAAGTGCCTGCCTAGGTCTGGAAATATGGTTAGAATTGGGGATAAATAAGTCAGTCATAGTTCATATGCTCAGGGATATTGTAAACTATAATCATATAAAGATACATATTGGAGTAATTAATACAAAGCTTCAGTATTTAACATCACAAGAATTTTGGCTTTTTATATTCCATGAACTGTTTTGTGAGTATGTTGTTTCTTCTAAAACAGTGAATGACAGGAAAGAAATACAGATAAATTTGGTAATGTATTCAAGCATACCATAATGTACACAATTTTTAAAAATCATTTATAAGACAAATGGCAAATTAATTTTTAGGATACTGAACATTCAAGGCAAGGTCGCATATTAGGATCTTTTTTTTTTTTTTTTTTTTAAAGGGGGATTTGTATTTTTTTAAAAAAGTAAAAAAAAAAAAAAAAAAAAGTACCAAAAACTGAGATGAGTTGGTCCTTAACAGATGCCTTGGTGGATGAGGCTGCTTTGGGCTGTGCTGGCCTTCTCCCGCTCCCGCCGCCGGGCAGGGTCCAACTCAAAGCAGCACCACAGCCGCAGGGCCTCATCTGCTGCTACCGATGCCACTGTAGCCCCACCTGGGCTCATGGTCAGGCTAAGGACCCGGGCTGTGTGGCCTTTCAGCTCAGCCACCTTGGCCATAGTTGGGTTCCAAATCACCAGCTGTTTCTGGGCAAAGCCATGGCCTGAGATGAGCTCCTTGTAGTGGGGAGAACAGAGGATGGAGCGCACCCGGGAACGGGCACCCACAGCACTCAGGCCCCAGAGCAGACGTTCCAGACACGAATGTGTCGATCACTTGCGCCCCCTCCAGTTGCCAGGACATTGGGTTGCCAGGGACACCAAGCCACAGCCTTGATAGCCTCTTGATGCTGGGTGAATGTCTGCAGAGGAACCCAGCCACCCTCTCCAGGAGCACTAGGCCACACGTTGACCAAGTTATCGTTGCCGCCACTGGCTAAATGTCGTCCATCTGGGGCCCAGCGCAGACCACACACTTCCTGGCTGTGGCCACTCAGTGTGGCCACATGGTGTTCTGCTACCTGAACATCATGGTGTGGGATGTGGCCAGAGAGTGAGCCACTACACGGGATATAGCTATTCCAACCGAGGGAGCCCACTCGGGCAGAATGGTCATGTTTCGAAGCCGTTTCTGCTGTTGCATATCCCGTAGCTGCATCTCAGCACTGCTGGTACCCACAGCCAGGTAGTTTCCCTCCTTGATCGAGGCCACAGAAGATGTCTAGTCCCCAGGCTGCTCCATTTGCAGCAGCTGCAGGAGGTCACCAGAGCTAGCACTCCACAAGTACACACTGTTGTCCAAAGCCACAGCCAGTATGTTCCCAGAGCTCCAATCTACACGGTTCAGGTAGTAGTCATTCCGGATTTCAGGGGCGTCCAGGATCCTGTCTGGTCGGGAAGGAATGTAACTGCTGGTCTTCCTGCTGGAGCTGGGCGTGGCCTTCTGGCTATAGAGTACTTTCAGTCTGTTCTGGTAACCTTCTGGGGCATTTTGTGGTTATCCACTGAGCCGAAGCATCTTGGCTTCCTCCACATGAAAACCGTTCAGGTTCAAAGCCCATGCTTTCTGATGTTCCTTCTTGGTGGGTGTCTGACTGTCTTCGGGCTGCTTCTCCTTGCTCGGGAGGAAGCTAGCGACCTCCATCTGGGAAGCACTGCGACGGGGGATAGAGCGATCGCCGCCAGGTTTGCTGGGAGTGGTCTGAATCTTGGAGCTGGATTTGCCGGGAGTTCGGCCCCGGGGTCCTCCCAGCGCTGTGGGATCGGTTGGCTGCCCGCATAGGCGAGGGGCCCGGCCCGAGGCTTCCTTCGCTCTGCGCTGCCAGCGCGCAGGGGCTGCGTTGGGCATGGGTGTAGCCGGCTGCCCCAGCAAGTGCAGGTCACCCTCGAACGCGAACTGGGCCATGGGAGCGTCCCCGGATCGCTCGGCCCAGCCGCCTCTCACCGCCAGGTCAAAGCAGGCTCCGATCCCAGACCCTAGGATCAGTATTAAATGTTTGCATCTAGAAAAGAAAATGATTGTAATAGTTTAAAAGATATTACACGGCTCTAATTTGCTTGTATTTTACAGACTTCAAAAGACACTGAAAGGCTTGTTTATAAAGGCTTCCAGATGATTATTTATTTAGGCTGCGTTGGGTCTTCGTTGCTGCGCGCAGGCTTTCTCTAGTTGCAGCAAGCGGGGGCTACTCTAAATTGCGGTGCACGGGCTTCTCATTGTCAAGGCTTCTCTCGCTGCGGAGCACGGGCTCTAGGCACGCGGGCTTCAGTAGTTGTGGTGCACGGGCTTAGTTGCTTCGTGGCATGTGGGATCTTCCCGGACCAGGGCTCGAACCCGTGTCCCCTGCATTGGCAGGTGGGTTCTTAACCACTGCGCCACCAGGGAAGCCCCAGATGATACTTTTATGACAGAGGGAATACAGAGACAAAAACTAGAAAGGAAACATTCAGAGCCCCTTTTACAAGTAGGGAGTCACTAGGCTGGAATCTCATCTCCAAAACTGACTGGCCACGCAAAGGTCAAGCTACTTTCTCAGGGCAGCCCAGAAGCTTGAGAAGATTCCCAAAATTCCTGGACAGTAAAGCACAATTTCCCAGAGGAGGCGCCCACTGCTCCCCTTCTTCCGGCCTCTGTGCTTTCACCCTCTCTTCCCCGCTCCCACCGCTGGGCTCTGCCTCCTTACACGGGATTTAACTTACGTGTACATAAAAGAAAATAAACATCTTACACTGAAATATAAAAATGTTGAAAGTTATGGAATAAAGTGAATTCCCTCCTCACCTCAAAATGTTTACAGATCTAATGGCCTTTACACATAATGACATCACATCATGTCGTTATCAGCACTGTTAGACTTTTTGGCAAGAACTGTGATTTACTCATCTTAACACATAGATTTGAATGGATTTACTATTAGAAATGATAAAAGATCCCTTTAGACTCTGGAGACTGAGTTTAGGAATAAAACTAAAAGAGCGTGTTAGTAATTCATCATTACCAAGATACACAGGAACAATGAATGAAAAACATGAAGTGCTGGGACCCTTGTAGTACAGATTTCCAGGCTAGATTAACTTTCTGAAAGCAAAGGCCACTTTTCTCCTAAATGATATGCAGCCGGTTCCCTGGAG
Organism: Monodon monoceros; assembly: GCF_005190385.1. Classification (NCBI taxonomy): domain Eukaryota; kingdom Metazoa; phylum Chordata; class Mammalia; order Artiodactyla; family Monodontidae; genus Monodon; species Monodon monoceros. Next base: position 15,452,404 of record NW_021703768.1, on the reverse strand, counting down.
CTGGGTCAGTGTCGCTCATGCTGCATTTAGACTCTACCCCATTGTCGCAGAAAATTCTAGCGAAAGTCTGCCTGCAGTGCCATTGTGTATTTGAACATTCACTACAATGCTGTTTTTTATGGCAAAACACACACACACACACACACACACACACACACACACACACACACGATGTTAGAGCGTCTCATAACTTAAGCTTCTGTTCCTAAATAGAAATAAATTCCCGAAAATTTCTTTCGGGAGAGACCTCACCTCTACACAAGATGCTTTGCATATACTGATTGGTGAAGCAGTTTCCTTGAAAATAACCCAGTTTATTCATAGGATTTGGGAACTAGCATAAGTAAAATCACTGGTAAACAAAGCTTGAAATAATTTTTCCTCCATTTAATCTCTTTTAAATGGGCCGTTTGATTTATGAATAGAGTAATCATAATGCAGACTCCGTTCGGGGAAAAAGCATATGTAAGTGACTGGAAAGGATTGGACGTGTCTTCACAGTATATTAACTCTCATGTATGATATACTCACAGTAGCTACTAAACCGTGCGGATGGTTCTGCTTCAGAGTTGCTCTTAAACTCACCCAACTTACTCAATGGAGCTTGGGCATCTAGAACTGAAATACAATGCACAGTAAAAAAAACTATCGTACAAGAGCATGGTACCTTGACCACAGGGAGGGAGAGTAAACACAAGAACAGTGGGACCACAGTCACTTCCACTGGCATATCTAAGTTTCAGGGAAATGCTGGCTTGCTTGCATTTTTCTTCTTTTTTAATTAAAAAAAAAAAATCTACAACCAGCCTGTCAGTTTACAGCCCTGGAAAGATTTTTGTAGCCAAAATACAAACTTCCCAGAGGGGCTAAAGGCTCTCTCACACGTAAGTCAATCAGCATAAATAGCTCTTTTCAATAAAATTAGTATTAGTATGTCTTTGAATATATGGTTATTTAGCATCGATTATTATTGTTTCTTGATAGAGATGTCATTAAAATGAAGGGGTTTTTTCCTAAAATTAATAAGCAAAAATTACCAGATTGTACTATTAACGTATTGACTCCAAATAAGATACACTGGAACTATTGATAATTTGAATTGCTGAAGCTTTTAAGATGTTTAAAATTCTTTATAGTTCTCACTCCTATAATCCTTCGTGCATCTAGTTGTTGCTCCTAATTCAACTAAAAGATGAAAGGTTTGCCCAAAATATAGACTAAGTGCAGGGAAGAAGTGATTTTCTTGTTTCTCTCTCTCTCTCTCTGTCTCTCTCTCTTTTTTTTAACATCAAGGTGGGAACAAATACTGGTTTTAATTTTAAATAATCCTTCAAAATATTTGTGAAAATGCTTATAAACAGTAAAAATCAACAATTAAAAAAAGGGGGGGGGAGAAAAAGAATTCACAGTTACCTAGCGGGGGAAAGCCCTCTGGAAAGAGTTTCAGCACATCGACTCCCATTAAGGAAAAATATTGAGCGAGTGATTGGACAGGGGAAACGTGTACACAGAGTTCATCATAAATATCAATAAGCCAATATCAGATCCTTGGTAACCAAGAGGACCGCGGGTGGGGAGATTCTTGTTTGGGGCTGGAATGGAAACCATATCAGATCGTATATGGTGCTTGCTTCATCTGAGCTTAGATTGTTGGTCTCGGTTCAGAATTAAATGATATGGTTGATAGTCTTCCAGAAACAAGGTTCTAGACTCTCCACCAAGCTCGCCTCTCCATCCACTGCTTTCAGCTTTAGCGCAGGGGGGTAAGTTTGCTAATCCCACAATTCTCGATGAAGACCTGTGGCTGTGAATTCTGAAGGTGATTCCCCCTTTTTCTCTTACAGCCCCAAAGATTGTTTCTTACCTCGTGCAGCCCACACAGGCTGACACAGAACCCAGGTGCCTCGGGTGGGGTTTAGTCTACTCTCCCACTTTTGAGAGAAGCAGTGTAACTCACTGCCTTCACCTACTCTGGTTTCCACCACAAATCTGTTCCTAGACCCCAAAGAATGGATGACTTGAACTGTGTAGTCAGGATGAAAGAACAAAGAAACAACCTTCCGTTTCCATCTCTTTCTTTCTCCAGCCAGTTTATTAATAAATTATCATCTACAGAGCATTTACCACTAGAATACCTAGCCATTTTTATGAATGGCAAGACTAGAGAAAAAGCCCCCATACTATGAAAGTAATATGGACCTAAAACCTGATGGTGAACGCACAGCACTTCTCTGCTAGTGTGTAGCAAGCGTGCCTTTCAGTCCTGGTTAAAAGCCACCAACTTGTAAAACAGTTCAATAGGAAACTTTTACTTTGAAATTGTGATGCTTGATTGTCAGCACTAGGGGAACCATTTCAGATGCTTTTGGCCCCAGATGAACCATTTTACCAACAACCATTAACTATCTCCACACTGATAATCATGTAGTTATGTTTGTCAGAAGCCCTGATCCCTTGAATAAATGTTACTGAGCCCACTATTTCAAGGAGCCCTCCGGCAAATCCTTTGGCAAAGCAATGAAAAAATTTACAGTCAAGCATGGCCCTCTAGTGCCTGTTTTGTAAGTCTCTTGTTTCATGTTACTAGGTTTGCTAAAAGTAGGCCTTGCAGGTTGGCAATAAGCATTTGCTCACCTCAACCTAATACCTTGCTCTTTATTACTTGTACTGAGAATGTGCAGACCTCATGTGATGCAAAACCATGCCAACATCTATTAAAGGGAAACCAATTAGAATAAACTTAGCCATCAGTTAGGCCGTTCCTCGTGTGAGACATTGGCAAGTAACACTGAGAGACAGTGTGTTATTGTTTCAATGTACAAACAGGAGTCTGATTTTCTGGCTTTGAATCCCAGTTCCTATGGAAGTGTCTAAACTTCAGATCCCAGTTCTATAAAATGTGGATGACAATAATAGTATTTACCTTCTACCCTGAGCTGTTGTGAAAACAAATTAATAAGACAATGAATATGGTAAGTTAGCATGGTACCCGGCACACCGGCAAAAAGACCTACCACTTTAGAAAGGAACTGGAAAAGTCTCAGTACTGGCTCCAGTGGGACGTTGGAGGCCCACACTTATCATGGCAGCCTCAGCGTCTTCCCTTTAAGTTCTTCCCCCTAGCTAGCCACAGAAAAGGGTTGAGCTGAATCAAGAGTTTCCACTGGCTTTGAACAAAGGTTGGCAGCAGTCACGGGGCCTCCATCCCTCCCATCCTCATTGGCTCCCATCCACATTGTGCCAAGTACCACATCAACAGGATGCGGAGTCATCTTCCGTGGTCCCAGCTGGCTCTGATTGTGCTATAATGACTTGGCTATAGCAGATGCTAGGATGAAATCATGTCTCAACTTCACCTCCTGAATGCAATGTTGTTTATATTTGCCCAACACTTCCCCCCTCCTCTTGGGTCTTTTAAAGAGCATGCCAAAGGCTTTGTTTCTTTTACCTGAATAAAATCTTCCATTAAAATAGTTGAGAACAGTTAGTCTTCCTGACACTTTGCAGATCTGGAGGAGAGTTTTCATAGCTACATAGTCTTTCCCTCCCCAGAGTCTGGCTTCACACTGAGCGAAAGTGATCCTTCTAAAAATCTAAACCAGATCATGCCACTCCTGTGTTCCAAAAACCAGAGTCCTTAGATGGCTTACAGGCAGTAACATAATCTCCACTTAGCCCCACTTCCTCTTCCTCTACTCTCTTCCTGGCTTCCTTGCTTGTCTTTGTATACCCACAAGTGCACTCCTACCTCAGGGCCTTTGCACCTGCCCTTCCCACTGCCTGGAATGCTCTTTGCCCCAGATATCTGTGTAGCTCAATTCCTTGCTTCCTGCTGGTCTCAACTCAAATGTCACCTTATCAGGCAGGCTTTCTTCTATTATTCTATATCAGATAGAACTCTCCCTCTCACCCCTCTCTCTTTCCTTTTACTCTGCATGCATCACCACCTTGCATATTATATACTCACTGAGTTTTTGGCTGGCTCCTGCACTAAAATAGAAAGTTGATAAGAAAGCGTCTGCTTTGTTTGCCACTGTACCACCAGCACTTAGACCCCTGAAGGTGTTCAGTAGGTGCTCAATAAATGGTTATTAAATGTTAAAAGAACTACTCCCTAGGGGACTCAGCAGCAATCAGATCTCTCATTCTAATGCCTATTTACCCAACAAACGGTCGCATTGCTAGTATCCTTCTTGTCAGTCTAGTTATTGTTCTTAACCTTCTTGGATTCTTTTAAGTTCCTTCTGTGCTTCCCACACATGACCCACATTTCTTTTTCACCAGTATTCTGGGACACATTATATCACTCTCTACTCCCTGATTCGTTTTTTGTAATAATCTACAGAACATTGTTTCACGAATTGTTTAAAAACACCCCACTCATAACAACGAACATACTGTTTTCAGTACGTATAATCTTGGTGCACATAGGTAGCAGTCCTTCTTTGGTTTTGCCTCAGCGTTTTGTAGGTGCTCTGCAGCTCTGAGGTAAGATGAGCTGCTAGCAAGATGTATGATCTATACACAAACAGCTATGGTTGTATAAAGCCAAGCTGAGATCCTATGGGTATAAAGATCCTATAGGTATAAAGCCAAGAAGTTGGATGTTTGAATTGAGTTGTATCTTGCTTTCCAGTTCTTTCTTAAAAGCATTGACAAAGCATAAGTTTAGTGACTAATATGGAATTTAAATTTCTCTGAGAAGGATAAGGAGGCAGCAGGACAGAAAGCCTGACGGGGTCCCATTGTTAAAGGAAAGAGTTCTGAGAAAAAGAAGCTTGTTCTTACCATAACTTTCAAATAACAATAAAGAGAAACTTATCGGGAAGAACGATAACAAAGAGAAGAGGGAAATCTGGAAGAAATGAAAATAACAGAATTGACATTGGTTTTATGGTTTTCATTCATAAACATGCTAGAAAATTCTGGATCTAACCTGTACTAGGTCCTCATCCCGTTTCTTCTGTTCTTTCTATTGGCAAGACTGCTTTACTCTTCTAGAACTGCCCGGCCTGGGGAGAAGATAAAGAAGAGAGAAGACCTGAATTCCCTCAGGCCCTCCAGGGAGGGACTCCCGACCTGGCTTAGAAACCTCTATCTCCTACTAGCTGTGCATCCTTGGGCAAGTTACTCAACTTCTCCCTGCCTGATGGGGATAATAGTAGTATTTGCTCCTGTGTCAGATAGGAATAATAGTAGCAGTATCTGCTTCTTAGGGGTATGAGAAGGATTACATGGGTTAATGCAAAGCACTAGAATAAGGCTTGGTACGTTGAAAGTGACCAATAAATGGTAGCTAATATTCCCAGCAGCTTAGGAATTCCTTTGCTTCTTATTCATGAATTTAAGGTCAAGGATTCAGTATCTGTATTGATGTTAAAGCAACAAAAGTACTCTCTTCTCCTAACTTCAACTATGTAGCCTTCACCCAGAGGCAAAGTCACCTAACCACTCTCTAGACTGGGGATGGCTCTACTCAAATGGAACCTCTTTTCTGGCACAACCAATCCCAGGGGAAGCGAGTCCTACTCCAGATGGTGTATATGTGAAAGATGGCATGCTATTTAGAATCCTGATCATGAGACAGTGTTGAAAGTGGTTAAACTTGGGGATTTTTCTGGAATTCACCTACTCGATCCACCGATTAGTGTAATTAAGACTCTGTCATAAAAAAAAAAAAAAAAAAGGAGTCCGTCATAAAGGCTTAATACAGGTGTGTCTCAGTACCTGGACCCTTAGCCATAAAGAAAATACAAAAACTTCAGAAAGAAACTACAGAGGAAGACCTTAGCTCAGTTCTTCCACCATATGTTTTCCCCTACCCAGATGGCCCTGAATGGAATGAATGAGATGAGTGGGGCACAGCTCTCGACAAACAAACCACCGATGTGTTTATACAATTTGTTAAACAGTGCTCCATGGATTATTGTGTTTTAAAAAAAAGTCAGGGAGTGACTCATTATTTTTATAATAATAATAATCTAGCATTCTACAACTAGATAGATACATGCTGCTATTGGGGATGAAAGTACAAAGGAATCAAGGGAATGCCTTCTCTTCCAGAAAGGGAAGCCATGTAGTTGCAGTCAACGTCTTTGCAAAAAGACCCATCACCCGGGAGCGACCACACAGCCTACAGGAGAAGGGGCAGTGGCATTTACTGAGTAGTATTACCTGCCAAGGCATGTCCAAGGAATGTTACTTAAGCTATTCAATCACCAAACAGCTGTGTGAATTAGCTAGTATTATCTCCAGTGTAAGAAGGAAGCATCCAAGCTGAGACTTAACTGACCTGTTCAAGGATGTAAAGTAAATGCATGACAACACATCACTGCGGCACTCACTGTAAACACCAGGTCCCTCTGGGAGGCTTAGTGCCACACTGGTCTTCACGTCATGAGCAGAATTTTGACCATGTTAAAGTTGTCCACATCGTAATCAGCAGAACATATGAATATGTTACATTACATGGCAAAGGGAAATCAAAATAAGGGAGATCAAATTAAGGCGGAAACAGACTAACCTTGAGATGAGTGTGTGGACAGAAACATTGCCTGCCATTCTAGTAAACAAGGAATGTTGCCTGCCATCAAAACTTCAGCCACTGCAGCTGCCCCGTCAGTGCTCCCGGAGGGGGATTCAGGATGGAGAAAAAGTACTGGCCCTAGATAGTCAAGCTGCACATCTAAAGAATACTTCCAATGAGCCCAGACTCTTGCATCTTCCCATACATAGAAAAGCACTAAAATCACTAACTTGAGATGTCTGGTTTTTGTGATTAGCAGTAATCTTTTGATGTTCGACTACATGTTTTGTTTTGTTTTCAGCAAAAACTCCTATGTACCCTGGCTCTTCCCTTACCTCATCGGAACTGTTCCCCAGGGCAACCTGGGAGGCTGTCTCCCAGGCGAGAGTCCTCAGTAAGGTCCTCGAATAAAACGCATCTTGCAACTTTTAGGTTGTGTGTTTTTCTTCAGTCCACAGGAGATTATCCTGGATTATCGGGATGAGCCCAATGTAATCACAAACAAATGTCTTTATAATTGACAGAAGGAGGCAGGAGGGCCAGAAACAGAGAAGAAGATGTGAGAAGAGGACCAGAGAGGGAGGGAGATTTGAAGACATTGCACCGCTGTCTTCAAAGATGAAGGAAGTGACCATAAACCAGGAATTCAGGCAGCCTCTAGAAGCTGGAAAAGACGAGGGAACAGACTCTAAAGACGAGGAAACAGACTCTCCCCTACAGCTGCCACAAGTAACACCACCCACTGACACCTTGATTTTAGCCCAGGAAAGACCCATTTTCAGACTTCTGTCTTCCAGAGCTGTAAGATAATAAGTGATGGTGTTTTCAAGCCACTAAGTTTGTGGTCATTTGTAACAACAGCCCATAAGAAACAAATACACCCTATTACTACACTTTAATTTACGTCAGAGTTCTGCAAACATTTTCTATAAAGGGTCAGGTAGAAAATATTTTAGAGTTTGGGGGCCAAGGGGCCACATAATCTGCTCTTGCAGTTCTGAGCAGCCTCAGACGATACACACATGACTGAGCTCGGCCCTGCCAGCAGCAGTTTCAAAACAGGCTGAATAGGGGCTCCTCTGAGGGAGGGCACACAATGGGAGGGAGCCCTTAGAAATCTGACCTCTTGAAATTCAATAGCCCTTTTAATGGCATTATTACACTGTCTTGCAATTGTATAATGTTCATGTAAACCTTATTCTTCTGGCGTTCAGCACCTCTGGAGACGCAGTGTGATATGATTTAAAAGAAGCACTTGGGGTCAGGAGACCTGGTTCCAGGCCAGGTTCTGCTAATACCTGAGTGACCCCGGGTAGGCATTTTTACTCTTTAGGCCTCAGTTTTCTCAACTATGAAATGAAGCACTGAAGCTCGAAGTGATCAATAGAGCCTCCTTCTGGTTTCTTTTTCTCATGATTTGCAAGTGTTACTCCCAGGGACCGGTAAAGCCAGGAGTGATGTAGAGTTTCATGGTGATTCTGTTTCTCCTCGAAGGTGATATTTGTGGGGATGTTCATCGATGTCATGGACAGAAAAGGAATCCAACCGAAGCTGATAGCTCCTTCCAATTGTATGAACACAGTTAAATTATAGACTCTGGGAGGAGGAAAGGGTAAAACCGTGGAATAAAGCTTCAAAAGCAAAACAACTGGCTAAAACAAACAATGAGAGGAAGCCGGAGCCTGGAGAATTACGAATTCAGAAAATAAACTTAGCTGTGTTCTCAGAAGTAAATCCCCTGGGCAGACGGGAGGGTAGCCCAGTGTGCAGCCGCTTAGGGGATTCGATTTGGTTCACGTGTCCACAGAGAGAACATTCACAGGTAGGAAGCAGATCGTGACCCGCTTTGCACTAGACTCTCTAATGGGCTCCGGAAACAAGTTGGTGACAAGGATGACGAAGGTGATGGGGAACACAAGTGCTTTTAGGGTAGTTCTTCTTCAACCAAGAGAAGAGTGGAGCACGTCATCACAGAGAAGAGAAAAGCAACCGTTCTGAGAGCAGCAGAGCACGTTGCATCGTAAACTCGCCTTTAAATTGTATTGCCAGTATGGTAACCGGTAGCCGCGAAGGGCTTTCCAGATTTAAATTTAAATTCATTAAAAGCAAATGAAAATAAAGATTCAGTTCCTCAGTCACAGTAGCCACATTTCAAGTGCTCAGTAGTCAGTGGCCAGTGGCTACCACATGGGACAGAGGAGGTTATAGCATTTCCATTAGTGCACAATTCTGCCCTAGACCTATACTAGAGCCGCTAGCCACAGGTGGCTATGAACAGCACAGATATAGAACATTTCCATCATCACAGAAAGTTCCACTGGACAGTGCTGCCTTTTAGCTATTTTTCTGCATCTCCTCCTGGATCATCTGAACGACTTTCAGAATCAAGCACCGTGACAATCTCAGAAAAGGGACGTGGTTAGATGTAGCTAGGCAGTCAGGACCCTTGCTTCGTGATTTACGTGACGTTCACATCAAGGTTTTCTTTTTTCCATTGCTTTCCTCGTCCTCTAGGTTATAACAGTAACTTTCCCGGCTGCAGATGTATGACCAGCACCTCCTGGCTCAGGTTTCAGATGCAGTTTCCAACTGAAAGAGGAGTAGAAGACACTCCCAGACACCTCCCACCTCCCTCTCACCACCACCCCTGCCCAGTTCCTGCCCTTTTAGCCACCTTGAAGCACTGCACCGAAGGAGTTTCCCAGGAAGGGAGTTGGGGAGGATTTGGAATCTAAAGAGAGGAGGAAAGATCTGGTGGAGCTTTATTATGGCCCCCAGATGATCATACATGAGTGTCCTCGTCAGTAATGGAAGAAAAAAATCTCCAATGCCAATGGGACGGAGGGCCCAGACAGCAGCAGTAACCCACAACTTCTGTGCACCCCACACGTGGACACACGAACGCTGTGTCCATCCACACGGACAGAAAAAGAGAGACAGAGAACAGTTGCTATGTGTGACAGACAGAGTTTTTTTCACATTATAAACACACTCCTTTTTAAAGCCCTCGGATTCTCCACAAACATCACTGCCACGGCCGTGAAGCTTGCACAAGGCATCCCATCCAAAATGTTTCTCACGTGGGAGTTGGGTTAACAGAAATGTGTGATCTCTCTCTCTCTCTCTCGCCTGTCCTCTTCTCTTACTTGAGAAACCCTTCATTAGACTCACTTGTTTGGGTTTAAACCACCAAGACAGGTGGACAGTTTCCAGAAGGGTAACAATATTCTACTGGAGAAAGCAAGAAAATCCTGGATTTTACTTCACTGGTTTTCACATTAGCTCAGATTCATTAACCACATTTACGTAGAACTTATTTTGGTTTGGGGAAGCAAGTGTGTGGAGGGTGACTGATGGCAGGAGTGTATTCCTACCTGGGGCAGAAGAAGGGCCTTGGCTGGAATTCATAAAATCTTAAGGTGAGCAGCATTATCTAGTCCAAATCCTCACTGGATACAGAAATCCCCACATGGTTCCCCAAACCTACTTCTCTAGATCCTGCCTGAACACTGTAAGAGATTCTTTTTATTTTGTTACTGCAGACCGCCTGGGATCAGAACAGATCTGCCCATCACTCTCTTTCCCTAAGTTCGAGCACGGTATGCATATGGGTGAAAGTACATGCTTCTATGTGCGGCATCTCCTAATCCCTAACAATCGGGTGCAGACTCTCCTTTTGTTAGATGTATACAGTTTTGACACTTTTTCAACCTTTCCCTCCCACTCTTTCAGGATAAACCTCCTCTTCATCTATTGCATGATTCTAGAGAATGGCTCAGATTTCTGTCTGCTGCCGAATTTCAAAAGTGTGGGTGGTAAAATTAAATACAAGCAGCATTTCTATGGCAGTGATGATTGTAATTTTTTATATGAGAAGCCAACGCTTGTCATTTGATGCAGCCTCGAGGGCCCAAGCCCTGACAGAAGGAAATCTGATGAAGTCGAGTCAGCGGCCCCAGTTCTGCCTTTTCCATGGACTAGAACTGGATGTTTTTGTCTCCTCCCAAGTCTGGTAAACTTGTACGAGCTGGTTCAGAGCCTCTTTACAACTCCTGGGATGACGTGCATTTCAAATATATCCCAATGTTGAAAGCATGCTGCTTTCCTTGGAAAAACAACGATGAAGAAACAATGAACTAGAATGTCCCTGCTTTCAAAGGAAGCACATAATACATAGAATCTCAACAACGGGAATTTTTTTTAATGATGAAAATTAAAGATTTTGGGATGTATCAAAGCTGTTGTTAAATCAGAATTAGAATTCATTCTAACTCCAGAATGCTATACTTTTAAAAACCTCTAAATCGAATTGTTGTTATAAGGACTCCCTGAAAGTTAAAGGAGACACTAGGACCTAATATTTTTAAAGCTTTATCATTCAAAATAAGGAGGCATCATATATTTTGTGACAGTTACTCTTAAGAGAAGTAAGGAACCACCCAGGGATTGCTCTAGGTTACAAATGATAAATGGTTAAGGAAAAATTTCAGAAACTCTTCAGATTGAAGTCTCAAGATTTTTTTTCATAGCCTTGTATTTATATGATTCTGTTTTCATACCTTAAATATAGAAATTTTAAAACCAAGGATCTTAGGTAAAAGATTCAATACTAGATTTTCTTGATTTTTTTTTTTTTTTTTTTTTTTGGTTTGGGGTTTTGGTGTTTTTTTCCCTCCCTGATGGTTAGGGTGACACATTCATCCTTCTTCTAAGTCCTTTCTAAGTGTCCTGCTTCCTTTTCTCCTTCACTCATTCATCTCTCCCTCTCTGTCTCTCCTTTCACAATTAAGCACCCTAGTTACAGTCCAAGGCTTGTAAAAGTCACAGATGCCCAATTCCATAAAAGGATTCGGGGCCCACTTTGGAAGGCATCCAGTGCAAGAAGCATGCTGTCCTAAGCCCACACCCTGAGGGGCCCGCTGCAAGCTCTTCTGAACAAGCAGAGGGAGCGCTCCATCTGCCGTCGCCCGGAAGATACGCTTGCCTCTCCACCTACTACTCCCAAATCTTAGCTCTGTCCTTTCAGTGTTTCCACCAAAGTGATTTAAATACAAATCTCCTAAATTTGTTCTTCTGTGAAAAGAGGACAAAAACCAGTTTCAGATCCCAGAGGCACCCCCTGTCCCCTGATTCGTTTCCATTTTTAAAATCAGCCTGAAATGCTAAATATTTGATCCAATAAACGAGGTGTGGGGAGTCCAAGGAACTGATCCCAAGAGGTTGGTTTTCAGGCCACACATTATGCTTGCCCTAGAAAATAAGAGATGTTGTGCTAACGAATTCACTCTGAGACATGGGAGGACAGGAGACAAATTCTCCCTCATAAATTCATTTGGAATTTAGTCACCAGCTCCTTCATCTCTTTTGATGGGCAGGCCATCCCATCACTTAATCATACCAAAGAGAGATGCACAGGCACACCTGGAAAGTTCCACACCTGAACCCTCCACTGTGGCTGTTTATGTCCCCCAAACAACTGAGGCTACAAAAAGCGTTAGCCTTGACACCTCACGTCCGCACAGTGCACGGCAGTTTCCAAAGGGAGCTCACAGACGTGACCTCATTTGGCTTTTACAAGGTCCCATGGCCTGGTGGCAGCAGAGAGCATGAGTCACAAGGTAGAGGTGGCCTCGGGGCCACAGTGTGAGCTCCAGGGCAGACTAACCAGAATTTAAAACTCAACTCAGCCTTTTATTTGCTGTGTAGCCCTGGGTAAGTTATTTTCTGTCTCTAAGCCCCAGCTTCCTCATCTTTCAGCCTGGGATAATAATAGTACCCATCCTGCAGAGTTGTGCGGGGGTTGAGGGCATGAGCCACCCAAAGCATTTAGCATAATTCCTGGCACAGGGAAGATGTTCAGGAAGTGTCAGCTGTTGCAGTAGACCCCTGAACAAAGAAAGAGTTAGTCTACATATAACTTAGAGTGTGGCTCTGTATTTCCACTTCTTCCACGCCTGTGGATTCAACCAACTGGGACCGTGTTATACTGTAATATTTACTACAGAAAAATATCTGCTTAACTGGACCTGGGCAGCTCAAACCCACAGTTGTTCAAGGGTAAATTGTATTATTAATAAATATATTGAGCCCACATAAGAGCCGTCTGCAAAAGAGTATCCAACATTAGACGCTAATCTTGTCTATTTATTAACTAGCAGGGACAAAATCCTGAGTTGACAGCGGAATTCAAGGATGCAGATCTCAGCATATGAAGATAGGGTAATTTGTGAGCAACAGGGCTCAGCACTGTGGATGGGTTTTCTCAGTTGGTCTAGGGATCAAAACTAGTTATTATTTATAGACCCTATTTAGAAATGGTTGAAGTGCTACTATTTCCCTTTTAGCTCTGCATTATTCATAAATACAAGTCATGTTTACAGTGATTGCTTTGCTGAGTTGATTATGCTCTGGGTTTCCGGACTATTAGCTGTTCTGATAACAATAGCTTGATTTGCGTGGCAGCTCATTCTACTTTTCTAAATTTCCTTGCGTAGAACTCTGAGAAATCTATGGCAAGATTTACCTCTTTTCTAAAATGAGCTAACTGTATAGATAAAATGTGAAGTGTGAGAATACATTTTTTAAAGTTTACTCATGCGTTAAAATGTCCTCCATTCTTTTGATCCATAGCTGCTCAGCTCAGGAGGGTAGACTAGACTGAAACAGCTTCATTGGGAACATGGGTGTCTTTGAGTATGTGCAAGACAGCTCTCTCAGACAAGTAATTGTAAGCAAAAAAATAAATAAATAAACTCATGAGCTTCTAAGAGCAAATGTTTAATTCTCACTTATTTTACAGGTCAACTGAGAGTTGGTTGTGATTCTGCTCTGTGTGTCATCTTCATTCCAAGGTGCAGCCCACCTGAATCATGTCAATCTAAAGGAAGAAGGAGAAAGCAATGGCAGATCCATGCAATGGCAGATCCATGCAATGGCAGAACCACATAATGGCGCAATCACGTAGACATCACTGAAGTCTCTACTGGGAAGAGGCAGAGTACATGCCCACTGGCATATTACAGAAGCAGACCACGTGGCCGAGCCTGCCATCAATGTGTGGCTGAAGTGAATCCACCCATCGGGTGGAACACTGCAAGCCACATGGCAGGAGTAGGTACACACATTCCTCCCACAGAAGGCAACCAATGAGAACACAGTCTGCTATGCCTTGAGTTTTGATTACTTTGAATGATATTCCTATCTGCAATCTCTTCTGATGGTTTTAGGGCCATTCCCAAGATTTAGAGAGCAGTGTGGAGTGGATTTAAGATACACTCTAGAATAGAATAAGGGTTGGCCAACTCTAGTCCACTCCCATTTTTGCATGGCCCAAGAGTTCTGAATGGCTTTTAAAGGGTTGTCTTAAAAAAAGGAAAAAGAAGAAGAATATACAGCAAAGAACTAGTGTGGCCCTCAAAGCCTAAAATATTATCTGATTCTTCACAATAAAAGCTTTCCAACCCTTGAAATAAAACTAAATTTGGGATTGGCCCTAGAACCTTGGTTTCACCTTGACCAGAAGCAATCCACATCTATCCCCAGCAAAATCAACTTCTAGAAGTAACAAATATAATTTTTAAATCAGTGAGTGCTAATCAGTGTAGAGTTATAAACTCCTCCAGAATCTGGAGTCTAGACTCCACAGAATCTGTCCATCTGTATTTCTGGGGTTACATTTACCACATTGGATTATAATTAGTTTTTTAAATTTCTATGCCCCACAAAGAGACTATACTAATTTCTCTGAAAGAAGAGACTGAAATGTCCCACACTCAGCCCTGGGCTTGACAACGGTGTTTATAAATGTTTTAAGTTGAATTAAATTAAACTACTGACATGACAGAGAACGTTAAGCTACTAACCCTCAATTTCATCATGAATCCCTTTCTGTTGAATAAAATCCTTGCCAGAGTTTACTTACCTGAGAAACAGTCGTGGAAATGTCTGTCACTGTAAATCTTCTTTAAATATTTACTCATGGATGACAGAAGGATGTTATGTTCCCTCCACTACATTCACTGACATCCATCAGAAACAGCAGAAAGATGAAAAAAGTAAGGAAACTCCATTTTAAGTGAAATAAAGTAAAAGCCTCTCCCCCAAATTAAAATTATGAAGAACAACTGCCCAAAAAATAAAATGTGTCAAAATAAGAGAGCAGTATAAGAGTTGACATAATTTTCTCAGACCTGGGGCTGTACAGAGTAAGTATCATAATCCTGAAAGAAATACCTGACTAGAGTGACACAGTGGAAGGACATTGGGAAGACATGGGGAGACTGTTTATCTGCAGAACTGCAGAGCAGATGGAGCTCAAAGAGACCCAGACCTTGCAAGTACATGAAGCTCAAGGTCAAAAGTCTAGTGTCCTAGCTGAGGGAACCTACTAGACATGACAGAGGGAGGAGCAATCACCAGATCAAAACACAGTGTATGAGTTAACTAGAGCTGCTGTAACAAAGCAGCACAAACTGGGCAGCCTAACAACAGAATTTACTGTCTCACAGTTCTGGAGGCTGGATGTCTGAGGTCAAGGTGTCAGCAGGGTTGATTCCTTCTGAGAGCCATGAGGGAAGGATCCGTCGCAGGCCTCCCTCCTTGGCGGGTCGACAGCATCATAGCATCTGCCTCCACGTTCACGTGACACTCGCCCCGTGTGCGTGTTTGTTTCTTCACGTGGTGTTCTTTTATAAGGACACTAGCCATGTTGTATTAGGGGCTCACCCTTCCGTGGTATGACCCCGCTGTAACTAGTTACATCTGCAACGACCCTATTTCCAAATAAGCTCACATTCTGAAGAACTAGGAGTTAGGACTTTACAAAACACAACTCAACCCATAACACACAGAATGACCGAGCCACCCCAAGCTCCTGAATAACAAAGGCTGAGGGGAGACAGCCTCCTGGTGCAGAAGCTGCAGTGTTAAATGAGCAGTTATTCAGGCGCTGTGTCTTAATTCCCTCTGGGAACTGCCCTGGCTCAGTCTCTCACACCTTTCCCAGCACCTCCCCTTGACTCTGTCACTCCACACACTGGTCTAGTCCAGGGCAAACACAGATAGCACTGGTTCCATTTCAAGATGATGAGTCATGCACAAAAAGGCTCTTAGCATAGGAGTTATGGACATCTATCACTGTAACAAAAACAATAAAGTTCACTTTAAATAACTAACATGTCTTTCATTTTCATGGATGAAGGTTTTTGTTTGAGGCCAAAAAAATATTAATTGAACGGTAAGTATGTGAAAGTCAATTTTGCTGGCTTCCAATAGCACAAGAATTTGGTCAGGAAGTAGCATACTAATTAGTTGTTAAATATTTTTGTTTTTCTGTCCTTATTGCAATTGAGAAATTACCGGTAGATAAAAGCCAATCTTTCAGAACCTAAAGAAAGCCCAGGCTGTCGTTGAAGTCCTAGCACTTTTCCCATTTTAATGATTTCTGTACCCCCATATCTGTTGGGTTTTAAAGCATATTAGTCTCCCAAGACACCTTTTCTCAGTCAGCAGCTTTCAACCTTGAATGCTCATTAAAAGTGAACTGGAGTTTGGGATTAACATATACACACTACTATATATATAATAGATAATCAACAAGGACCTACTGTATAGCACCCAAGGAACTCTACTCAATATTCTGTAATAACATATATGGGAAAAGAATCTGAAAAAGAATGGATATATGTACATGTATAACTGAATCACTTTGCTGTACACCTGATGCTAACACAACATTGCAAATCAACTATAGTCTAATATAAAATAAAAATTAAATTTAAAAAAATAACTGGGGGAGCTTTAAAAATACCAATGCTGGGGCCCGTTTTCAGAAATTCAAATTTCATTGTCACGAGAAAGGAGGCAGAGTGAAACCAGCATTCATGTTTTTTTAATCTCCTTTGCTTTTTTCACATATAACCTTTTCTCAATTTTCATTTTTCTATCTTTCTGGGACTCCGCATACTTACTGCCATCCCATATATCTCATAATTTTATATTTTGTAATTTTGTTATTCGCTATTTGTTTGCTTTTTTGGGGGGGAAACACTTCCCAAATCTAATTTTGCAATTTACTAATTCACCTTCAACTGTACTCATTTCACTGTGTTCCACCATTTCTCTTCTTTATTACAAATATTATATTTTTCCTAATATTTGTTTTTTCCCATCGCTTTATTACAAAAAGTTCCAAACATGCAGAAAAATTAAAAGAATTTTACAAGGAACACATGTACACACCAACCAAGATTCTACCATTAACATCTCACTATACCTGCCTTTTCACATGCTAGCCCTCTTCTTTTTTCTTGCCACATTTGAAAGTAAATGACACACATCCATATACTTCCCCCTAAATATTTCAGCATCACATCAGTATTTTTAACAATCTTTTTTGAGTAATTCTTAGGTTCAGCCAGGTTTGAGAACCACTGGGAATCTTAGCAAATTATGTTCCTTCCCAGCTCTTAGTTTCCTGCCTTGTGGTGCTCAAAAGGTTTAAGAAACTTCTTTCTCCACTTGCTCCTGAGAAATCCTCTTATACATTAAGTCCCCTACATATGAACAAGTTCCATTCTGAGAGCACATTCGTAAGCCCAATTTGTTCGTAAGCCCAGCAAAGTTAGCCTAGGCACCCAACTAACACAATCATCTATATAGTACTGTACTGTAATAGGTTTATACTACTTTTCACACAAATAATACATAAAAAACAAACACAAAAATAAAGAAAACGTTTTTAATCTTATAGGACAGTACCATGAAAAGTACAGTAGTATGAAAAAGAGCTGGTGCTTGGTAGCAGTACCAGCTACATCACTGCTGCTTTTACACTTGCTTCCGGACATCCTGGGCTTGAAATAAAGACACTGTACTACTGTAATCTATACAGTGCTGTACAGTAAGGTACACAAAAGCACAACTGTTTGTAAAGGATGCACGCACATGACAATGTACACCAGACATGCGAACTAACTTACATGATTGTACATACGAACGCAAGTTCACATCTTTGAAAGTTCGCAACTTGAAGGTTCATATGTAGGGGACTTACTGTAAAGCCTAGTAGGTACAAACTATTAGGTATAAAATAAGCTACAAGGATGTATTGTACAACACGGGGAATATATAGCCAATATTTTATAATAATTATAAATGGAGTATAGCCTTTAAAATTGTGAATCACCTGTAACTTATATAATATTGTACAGCACCTATACTATAATAAAAAATAAATTAATATATGTTTTAAGAAGGCTTTTTAAAGAATCAGACAAATGAAAGAGTCTAAGTTCAACATAAAGTAAATACAAGCTGAGAGATCAATATGATGTGAAACTCCAGAAAAAAAGACAAAACAAAAATGAAAACAATGTCATGTACGCTGCTTAGACTGGTAGCAAGAAAAGGGAAGAAAATAATCACATCACTTCGAGTCAGTTTGTCTTTCAACTGATGGATTTTCTCCGGATATTTTGGTAACAAGAGAAAGGTTCTTTTTGAGGCACTTTGATTTGATTGACCCACTGTGGCCTAAAAGGGATTCTCTCCCCCAGTCTCTGCAGTTGCCTTTTAGCACAGTCAGCTGTCACCACCGCCCCTGCCCCCAGGCCCAATCCAGCTTCCCTCTGGTCCTAACAGTTACCTAAATCTTAAGGATTTAGTGAAAGTCAATAAAAATAATTTCAGGGACCCCCCTTTCCAAGACGGCTAAATGAATACCCCCAATTACATGTAAGGAGTGAATTGATTTAGCGGCCTTGACCCTAAAGCAAAACATGAATTTGGATGAGTTAACAGCATCTTACCATGTTTGCTCTTATCGTTGGTGTATCCAAAGTTACTGCTGAGTAAAATTGCCTAAGGACTTCCTGCATACGCTTTGTTGATTGATCCTTGAAGTTCAGTCTTCTAATAGGCAAAAAGAGAACACACGTGAGAGATAGGAAATTGTATGTTTACTGAATTCTACCAGCGTCAGTGTTCTAAGAGGTCGTGTACCTCATCTGTGAACAGTCAGTGTGATCTGGCTGAAAGTTTTCACCATAGCCTCAGATTTATTGAAAATATTACAGTATAATGAGAGAATGCTGTCATGTAGAAGATCAACTCACATCAAAATAAGTGTTCTTACTCTTATGCTTCCTTTCTTTTTCAAGAATACTATTTGTTCTAAACTTTGTGAGATTTTCCAAACAATCAAATCACATATTTGAATAGTCAGTGTTTGCTAAACACTGACATTTCTGCTCTTCTGGAAGTAAGAAGAAGTTCCTTTCAGGAAGTTCAAAACATGTCACAATGTATGCACACATCTATTACCACCTAATTACTGCACATTAAATACTACTACCCCTTTTATATTCTAAGCAAACACTGAGGGGAAAAATTAACTCGTTAATTTTGGGCATTATTTTATTATGGGCATATTTTTATTCTCTAGCAACCAGCTCTACAAACTTCCAAGCCAGTTTTCTTCCCAGGAAGCATGTAAATGGATCAGGCGCCCTTCTGTGATAAAGGAAGTTGAGTGAAAGTGCCATTCTCATTTTATGTGACTTCACATTGCACAGAGAACGGTGCGTTGAAGATGGTGGCAGGGTTGGAAGTATTCTTCCTTCTGATGTGTCTCCCGGGTGTTTTGATCTTCTGAACACCAGGGCCTGGGTGGCAAGTGGTGGAGGGAGAGTAGACTCCATGGGTCAAGCGTGGGGTCCTGAGTGACTCCATCCCCCTTCCCCTAGACCCCCCTCTTCCAGAAGAACAGGCCTCCAAAGAGAAGACCCTGCAGGGGAGGAGCTCTCTGAAAGGAGAAACTGCAAAGAGAAAGAAAAGAAGGAGGAGTCAGGTGAAAATATTTGAGGGCCTCATAAGGTAGTAATTATTAAACTGGGCTTCTTGTTTTAATAATATGTGCTGGCCCTGTCAACAACACTGTTGCACTAGAATTCCATGTGTTTAAGCCTGCAAGATGCAAACAAGAGTTCGCAGGCCTGTGGATTTCATTTTTATTCACCCCTCTGAGGTAAACATTTTACTTTGAATGAAGCTAAAATTCTTCCTGGTTACTTCAGAGCATGTTATTAGAAGTCTTATTCAACATGGCATCTTCTAGAAGCATGGGGCTTTACAAGGACATGATTCACATTCAGCCAACGCCGGCTCACGTTCAACTTCTTAACTGATCCCATTTTACAAATGGGGATTTGAAATATGGAAAGGGTTCAGATGGCTTGTTTACATATCGGAGTCAAAGAGAAAGGCTGTCTTCCATCTATCTATACTCCTCACACATCTTCTGAGGTTTATTAAATGAATAAAATAAAATTTTCTTATTGTCACAGGCAGGGCTCAACCTAGTTAACTCTTTTTTTTTTTTTTTTTTTTTTTTTTGTGGCCTCTCCCGTTGCGGAGCACAGGCTCCGGACGCGCAGGCTCAGCGGCCATGGCCCACGGGCCCAGCCGCTCCGCGGCATGTGGGATCTTCCCAGAACGGGGCACGAACCCGTGTCCCATCGGCAGGTGGACTCTCAACCACTGCGCCACCAGGGAAGCCCTAGTTAACTCTTTTTATCTAAAATTTTTAAAGGTTTCTTTCATCAACGACAACTCAACCCCATTCCAGCCCAATCCACACTGGTTACCTCATGAAATACATTTTTTAATTTAATGTATATATATATATATATATATATACATATAAAATCATGATATAGACAGAACAGGCTGATTAAGCCTAACTTAATTAAGCTCTTTAGCTTTATGAAATAGGGAAGAATTTCTTTTAAGGAACCACACATGAAAATGGGAACACAGTCTTTGTTTAGTCTAACGCGGAGGGGAATTCAACAAAAAAAGGATCCTGAGCTGATAGCATCCAGCTAATTCTGTAAAAGGTGGCTTTGCACTCCACGGAGTCCAGGACGATCTGGGAGGGAAGCCTTGGTTTCCTCTTTCTGCTGACTAAGAGTCTAGTGCTTCAGAGCTCAGCTCCAGACACGGAAGGGAGATCTTATCTTGGCCCTCGGAAAAGCTCCATTGTTACTGTGGTCCGCATTTCCTTAATGCCGGAAAGAAAAAGAAATAACATTTAAAGTTCATTCTGGCTTGTCAGCTGTTAGGGTCCTAAAGTTAATCCCTTACAAAGATTTTCTGAATTTATGGAAACGTTTCTAAGGATGGAAAGCTGGTCCAGGAGCTCTAAGGAATCTGGAATCCCCCAATAAGATGCTAGTCTCTCAATTACAAGTACCACTTGTTGTACTTGTATTCACAAGTTCTCAGTTAATGTAGGACCTCTATACCATTTATCATTCCTGCTGATAAAATAGGACATTAAACCTTTCCACAAGGTTATGGAAATCTTTCTTTAATTCGGTATCTCTACGTACATTACTGATTTCCAGTTTTATTGAATTATGATCAAATAATACTGCTTCTAAAACTTCCACTTGTTGGAATTTATTGTTTTCTCTGAGGCCAATTACCCTGTTGAGTTCTGTAAATGTCCATAGTCATAAAAGTCATATTCTGTAGGATATAAAGTCATATATATATATATGATGTTGACGGTGTTTGTTGTATTTTTCAAACTCTATTCTTCCTTATTTTTTATCTGCTTGGTCTATTAAACTCTGAAAGAGATATATTAAAATCTCCCAGAGCAATTTTTTGTCTTTAAGTTTTCTTTATACATCTATGAGTTTTTGCTTTATATTCAGCTTTTATGTTGTTTTGGCATAAAGGCTCATAACTTTAATAAAATTCTTCTGGCTCATATTTTTTTCATTAAATATTATTTCTCTTTGCCCCATTTAATATGTACAGATATATGTTTTCATTGAAGCTCTATAGTTTCATTTTAAAACCTTTGATTAAATGACATGAGAGTTTAAAAGGAGCTCTATTTTCCCTGACTTATAGTAGACAAAGACTGGAAAAGATATGGAAAAATTGAGAGTTATTATGTTAAGGAAGTAGATTATGAGTTAATTATTCTTTAAATCTACTTCTATTTATTCTGATTATAATCTGATTATAATTGATCAACTAAAATCATTTGCAAATTAATTGAATAATGTTCTGGTTTCTAGTCAATGTTGACAGAGAAAAGGTAAAAACGATTGTCCCCAAATAGAAAATTTACCTATTGCCACCTCCACCTTCCCCGCCATCTGTTCCTCAACAAACAATATAATTTTGAAAATAAAGTAGGTGTGTCTGGCTACTGCCTCTGGGCAATAATTAATTTTGTTCAGAACGACCCATATCTAGTCATCTGTATTGTTTTCCAGAAGGTGTGGAATCATCAAAATTCTAAATGAGTTGGAGGAAGAAGGAACACGTGTCATTCTCTGGCTGCTTCTCAATGACCTCTTTCCTGTTTGAGGAACACCATGACTTAGGTGTAAAAAGGCTGGAGCAAACATACTTTTTTGTAAATGTTAGAAGCAGGAATTTGAGAAATACCTCATAGACCAGAAGCTGCAAGGCATTCTTTCAGCCGATCCTGGTAAATCATCCCGGTAAATCAGAGGTATTTTGCGTCTTGCTTTGCCTTTCTGAGCTACTGAATAATCTCTGCTGCTGTCCCAAACAACCAAAGAATTTTGTCAGAACCAAGCCGGCCTCTCCCATCTTTTAGGCAAAAAACCTAGCTAGGTTAGCGTAAGATTTCCAACATCCTGCTGCCCTTGAAACGGCAATAAACACTTTTCTACTCATTGTACACGTAGGCAGGGGCAATCAAAGCAATTCTGTCTGTAAAGGACCCTTCATCACTTTTGGTGACAGCTGGACGGAAGTCTTTAGAAACTTCTCTCAGAGGGTGTAGCAGGATGTCGAAGGAATTGAAACTTATAGCAGGAATCTCCACTGTGCCAAGTTCACACATGGCTGAAAGATGTTTAATCCCTAATCAAGCAAATAGGAACAAGATGGTCAGAGGGCCTGCCGAGGATACCCGTCCTATTACTTCAGACTAAGCTCCCTACATTTCTCCAAGAAGTAGAGAGGCCGCTTTTTATTTTTATTTTTTTAACTGCATACCGAATAGGAATGTTCTAGACACAGATCACCTAGGGAGGCAAAACACAGACAAGAAAGAAATGAATGCTCAAGCAATGATAATGTAATTTTGTGTGTCTGTTCTCTTACATAGACCTATAGCAAGGAAAGAACTGCCTTGAACCCTCAGTCCATCAAGAGGTTTTATTTGATTATACGAAACTTCCATTCTGAGAGGCAATTTTTTTCTTCAATTAAGGAAGGATAGTTACCAATTCCTTTGCATCCATTTCTCTCCATATTTGATGCCCAATCTGCTTCCCGAGTGCAAAAAGGGAGAAAAAAAAATCCTGGGTGGTTGCTGATTCTGGAGAAGGAAGGGAGTCTCAGCAGAGTGAAGAGAGTATGACCCACAATCAATGTTGTTGAAAGAAATCAGTTTCTGGTCAAGCAGACACGCCTCAGAACTGGGGGAGGTGGTGAAGAGTCTGTGATATGCGTGTGCTTTTCATTTAAATTAAACTATGCCTTCCTGGGTCAAACCAGATCCAAAGTGTTCAGAGAAAGTAGAACTTCATGTGATATTTTGAGTCCAAACAGAAACAGGAAATTCCACTGACCTCTAGAGAGAGAATAAGTTCCCTTGAGAAGTTCTCGCTTTGTTTTCCATATTGAATGAGTTCTGGATGGTTCGAATGACCTCCTGAAACACATGTGAACAATCTCAACATATCCTTAACGTTGAGTAAGTTCAAAGAGCCTGGAATTATTTTAAGACTTGGCATATATTGCACTGCAGATGGGCAAAGTTAGCTTCTAAAATCAAAGAAAAGATGAAAGTGATTATTCATATTATTTATGAGATCCTGCCCACTAGAAAAATTCAACCATTAAAATCATTTTATTAAGCATAATATTTTGAAGTTCCTTATTAAAATAAATACACTGTAAGTCACACAAGGTAGCGTATATTACCACCCAGAACTGTAAATGGTCTGACCAGGTTAATTACCTATCACTTAACAGAATGGAAATGAGGTAAAGGAGAGAAGAGAACTAACATTTATTTAACTCTTTCTATGTGCCTGCCTTCAGCTAAGTTCTTTCTACGACTTCTTTCATTGCCTTCTCATAACATTTTGATTAAATATATATTATTCGTTTTCAATTTTTACAGTTAAGGGAAATGAGACTTAGAGATATTAAGTAAGCTGCCCACAGCTTTACATCTAAGAAGAATCTGGTTTGAATCGAGGTCAGTCTGATTCCAAACCCTGCCAGGTTAGTATTCATCTAATGTTTGAAGGAGGAAAGGAATATGAAAGAAATAGAGCAGCAATGCCCAATAGAAATAGAATACGGAGCACATATGTAACTGTAAATTTTCTTGGAGCCACATGGAAAAAGTAAAAAGAAGCAGGTGAGATTAATTTTAGTCATGTATTTTATTCACTGCAATGTATCTAACATATTAGCATTTCAACCTATAATCAGTATAAAAATTATTAATGAGAGAATTTACATTCTGATTTTTTCATACTAAGACTTTGCAATCCAGTATATAGTTTATATTTGTAAGTCATCTTAATTCAGACTAACCACATTTCAAGTGCTCGACAGTCCCACGTGGCTAGTGGCTTCCATATTAAACTTCGTCACCCTAAAGCAATGAATGATTCCTTGCAGATTTATACCATTCACAGATTTGATCATTATAAATTTTGCCTCCACCTAAATTGCTTGTGAAAATTTTGACCAAGACAAGTTCCTCAAAGGTTAAACTTAAGAGTTACCATATGACCCAGGGATCTCACTTTTACGTATAGACCCAAGAGAAATGAAACAAAGCAAAACCATTTCAGAGAGAAATGAAGACATACTTCTACACAAAGACTTGTATACAGATGTTCATACCAGCATTCTTCAAAATAGTGAAAAAGTGGAAAAAACCCAAATGTTCATCCACTGATGAACGGGTAAGTAAAATGTGGTATATTCATAGAACGGAATATTATTCAGCAATAAAAAAAAGTACCATGTGCTACAACATGAATACACCTTAAAAATGTTATGGTAAGTGAAAGAAGCCAGTCACAAAACATGTGTCACATGATTCCATTATATGAAATATTCAGAACAGGCAAATTTATAGAGACTAGAAAGTGGTTGCCTGGGGCTGGGGAGGTTGGGAGCTTATGGTGAGTGATATCTAATGGGTTTACGGTTTTTTTGCAGTGATGAAAATGTTCTAAGATTGATGGTGGTGATGGCTGCCCATACAAAAAAACCATTGCCTTGTACAATTTAAATGGGTAAATTATGTGGTACATACATTATATCTCAATGAAGTTGACATATAAATAAATAAAATAAATGAAAAACTCATCTGAACTCTCAAAAAAATTAAGAACAAGGCAAAGGCTTAAATAGAAGTTTCCAACTAGATATTTACCTGCTAATCAATTATCATTAGATGTGATGTTCCTAAAACTACTAATCCTCCCACCTCCCACTTCAATCCCATGTTCCTGGTATGGTCTTCAAGGAGAGAATTCATCCAACAAACCTCTAGGAAGGACAATTTGGGAGCCAAGCACTTTGTTAGATGATCAAGATAAGACCCCTGTCCACTAGAGTTTGTGATCTAGAGAGCTGACATGGAAATGAATAAATATAAACCACACTGAACAGTTCTATGGTGCAGAATCTATACAGAGTATCATAGGATGCTCATAGGAGAATAAGGTAAATGGAGCATTTCCTGGACCTACCAGTGCAGTGATCCTACCGAAGGGGTTGATTAAAATAATTTGTCATAGCTTCTTTTTAGCAACATGACACTAAGTCTCCAGCACTTCATTTTCTTTCTAAGCACTCTTAAGAACAAATCACATCTAATTTTTTTTTTCAGAATTTTGACAAGACTCCTTATCATGCTCATTGTTTCAACATATTCCAGATTCCAACCCCTCCCTCTTCTTAAAAATAGGGGAAATGTTTGGCAGCTCCAGTCTTGAGGAATTTTCTCATTGCCTGATGATTTCTCAATCAAAGGAGTTTGGTAAACAAAGAGCTGTCAAAATCCAGCTTGACATGTGTGCACGAGGAAACACATTGACAAAAGTTTTTAGCAGTGTTTTTCATAAAAGAAACAATACCAGTATTTATCAACAGAATGTAGCTCATTGTTTTCCATACCACGGAATATTGCACAGCAGCGAAAATGAATAGATCAGTTTTCATGTGTCGATGTGGCCGGATTTCAAAAACTAATGTTGAGCCAAAGAAGCAAATCATGCAGTATTTTTTCATAGAAAGATCAAAAATCAGGCAAAGCTAAATACACTATTTCCTGATACAGTCACATTATGGCTATACATACACACACACAATAAGAAGTAAGGGTGTGATTAACACACAATTCAGGACAGTGGTTATCTGGGGGGCAAGGGCAGGAATGGGTACGGAGTCCAACTGAATCACACAGGGAGCTTCGTGGGTAGAAGTGATGCTCCATTTCCTGGCATAGATAGTGATTTAAAAGGTGCTCCTTGATTTTGTTGTTTAAACTATCCATATACAGTTTCACATACTGCTTGTATATTTTACAATGTTTTAAATTACGAAAACAGACAAGCAAACTCTAACAGAAAACCAACAATTCTGTGGCATTACACCAAAAAGGAAATAACAGATCCACCCTCTGGCTGGTGAAGCAGGTTTCCATAGGCATCTACCATTTTATGTACATATTTTTTCTGGTTTGTTAGTTTGTAATAGATCCTGCATTAACTGGATCCTGAAATTCAATGCTTCTTAAAATATATAGATGCCTTTGTCCTCAAGGAACTTTAGAGTCTGACAAGACATCTGAGATAAAGCATTCCTGGAACCTCCGGAGGGCTGCCAGGGCGCAAGCGCACTCCTCCTGCCTCATCCCCCATCTGGTTTACAGTGCGATCAGACCACCCCCAGTGAAAGCGAGGTCAGGGAAGCAAGCGGAAGATGTGCTCTGAGGCCTGATAGCTTCATGTACTAAATCTGTATCCTTGGACATCAAACACTCCCAAAGGTGGGGAGTGGGGTGCGGGGGTCATAGTAGTCCCTTGGGCAACAAACACTAATGGAAGAAGCCTAATCTGTCCATTCATCATGCTCATAGATCACGCTTGCAGACACCTGCCTGGACGGAGGCCCGGAAGAGACTTTGGCTCAGGACTTGCCTTGTCATTTAGTAAGCTGGTTTATCTGAAGTCCACTAACAGCTACAAGATTGAAAGGAATGGACAGTAGCCACTGACTCCAAGACTATTCCTCTCCCTCTGGCAAACCAGCCAGACAGATTCTCAGTGCCAATTACTGTTGGCACATCAGTTTCTGTCTCCAGCTATATTCAGGTGTCTACTCTGCAAGAAGTAATATGTTTACCCATTAGATCTCCACCTAAGAAAGAAGAACAGCGAAAGCTTTTAAACTATGCCACAGCCACTCCCTCTCCCAAAAGGATATATTAGAAAAGATAGAAAGGTGAAGAAGACATTTAAGAGACTCTAAATTTTTTTAAAAAATAAAATTACGGTGTCTTTTCTAAAAGCAAGTTTGCACAGGTATGCAGGTCAGCAGTCTCCAAAGGTCAGCCATCCCGGAATGACTGTCCCAGAATGAATTCCCAACTCAGCGGTCTTGCTGACCACAGGGTTCTCTGCCCTTTCCGCTGAGCCTGCCTGAATTTGCTCAGCCATCTCTCCATTCCTGCTGGAATCCGGGACTGGTCCCAAGGCCAGAATGGCGTTAATAAAGGGGAAGTGGAAACATGTGTGCAAGTGTCCCTATACCTTTCTCCTCCCCCATTCCCAGAAGTTCTCCCATTTCCATCTCTTTTCTCCCGCAAAGGTGAGCTGTGGATTATCACCACCCGGGAGCTAACCCCTTTAGTTAGGTCCTCCACCTGACTCTATAGTGCTGTCCTGCATTTTGCACAAAGTAACTTAGACCTCTCCTAGTTTCCTCAAAGTATTGATTCTCAACAAAAAGGCATCAGGGTAGAGATAGGACATAACAGCCATGCCCATCAAGCAGGATCGTTTGAGGGATGTATTTGATTTAATTACCCACTCCAGATTCTGATGGGTGTGGTCTATCCTTCAGATTGAGTGCTTGGGACTAGAAAAAAAGATTAAAACAATTTTAATGTGATTTTTATGTCTACCTTGGTCTAGCTAAATGGTCGTGATTTTCACCTGCATTTGATTTTGTCCTATCCCATAAGCTGGTGGTTCTTACAACTGCCCAGATAGATTAAAAAATATATAAAGACCACTGCCCCAACCTCATCCTGAGATTCTGGTTGAATTGGTCCATGATCAGCTCTCAGGACCTGTGGTTTTTTTTAAGCTCTCCAGGTTTTTTCAAACTCATGACCAGGGTTGAAAAATCACCATTTAGAGGCCAAGTGAAGACATGGGAAGATGAAATGGAGCCATAAACCAGAGATTTTACTGAAGATGTTTCTCTATTTATGTTTAAATTTGGGGAGAGGAAGAGGGGAAGAAAGGGCACCTTACTGAATATCAAAATGACCTCTGTGTTATAGAACGTGGAACCTGCACTTGTGGGAAAACCTGAATTGGCGTTTGATCCCACCAGCCACTTAGCAGCTGTGTAACCTTGGACTAAGAAAGAAAATACAAGGTGACTGGTGAATTGAGTTAAGACTAAGAAGTGCCACTAACCAGAGTTAGGAGACCCCTCCCCTCTCCCAACGTGGTAGAGAGTACAGAATAATGATTAAGCTTTGGAATCAGTTGGACCTGAGTCCTGGTCCAAGTTCTGATTTTTATCCACCATGACCTTGGGTACACTACCTACTCTCATCTGTAAAACTGGAACTTTGATGGTAACTATCTCCTAGGGTTCTAGTGAGAATAAAATCAGATAACACACTTGAAGAGATGACAGCCCCTGGCACATAGTAAATGTTCAGTTAATAGCAGCTTATTCAATCAAATACAATCGAATTGCTGCCCTCCCATCCCACCCAATTCCTCACTCCAGAATCCAGGATGGTGAATGAGAGAATGTCAAAATGTAGAGTTAACTGACAAGTAGAACACATGTGCTTAGTTGATTAGAGAATGAAACTATTTATTTATTCACTGACAATGTTTAACCAACATTTTTTCAGCATCAAGTACCAC
The DNA here is from genome assembly GCF_005190385.1 of Monodon monoceros. NCBI lineage: Eukaryota > Metazoa > Chordata > Mammalia > Artiodactyla > Monodontidae > Monodon > Monodon monoceros. Next base: position 15,423,676 of record NW_021703768.1, on the reverse strand, counting down.
TTTAGATCTATTCTAAGGGTACCATTGTGATGCTACTATTCTCATAGAATCTTAGTCTATTCGGGCTGCTGTATCAAAATTACCATAGACTGGGTGGCTTAAACAACAAACATTTCTTTCTCACAGTTCTGGAGGCTGGGAAGTTCTAGATCAAGGTGCCTGCAGATTCAGTGTCTGATGAGATCCCACTGCCTGGTTCATAGATGTCATCTCCTCTCATACATGGTGTGTATGGGAGCCCTCTGGGGTCTTGTTTACAAGGTCACTGTCCCATTCATGCAGCTTCTACCCTCATGACCTTCTTGCTAATACCATTACAAGGGGTGTTAGGATTTCAGCAGATGAATTTGGGGGCAACTCAAACATTCGGTCCACAACACATAGGCACGTTACAGGTGAAGAAGTGATGTTGATTATGGAGCCCGAACGTTGGAGTTGGAATCTGGACCCAGATCTTCTATATGAGCCCGAATGTTGGAGTTGGAATCTGGACCCAGATCTTCTAACTCCAAGGCTGTACACTCTTCCTCAGTGTGCACGTCTGGTCTCATGGCTTAAAAAAAATTTTTTTTAACATCTTTACTGAAGTATAATTGCTTTACAAGTTGTGTTAGTTTCTGCTGTATAACAAAGCGAATCAGGTTTACGTATACATATATCCCCATATCCGCCCCCCTTGTGTCTCCCTCATGGTTTTAAATATTAATATGCTTATGTGCTCCAAACAACTGTCTCCAGCTCAGACTTCTTTGAACGTTCAACTCACATATCCAACTGTGTTTTTGATGCTTGTAGTGGAATATCTAATCATTGTCTCAAATTTAATGTATACAAAACTGAGCCCCTGATAACTCTTCCCCTTCCTCCAACCAACCAACCCCTCTCAGAGTCTTCATCAATGTTAATAAACTGTGAAAGGTAGCAGAATACGTCACCCCAAAATATGACTGTAGGAATTAAGGACATGCCACCCCCAAATATGCTGCTTCGGGATAGAGACTATTTTGAGCTGTAGCCAATTGAAAAAGAGCAAGTGCAGGGAGAGGCTTTCTCTGAACTCCCCTTATCTGCCTAAAGACAGGTCCTCCAAAAGAAACTCAATTGTCATAGATTCCTTCCTGGAGAGTTTCATCAGAGAAGACTGAGTCTTATCACAGGAGAGGAAACTGGAAGTCCACACTACATCCAAACAGACTCGGTCACAATCTACCATATCCTCCATCTATGCTTCTAAGGATCCCTTTGTCTTTTCTAAAAATCATTCGCTCTCATCTAAGAGACCAACATCCTCCCTCCCCTTTCCTTATTAAGACGGTATTTAAGCCTGAATTCCAAAAACATCTCTTTGAGTTATTCACTTACCCTTGGTTTTTCCCACATATGCATGCGGTACACATGTTCATAAACTTGTTTTTCTCTTGTTAATCTGTCTTTTCTTACAGGGGGTCTTAGCCTAGAACTCGGAAGAATTCTTACAGGTGCTCGGGCAGAACCTTGGGAGTCATCTTTGACTCCTCTCCCACACCCCACATTTAATATGTCAATGAATCCTGTAAACTCTCCTGAAAAATAAATACAGAATCTGACCACCATCCACCTCCCCCATTGCCACCTCCCTGGTCCAAGCCATCACCATCCCTTGCCTGTATCATGCTAGTCCCCTGACTGGGTTCAGGCTTCTACCCCTGTCGTCCAGCGATGCATTTTCGACCCTGAAGTCAGAGTGATCCTATTAATACGTCCGTCGGATCACACCTTCCTCTGATCAAAACTGTCCAATAGGGCTTCCCTGGTGGCGCAGTGGTTGGGAGTCCACCTGCCGATGCAGGGGACGCGGGTTCGTGCCCCGGTCCGGGAAGATCCCACGTGCCGCGGAGCGGCTGGACCCGTGAGCCATGGCCGCTGAGTCTGCGCGTCCGGAGCCTGTGCTCCGCAACGGGAGAGGCCACAACAGTGAGAAGCCCTGTACCGCAAAAAAAAAAAAAAAAAAACTGTCCAATATCTTCCCATCTTACCCCATGACCTGTGTGTGCTCGCCCCATCCTTCCTTCTCCGTCTCCCTCATAACCCTCCTCCCCCACTGGCTCCACCTCACTGAGTGCACTTTCCTCTCCTGTTTCTCCCTTTGCATCTGCTGTTCTCTCTGCCTCGGATGCTCTCCCCCATCACCCTCAAGGCTGGATCCCTCTCTCCTTAAAGTCTTGACCCCCATCAGTGGGGCTTCCCTGAGCACTCTATCTAAAATTGCAAACTACCTCCACCCCATCCTGTTCCCCTGCCCTGTTATCCTGAAGGGGATCAGAATACGCCACCCCAAAATATGTCACTTGGGCATAAGGATTAGTTTGAGCTGAAGGCAACTGAGAAAAAGCAGACACAGGGGTGCCCCTGTGCCCCTGGACCAGGGAGAGGAGAAGAATCCTTCTCACCAGAGATGACACCAAGACTAATCTGAGGAACAGACTTTACTAAATAAGCCTGTCTACCACGAGCTTCCCCCTAGACTTCTGCAACTTCCGCCTTTCCACAACTTATTGGCCCTAGGAGCCCCAACCCCCTTTCCTTTGTGTATTCAGTTCTCCACAATTTATCACCCTTTGTTAAAACAGTATATAAGGGACTTCCTTGCTGGTCCAGTGGGTAAGACTCTGTGCTCCCAAAGCAGGGGGCCTGGGTTCGAGCCCTGGTCAGGGAACTGGATCCCGCATGCATGCCACAGCTAAGAAGTCTGCATGCTGCAACAACTAAAAAAAGAAAAAAGAAAAATCCCACACGCCGCAGCAAAGATCCCGCACGCCGCAACTAAGACCCGGCACAGCCAAAATTAATTAATTAATTAATTTTTAAACAAACCAACAGTATATAAGCCCCTGAGTCTAACCCTTGCTTGGGTTTTTCACTGCTTTTCTGTGAAGCCCCCATGCATGTAAAGTGTAAAATATTAATAAAACTTGGATGCCTTTTCTCCTGCTAATCTGTCTTCTGTCAGTTTAATTCACAGACCCCACTTACTGAACCTAGAGGAAAATATTTTTTCCTCCTCTACAATTACTTCTAATGTCCCATATATTTTTCTTGTTTATGTCGTTTGTGATATGTCTACACACACTGGAATGTAAGTTCTATGAAGGCAGAGATCTTTGCCTATTTTGATCACTACTGTCTCCTCAGCACCTGGAAAATTGCCCAGCACGCAACATATGTTTAATAAATATTGGTTGATGAATGAATAAATACACGAATGGAGTACTTTCCCCTACCAACTGTGCCTAGGAAGGCAGCCATGTGAAAACTCTAGAATGCTGATGTGAAGAATTTTACAGTCAGAAAAATATTCATAAGCATTGATGCAAGTAGCCAAGAAGGCAAAAGTATGGGAAATAATTCAGAGCATTGACCTAGAAGCGAGAAGGGATATTTGTATCCTTGGTACCATGCCACTGGGCAGAGGCTCAAGCTTCTTAGGAAATGGAGATAATAACTGAAGTTTCTGTAACAATCCTTAACTCTAGAAAACACAGTCTCCAGAAACAAGGCATTAAGGCAATATCTACCAAAGTATTTTTTAGAGAGTAATTTGGTCACTTAGCTGAACTCAAAGAATAAGATGAGAAAATCGAAATGATACTTGGTCTAGGACAAAGTTCAAGATGTATTTGGGCCAAAGTGTCAGCCTACTACTAGGGGAATCCCCATAAATTGCCAACGCTGGGGCTCTGGCCAGCAGTTAATCTTTCCTGGATTAACTCCAGGAAAGTGTTCCGTTGGTGCTTTCCAACCACGCCCACTACTACACTGGGCCCTCCGTAAACCCCAAATGCCCCCTTTTATTCATGCCAATTTTTATATTTTTGAAAAAGGCTTTTACAATCCAGTTTAGAAAGAGGGAGAAAACCAACGTTAGGGAAGGAACTCTCCCTCCTGTCTGCTTCCTCCAGGACTGTAAATTCCCGATACCTGGGTTGACTCTCAGGCAGAGGCTCCAGAACTTTATTTCAAAGCAGAGAAGACTTAGCTTCTGGCTGTTTGTAAATCCCTCCCATACCCCCTGTAAAAGAATAGATCATGCATATCAGTTCTTTTGGTGTCGTCTTCTCATGTAGAAGAAATGATCTTCAATATGCCATGTATCTATTTGTATAATATTTCCCCACTTGGGAAATTGCCTGGAGTCCCACCCCATTTGGACTTCCTTTGTAATTTAGCTACCCCATTTCCCTGAGGTTGAAAGGTGAGAAACACAACCTTTGATTTTTCTCCTCTTTCTTTCACATTTGTTTCTTCCTCTCAGAGTGGAATCTTATTCTAATCATAGTGACCCGGGAAACCAGTTTTGCAAGATTGTTTTTCCCTTTGGGGATTCCTGGATGCCTTGTGGAGCTGATCTAGTAGTAGCCCAGCTTAGTGGCTGCAGGTGGGACATTTACTGAATAAACTCAGAAGACTCAGTGTAACAGGTGGGGCTGTGTCTGGAGATTGGCAGATTCATTGGCTCACCCTCCGCTTCTCCAATACGTCTGTTACTTGTCTGTTTTCACTAGAATAGCCTTTCTCTGCATCAGTATGGGGACAGCCCATTTGCCAAGGTAAAGGTGACTACATTCATCTCTGCATAACTAATACTCTGGTGAATGTGAAAATTGTTACTCCTTCCCCCACTGGGTTAAAGCAGGAGGTTCCTGCTAAATTTAATTGAACTAAACTAAACCCACTCAATGGCTTTTTATCATCCAAACGATCTAGGAAAATGGTATCATTTTAATCTAGTAAAATGATCAATATCTCGGGTTCCTTCTCACCATTTTACTTAACTAGTTCAGAATTGCAGATATTAGGGAGAAACTTGCTTCTCAGTTGCATTTTCCTGTTTCTTGGGGTTATTGCCAGTCACGACTGCTAAATAGTTGAATATTTCAACTTTTAAAACTTCATCTTAACCTGCTCGAGTGAGATGAATGATTTCTTTTTATCCTAGTATTTAAAGAGACCCACTCTGAAATATTTTAATAGTACCGACGTTAGATTTCTCAATCGTATTGTTAACGTTATCAACATCAGTCTTTATAAAATATCCCCAGCATATATAGCGACTTTTAACTTAATGAGCTCACGTTCTTGATGGTTATTGACAGGAAGCTAGAATTCTAGGAGAACCATGAAGTTAAATTCTAGCATTCGATGTAAGGAGCAGAGAGGTGGGCACTGGATTTCAGAAGGATGACGCCAGGGGTGGTTGGTTCCTTAGTGGAATTGAAGGACTGGGTTCTTCACAGCAGTGTTCCTGACATCAGGAAATTCTAGAGGGTTCTCTCAGGGCCAGAATCACCACCAACATGAGAGACAAATGCCACTTCCTGGTTGAACTCCGCCTGCCACAAAGTGACTGCTGGCCAAGGAGACTTGAATAAGCAGCAGCTGTCCCTAGGATGCTGTGTGTCTGCCTGTCCTGTGTCCAGAAGAGAAAGCTCTTCCTCCTGAAGTAGCAGGAAGGCTAGAGCTGACACCTGGGAACACTTAAGACATTCTTCCAAGCATTTAGGTGAAGCTCTTCAAAGGCTTTATTTTACACATTCCTGATGCAAACTCGACTGTAGCTCCAAGATGATTGCATAGATTTACCCAGGCAACATTTTATCTTTCTGAATATATAGAGAACTTCCTCAGTAAAGTCCATTTTAAAACATTCTAATCTGCTTCTGCCAAACAAAAACGAGAAAATATATTGAAGCAGTTCTCAAGGGAACTAAGAGAGAACAATTAGGTTAAAATTCCTCTGGAGCAAATATTTAGGTCGCTTGCACGAAGCTTTCCTATGTTTGTTTGCATGATCATGAAACCATAATAGAAGGGGTTGGTATAAGGATGACTGTAGCTGGCTCTCTTGAGAAAGACAGCCTAGTCACAGATCAGCTCTGTTTGGAAATCAAAAGGATGCCTGCCCCAACAGTGTCTGGCACCGATCCTTTTTTCTTTTTTTTTTTTTCAGCCACACCATCTGGCTCATGGGATCTTAATTCCCTGACCAGAGATTGAACCTGGGTGCTCAGCAGTGAAAGCGTGGAGTCCTAACCACTGGACCGCCAGGGAAGTCCCCTGGTGTCTAATTCTTAAGCTATCCCTCCACCATTATCCTTACGTTGTTGTTTTAATCTCATCCATATTCATTTGGTGCCAAGGCACACTCCATAGTGTTCTGCAAAAGTCTGTGATAAGGTCCCATCAGACAGAATACAAAATCAAGGTATCTAACATTTATAGAGCCATTGACTATGAACCAAGTTCTGCCAGACTCTATTCAAAGTGCTTTTGCCTGTGATATTGGGGTTAATCTTCCTTATGACCCAAGGAAGGACACACTGATAATACTCACCCATTTTACAGATGAACAAACTGAGACAGGTGGAGGTGAAGCCCAAACCCTCAGGGTGTGAATGTCAGAGCCACACAAGCAGCCTCTGAGCCACCCTGTGACACTGCCTTTCACTTGGGGAAAATGCCTAGAAAAGCACAACTGGGAAGAAAAAGTCTTCATATTTAATTTTCAAACCTTTCAGATAGTCTATGTACAGTATTCAATCTTAAACCTGTGAAAGCTTATTAAAATCCCTATATTTTCTGGGTTGTCCCAGTGAGTAATTTCTCATCCCATGTCACCTAAAGATTTTTCATTTGGAGAAAAAAAATTGTGCCTGAATTTACATTAGTTGTCTATCCCAGTTAATGACACCATCAGCTCTGCACTTTGCCTTAGAAGCTCAGTGTAGGAGTATAAAACATCTATTCCACCCAAAAGTGGAAATGATTCATTCAGAGTTTATGAAATTCCAGAAATTGAAAGTATATCAACATAAATTGCACAACGCAATATATTCAAGGAAAAATATAAGTTGTTTCTACCGTTGAGAAATAATCAACTTGAGTTAGTAAACACATCATACAGTAAAGCTTGATGAACATCACACAGATATCCTGGGGAAATACACTTACGAATAATTTCATTATTATTTACTTTATCTTCAGATGAAAAATTATATAACATCAGCATATGTAGTGTAACTTTTTACATCCTGATGGTAAACCTGACAGCAGTGTTATTGTCAAATGCCAAATGGTGACAGAACTTTTTCATGTCGTAGAAAAAACGCCAGCACTTTCTACATTAAAATCTTCTTTGAAGGACAAGTGCTACTTTACACAAATGTATGAAGTTTAATGTTCGCATCCCCACGGGCCCGTCACCACTAAACATAAAACAGAATTCTCATACCTGGCATTTTAGATCTGATAAGCGGTGTGAGGTTTTCCCACACCATCAGAGCTGACTTGTTTCCAATAGTATTGTTGTACAAGTCGCCACAAAAATGCAAAAGCTTTGAAACAAAACTTGGCATCCATATCGATAAAGTGAACCTGCGTTGTGAGGTCATGCTATGGTGGATGTTTACCTCAGCAAACAGGAATTTGTATTCTGTATTGGTCTCCGAGTGTCAACAAAATATATAATGAGAATTTTTAGAATTTTATTGAATCATTCAAATCAACTAAGTTATTTAGACCCATCCATGAATTTGTAAGCTCCTTGAGGGCAAGAACAATTTTTGCTCAGCCATTTATCTTTGTATCCTTCATGGGCTTAGTCATAGACACTAACTAATAATGAACGCATACACACACACTCATACACACACACACTCATACACAACCAGGTGCTCCAGATCCAGAGCCACTTTGCTATCCTGCCTTAGCCTGGGCAACATGCCTAGAAAATTACAATTAATGAGAAAAACTCCTGCTTAATTTTCAGATCTTTCAGATATATTATATATTCAATTCTGAATTTGAATGGAAGTCTATTAAGCTCTATGTTCTCCTATGTGTCTCAGTGAGTAATTTATCATCCCACTTCACATAAAGGTTTTCAATTTAGAAAAATAAAACCAACAAAAAGCAGTGACTTACTACATTAGTAGTCTATCCCAGTTAAACTGTCCCAGGGAAATACTGTGGACCCTTGAAGAACGGACAGGTTAGGGGTGCTGACCATCTGTGCAGTCCAGTACCCGAGTATAGTCGGCCCTCTGTATCTGCTTCCTCCTTATCAGTGGTTTCTCTGTATCCGGGGTTCTGCATCCAAGGATTCAACCAGCCGTGGTTTGTGTAGTATTGCAGTGTTTACTATTGGAAAAGATCCACATACAAGAGGACCCATGCAGTTCAAACCCGTGTTGTTCAAGGGTCAACTGTATCTTGAAGGTAGAATGGGTAGGATGAGGGGTTGATTGGAGGAGGGATATAAAAGAGAGAAAGAGAGCGAAGATGACAACACCATCTTTTCTGTTTTGAGAAACTGAGTGGATGGCGGTGCCATTTACCAAGACGGGGAAGACTGGACGAGATCCTTCCCGTAATGATTGTTCACAAGAAGCTGCCTCCCCTCTCCAGTGAGGTTTGCCATGGGTGTTAGGGTCGACTCTTCAATCAGTGCCATTGACGTTATCCTTAATTACTGCTGCTGTTTTGCTCCAGTATTTCTGAAATGCTCCAAACAGTCCTGATCAAGCTAAAAACAATAGTGTGTTACATGGAGAACTGAGATAAGTCCTAACAGCTCAGACTCTCTTGCAGAGCTGTTTACTTGCTGTCACTGCTAACTGACATTGTGGGTGATCCAACTGAACGTCCTGCCGTGCTCAAGTCTGGTGTTTCTTCAAAATCATAAGACTTAATTCTAACAGGTTTGCATTTGAGATGATAAACTACCATTTTTATATAAGTACATCCTTCATTTGAGTGTCACAAGAACTCAGCTTTCACATGAAGTTGCAGAGTTGGCTAACGGATGAGCTAAGTGTCAGGATGAAGAACTTACCACGTTCAAATGGCTGCAGGCAGATCTACCTGATGACACGTTCTGCCCAAGAGTTCCTCTGGTTATGGAGATGTTGACACATAAAAACTTTATCTATCACCAACTTGAGAAGCTCATATTTCAAATTCCACATCTTCACAGGACAGTAAAAAAAAGTCTTCCTTTTCCCATTTGAGTCATTCGTGTTTCTTAGCACATTCCTTTTCTTTCTGCAGCCAAAGGAAATTCTAGTTCCGAAGGAAAGCCAGGCCTCTCAGCGTTGTCTGCACGCCTGCTTAGTCATCCGGGGACATCACATGCTTCTCCTGGACTGCTTTGGGTCTCAGTGAACACCTATATCATGTGTCCACTGGAAATCTGTGCCCACGGGGTATCATGAAAGGTGCCTGCATACAGGATAGCAAGGAACATCTGTGGACACACATGTTACACACATCCCTTCTGCTCCATTGTTCCTTCAGAACTCACTTAACAAAGTGCAAGTTCAAAGACAAAATATTTAAGAATTTCAAGATGACAGCTGCAGAGCACTAAACCAAGCATAGGTCCTTCTGCGCACGAGGCCCTGTGTAACCACACAGCTCCCACGCTTGTGAAGCTGGTCCTGGTGACAATACGGGTATATAGGTAGAGGAATATATAAAAGACTCACTCCAGCAATGTAATGGTATCAAGAAGACAATTGTCCGTGTTTCTTCTTGCCCAAGCCAAAATTCCCATTAGTCTATCAAAACAGTATCCAGTTTCCAGAATATGATACTAACTGAGGTGGGAATGGCAAGAAATGACATATGATCCAAAGACTCATTTCTAGTTATCTGTTGCAATGTAACATACTACCGAAATGAGTGGCTGGAAACCATTGTACTGGTCCCTGCGTCACCACGTGGAGGACGGCCACTTATCAAGAAGAAACTACCTCCTTGAACTGTTAGATGATTCAGAAATAAAATCCTATTTTGTCTGAGCCATTATCATATAGGCTTGGCTGGGATGTTCTTTGGTCCCTTGCGCACTGACTAGCATCAGTAGGTGGGATTCAGATGCAGCAGAATTGGATCGGAGTGTCTAGGATGGCTTCACTCAGATGCCCGGGTCTTTCCACAGGGTGGCTGCAGCAGAGCAGCCAGACTTCTTCCATGGTGGTGCCTCAGGGCTTCAAGAGCACGTGTTTCAAGAGCCAGGAAGTAGAAGCTGCCAGTTCCTTAAGCTCTGGACTCAAAAACTGGCACAGACCACATCTTCGATATTGTATCGGTCAGAGCGATCACTGAGCATGCCCAGACTCCAGGAGAGATGACATAGACCCACCTCTTGATGGCAGGAAAATCTGCATTCTCCCTCCGTCTGCCACATGCCCTTTACCAAGATCACTTCCACACGTACTGTGAAAAACCATTACTTTAATTGCAGTTATCAGATCACTGTGATTTTTCCAAATCTTTTTTCCAGGCAAGGGTTCATGAATTAAGGGACTCGACATATCTTTCCATCAGCCCCTGCCTTGTCCCCTTCAGTCAGCATCTAAGTGTCTCATTACATTCCATGGGTATCATTATTTTATAATTGTATTCGTACATGCATTCATAACCCCTCAATAATTATGGTATCCTTAAAGCACCTTGCCTCTACATCTTTGTGACGTCTCTCAGAATGTAACATATTCTTTTTCAAGAGCAAGATGTGAATAAATTTGACTCCTGAATAAGTGTTGCTTTCTGCCCCCCGCAAAAAAGATGTGAAGTCAATTTTTAACTTAATTCTCCTATATATTTGAAATTCTGTAGGATCTTTCTAGAGAGCCATCTATAACTATTTGCCATAAAAAGGGGAAATTGTAAGGGGAAAAACTGTGCTTTCCCCCCCACAAAGCCTGTGTATGTTCCATGCCCGGTGGACCTGCCTCCGTCTCTTTTTCTGTGTCCAGCACCTCCCCCAGGGCTGGAGATCTGCTTTCGCTGCACATCACGGTCACCTTGGGAGATTTTTCTGTTTCAGGACCCATTGTGCTTTCTGAATCTGAAGACTTTCATCAATTCTGGGAATTTCCTTGTTGTTTCTTCAATATTAACTCTTTCCTATCCTCTTTTGTGCCTCTGGAAATTCTATTGCAGATAACTTAGACCTTCCGACTCTGTCCTCTGTCTCTTTATTGCCCACTGGTCTTTCTGTCTTACATTCTAGAGTCATGCCACAAATGAATTTTTCTGCTCATACATTCTCTCTATAAGCCCTGCTTTAGTGGCTCTTTGATCTGTTGTTTAAGATTTTTAAATACTTTTTTAATACCTCGAAGTTTTATTTTGCTCTTTTTCAAACATTCCTGATCTTCTTGCTTTTTTTTTTTTTTTTTCTCATGTTTCCTACTGATTTGCTTATTTTGGTCTTTAATTGGGTTAAACATACTCCGTGGATCTCTAGCCAATGAGTCTATAGTCTTGAGTTCTTGGCCAGTTTAACTTTGCTGTTGGTTTCACCTGCTGACATTTGTTCACGTGGAGCGCTCCCTCGAGGGATGTGGAATTTGGGATGGTGAGATCGTTTTCAGGGGGATTTGCCTATGGGGAGCCAGCACTGCCTGGGCTGAGGGCATTTCCTCTCTCTAGAGTTACAGAAGCATTTGCTTCTCTCAAAGCTTTAAGGGGTATTACCAGCCTGAGACCACTTCTGATGTTAATTTCCTGACTTTGGGGGTCCCTTGACCATGCAGGTAGTATAAATTCAGTCCCAAATCCACATAACAGTAGGGCTCTGGTACTAATTTCTCAGGAGAATTTTATTGTGGTAAACTTCAGCATTCTAACCATTTTAAAGTGTACAATTTAGTACATTCACAGTGTCACGCGGCCATCACCACTAGCTGGTTCTAGAACACTTTCAGTGCCCTAAAAGGAAACCCCGACCCAATAGGCAGTCCCTCTCCATTCCTCCCTCCTCCCTGGCAACCACTGAACTGCTTTCTAGGAGACTGAGCCCAGCCCAAGACAGACAAAAATCCTTTATCATCACCTTTGGCCATGAGAGGAATTAATTCCAGGTTCTCAGATTCATGTATGGGTCTTATTTCTATCTCCCCTCTTTTGCTGGCCCAGGGCCTCATCTCTGTACAAGTTGCTGCCATAAACCCTTTGGACGAAAGAGAATGTTCTTATTATAAATACTGAGTTCTGGGCTCTGAGCAGATATCTGTGAATAACCCAGACCCAACATCCCTGCCCTCATGGGACTTACTTTTTAGAAGGGGGACAGAAAACAATAAGTGAATTGTAAAACGAGTTAAAGTCAGGAGTGGGCAATGCAGGGGGCAGTGGAAGTTGGGACAGAGAGGTTGGAGGTGGGAGGGGATGCATGGATCAAGGAGCTTTGTGGGCCGTGGTAAGAATCTGGGCTTTTCTTCGGAGAAAATGAAAAGACTCTGCGGAGTTTTGTGTGGAGTCACGTGATATGACTTACAGTTTAAAAGGATCTTTGGTGCTGGTACACTGAGATGAGCAGCCTGTAGGGATGGACACAGAGAGAACTGTCAGAACACAACTGCAATAATCCCAGAAAAAAATGATGGCGGATTGGACCAAGAGAACAAGAGCAGTAGAGTAGTAGGTCAGTGTCTGGATTGTCAATTTATGTTGAAAACTGAGCCTGCGGGGTCTCCTAGCATATGGCTTTATCATGTGTGAGAGTCATCAAGGATGGTATAGTAGGCAAAATACTGGTCCACCAAAGATGCCTATATCCTAATCCCTGAACCTGTGAATATGTTGGGCTACATGGCAAAGAGAAATGAATTAAAATTCTAGATAGAATTAAAGTTGCTAAGCAGACGACCTTAAAATAAAGAGATTATTCTGGATTATCTGCGTAAACCCAATATAATCATAAAGATCCTTAAGATTAGGAAAGGGAGGTAGCAGAGGGAGAACCAGGGAGATGGCAGCTTGCGAAAGACTTGGCCCAAAGTTGCTGACTTTGACGATGGAGGAATGGGGCCACGTGACGGAAATGCAGGTAGCCTCTAGAAGCTGGATAAAGTAAGGAAACACATTCTCTTCCAGAGCCTCCAGAAGGAGCATAGTCCTGCCAACGCCTGGATTACAGTCTGGGGAGACCCATGTTGGAGTTTTAAAATTAAAAAATGTAAGACAAATTTGTGTTGTTGGGTTTTTATTGCCTTTTTAAAATTTTTTATTTTATTTAGTATTTTTCAAATTTTTAGTATGCTTTTATTTTTATACAATTTTTAAAGGTTACTTTCCATTTACAGTTATTACAAAATATTGGCTATGTTCCCCTTGTCATACAGTACATCCTTGAGTCTACCTTGCACCCAATAGTTTGTACCTCCCACTCCCCCACTGATATCTTACCCCTCCCCTCTTACCTCTCCCCCCTGGTAATCACTAGTTGTTTCTCTATATCTGTGAGTCTGCTACTTTTATGTTATATTCACTAGTCTGCTGTATTTTTTAGGTGTCACATGTAAGTGATATCATACACTATTTGTCTTTATTTGTCTGACTTATTTCATTTAGTATAACGCTCTCCAAGTCCATTCATGTTGCTGCGAATGGCAAAATTCTGCTCTCTTTTATGGCTGAGTAGTATTCCATTGTATATATGTAATACATCTTCTTTACCCGTTCATCTGTCAATGGACAAGTTTGTGCTGTTTTAAGCGGCAACAGGAAGCTAATACAGATGATGCCAAAGTTTTGTCCTGACCAAGTAGAAATATGGAGCTGCCAGTTGGTGACGTGGGAAAGACAGTGGGTGGAGCAAGTTTGGGAGCAAGAATCATGAGTTCCGTTTTGAATATGTTTTATTCTTAGAGAGAATCTGGCACATGTGCACCAGGAGATGTATGTGCATGTTCATAACTGCATAAGAGTGAAAAACTTGACTTCTCCCAAATGTCCCATGACAGGAGAATGAGCATACTAATGGTGGTGCAGCCTCACCATGGAATGTTACCCAGCCATGAAGTGGATGAGCTCCGTCTTTAACAATACGGATGAACATTAGTCATATGTTTAAAAGAATAGTATTCTTTTGTGTGCCTCAAACTCCAAATCATTTTTTAATGTCCCCAATTTGATTGCTAGGCTGCTACGCTCTTCCTCTGTTACCTGCACCCTGTCACCAAGCACGGCTGCAGAATCAGCTCATAGGTTCACCAGTCTGCTTTTTAGTTGCTTCTATGATTTTGGCCCCAGAGGATTTTTTTTTTTTCCTTTTCTTTTTTTTCCCACAGGATTTTCATTACTGTCTTAAGAGCTCAGTTATACATGTAACTGGCATTTCTAGGTATCTAACATTGGGAGGGTTTTCTAATTAGCTATCCCTCTGAAGAGCTTATCAAAAATTCCCAGGCCTAACACCTTAATCAATAAATCGGAATTTCTGGATCAGTGTTCAAAGCATCGCTTTGTTTTTAAAGCTATATGGGTGAATATAAAGAAAAGAAAAGCAAGCTTAATAAATCACTGATTGACTAGCTAGGGTGGGGGGAGGAGGCTGTCCTAGCTCAAACCTAAATTATGTCTAATCCTGGGGTTGAGACCTACGTGAGCACATCTGGGGCAGACCCACCAGACGTCTGCGCAAGGGGCTAAAGGGCTCCAGGGAGATAATACAGCCCAAGGGAAGAAATAACCAGGTACAAGATTGATTCCAAGTAACGTTCAGTGTCTGTGACTCAGGCTTTCAGGTAAGAAGGACAAAAATCAGACACACCAAGATCAAATCCTCTGTGATCTTGGCTTTCAGGTACCTCAGTCTCAGCTTTCTCACTTGGAAAATGGAGATGCTAGGAGTACTATCTCTTGGGGCTCCTGTACATACAAAATGAGGCCACGTTTGTAGAGTTTCTCCCATAATGCCTGGAGCACAGTATGTGCTTAGTAAGCATTAACTTTGTAAATTAAAACGGAAATCGCCCTTTCACTAAAAGCTCTGGTTCTCTGATTGCTGTTGGAGCAGAATACAAAAGGAGAAAGAGACTGAAAATGGGATGGAGGAAGTCACCCCTGAATGGCCAAGCCCACCAGCTCCGGCACTTCTGGGAGTTGGAGACAAGAGTGCAGACACCCAGGTGATATCTAGCAAGACGGGCTTGGGTGTCTAGCGGAGGCCTCATGGCAGAAGCAAGGACAGCAGCATTCAAGTTGCACAAAGAAATCCTCCAATAGGTTGACTTTCAATCCCAGTGTGAGTACCCTCCAGACAAGCATAAAGATGAGTCTTTTGTTTAATATTTATTTATTTATTTTTGGCTGCATCGGGTCTTAGTTGCAGCACGCGAAATCTTTCCTTGAGACGCACAGGCTTCTCTCTAGCTGTGGTGCGTGGGCTCCAGAGCGTGTGGGCTCAGTAGTTGTGGCACGCACAACGGCTTAGTTGCCCCGCGGCATGTGGGATCTTAGTTCCCCAACCAGGGATCAAACCCACGTCCCCTGCATTGCAAGACGGATTCTTAACCATTGGACAACCAGGGAATTCCCTAAAGATGAGCCTTGATCCTAAAACAAAGAGTATATCAAACTATTCCAGAGGAGATGAGCTCTCTTGAAGCTCTGTGTTCCCCTAAATCCAGTGGTGTGCTGGTAAACCAGCTCTCACAAAATGAAAAATAAAAGTCCTCACTTAGAGTGTTTGCCAATTTCCATGTCATAAATTCTCCTACCGTGGCTGAGACGCCCACGGATATCACTGAATACTGCCCTGGGGAGAGGCATGCTCAACTGGCTGTCGTGCTCTCGAGCACACACCTGCTTCATCCTTTGAATGACAAGGGCCTCTAAAAGCCAGGTGTAGTGACAGACACCTTGTAGCATTTAAGTGATTATACTGTCCCCAGAGAAGGAATATTTCTATACACGACTTAGCTCATCTTTATCCTAAGACTGCCGTGTACATAATGTCTTCTCCCAGCCTAACGGGGACATTTACTGCCCACGAGGGAAACATTGTAAATAGTCAATACATCAGCCTGTTTGCAGACTACCTGATGGTACTTTGTCCGGCTCCTCTATTAGAACCCTGTGTCTTGGTGGGAAAGAGAACATTTTTAAGGTGCTATTTGAAAAATGGTTTACAATGCTATCAGGTGAATGAGCTATTGTGATGTGGGTCCCAGTGGTGGAAGTTATACCTGAAACTCGAAGTATATAGGAGAAGAGTCTGTCACAGGGCTTTTTGCCAAGTTTTACATAGAATAAAGACTCAGAATGACATGGACTGGAAATGTTGAAATTATGAAAAGCATCCATCGGCATGCATCAGAATCCCCTGTATGGCAATTAAAATACAGATTTCTGGACACTGCCCCTTGATTTTCTGATTCAGCGGGTCTGGGACCCCAGAACGTGCATTTCAAACAAGTTCTCAGGTGATGCTGCTGTTGACGATCTGGAGAAGACACTCAGACGTGCGTGACACCTTAGTACTGGGATCTCTCCTGAGCTAGTCTACCGATGGCCAGTATTTCAAAATTAATCACGCACCATTCAGTGAAACAGAACTGAAGTTCCCTGTTACACAATAAAAACAGTTCAAATCTATGCTTGGACTGAAATGAGACTTCCAGAAGACTGATAACATTAGCATGAAGTTTTAAATGAAATTTCTTTTAGGGGTTTCAAGGTGATGTTCGGTTCGTTTTCTCCCCACTAATAGTGATTATTCTGTTTTTAGCCTCAGCAGACAGAAGGGTTACACAAATTGCTTGAGATTGCACAGCAAAGTGGAAGAACATCATCTCCACAAAAGAGCTTTCTACTTTCTGCCTCTGTCCAGCGCCCAGAACACAGTAGATGTACAGGAAATGCCCGTGGACTTGTGACATTGTGGAAGGGAGGGACGGAGGGAACCACAGTCCCGGTAGATGAATCTTCAAGGTTGTCAGTGGTAGTCAGAGCTGGGCCCTCACATTTCTGTACTTTTTAGCCATACTCTGAAATTCCCAACTTCCCTTTTCTTTGGACGAAGTTGCTATGTACAGAGGTGGCTGGCTTCAGAGCCTATGCCCAGGAGACTCTAAAACAAAACCCCCCAAATGCTAATTTTAACACCTGGTCTAAGCAGGATGCGGAGGTCATTGTTTTAAAATCACATCTCCCAACAGAAAAAAATAATCATGACTGAAGTGTTTTGTTTGGGTTTGGTTTTTCTGTCTCACAGAACTCTGCCCTCCTTTTCTAATTGGCCTGGAAACTGCTATGTCATCCTCAGTATTTCTTTTTGAGCTATTATTTTTGTAAACAAACTTGAATTGAATTAAGATCCACCACTTGCTTTTTAATTTTACCCATATTAGGTGTGATGGTCAAATGGGGTTTCCCTGTCAGGTGTCAAGATGGTTTTGCAAACCACCACCCAGCAGTCCCCTCACTCCAGTTGCCCTGTCGGACCTCAAAGGGACCCCTCAGCGACTTGGAGCAGGTCTGTGCACGTCGCCCATGGTGCTGCCTGTAGCTGTTATGACCACTTTCATTCCTGCCTTTACCCTACGAGCTAGTCAGATGGCACAGGTCTGGTGTTTCGGTTTGGTTGTATTGTTTTTATTTTTCTCCTACTGGTCTGATAGCTTTTAGAGTCGGTGAGCAACAGGCATCTTAGAAGTGAGATGTGCTCAGGGGCGAATAACCCATTGGAGGGGACTGAGCCCAGTAACCCCATCCCTGGCGCATCACTGGCTGATGGGCCTCAGGAAGGGTGGTCTCTTGGGGGCTGTACAGAGAAGAATGGGACTTCAGGTCCTCAGTTTATCCTCTGTTTAATGAGAGGCAGGTCTTATTTGTAAAAAGTTGGTTATTTTGGGCTTCCCTGGTGGCGCAGTGGTTGAGAGTCCGCCTGCCGATGCAGGGGACACGGGTTCGTTCCCCGGTCCGGGAGGATCCCACATGCCGCGGAGCGGCTGGGCCCGTGGGCCATGGCCGCTGAGCCTGCGCGTCCGGAGCCTGTGCTCCGCAATGGGAGAGGCCACGACAGTGAGAGGCCTGCGTACCATAAAAAGAAAATTTTAAAAATTGGTTGTTTCTAGAACTTGGGATTTTATATAATAGTTAATATTGCTGAAAACTGCTGTTTATTCAGCTTCCCTGATCTGTCAGCCAACATGCTGGCAGCGGCCCTGGGAGGTAGGCTTTATCATTGTGTCACTTTACATGGAGGAAACTACAGTTTAGAGAAGCTGGGTAAGTTGCTATAGAAGACAAAGTGGCGGCCAGTTCCATCTGTCTCCGAATCATAATAGCTAATGCTTACTGTCTTGGTCAGCTGGGGCTGCTCTAACAGGATACCGCAGACATCTATCTCTCACTTCTGGAGACTGGGAAGCCCAAGATCAAGGCACAGCGGCTTCGGTGTCTGATGAGTTCCCTCTTCCTGGTTTTCAGACTGCCACCCTCCCACCATGTCCTTCCATGGCAGAGAGGAAAAAACCACCCAGATCTCTGGTCTCTTTTCCTCTTCTTATAAGGACACTAAACTCATCAATGGGGACCCCACTCTCATGAGCGCATCTAAACCTAATCACCTCCCAAAGGCCCCATCTCCTAATGCCACCACATTGGGGGTTAGGGCTTCGACATATGAATTTGGGGGATCACAAACGTTTAGGCCGTAACATGTATCGAATCCTTCATGTTAATCCCTCTGTGACCATTACTTCTTATGATTCTCACCACAGCCCTAAGAAGAGAACACCACCGTCATCTCCGTTGCACAGCTGATGAGACGAAAGCACGCAGACGTTAAGCAAGCCGCTCCAGGTCACACAGCTACGTGAGGGCAAAGCTGGGACACAAACTCAGGCAGGCGGCTGCAGAGCCCACACCTAACCACTGGGCCACACTGCCCTCATTTATACATGTATATTTAGAACTGCTTCTCCGGTGATGCCATCACGACCTCTCCCCAGAACTCCAGGGTCAGGGGAAAATTTGTCACCAACAAGAAAGACACAGTGACTGGCAGGTGGAGCCGTGGGCTCTAGTTCTAGAACTTTCTCTATTTCTCTATCTCCCTATGTGAGTTGCGTCCTCCTTTCTGTATAAAAGGAGGGAGTTATGAATGTCGCTAAGCTGGCTCTCAATTTTAATTGGTGTTTCTCTGCTTATGTCCTTCCAGCCAGCAGCTTCTCTCAGGCACCGATAGCATCACTCACTAGTGCTTACGAGCATGATAAGGATCCAGCTGAAATCTTGGAACTTGCCAGGTGCTGAGTTGTCTCCTGATAAGGACTCTCTCAGGAGCCTCCCCCGGTGTTAGCGCCTGGATCCAGACCCCCTCAACAGAAACGCACGGCCACAGTTCCTTCTGTGGATAAGGGGACCCCCCCCCCCCCCACACACACACAGAAGGGCCCTGGCTAATGTTCTGCTGTCCCTGTCTTAAATTCTTAGCAATTTTTGAATAAGGGGCCCTGAGTTTTTGTCTTGCCCTGGGCCCTCCCATCTCTGGAGCTGGTCCTTCCATCCTCCCCCATCGTCAATGGCACTTGTCCTCCAAGTCCGCAGGTTTAGTTCTCTCTGAATGGTGATCACTCATAACACCCTATTTTATAAAGAAAGTAGAACACAGAAGAGCTATGGGGCGTGTCCAAGTCACATAGGAAGATAGAGAAAGTACTAGAGCAAAAACCCAGGCTTCCAGCTCCCCATCCACTGTGTCTTTCTTGTCCTTGACACAAATCTTCCCCCTGATGCTGGAGTTCTGGGGAGGAGTCATGATGGTAACCATAGGAGAAGCAGTCCTTAGTATGAGGGCACTGCGGCCCAGTAGTTAGGTGTGGGCTCTGGAGCTGCCTGCCTGGGTTTGCTTCTACCTCATCTTCTGTACAAAGGAAAGGACATCTTCCTCCTAGGGCTCTTGTGAGGATCATCCTAGTGAAACAGGGCCTTTTGATCAATAATTCTAATTTCTTGTGTACACAGAAGAAAAAATGTAGTTGATTCTTTCTCCATTTTTTTCTGTTCTGAAAAAAAGGGGGGGATGTCATAGCATTGAATGTTCTGGTTTTCCTCAGAATGAAGGTGATGAGATTTCAGGCCATTAGGATTAGCTCAGGGAACAGGTAAGATACTAACTAAAGAAATTAGGGTAAGTAGCTAATTAAAGTCTTGAAGACACTAAATAGAGATCAGGTCACACGGCAAGTTCCAATTCTCGGCATCCTCAAGGGTCCTGAATTTTCTGGAAACACTACCAGGAAAGGACAGTCCGGAAGAATCCTAACCTTAAAGAAGGAAAAAATATATATATCAAGTTTAAATTAAAGAGATTAACCAAAGTTAGGATTGATGTGAGCTGAGGTATTAATACTCGGGCAATTGTATAAATGGTGATTTTAACATAATGACTGATGCATGCATATGCCCCTTTCAAAGTGGCAAAACATAGACTCTTAGAAGTAACTTTTAAAACTAAGGTAGGGGATAGTGGTGTTGGTTCACAACATTGTGAATGCACTTAATGCCATTGAATTGTGCACATCTAAAATGGCTAAAATGGTTAAAGAGTTCAAGGCTACCCTTATCCGTTCATGGAGAGTTATTCAAGGGAGTTCTCCCCTAGAGCACACGCTCCCCAATCCAAACCTTTGCGAGCCCCTGGCATGTTGCTCACACATGGTCTGCTCACGGTTTAATGGTCAGTGATGCTATCATGAGTGAATGCAAATCAAATCAAGAAGGTATTCTTAGTGATTCAACTTTGCAACAAACCGTTCCTGCTACTCTTCTTCCAAATTTCTGGATCAAATTTAAACGGAGAGTATCCTGAGATTGCAAGAGTGAGGTGTTTCTGAGCTGTTTACAATTTGCTATTATTTGGTTGGATCAGTCAGGATTTTTCTCAATACTGCACACAAAACAAAGGAAGAAGTAGATGGCTGAGCCTGGCAACTGCAAATGCCATCCGCGAGTTCGGGTTCGCATTTGTCTGGATCAAAATTGCCTCATTTTATTATTTATTGCTTATATTTATAGTTGTCATAAGTCTGGAACATTGACATGTGTTTGTGCTAATAAAATGCCATTTTAATTATTTTTTAAAAACCAGAGTGGGGCTTCCCTGGTGGCACAATGGTTAAGAATCCGCCTGCTAATGCATGGGACACGGGTTCGAGCCCTGGTCCAGGAAGATCTCACATGCCACGGAGCAACTGAGCCCGTGTGCCACAGCTACTGAGCCCGCATGGCACAACTACTGAAGCCCGCGCGCCTAGAGCCCGTGCTCCGCAGCAAGAGAAGCCACCACAATGAGAAGCCTGCGCACCGCAACGAAGAGTAGCCCCCGCTCACCGCAACTAGAGAAAGCCCGCGTGCAGCAATGAAGACCCAACGCAGCCAAAACAAAACAAAACAAAAACCTAAAGTGGGACAATTAGAGAGTAGTTCATTGTCCCTGTTATTCATTAAATATGTGTTATACAGCTAAAGAAGAATTATGTGCACTGGAACCCTGTTTTTCACCCCCCGGGATGATGGTACACCCCCAAATGAGACATGGCTGATCCTCAGAACTTCAGGAAAAGTAACCGGGGGGAAATAATCAACCTCCCTGCAGAGGGTGATGCAGAAAAGAACAAGAGATTTGAGCCAGCAGTCCTGTGATGCCCTCCTAGCCAAACTCCGTGTACTAATTCATAAAATTGGGATAATAGTCTAGCAAATTTAACAACAAATGAGGAAGAGGGGTTGGAATTTATTTTCCATATGGAAAAAAAGAAACTTCTTTCTTTTTTCTTTCTTACTTTTTTTTTCTTTCTTTCTCTCTCTTTCCTTTCTTCCTTCCCTCTCCCACCTTTAAATTTTTCTGTGACAACAAGATGAAAACACATATCCTTTGGAGTCTTTGGTTCCTCTGGGAGAATAAGAGATTCACTGGATAGTGGGAGATAATTCCTATGGTTCAATTTTTTTTCATTGCCACTGCTCTGTGATTTGGAGTTATTCTGTAGGCCAATGTTTGTCATTTAGTTTTGCCTCATGGTTTGATTGGACAGATTAAATAAAAGTAATTTAACATGGGAATTTGGTGTTGAGGGCTAATTCTTTTTCTCTTTTAATAAATTTATTTGTTTGTTTGTTTTTGGCTGTGTTGGGTCTTCATTGCTGCACGTGGACTTTCTCTAGTTGTGGCAAGCAGGGGCTACTCTTCGTTGTGGTGCGTGGCTTTCTCATTGCAGTGGCTTCTCTTGTTGCAGAACACGGGCTCTAGGCACGTAGGCTTCAGTAGTTGTGGCACGTGGGCTCAGTAGTTGTGGCGCACGGGCTTAGCCGCTCCACGGTATGTGGGATTTTCCTGGAGCAAGGCTCGAACCCATGTCCCCTGCATTGGCAGGTGGATTCTTAACCACTGCACCACCAGGGAAATCCCTTTTTCTTTTTTTTTTAATTGAAGTATTAGTTGATTTACGATGTGGTGTTAATTTCTGCTGTTCAGCAAAGTGATTCAGTTATACGTACGTTCTTTTTTTTAATATTCTTTTCATTATGGTTTATCATAGAGGGCTAATTTTAAATCTAGAATCAAGGCACTCAGATGCACTCAAAAAACTCAGTGCCATGTCTTGCTCTATTTTAGAAGCTTCTCAGGGAGGCATCAAAGGGGCATCTTTTTGAAGGTCATCGGGGGTTAAGAGGTGGAACCTCCTAATTTCCTTGCTCTCAGGAGAAAACCCCGGGGCTAGGGAAGGGGGGCAGATGGGGCTATGTGAACCATGGGCCTTACACAATATTGCACTGATTTATTCCCCCCCCCCAACACACACCCACCCAGGGAGGTGGTATATCACAATACTGACTGTCAAGCCTAGTGAGTTATCAGGAAAAAGAACAAAAAGCCAGAGGAAGCTGACCTACAGGTGAAGAAATTCAAGGCCCTCCCCCATCCTAAACCCTCTCCTCAAAATTTTTTCAAAAGAAAAACTGAAGTCTACAGGTACTAAAACAGAGCGTTCCCAACAACTACTTTGGGCAAGGGTGCGTTTAGGGTACAGTGTGATTTTTCCTGGCTTCACACTGTCAGATCACCGTGGTTTTCACATGTTTTTGGACTGTTCTGAAGAGTCGTCTTCTGATCTCTGCCACATAGACACTCAATGCTGTCCTGCAGAAGCCTGTACGGAGCAACTCATGAGGACTGAAGGCCGCAGGCTGCAGAGAATTAAGAATTCCAGTTCAAATATGCAGCACTGTCTACAGCTCCAGGACTGGCTTTTTTCAGGCTGTTGACTTTCACGGTTATTAAGGGCGTTGCCGTTTTAGGGATGTGGGAAGAGCCGAGGTTAATATAGCGGTCTTTTTCTTTCCCTTTAGTGTCAAGGCCTAACAATTGCAGGAATTGGGATGAGACTTCTAGACTTCCTATTTCATTTTTAGTTTTTAAATTCATACAGATTTAGCAATTGTAAATTTTTTTAAGCGTCTCACTGTTGTTCCAATTAGAAGTGAGGTAATTTAAACACACTATTGAGGGCTCTCTCTCTGCTGTTCTCCCGAGATATTCCACGGCCTTGTTTAAAAAGGGAGCGTTGTATTAAAAGATACCTTTTTGTGTATCACCTTCCCCGAAAGAATATAACTACAGACTCCAAATTAAGCATAACAAGAAGATCAATTAGGTTCGCTTCATCCCTTGAAAATGATTAATCAATTATTTTCACCACGACTTATTCCCAATTGGATTTTTCAATGTGAAAGAAGAATCCTTTGAGACTGTCATCAGTTTATCCTGTCACCCTTACTCACTGCAACGTACAAACCAAGTATGCTCATCCTCTGTGCCATGGATGGGACTCTATGCCCCCAATTATATGCAAAATGTTGTGTGTGGCATCTTTTTCTGGGAAAAGGGTCTATAGTTTCATAAGATACTAAAAAAGCACTGGTAAACCAAAAAAGTTAGGAATTGGTTGGACTGAGAATATCACCACTCACACATAGCCAGAAACAGTATCACTTCTTGGAATTTCCTTTTGGACCTCATCACTCCAAATGGAACAGGGATCAAGGTTTTCTGGGTAAATGATGGTGAGGCCAGCCTGCCAATGTGTCTTATCGGGTTTGAAGCAGGAGACAGATGAGCCCCAGGCTGAGCAGCTGGAGTTTGTCCCCTGTGGACAGATACTCTAAAATAGCAGGAGCAAGAGAAGAGCTGAGCCCCGCCCAGATAAAAGATAGAGACCACATATTTCTCATCTCGAGGTCAAGACAACCTTCCTGACTACACGTGCGCAAAAAGGCTCCTGGGACGTCAAAAGGGGAGTGACGTCAACCTACCCATAGACCTCTTCACTGGAATCCATCTTGGTTAAGAGATGTGCACGCGTACATGGGAGGACCCTAAGATAAATCAAATATGGACTCAGAACCAGGTAAAGCAAGATGATTGGCCAAAGGAAACCCGGTAGAAATGCCGCACACAAGTGATTCAAACTACCATGTGGGCGCGACTCTTTTTCTGAGTCCACCTCTGTGTCTAACCACACATACCCTTTTTCCTCCTAATAAACACTTTACTTGTTTCACTACTTTCCAGCTCTTTGTGGAAATTTATTTCTACAAGGCTGACAAGGCCTTGTCACTGGCACTGGTCCCTGGTAGTCTAGTGGCTAGGATTCAGTGCTCTCCCTGCTGCCGCCTGACTTCAGTCTCTGGCCGGGGAACTGAAATCCTGCTTCAAGCCGCTGCAGGCTGAGGCCACCCGAGATCAGGTTGGAGCCTCCCTTGAGCAACTTTATTGGTTGGACAACATTTCTCTGTTCAAGCAGCCCTTACTCCAACTAACGGGAAATGAATTGTTCAGAAAAATGAAGTCCCTTAAGACCCCTGACTTGACAGTTTCAGATATAATAAGTCCCATTTTGTGGAGGGTGGATGCCTCAATAAGAAACCACTTAACAGAAGACCGTTCCTTCTAGGAGCTAGGAGTCAGGTCTCAGGGATGAGCTAAGTCTCAATTTACATCAATCCATGACCCGAACCCATTATTAGTGTGGTGGTATTCCCACCCACTTCTTTCACTATCATGGACCATCACCCTACCCACTCCCCACCCATTAGCCGTGAAACTTGGCAGACATCAAAGCCAATCTTGCAGGGGACAAAATGTTCCAAAAGGACCGCTGTAGAAACAGTGCCTGAAAGGCAGGACTCAGCACTGGAGATCAGGAATTTGACATGGGTGGTGCGATAGACTGAATGTTTGTGTCTCCCCAAATTCTAATGTTGAAACACTAATCCCCAGTGTGATGGTATTTGGGGAGGGGGACTTTGAGAGGTAATTTGGTCATAAGGACAGAGCCCTCATGATGAGATTAATGCTTTTATAATATAATGAGAGTATGAGAGCTCGCTTTTCTCTCTTCACTCCACCACGTAAGGACACAGCAAGAGGACAGCCATCTCCAAGCCAGGAAGAGAGTCTTCACCAGACTCAGCCAGGCTGGCACCCTGAACTTTCCAGCCTTCAGAACTGTGAGAAATAAATATCTGTGTTTAAGCCACCCAATCTGTAGTATTCTGTTATGGCAGCTCAAACTGACAAAGACAGTGGTTTAGAGAAGCACAGAAGTCTCTCTTTTAGCATCAGCTACTAGAGTCCCAGACTCCAGACGCAGATGGATGGATCCAGGCATGGAGCCTGAGAAAAGGCGCTAAGGCTGGTGCTTCAGATTAAGCATTCCCACCACCTCCTACTCTTTCTTGCCTCTCTTTCTCCCTTTGAAATGTTATAAGTACCATGTGGACTTAAACCTTGGTTCTAATTCTTCTACTTACTGTCATTTAATTTTTCTGGGCCTTTTATTTCTTCAACAGGGAATAATAACATTCCCAGGCGCAATAAAAGATTAAGTGTGACAAGGTTCATAAAGCTCTGAGCACACACCTCGGCACTTAGTAAGGGCTCACAAAGGCAATCTATTAAAATTAACTCCCAGCCAATTCAATGAAAATTGGGTACCAAGCTGTTCCTTCCATTTGGACAGCTCCACCCATCTGTCTTCCTACTGCCTTTTTCTTACCTAATTTCGACTCACTTTTCAGACCTGGGTTTACATGTAACTTCCTTGGGAAGCTCTTCTAGGAGTTCTAGATATGGTTGCTCGTGGCACTAATCTATGGCAATGTAATGTCTTGTCATGTTTCTTCTGTAGAACCATAAGCAAAATTACCTGTTGACCTGCTGTAAACAAATTTGTTTACTCTCCCTTTCCTCTTCTCTACCATGAGCTCCATGAGGTCAGAGATTAAATCTTCTGAATTGTCTCCCCAGCCATGAGCAGGGTGTCTAGCATTTATAGCGGATTAATAATCACTGGTTGTCAGAGTGACTGAAGGAATCAATGAATAAATGAATCAGTTCTTCGTGAGGACTTGGCAGTTGTGTGAGCCTTAGTGTATATATTCCAATCACTCCTCCCTTACATTCTCCTAGTGGTGTTGGGGGGAAAACATTATTTTCCCATTCGGAGCTGAGAGAGTTTATGCTGAGCACACACCAAAAAATATCATCGCATTCAATAGAACATTTGTTTCCCTTAAGTAGGTCCCCTGTGTTTTATTTTCTTTGTCCTTAAAAAGGATTGTGTGGGCTGTTATAAATAGGCACAGGTGACGACAGGAGACCTTTGTGCGCTCGGTACATGCCATGCAGCTGGGAGCCCCAGGGTCTCGGATGCACCCTGGAGCGCGCCTGCAGGATGTTATGACCCCCATGCTTCCTCCAGGGTGGGGATTTTTTCCTCCACTGTCTGTGAGCTTGTCTCCTCTCAATATGACCAAATGATCATCTTAGCTTGTGATGGGGGATTCTTCACGGGGTCCAACTCCCAGGGCTGGGACCAGTAGAGGGAAATGCACATGGCTCAAAGCAAACCAGAGCTCCATGTGTTCCGTCAGCACGCGGCCCAGACAAGGCAGTAAGCAGACCTCTGCCCCTTTCTCTGTACGCACTTGTTTCTTTTCCCGTTTAAGAATGTACATATTTTTTCTACAAAGAAATGTAGAAATACTATGCTAAATGAATTATCCAGCTCCTTACCCTTCCAGAAAGCATCTCCATTGATGATCAATCCACAAACCCCTCAAGAAACAGCCCTCCTCTTTCCTACACAGAGAAGTCATTTTGAAATTTTGCCAAGTAGTAGTTGACTAATTTTGTCCATATAGGTAGAAAGGATAATGTAGATATAAAGAAATCCATCTTGAGTAAGAAATCATTCAGGTTCACTATCATTAATAAAAGTAAACAAATATTGTCTAGCATCTTAGCAGCAAACTAGATGTGTAAGCTTACAAGGAAAAATATTTATTTTCTATTTCTTTGATTTGGTATCTATATGAGATTTTGGATGTTCACTAAAGTTATTGTGATAATCATTTCACGATGTATTTAAGTCAAATCATTATTTTGTACTCAAACTTATATAGTGCTGAATGCCAATTATATCTCAATAAAGTTGGAAGAAAAAAAAACTAGATATGTAAGCTTAAATAAGGTTTAAAACCCATTAAGTCTCAGTTTATCCACCCATAACCTGAGGACAATAATTTAATTAGCATAAAGCAACTTGGTTCAATCAATAATTGATACAAGTTGGCTATTATTATAATTGTCAACATGCTAATCATTGCTAAATACCTACAGCTCCAAGGCCACAGTGCAAACGAGGAATTTGGCTGTTATTTAATCTACAGCATAGAATGAACTTGCAGCTGCCTTAAGTTTCCAACTAAATAAACCACTGTCCATTATTAAATTCCACAAGCTCAAGCTGATCACAGTCTCTAGTGAGGAAATAATTTAGCTAGTTGTGCAATATTTAACAAAAAGGCGTGGATATTTGTGGGAAGGGGTGGGTGTAGGATTCCAAGAACAGCTCAACAAGTCAACACTTATGATATGAAAATAGCCCCCCAGATTGCCAGTGTTTCGTTCCAGCATAATTTTAGTTCTACAGATTTAGTGCTACAAATATTACCAGATGGTATAGGTTGACACGAAGCCCCCAAAGATCACATTTTTACAAAACATTTTTGAATTACCAGTGGAAGTCATGGCCACTTGAGGCATCTTCATTGACCTACATGGATTTGGTTGACGGCAGATAATAGGCATTTAGAAACTTCCTGTCCAAATGGGGCTGAGTACATCTAGGTTGGAGACAGCTGTCCCATGTTCTAAGTTCTATCAGGAGAAGAAAACAAAGGTTTCACTTTGAACCTTATAGGACTTCTGTGATGGTTAATTTTATGTGTCAACTTGATGGACCATAGGGTGCCAGATATTTCGTCAAACATTGTTCTGACTATTTCTGTGAAGGCGTTTTGGGATGAGTTTAACATTTAAATTAGTAGACTGGTTAAAGGAGATTGCCCTCCTTCATGTGGGTGGGCCTCATCCAACCCACTGAAGGCCTGAATAGAATGAAAGTTACCCTGAATAGCACTCTGAATAAGAGGGAATTTCTCCTGTCTGACAGCCTTCGAGCTGGGACACCAGTTTTTTCTTGCCTTTAGAACTGAAACACTGGCTCTTGAGAATGCTAGCATTTGGACTGGACCTACAGCATCAGTTCTTGTGGTTTTCAGGTCTTCAGATTTGAACTGGTACCATACCACTGGCTTTCCCAAATCTCTCGCTTACCTACTGAAGGTCTTGACACTTCTAAGCCTCCATAACTGCACAAGTCAATTCCTTATAAGATACATACGGTATATAGGATATAAGATATATGATACCTTCTAAGATTGGTTTCTCTCTGTCTCTGTCTCTGTCTCTCTCTCTCTCTCTCTCTCTCTCTCTCACACACACACACACACACACACACACACACACAGATCCTACTGGTTCTGTTTCTGTTTCTCTGGAGAACCCTGCCTAATACAACCTCATGCCCTGCTTATCCTATAACAAGACAATTGCTCAAACATGACATGTCAATTCACTGAACAGTCCATGCTCCATGTCTCTCTCTCTGCCTGGGGTGCCTTCCCCCATCTTCCTGTTCTAACAAACATGTACTGACCCTCCAAGACCCAGCTCAAGTGTAAACCCCTCCTACATGCCTTCCACAAGTCCCTCAGCCAAAATTAGTTGCTCCATTCTCATTTCTGTCAAACACTGTATAAATTCCTCTATTTTAAAACTCATGAGAGTTACGTGTATGCCTATCGTAAAACTCTGGGCCAGGAGTGTGCTGGAAAATATTTATCACAGAGTTCACCACCCAGCACCCCTCTGTATTCCCAGAAGCCAGCACGGAGCTAGAAAATGGTAGATGCCCAAAACTTCTAGACTGCTCTCATTTTTTCCTAAAGTGGTCCCATTCAGGTTCAGCTTTTGGCCGGTTCACGAGGTAGAGAATAGGATTGTCTTCAGAAAATACTCTACTTTCCGTACTCCTTCTTTGCCTTGATGCTTTTACTCTTCCCAAGGCTCTTCCTGGCAGTAAAACTGATTCAATAAACTAATTCAAAGAAGACATTAATGAAAAGCTAGGTGTTAACAGTTAAAAATGTACATTAGTGGGGCTTCCCTGGTGGCGCAGTGGTTGAGAGTCCGCCTGCCGGTGCAGGGGACGTGGGTTCGTGCCCCGGTCCGGGAAGATCCCACATGCCGCGGAGCGGCTGGGCCCGTGAGCCATGGCCGCTGAGCCTGCGCGTCCGGAGCCTGTGCTCCGCAACGGGAGAGGCCACAGCAGTGAGAGGCCCATGTACCGCAAAAAAATAAAATAAAAAATAAATAAAAAGAAGAGGGCAAATGAAGATGTTAAAGAGGGCCGTGGCGGGTTGGGACCCAGGCATACCGATCGTGATTGGAAGCTGCGAAAGAAAATAGTTTTATAGTTTCAGGCCTCGATTCCATTTACCCAATTTGGCTCCCCGTCTTAAAGGATCAGATATAAATGGATCCCAAACTGACACTACAGTCTCCCTGAAAGCTCTTCAAACTCTTCCTTTTACTCTCATTCAGCCTAATTGATAAATTACCATACTTTGGATATAGCACAGATGTTCAAAAATAACACAGCCCTGTCAATGCAGTTAAGCCTAAGAAAAGTTCATCAGGCAAGCCTTAAAAATGCAACTAAATGTGGAATATTCTTGTGTGGGAAAGGGTAAATTTAGCGTCTTTGCAAAGCTTGCCCTTTGGCTGGAGTGGAAACAAGTAAACCAATATCAGCTCTTGAGAGTTCCCGTCTTCTTAGTTTTGCCGGTGCTCCCACGAATCAGGTAGCACGTACTATTATCCCCATTTGTCCAAATTGAAGTTTTACAATTTTTCCAGCATCAAACACCAAGGGCCCCAAATTGGAGCCCAGCTGATCAGTAGGAACCAGGAGAAGTCTGGGAGTCTTTTTCTCCTTGATGTGTCTTTTCTTTCTTCTATGTATGTATGTATGTATGCATTATGTATACGTGTATGTATGTGGCTGCGTCGGGTCTTAGTTGCAGCACGCAGGATCTTCGTTGCAGCACGTGGGCTTCTCTCCAGTTATGGCGCATGGGCTCCAGAGCGCCCGGGCTCAGTAGTTGCGGCGCACAGAGACGCACGGGCTTAGTTGCCCCACGGCATGTGGGATCTCAGTTCCCCGACCAGGGATCAAACTTGCATCCCCTGCATTGGAAGGCGGATTCTTAACCACTGGACCACAAGGGGGGCCCTCTCCTTGATGTGTCTTTTCTTGATGACATGTTTATTTAAAAAAAAGTTTCTCTTCATATTTCTTCCTCTTTGATTATTGTCTTAGATGATATTTAGTACTGCAACCATTTTCTTTTAATTACCAAGTAGTATCCATTGCATGGATATATCACAGTTTGCTTATTTATTCTCCTATGGATGAACACCTAGACTGTCTCAAGTTTTTGGTTATTATGAAAGGCACTGTGAATATACTTATATAAAATTTTTATAGACATATATTTTCACTTCTCTTGGATAAATATCTAGGCTTGGAATTTTGTTTGTAAATTAGATGTATGCTTAGTGTACAAGAAACTGTCAGATCTTTTCCCACAGTGCTTGTGTCATTTTACATTCCCTTCAAAAATGTATGTGAGTTCCAGTTGCTCCACAGTCTTTCCCCGACATCTGGCATTGTCGATCTTTTATATTTTAGCCATTGTGGTATACGTATAGTGGGACAGGTGATTTTTTTCTTTTTTTTTTTTCTTTTTGTGGTACGCGGGGCTCTCACTGCTGTGGCCCCTCCCGTTGTGGAGCACAGGCTCCGGACGTGCAGGCTCAGCGGCCATGGCTCACGGGCCCAGCCGCTCCGCGGCATGTGGGATCTTCCCGGACCGGGGCACGAACCCGTGTCCCCCGCATCGGCAGGTGGACTCTCAACCTCTGCGCCACCAGGGAAGCCCTGGGACAGGTGATTTTTAAAAGTACTCATTTCTGTACTTTTTGTGTGGACCTTATTAACTACCCCATCTTAGTTGCAGGTTTCTGTAAAATTATCACTGGAAATGCTGAACATGGGGAAGAATCGTCCCATTCGAAGATAAACTCCATGAAAACAGGTATTTACAAAGCTAGCACATAATAGGAGCTTAATAATATTTGTTGAGTGATATGAATGAATAAGTGAATGATTGTACATACCCAGACTTACTGAAATAGGGACACAGAAAGACTGTATCTGTGAGCACATCTGTGTAATCCCCTTCCAGGCTCTTCCAAGTCATGCTGACAGCTGCTTTTCTTCTCCCTCTGGTGTATTTTTGTTACATCCAAAGAGTATAGTCTAGTGTAAAGACCATTCTCTTCTTTTTTTTTTATTGCCAGTGTCTGAACTGAAGTATCTAGGGGACCCTTCATCTACCTGGGTCTCATCAGCCTAATGTGTAAAACAAAGGGGAAGTTATCTTAAATTTTTCTATCACTAAGGTAGAGTAATTCTGATTCCTTCCTCACTCCATCTAAAGTCAAGATTCCCATGACAGCCTTGCTTGTTTTTTCACCCTTTCCTTTGAGGATCTACACAATAGGGACTGGGACTCAGGATTTGCTAAGAGGTTTCTGCACATTGGGAAATTTATGTTAGAAAATAAATAACATTGGGGACATTTCTAGCTACCAAATAACCTTAACTCATGTTTTCTTTTGAGCTAAGCTCTTTCCTTCTTCATCAAATTTCACAGTTGAATGAAGGATGCCGTTTACTCGATATAAAAGAGGGCTTCCCTGGTGGCGCAGTGGTTGAGGGTCCGCCTGCCGATGCGGGGGACACGGGTTCGTGCCCCGGTCCGGGAAGCGGAGCGGCTGGGCCCGTGAGCCATGGCCGCTGAGCCTGCGCGTCCAGAGCCTGTGCTCCGCAACGGGAGAGGCCACAGCAGTGAGGGGCCCACGTACCGCGGAAAACAACAACAACAACAAATATATATATAAAAGAAAATTACTTCTGGTCTTCTACTGCAATGAATAGATACTGTTATTTCCGGTAAGAGTTAATGGAATACTAATAAACCTGACATTTATTTTAAATGTTCCCAACCCTCTGCTCATGTCCCACAATTTGCTGCCTAATTCTAACCAGGGCAAAGTTTACAAATCCAATTACCTCATAAACAATGTTCAATTTGTAAGTTATCAGAAACCACCACAAGGGTTAAGTAAAAAAATGTTTTAGGCTTGCAAGTTCAAAGGGTAATATGAAGCAATGAAAGGGGTAGGTGATGTTTTTAAAACTGTGAGAAAAATATTAAGTATGTGAATAACGGCCATAGGCAAATTATCTTCAAAATACGTAAAAATGCTGCTTTAAAATGCATTTTCTTTGCAAAGATGGCAACCCGTGTTCCTGGCAGTTGGTAACAGGACTATTGGAGCTTTGGTTTTGAATGAGAGCCCTCCTGTCTGAATGAGCAGAGCAGAGCCCAAGGGGTAATTCTTACCTTTAAAATCAGAGAATGTGGGCAGTATCATACTAATGCTGTGAAATGTATTAAACCTTGCTTTTTGGCCTAGAAAATGATCAGTTTTTGTAACTTTTCTCTGAGTGATGAAGCAGAATGGGTGGTTTTAATCTTTTTGTATCCATAGGTTCTATTTGTATCCATTAAAATCAAGCTTGTTAATTGGATTCTCAAATCTTTTTTATCTTTACTAATTCTTTTGTTGCTTGATCAATCAACAATTGTTGAGAGTTTTAATTATTTTATTTAATTATACTTTACTTAATTATAATTAATTTTTAATGTAATTTAATAATTATTGAATTTTTTGGACAAATTATGGATACATACGTAAGATCCCTAAACATCCATCTTTGGGAAGATGGCTAATTATCTGCCCAAACCTGGGCTTCCTCTCATCATAACTTTGTTGCTGGGAAGTACTTGGGAACCAGGGACTAGGTGAAGCTGTACAATTAGAGCTCACCGATAGAATGTGAGCAGAGATAATATAAGTTTCTTCCTGCCCAAATTGGTAAGAAGCAGTGGACCTTCTCCTACTGCCACCTTCCCAATCTTCCAGCTTGATGGAGCTAAGCACAGGGACCTTGGAAGCCACATGATAAAGAAAGTAGACCTGCAAGATGTAAGGAGTCTAGTTCCCTGAATCATCTTTGGGGGAGAGACATCCACTGATCAGGAACACCCAATTTGAACTTGACACAAGTGAGGAAGAAACATATCATGACTGCGCCATTGCACATTTTGGAGTTTGTTTGTTATGACAGCTAGCATTATCCTTTCTAAAGCATTACTCCTATTTTAAGCCAAAATACATTACTGTCCCTAAAGGTACGAGCTTAATTTCTGATCCTAAAAGCAAATATTTCAGAACAGCAACAACAAAGCCATTTGTTAATTGCAAAAGTAATCATAAACAAATACATGTCTAATAAAAGAGTATTTATTTTTAAGATAATAACCACTCTGTCTTTCCTGTTGAGTCGTCTGTGAGACCCCAGAATGTTCTTTGTTCCCTCAAATTATTTTAGCATGACTTAATCTCACTAGTCATTCAATTCTCTACCATCATCTTTTCCAATATTAATACTCATGCTAAAGATATTCCTAATATGTAGATCTCACAATTCCTCAATTTCCTCTTTAATAATGTTCATCTCCTTTCCATTGAAGATATTGGGTAAGACAGGTAACCACTCATTGCCAAGGGGGAAGGTGGTGGGGAAGGATGGATTGGGAGTTTGGGATTAATAGATGCAAACTGTTATATATAGAATGGATAAACAGCAAGGTCCTACTGTGTAGCACAGGGAACGATATTCAATATCCTGTGATAAACCATAATGGAAAAGAATATGAAAAAGAATGTGTATATATGTATAAGTGAATCACTTTGTGGTACAGTAGAAATTAACAAAACATTGTAAATCAACTATAGTTCAATAAAATAAACTTTTTTAAAAAGGCAGGCAACCACTCAAATCCATCAGTCACCAAGACATTATACTCTAGCATTCTTTGCCTTCTCTTTTTCCCCTTCATCTTGTCCTGAGTATAGTATGTTCTATCATTATGAATTCTAGTCTTTCACCCCATCATTATTATCCACATCTATGCTTCCAATCATAAATGCTGAGCTTACAGCTCACCCCCATGGATATTTTACTAAATGCTAAGGATGAGATACTGAATACCCTGAGTCACAGGTCTCTAAAGGGGAAAGAGAGTTGCAATAAATATCCAGGATGAAGCAGTATTGGAGAAACGTTTCTATCCCCTTCTCCACCTCTTTCTTTCTTTCTTTCTACACGCAGGGAGGAGAAGTGCTTTATCCAGATGACCCCGAGTCCAGAGTCCTCTCCCCAGTCCTGTTCCCATGCTGGGGGCATGTATGACTCAGAGCCACAGGCCTGTTGTCTTTCTGGAAACAGACCTGGAGGTCCATGCCCACAGCTCACTGTCTCCGCTATGGAATCAGCATTGCTCCAAATGGGTCTGAGGTCTAGACTCAGGGGGCTGTGTTTATGCAGATTTAGGGTAGGGGTAGTAGGGTTTACTGAATAATTTCCTGAGTCAAGGTGGGTCTAGCCTAATGCCCCAACAATGTATACCAGAAGTCTTGTACATGGAGGTAGAAGGTCCCTGATTCTCATCTAAGTCCTTGTCTGCTCAGGACCCCAAGCACAAAGAAGGACAAAGTATAAAACACAGACCCTGGTCTGAATATATAGCCTAGAGCAGATACGGATATAAAAATCAGTAGTTATATTAACGTGTGTGTGTGTCTGTGTGTTTATGTTAGATGTGATCATAGCATATGTATTAATTGCTATGGAAACAAAGAAAAAAGAGAGTGGATGAGATAAAACTCCCTTTGCCCAGGAATGAGTGGGAAATAGGAAAGAAGGAAAGATCAAGAGAGATTTCCAAGATGAATAATGTCTGTGATGAATCTTTGGAACATGAAAAAGTTAGCCAGCAAAAAAGTGAGATGGCTTATCTGGCAGAAGAACAGTATGTGCAAAATATGGAACCAAGAGAAATCATAGCACTTTCAGGAATTTTAAGTAGTTTGGATATGACAAGGGTATTGGACAGGGAGTGGTTAAAAAAAAAAATCAAGATGAAGCGACAGAGGCCAATTCAGAGAGACCTTTAGGTCTTCCCTGGTGGCGCAGTGGTTGAGAGTCCGCCTGCCGATGCAGGGGACACGGGTTCGTTCCCCGGTCCGGGAAGATCCCACATGCCGCAGAGCGGCTGGGCCCGTGAGCCATGGCCGCTGAGCCTGTGCGTCCGGAGCCTGTGCTCCGCAACGGGAGAGGCCACAGCAGTGAGAGGCCCGCGTACCGCAAAAAAAAAAAAAACACAGAGAGGCCTTTAGAACTAAATTTTTTCAAGTTTTGGTCTTGGATCGTTATTGGACTGTGGAATCAGTTTAGTGAGTCATGACAGTTTTCAAATGGACAACATCAGAGTATTTTTGCACTTAGGAAATTTAAATATTTTTTCGTGAAATTTGGGTAGGGAGGTTGGTACCTGTGAGTGTTTACTAACCCATTGTGTGAAATGCATTTGTCACCATACAGTTGTTGCTCTCCTCTGGGGGACCCCCCTCCCCAGTGAAAATGCCCACCGCAGTCCAGAAGTCCTAGTCCAAGACACACAGCTGCCAATCAGCTTGTTTGGTGCCTCACTCTATCTACCTAGCTAGCTATTTAGTGTATAAAAATAGTAATCACTATAATCTCTAGGGTATTTTAAAGATAAGCTTCTGTCCCTAATTCTGACTTATAACTCGGGGAGTATCTTTTAGTCACCAATAGATGAGCATCTCATCAATAATAATATCGTTCCTTTTCATAATTACAACCAATCAGTCCGTAGGTTAGCACAGGAAATTATTTAGATAGTGTTTTACTTAGGCACTTTAGTAACTTCTAAATCATTGTGCCTCACAATTGGACATATTTAAGTAGCCAAAGATCATCAGATTTTTGAAGAAAGTCTCTAAGACAAAGGCCAGTATCAACAAACGAAGAAGAAACAGAGACAATCCTGAGAACAGAATGAATTCTGTAAAAGGCAATTAATATCCTTAGGAAGAGAAGAGAAGCTATCGTAACAGAGAAGAACAAACATGACTCCATACTGGATCTCTAACCCTTGTTCTCTGTTGCCTGTGCTTGGTCATTCTTTTGTTAAAGAATGTTGCCTATAGGCTGAAATATACAGGATTGCTCATTTTCAAGGCTCTGGCCTTTAAAGGTATAACACTTTTCCATTCATGTAGAGATAAAAAGTTGCAGAACAGAGAATAACATTTGTCTTGTTGGAGGTTTATAGGAACATCATGACCAGACCTATGTGGACAGCTGTAAGAATGAAGGATTCTGGCACCAAGAAGTCTGCAACAACCAGCCACACCCCCTACCCTTTTAGTATAAAAGAAGCCTGAATTCTAATTCAGGTAAAATGGTTCTTTGGGACACTAGTCCACAATCTTCTTGGTCTGCTGTCTTTCCAAATAAAGTTGCTATTCCTTGCCCCAGCACCTCATCTCTCAGTTTATTGACCCATCATGCAGCAGGCATTACGAGCTTGGACTCTGTAATGCTATCAGTCCATTTTAAAAATAGAATCATTAGAGAAAGAAAAAGAGATGTTGGAAATGAAAAAGAGATTGGTGAAAAAACACTCAGGAGATGGGTTGAAAGATAAAGTTAAAAAATATCCCTAAACAAGAGAAATATCCCCAGAAGATTAACAATACTGAAACCACTACACATGTATAACTGGGATTGAACAATTAAATAAATGGGTGGCAGATGGTGGGAGCCAGGTTTCTCTCTGTTGGAGTGGGACGTTACAGACAAACAAGGGAAGGAGGCTAGAATAATCCATGTGGTACTGGATTAGAGTTGGAGGCATCAGTATGAACTCATGTTTAACTTCATATAAAGGTGGATACATGCAGAAATACTTATAGATGTACGTATATACAAGGGTTCAAATATGCACACACATTTCCTTGCTCTGTTGGCTGAGTGGACCACCTAGAAGCAATGACAGCCCAGTAGAACAAGCACACCTCACATTTCTAGTGCCAAGATAAAAAAAGAATTCTTCAATTTAAAAAAATCATGCCGCTTAGAGAAATGACTGATTCTACGACTAGTACAGGGAATGTACAGGATGAAACTGGAGCATCTTATAGTGCTGGAAAATAGAAAGTGCTTTAAAAAGAACATGAAAAGTGGGGACTTCCCTGGTGGCATAGTGGTTAAGAATCCGCCTGCCAATACAGGGGACACAGGTTTGAGCCCTGGTCCGGGAAGATCCCACATGCCGCAGAGCAACTAAGCCCGTGAGCCACAACTACTGAGCCTGTGCTCTAGAGCCCGAGAGCCACAACTACTGAGCCCACGAGCCACAACCACTGAAACCTGCGCGCCCAGTGCCTGTGCTCCGCAACAAAAGAAGCCACAGCAAAGAGAAGCCCGCTCACTGCAATGAAGAGTAGGCCCCACTCGCCGCAACTAGAGAAAGCCCATGTGCGGCAACGAAGACCCAACACAGCCAAAAATAAATAAATAAAATAAATTTATTTTTAAAAAAAGAACATGAAAGGGGTATGTCAAAAGGACAGTAGCCAACTGAAAGAGGTCTCAATGACCAAAACTGAAAATTCAAGTAACAAAATAAAGTAGTATTGGATTATAGTAAATAAATATCCATTAATATATACCGTTATAGATAGATAGATAGATAGATATAAATAGATAGTGGCTAAATCTCTCATGCAAAATTCCAAATAATTTATGTACATATTCCACCCCTTGGTATAGGTGGAGGAACATAATTACCCCGTAAGTTTAGGTGGCACAGAAGAACCTGCTTCCAGAGTATAATATGGAAGGGAGTAAATTTTTGTGTGTAGAAATCTTACATAAAAATCCCTCTGGGGCTTCCCTGGTGGCGCAGTGATTGGGAGTCCGCCTGCCGATGCGGGGGACACGGGTTCGTGCCCCGGTCCGGGAGGATCCCACATGCCGCGGAGCGGCTGGGCCCGTGAGCCATGGCTGCTGAGCCTGCGTGTCCGGAGCCTGTGCTCCGCAACGGGAGAGGCCACAGCAGTGAGAGGCCCGAGTACCGCAAAAAAAAAAAAAAAAAAAAACCCTCTGTCCGTCCTGTCTTGCATCTATGGGTTTCCAGAACATTCTGCCCTACCCCTAATCTGATAACACTATCTCAGCCAGGTGATTAAGGTTAATATCAAGAGTAATAAATCATGTCCCTTCCAAGAACTCATAACTCCAGTCAAATCATGAGAGAAACATCATATGGATCCCAACTAAAGGACATTCTACAAAATACTCGATCAGTCAAGAGTCCTTGAGTCTGTCAAGAATATCAAAACAAAATAAGAAAAGTCTGAGAAGCTGTCACAGCCAAAGAGGAGCCTGAGGAGACATGATTTAACGTGATGTGGTGTCCTGGGTGGGACAGAAAAGTAATACTAGATAAAAAGCTAAGAAAATGTGAATCAAGTATGAACTTTAGTTAGTAATACCGACAATATTGGTTAATTAATTTTGACAAATGTGCTATACTAACGTAAGATGTTATTGATAGGGCAAACCGAGCATGGAGTCTTTGTAAACTCCTTAGTACTATCTTCAAAACTTTTATGTAAAGCTTTAAAAACCTTAAAATTAAAAGTTTATTTTTTAAAAACTCCTAGAATGTAGCACAAAATGGGAGAAAAACATCAAAGTAAATATTTAATGTTATTTCAAAAATTAAAATACACTGAATTAAAAAAAAGTTATTGGATGTCTTACCCAATGCTTATATATAATTTAACATTTCCAGTGTCATATTTAAAATATGGGGTCCCTACTTTAGAATTCATATAAAAATTCTGCAATATATTCAGACAGAAGATTATGGGGGAAAAACATATAAAATTTATGAGTTTTTTAAAAATCTAGCATCCTGCAGAGAAAGCATTAAAATTGAAAGCCTAGGAAAATATGACAACCAAACCCTCTGATCTAAATTAGGTGAGATGCATTAGACAAGGCTCAGGGCTTGGATTCTAGTTTGTGTGATCCTGGCTAACACTCTAGACACTTATAGACCTCAAGTTTCTCCAACTAAATAATGAGTAAGATTATCCTGAACAATCCCTCATGTCCCTTGGCCTTCTGATGGCCCACCAGTCTATCAAGTGTAATGGGAGAACCAAGAAGTACCTTGACCTAGCGCCCAAAAGATTTAGGCTAGAAAGTGAAAAATAATCTACCAACCGTAAGAGTTGATTTGCTTGAATGCGACAATTTTTAAATGTCTTCAGTAATAATCTAGACACTTTATGACTTTGTATCCAAATGTTTTATCAGAAACAGAGAGGATTGGCTGACTGCATACACTGTTTTGTCCCTAAAAGCCCCAAAAGGAAATACATAGCAGAATTTTAGAAGGTTTCTAAATACCCACACAAACCTTCACGTCTCAAGCAGCATTTGGAATTAGTCTAAAAATATTTACCATTTTTGGGCTTCCCTGGTGGCGCAGTGGTTGAGAGTCCACCTGCCAATGCAAGGGACACGGGTTCATGCCCCGGTCCGGGAAGATCCCACATGCTGCGGAGCGGCCGGGCCCGTGAGCCATGGCCGCTGAGCCTGCGTGTCCGGAGCCTGTGCTCCGCAACGGGAGAGGCCACAGCAGTGAGAGGCCCGCGTACAGCAAAAAAAAACAAAAACAATTAAAAATAAATATAAAAATATTTACCATTTTTTACAGTGCCTTTGGTCTTCAATGTAAAGTGACCTGTAATATGGCATCTGACCCCATTTTGATGTTTGACCCCGACGGCTCTCACGTGCCACCACTCCCACTTTTCCTTCTTCCCCCACTTCCCATCTTGTCTAGCTGATGAGGAAGCCTAGGCGCTCCCCTTTCTGACACCAGTGGGAAGTTCAAACCACACAAGCTCTGGGACGCATGTGGAAATCCTCACCTCTGGCTATCTCCAAATATAGTAAAAAGCCAAGCTGGCCTCCTTTCCCTGCTCTCTGAAGCCCATTTATTTGTTTGTTTGTTTTTGTTTTGTTTTGTTTTTTGCGGTACGCGGGCCTCTCACCGTTGTGGCCTCTCCCGTTGCGGAGCACAGGCTCCAGACGCGCAGGCGCAGCGGCCATGGCTCACGGGCCCAGCCGCTCTGCGGCACGTGGGATCTTCCCGGACCGGGGCACGAACCCGCGTCCCCTGCATCGGCAGGCGGACTCTCAGCCACTGCGCCACCAGGGAAGCCCCTGAATCCCATTTTGAACCTGTTTGGGAGCCTGTCCTGCTCCCCGCAGAAAGCCTCACTGTGTGAGCGATCCAACTTTTCCTACCCTCTTGGCGCTTGTGTGGTATCATCAGCCTTGGCCTCCCAACCAAACCTGGGGCGGGATTCCTTCAGGCCTCCACAGGATGAGCACAAGAGAGGGGACTTTTTCTTTCTGTTTTCATGAAACGAACAAGTAAAACTCACTTTCCAGGTGATTCTGACTTACAATGACTGTGCCATCTCACAAATCATCCTGACAGGATTGTGACTAGAGGTAAAATACGATGGTTAAGTCATGTCTTTAGAAAGACGAGAAGCATCTGTTTGAAGTACCGAGTTGGGTTTTGCACAGGTTTATTTAGTTAGAACAAGAGTAAGATGGCAAGTCCATTTCTATCTGTTAATAAACAAACACTAGAAGGTTCGACGCTTGTGGACAATCTGTTCATGAAGTAGCTTATGATTCAATACAACCCATCCGTCCTGAGTGAAAAAATGTCCAAGGGTCTGATCATTTGACAGAAACTCTGACAAAGAAAGGATTAGATGAGGCTTTAACCCTCAGGATTTTTAAAATAGAAAAGAGCACAGCTGGCTTTTAGATCATCAGAGGGTGTACATTATTTAGCAACTCCTTTTATAACCGTTTGCGCTACAGGTGCAATAAGAGAATGCTAATTTTAACTGCCAGGGTATTTCCGTTTTGTATACGTGTGTGTCATATGATTCTTTCTTAAAAGCCTCGTTTGAAAGCTTCAGTCAAGATGGTTCTGACGAGGTAGAACTGGGGCAAAATGCTTTTATTCTATCCCGGCACGAGTGGGGTGCTCTGCCGCGGACAGTAGAGAATTTTCTCATTAATATTTCTAAGCTCTGTAATGCTTCCATTTTCAGCTGGATTAAAAATAAAAGACGTCCTAATAGCCCCAACAAAGTATTTTTATCAGGGTAAGAGTAGTAAGTGGCTGAGGTAGCTCCACTGGGATTACTGTATTACATTCATGGAAAACCACCAACGCAACCCAGGCGACATTCAAGTTTGCCGTTAAAAGTAATATATAGTTGTCTTGTGCTGAGGTCAGACTAATCTGGATAAGAAAGAAAAATGCTCTAAAAAAATAAAAGAAAGAATGAAAAGAAAGACAATATTCCCCTTGTTGGCTTGTTCCTCAAGCTGGGGCCCGTTCAATACGCACACCCCACTGCTTCCTGCTGGCATGGTGGGAATCAATCTGTTCTTTGTAGATGTTAAGAAATTGTGGAGGCATTAAAAGGGGAAACACTGAATAGATCTAATGTAGTTGGAGACAAAGGATTTAAGTGATTTGGAGGGAGAGGGCAAGAGCAAAACTGGTCAGGATCTGGGGTGACCGGTCTCCCATTGGAAGGAGTCTGGGACTTTGAGGTCACACAAGGGTCCACCCAACAGCTCAGAGGTTATCCCTGTTTCTGCTACTGTTAATGTTTCATGTCACCAACCAAATGCAAACAACTGATTTCACTTGGGTCTAAGTTTAAAAGGGACTTTCACAAAACACCTAAAATGCAGTGCTTCTTAAATGTTTCATTTTTAATTAACCTTTGTGTGTGTCTGTGTAATTTACTCATCCTGCATGCAGTCATGGGAATATATTTTTCCTTTGCCTTTTAGGAAACTCAGGCTCTGTATACATCAGTGCTAAGGTGCACGTCTATTTTAGGTCTGAGGTACAAAATTGTTTTAATGATGACTTAACCGTGACTGTTTAAAAGTTTCATTCCATACTAGAGAATAAAACAGAGGATTTTCTTTTCTTTTTGAGTGAATGACCAAAGCATTATTTTGCTAAAGCCATAAACCTCAACTGTAAATCATGCCACGCAGTAAGTAGGTCACTGAAAACTAAAATGATATCAGATGTAGTCTAGGATTTCAGTTCAGCAAGATTATCTTTTTGTAATTGCTGTAAAAAAAAAAAAACTACTTTTACTAAAAGCTTGGGGGAAAGTTAAGAGTGTTTTTAAAGCTGTGTCATAAGCAGAAAGTTCTTCTTCTCATGCCAAGTATTTATAAAACCCCATCGGTTCACCTTCCTGCTTTAGTAAAGTTGTTTGCTGAATAGAATTTTATTGACATTAAGGGTTGTGGGTCTTATGGAACCACAGGGCCACTGTTAATATGGATTTTCAACCAGGCACTTGACTTGCCTTTCCTAGACCAACTCTATATACTATTAAGTAAGCAAATAATAAATGAAGGGAAATTACTCTCTATGGGATTCCAGCCAAAGAAGGAAAGATAGAATTAGAATAGGACCCCTTCACAACCTTTATGAATGAATAGCCCTAACCATTGACCATCAAT
The DNA here is from genome assembly GCF_005190385.1 of Monodon monoceros. Lineage (NCBI taxonomy): Eukaryota > Metazoa > Chordata > Mammalia > Artiodactyla > Monodontidae > Monodon > Monodon monoceros. The sequence continues at coordinate 15,380,696 of NW_021703768.1, read as the reverse complement.
GGCTGCAAACATCTCTGAAAGAGAGACCACCATCGGCCATGTGCCTTCGGAAGGATATGGCCCACACTCTCTGTGAAGTAATCTCGGCCCATCTACCCCCCCTGAAAAAAAAACTGAACCTGAATCTGAAAAAGCCTTTAAATCTAACACGATATTTATAGGAAATAGAAGGAATAGAGGAAAATGAAGATGCAATTAGCAAAATCCCCCTATGCAATACTCTACAAGAGAAACAACCCAGTTTTTTCAGCAAATAGATTATAAGGAATGAGAGAGAGAGAAATGGAGGGGGCACCTAATATGGATTAAGGGACAGTTAAGATTAAGAGACCCATTACAAGATACAACTTTTGCATTCTGATTCATTCAAACCAACTACAAAATAATGTGACATGTAGAGGACTATTATAATCGACCATGTATTATACTATAGTTAAGCAACCATTATTATTATTTGTAGGGGTAATAACAGTATTTTGTTTATAAAAGAGAGAGAGAGCCCTAACCTTTTAGAGACACAGGTTGAAACACTTACTGATTTTTTTTTTTTTTTTTTTTTTTTTGCGGTACGCGGGCCTCTCACTGCTGTGGCCTCTCCCGTTGCGGAGCACAGGCTCCGGACACGCGGGCTCAGCGGCCATGGCTCACGGGCCCAGCCGCTCCGCGGCATGTGGGATCTTCCCGCACCGGGGCACGAACCCGTGTCCCCTGCATCGGCAGGTGGACTCTCAACCACTGTGCCACTAGGGAAGCCCTGATTTTTTTTTTTAAATCAAGTTTTATTTGACCAAACACATACTTGGGGGATTACTTCCAGGAATTTCCCCTGACTATTCCTCCCCACTCTCCCCAGCCCCTCCATCACATCTCAGTGATACCTTGTACATATCTCTATCTTTGCACCTACATATTGCATAGTAATCTCTTCAGGTAAGTGTCTTTGCCACTGGACTGAGCATCACAATAAGTCAAGTGATAACTGACTTGGTATCCCCAATGCCCGGCACATGGTGAATGTATAAGTGAGTGAATGCAGGAATGGTTCATTAAAACCAGTATTTTATTTTCGGCTTATACATGTGTATAGCAGCCGCGGAGAGTTTTTTTCCCTTCTTTTCCACTTTATTGAGGTGTAATTGACAACCAAAATTGTAATATATTTAACATGCACTTGATGATTTGATACAGTCACTGAGTTTTGAACTCTCCAATGCAGATACAAAAGGGTCTCTGAATCACAGGCAACAGACCTACCACACCAGCCTTCTCCCTCACTGTTTTAGCCATGTCTTCCTCTAAAGAAGCAATGATTAATGGTAATAACAACTAACTTTTACGGCCTAATTCCCACATGCCAGGCACTGTTCTGAGCACTTTACAGGTTTTAAATCATGTTTCATGGCAACCTATGATGTAAGATCTATTGCAGTCGTCCTCCTTTTAGAGATGACAAACCCGAGGCTCAGAGATGTGGGCAAATGCTTGAAGTCTCATCTTGTAAAAGGCAGACACGGGATTATTGCCAGGAAGTCTGGCTCCAGAATATCTTTGCTTGAGTATACTCGGCAGCATCCTTAAGATGACCAGATTCCTGCTAATCTAGTACCACAACTTCACAGAAAACAGCAACTCTTAGCCATGGCAGTTTCAAGCACCTGATTCATAAGTTATCATTTTACCCCAACCAGAAAACACTCAGAAATAAATGCAACCTCAGGAAGATAAATAGTATAGATCCTTATCAGAATAATTTGACTTTCTTCAGGTATTTACTTGAGTCAGTCAAGTTGTTTTACACTTGAGTCCAGATATTTTGCCCAGCTAGTTAAAGAGCATCTTTGCTCAGGGTGAGATCAGAAGTAGCACTGACCGCAATTGTAAGACACCCATCATCTGGCTGGGATCAAAAACAGATTCCCGATTTAGCTCTTCCCTTTCCACCTCTTGCCCCCATAGGGCTTTGCCTCCTTGTTTGGAATAATATCACAGTTAGTCAAGGTTACAAAAACACTGAACGTTCCTCCCTCCTTGAAGGAATTGGGGGTTGGTCAAAAATCATTGTTGAATAAAATACACAAGATAGAGTGGGATAGAATTGACTTGACTCCCTTTTTTTTTCCCCAAGGAAGAAAGAGTCTAACTGACTCCAGGATTCTTGGCTCGGCCATTACTCAAGCCCCAAAGACTTCAGTTATCCAATGAGTCAGCGGCCTTCACCACACTTTAAATAAAGGCCTTCTATCTGATATTTTTCACATGTGTTTTACTCCCAATTGTGTACCCTATAAATGCTAAGCTGTTGAAATTTCTTTCTGCAGAGATAATGCCCCAACAGTAATTTCAGGAGGACTATTGCCTGTTCTCTGCTAAGGCTCAAACAACAAACGTTCCAGTTTATTCAACGGTAACATCCTGTAGCCAGTCCTAGAATTACTCCTTTTTTTTTCTTTCTTTTTTTGCCTTTATTTATTGTGGTAACGTATACATACATAAAACGTGCCATTGTAGCCATTTTTAACTGTGCAGTTCAGTGGTACTAGTATACTCCCTTTGTTGTGCAACCATCACCAATATCCATCTCCAGAACTTTTTTTATCTTCCCAAATGGAAACTCTGTGCGCATTAGACACCAACTCCCTACCCCCTGCCAAATCCCTAGCAATCACCAACCCACTTTCTGTCTCTATGAATTTGTCCTTTGCTTTTTTGATGGTTTCGGTAAATGTCATGATCATTGTAAGGGTAATGGGTTACTAGAGCAAGGAAGCCTCTATCTTTTTATACTTAATTTTCCATTTTTTCAACCTACAATTATTAAATTTGTAAATGCTGTCAGTTCTGTTTCTGTGTCAGTCCACTGCCCACCAGACTGCCTGAGGTGCATTTTTATAGTTCTTAATATAATCAAATATTGGACAGGAAAGAGAAAGGGGCTCTGCTTAAAAGTATCCTAGAGAAATAAGTTCCACCACTGGTTTCCCAAAATTTTTTAAATGATGTGTATCTCGATGGCATCTCTCCACATGGACACAGCCATGGAGAATTAAGACTTTTCTGGGAATTCCCTGGCAGTCCAGTGGTTAAGACTCAGTACTTTCACTGCCGTGGGCCGGGGCTCAATCCCCGGTCGAGGAAATAAGATCTCACAAACCACGTGCCCCCCCCAAAAAAAAATAAAATTTTCTAAGTTTGAGACAGTTGATTGATTACTCACTTAACAGGTTTTAAAATAAATAACATTTTCTCTTTCTCACGTGTCTTTGAACTAATACATCAGAAAACGGGCAAAATAGTGAACCTCAGAAGGGAAGAATCAGGGAGAAGCCAGTCAGAAATGAGCAACAACTTCTCAGCCCCCGAGGGCAAACGGAGAAGCAGAAAAAGAAATCGATTGCTCTGTGTTAAAGGCCAAGTGAACGGAAGGCGGCACCTGGATTCTAAGGCAGAGGGGGCGGGTCCCCGAGTCCATTGGCAGGTGAAGAGGTAGCCGGGTTAACATGTGTGACTTTGGGCTTGAAGAGCAAATTCCGTAAGAGTTATTTTTTTGTTCTCATACAAATAGGGGGTGAAAAAAAAGAGTCTGGATAGTCAAATCTATCCCAATCCCAAATCCCTCAACTCTGTAATAAAGTAGAAATAAAAAGGGGGTCAGGGGACTAGTGAGCAATGGGGGGGGTTCTTCAATGAGTTTTCAAGGGTCTAATTTATTTTTTTAAATTTCTGTTGAAATATAGTTGATTTACAATGTTGTGTTAGTTTCAGATGTACAGCAAAGTGATTCAGTTATACATATACATATATATATATTCTTTTTTAGATTCTTTTCCATTATAGGTTATTGCAAGATATTGACTATAGTTCCCTGTGCTATACAGTAGGTGCTAGTTGGTTACCTATTTTATAGATAGTAGTCTGAATCTGTTAATCCCAAATTCCAAATTTATCCCTCCCACCCCCTTTCCTTTGTGTTAACCATAAGTTTGTTTTCTGTGTCTGTGAGTCTATTTCTGTTTTGTAAATAAGTGCATTTGTATCATTTTCTTAGATTCCACGTATAAGCGATATCATATGATACTTGTCTTCCTCTGTCTGCCTAACTTCACTTGGTGTGAGAATCTCTAGGTCCATCCAAATTGCTGCAAATGGCATTATCTCATTCTTTTTTTATGGCTGAGTAATATTCCATTGTGTATATTTACCACATTCAAGGGTCTAATTTAATAAAATGCCTTTTATTATCATTAGTGTCTTGTTTTTGAAAACGTCTCTCACCCCCAAATATCATTGGAGTGATACTACACATATTTTTAACATCTTTAAACAACCTTTCTATGTACTGTTTTATTAAACATATTTAATATCATTACATTACGTTCAGTATCACTTATACGTGGTGTGTGTGGGTATGAGTGTAGAGAGATCTAAAATGTGGATTAACAAATGAAACACTGCTTTTGGATATTACTCTCCCGGTAGGCAAAGTTATAAAGAAAAGGGATTTTTGCCTTGGTGAGATTCTCCTTAGGATAAAAGGCCAAATATGGATCATTCAGTGGTCCCACAGCCCCTTCAATTTAGTCCTGAGAACATTCCTGATGGGGTAATTACAGAGAACTTTGTATGAGCACAGTTTCTGCTCACCATTCTACACGCTAATTATCCTTCCAGGGAGCAGGGTTTTGCCCAGAGGTTCCTCCGTCTAGACCCCCAGTCACTTTCCTCTGAGGAAAACATTCATCTCTTCCTTCCAGCCCAGGCCTAAACTGTGTTGAATTGTTATGCTAGAGGCTCTTGACAAGTCTACAAACAATTGTATTTGTGATGCGAGTTTATCGCTTGAAGGCAGAGAGAAGAGATTTTCAGAGCTTTCAAACTCCTTTCAGTGACAACCCCCAAAAGCCCTTGGTCTTCAAAAGTGATCAAAATCTCAAAGAGTTTTATAGTAATTCTATCACCCAGAACCACTAAACACTTGCTGAAATAAAGCAGAATCTTGAGGAAAAAACCTACCAAACTAAAGGGATAAAAATATGTGATGGGGAGGTGAACAAAAGCCTAGAGCCCTTAATTTTTTTAGACAAAACAACTGTAAAGCTCACGTCAAACATTTCCATTTTTCTTACATGGACTGGACACAGCCAGGCTTTTTCTGTCTTCTGAAAGTGTTTTTTCCCTTGCTTATCCTAACATCTAAATGTAACCTCAAAGAGAACACAGTATCTCAAGTCCCAAACATTGTTTCTCTGTTGGACCCACTTCTCTCTCCAGCTGAGAAGTTCATCGTATCCTAATTTAGTAGCTATTCTTTTTCAAGTTGCAGTAAACATCATCATAGACACAAACACAAGTGGCAGGTAGTGAGAACATCCCTGCCAATAGTATCACAAGCACCCCGCTGGCAAACTTCCTTCCTCTGACTTCCTTCAGCATTTCAGGGATGTGTGAGCTTTTGCCATGTGACAAAGCACACTGCCGTCTTTCATGGAGTAACATCCCTCTCGCTTTCCTGCTCCAACGACTGGGTCTGTGTCTGGACGCTGTGAGCCAGTGACCTGGACCAACAATTGGTTCGCGGATGAGTGTCCATTAGGGGAGAGAAGAGGTCGTTTGTAAAGGAAATCTGCTGGGGTAAGTGCGTTGCTCAGCAAGATGTAATGAGTATCCAATTCACACAGAGATCAATTGTTGTAATAGTTTATTGGCGAACAGAGCATTAACAGCTTTGGAAGGGAGGAGAAAATACGTCCTTTCTCCCTCCCAGCTATCTGGCAGCGAGCATCCTGACTTCTGGTTGGAGAGGATGGGGCACAGCCAAGGATTGTCTCCCATTGTCCTGGGTGTCGCAAAGCCCCCAGCCTGGGCTACAAGACAGAAAAGGGATTTCTAAGCAACACGGTACAAATTTTAAACCTTTTAGATTTTGTTATTCCATTCAACTGAAGCTCTTTAATAAGTAAAATATAACTACTTTTTTAAAGTTCCCTTCATGTGTATCTCAGGACACAAGTATAGCTAATTAAGTCTTCCCATATTTTAAAGTCTGATTTCTGCTCTTAACTGTAAATTCTTGGAGATGAGAGAATAAGACTAATTGGTCTGCACGGTCAGGGTCCTGGCAGAATCATTTGCACATAGTCGCCTCTGAATTAATCTATTTTTTGGTTTTGTTTGTTTGTTTGTTTGTTTGGGTTTGGGTTTTTTTTGGCCTCACATTGTGGCTTGCGGGATCTTAGTTCCCCAACCAGGGATTGAACCACTGGACTGCCAGGGAATTCCCTTGTTCTTTTTTTGAAAAAGCACATTTGAACCTTTTCATTTTCTTGTCCACTTGGTTCATTCCATTAATTTCCTCTTCAATTCCATGGTTCTCTCCTACCTCTGTTCCCTTGATTTCTTCCTCTTCGCACACTTCAACCCATCTCTCCCCTTTTCCTTCCAATGTTCATTTCATAGGTGTCTGTCTTGTAGCATTAACTCAGGCTTTCAGAACAGGTCTTGAAGTTATGATAGAACTAGCAGGTGCTTATTGAAGAAATTGATGAATGAATGAAATGGCCATTCCTTCAGGTAATCTGGGTCTGCTCCAGAGACTCAACACAGAAGAGTGAGAGGGGAAATGTAGTGGAAAAGTGAAAGAGAAATGGATTCTGTTGGGAGAGAAGACTGACCACTTCCCCTCTCTCCTGTTCTTCTTGACTAATGGGAAGAAGGGGACAGGCTTGTTGAAATAATTGACAAATCATGCCCAGCTGCAGGAAATGAGCAAACACATAAGAAAAAGTCCCTAAAAGAATAATGATGGGAAAAAAAATAGTCATATGCCAAGCAAAACTTACCAGCTCTCCAAGGAAAAACTCATTCATAAATCGGAACAAATGAGTGTCTACCTACTTAACAAAATATAAGAGAAAGAGCCTTCCATGTGTAACCTGTACTACAAAGACCACAAACACTGCCATCAGACAAAAGACAGGGGAGGGAACATCTGTGAAACGCCACAGCTAAGCATCAAATCACTTCACACGGCCAAGAGGCCACCACCATACAGGTGCCTCCTGTATACATCCAACTCTCAGAACAGATATCAAAATATCCTATAATAAGAAACGTGAATGGTTCAACAAGGCAGCAGCATTCTATGCTGTACGAGGAAGAACATCTATCTCCTTTTCCTTTACTTATCTCATTTGAACACAATGAATTTAATTTCATCATGGTGTCTTCCTGTCCTGGGCAATTCCACGTGTGGACAACACCAATGTACCAAGGTATCAAGGGTTATCTCTGTCCGTGTTGCTACATGTTTCAGCACCACACCCCACGTTAGTCGTAAAGCTCAACAGAGCACAAATCTATGCAGAGGTGACAGGCAAAATTCATTCTAGGAGGCTTGATTTTCCCTCCCACCAACTGTTAGCGTCATTGTGGTTCAACCGGCAGTAAGATCATTCCCTTCATCCACATTTCAAAAGAGGTCCCTGTAGGGAGGAATGAGGGCAGAAATGGAAAAAGGAAGAGGGAAGGGAAAGAAAGATCATGTATCTCCATTTTTTTTTAATGAAGAAACAAATGAGAAAACATAAAGTCCTTTTTTGAAATTCATCAATATAATTTCTTTCTTGGTAAGTAAAATTTAAAAATCAGTAACCATATGGCATTATACGTACTATTTTTTTCTTTTTAACAACTTATTCTTCTGTCATGTCCAAGACTTTGAACCATGGGCTCCATGCAATTCTTCAATTTTTTTTTTCTGTTTTTTTCTTTCCTTAAATTTCTTAACCTGACTCAAACCACGTCAGCTTCACAGGTTTTCAGCTGATGATATAACTTCCAAAAAACAAACGTTGGTGGAAGGAATACACTTTTATCCACTACATTCATACCCCGGTGTAGACTCTTTACTGCTCTTCTGTTTCCTAAACTGTTTAAAGTAAATCTTAAGAGAAAAGTAAATATTCTCCAGAGCGACCCTACTCAGTCATTGGTGGTTAACTCATACTTTCTAAAACCCAGGTTTCCAAAGAGAAACAAAAGGTATTAGTCCCAAACCGTGTGGCTTTATTTTAAATAATTCCATTTTAGGCCATATTAAGCCCACTCATGGATCATTTTCTCTTCTCAAAATATCAAAGCACTTTATAGAGATGTACTAATTTAGCCTCATAAATCTTTTTTGAAGGTGAAAAAAATCACACTTGTTTACAGAAGGACAAAATTTCTGTTTTCTCCCTTTCTTTCTTTCCTTCTTTCCTTCCTCTTTCTTTCTTTCTTTCCCTTCCTTCCTTCCTTCATTCCCTCCTTCCTTCCTCCCCCCCTCCCTCCCTTCCTTTTTTTCCAGTGGTAAAGCAAAGATGACAGCTCCAAACAGTGCGAAGTGTTGGAAACATGGTGATAAGACTACTCTTTACTCTCACTAGGAAATAGCCAGGCTGACCTATACCTTCTCTTCATGGAGAAAAGAGATACAGAAGGTTTCCCATGAAAACCACTCTGGCGCAGTGGGAGCCCCAGAGACACTGGACTCGCAGACTGAAACTCAGTCTGTTGGGTTCCCGCAGGACTTTCCTCTTTCTGTAATTGTCCAAATCTCAGCCTGCATTTGGCAATTTGGGGCCTTTCTTGCCATTGTGATTCTGGTAGACTCTATTTTCCTGCAAACTTCCAAGGCTTCCCATGCTTCCCAATTAAATGCAGTGTACCCAGATGGGGAGGGAGTGAATCTTTTAGAAAATAGATCAGTTCTCCCCTTATACCTTCTTTCTCTTTCCTCTACCTCTTGTCCTAAAATAATCCCATTTATTCTTTCGATGTTTTAGTGTCATTAAAATTAAAATGCTCTAATGAGGGGATGGGGGGCGTGGGGAGTTGCTGTTCACCAGGTACCAAGTTTCTGTCACGCAGGATGAAGTTCTAGAGATCGAATGAACGAGATGTGCATGCAGTTAACAATACTACATGGACACAACAATTTGTTAAGAGACTAGATCTCATGTTATCTGTTCTCACCACAATAAAAGAAAAGAGAGAAATTAATATGAAATGACTCAAAAAAGTTTCAAACAGAAAAAAAAGTCCTCTAAGAAGAGTTAATATGTTAAAGTGATTGGGGACCTTGGATAAAGGATCTAAGAGAAACAACAAAATAAGAGGAAATGCAAGCACATCTCATAAATTGTTTCAACATCTATGCTGAGAGATTAAAAGCAGGCAGAAAACAAAAGGCCTTTATGAAGGATTTAAGAGATAAATTGTATCCTGATCTACAACTGCAGTGTTGTTACAAAGGGTTCTTTAAATATTTCTGATGGGAATGAAGTGAATTATGGCTGACAAGTGGGGAAGGAGGAATGGAAAGGGCAGGAGGTTGGGTAAATAAAAACGGTGAATGTCCTTGTCAGCCAGCCATACCTGCCTCACCTCTTCAGTGAGGTTTTTCCTCTTTATTTAAGATTTGGGAGTTAATTATCCTTTGCATAATTTGTTTCTCACCTCAGTAGAATCTAGTTTAGAATTTCTGAACGTTCTGATTACCCCTACATTCTAAGCATTGTATTTTGAAAGGTATGAAATTTTATAGGATTCTCATATAATTCATTAAAAGACATTACCATCCTCTGAAGTTTATAAAAAGCTCTCACCACTCATCATTCATCCATCCAGTCATTAGATGAGTTTTGATTCGGAACCAAACACAGCACCAGGCAGTGTGCTGTGGGCTGAATTACGTTGTAGACGGAGTCCTTTGTAAGGAGACTTGGGCCGAGTAAAATCCACACTATGTGACTTCTTTCAGACATCAGTGTTGTTCATAACTAACATTTCATGAGAACTAGCTAACTGCCAGGCCTGCATTCTATCATTTAAGCTTCACAAGTCCTCTGGGCAAAGAGCGCCCGTTATTCTACACTAGGAAAGAGGAAACTGAGGCCCTAAGCTGCTGAGCAATTGACCTAAGGCGCCAGAGGAGACTCACCCGCTGTGTCTGGCAGCTGCCACCCACCTCTTGGCAGAAATAGTGGAGAAAGGCTGGATCCCAGTTCTTCAGTTCTGCAATCCAGCTTTTTTTAAAGGCACCAACAGTAAAATATATGTGTAGAAAATCTGCTGGACCCCAACATGCACAGAGCCCCCCTCCCTGGTTCTGCTCCTACATGCTAATCCAGGGGTCAGAAAGCATTTTCTGTAAAGAGCTAGCTAGGACCATTTGGGGTTGTCCAGGCTCTATGATCTCTGCTGAAACTATTCAACTCTGTCTTTGGAGCTCCAGAAAGCAGCCATAGACAGTTCATAAATGAACGGGCATGGTTGGGTTCTAGTACCTTTATTTTTAAAACGGCCCATGGGCCTGCTTTAATCCACCCTCTTCTGGCAAGTTGTTCTTTCCTACAGGGTCTCCTTCAACGTCAAAATTCTTAACCTGGGGTCCTTAGGCTTCTAAACTCCCTGAAATCAATGGCAAAAATGTGTTTATAAATCTTTTTGTTTGCATGGGGATTTTTCAGGGGTAGGCTCCATAGCTCTCATCAGATTCTCAAATGTCCTAAGACTCAGAAAAGGTTAAACCTAGGTCCTCAGTTCCAATTCTCGCTTCCGCCTACAGGGCCGGCTTCATGGCCTGCGAGGACCCTTACAACCTGCTGTATTTTTACAGTTACTTTTCCCTTTGATTTCTGGGTACCACTCACACTAAACGATTACCTGGGTCCCCAAAACATGTGCACAACTTTCAAGTGTCTGAGCCTTTGCATATGCTTTTCAATCTGTTGGATGTGGACTTCTGAGATAATTTGATTCAATTCATGAACACTTATTTATGAAGCAGTTTCACACAGCCAGGCCATATGTCCTGGGAATAGAGAAACAGATCTTATGATTGAGTCATTTAGAAAAGCAAACATGCAGTTACCAATTCAGAGTAAAAAGTTGCTGTCTGAACCCTCAGGAGGGGTGCCTACCCCAGATTTGAGGGCATCAGGCCATGTTTCCTGAAGGAAATGCTGGTTAATGGGGACCTAAAGAATGCTTAGGATCCTATCTCTGGAGTCAGAAGTTTTTTGAACAAAGAGAAAGAGGGTGAGTGGAAGAGAAGTTACATGCAAACATTTGTAAACAAAACACAGGTGAGTCTGTGAGAACAGAGTACAGGATGGTGAGGGAAAGATTAGACCAGAGAGGTTGGATCACAAAGGATCTTGTGTGCAGATTAAGTGTTTGTTCTTTCTTACCAAGAAAATGAGAGGTCCTATGTGGTCGGCTGACCAGCAGCTTCACTGTAACCGGGAGCTGGTTAGAAATGAAATCATGGCCCCAGCTCAGAACTACTGAATCAAAATCTGCATTTCAGCACAGCCCTGGGTGATTCCTATGCACACAGAAGTTTGAAAAGCTCTTCTTTATCGCGGGTGAACTCCGTTCCCCGTTTCACCTGACCAGCTCCTACTCACCCAAGTTTCCCAAATGGCCCTCGGGTAACAATCCTTTGGTTGCTTTGTAGTCAGATTCCTGGGCTTCTCCCTGGACCTTCTCATTCTTCAGGTCTGGGTTGGAATCAAAGAACCTGTTTTTCCAGAAGTGTTTCAGGATGATTATTACTTTAGGAGAGTTTGGGACCACACGAGCCCTGACCCCCAGCTCAGCAAAATGAATTACTTCCAGGTTCCTACGTTTCTTTATCCTCACTTGTATCACAGCATTAATGGGCTGCTCTATAATTATTTTGTTTACGTCTCTATTTTCCTTGGTAGACTCTGAAGTCTTCCCTTCTGATTTCCTTTTGTGTTGCCACTTCCCGGCACAGGGCCTTCAACTCAATCACTGCCCAAGTGCATCCACAAATAACAATAACCCCACATGACCCATCCTCTGGGCAGACCAAAGGTCAAAGGTGGCATTAAAACGAAAGTAGCTTCAGTTTTAACGAGCGATGTATCAGCAGGATCTTGATCTGAATATTCAAACCAAGGTCAGGAGAGCGTTCCTGTTACCAGTTAAGTTGAAACTCTTCCTCGCCTAAAACTGGACACCTCATCTCCTCTTAACCGCTGATGATCAGGGCAACCCTTGCCTGCCTTCCTCCAGACCCCTGCCCTTCCTGCAGCCATCACACCCTGGAAATGCCTTCCTTCCACTGGCCTTTCAGGTCATCTAACAACTGCATTTGACCATTTGACCTTCTGTGACATCAAATGCCTCTAGGCGACCACAACTGCATGAAGAAGTTATTTCCTTCTATTTGTTCTAAATTTCCTTCTTAGCCAGTTAGCCTAATTTAAGGAATAACTTTTAAAGAAGAAATTAATTCAATCTTTTTGTTGTGGTGGGGATAAGGAGAGGCCAGGGGATATAAATGTTTTTATTTTATTATTATTATCTTTTTTTTTTTTTTGCTGTACCGCATGGCATGTGGGATCTTAATTCCCTGACCAGGGATCGAACCCGTGGCCCCTGCATTGGAAGCACGGAGTCTTAACCACTGGACCGCCAGAGAAGTCCCTAAATGTTTTTAAAATCCCCTCAGAATCCCTTATTTAGTTTTAAGTATTACACATATTTTTTTTCTGGGTACATAAATAATATGTGTCCATTTTGCAAATTTTGGAAAATAAAGAAAAATGTAAAGACTATAAATCTTACTACCTAGAATGTTATGGTTATATTATTTATTAATAGGATTTAGTTTCAAATAGTCACATTAGCATTTTCTCATATGTAAATCATTTTGTCATCTAAGCCTCCTGTAGCTAGATTCAAACGCAGGTCCTTGCAATGCTTCTGACACCTGAACTATTACTGCTTCCCAGGCAGAAAAGTGATGTGAGGAACCCATACAGCCAAGACAACCTGTGGCTCCAATGGAAGGGAAGAGATGGGAACTACGCTCCCATAAGGAATTCTGACTTTGGCAATGAAATTGCTAGGAGGATTTGTCACTCCAACTCTGGGGTTAAGGAAGAAGCAGAAACACAGGAAGGACAGTATGAAACATCCAACTCACTTCCCAGATGTGATTGTCCTTGAAACAAATCTGTGTAAGTACTTCTTGGGACCCTTTTTCAACCATTTTCCTCGTTAACCAGTTCTGACTCCGAATTTCTCAAGTCTCTGAAATGTATTGGATTAGGTAAGTGATAGTGTACTCTCTGTTTAGTCTGACAGGGAAGAAAGCTCACAGGGTGATTCATCACTTTAATTAGTCCATGGGAGAGCTAGTTTTTGATTGGCAAGCTGAAATCTCTTCCCTAAGAGGATCCTCGAGAAAAGCCCAAAACGGGCTCTCTCGAGATTGGGTTTCTTAGGGGCTTCTTTCTTTTTCTTTAAGTGTCTGTGACTTTATTGTTTTATTTTTTAAGGGCCTTCATTCATTACAAAACATCTAAGTGATGAAGAATACAAAGATTAAACTATGAAATCATCTAACACCCAACACCTAGGCTCTGCTCTCCTGTCTAAGTTTATATTAAATGTCTATGCCAAGGTTCACTCCATCGAGTCAGGGATGTAGCCTATGTTCATGAAGGTTCCTGCAGGACTCAGCCCCACAGTTCAGTGATGAGCCCTGGAAAATGGAAAAGCTTGACATATCCTTTGCTCACTGCTACATTCTAGATCAGTAAGGTAGGGCCTTCGCTCCTGCTACCTTTCCCTTATCTTTCCCCTGGACCTACCCCCTCAGTCTTCTTCTCTCCAAATTGGGGAAGCTTGATGAGCATTTTTAGAGGCTGAACGAAACCACACCAGAGTCTTCTGTTCCCCTGCTTGGCATCCAACCCCATATTGTAGGTAATGACCTGAGGCTATACCTTTTGCCTTGTTTGGCTATAGCTGAAGCTATAGAGTTGGTTGACATTATTATTCATTCATTTCACAAATATTTTATCTATCCACTACATGCCAGGTGATGAGCTAACAAGAGCATAAAAGAAGAAGGAAGAGATTATCAGGGCAGTATTTCAGAGAGTGTTAGTATTTAAGGCAGTGGATAATTAAGGAGCAAAGGATTCAGCTAGGGAGCTGGCTAAGAACTGAGATTCCCAGGCCCCGCCTCTGTGACCCTGGCATTATTAACCAGTCCCCCTGGTGATTGTGATGCGTGTGAGGGTCAGAGAAACATGACCTCAAAGGATGGCTGGAGGAGAAGGAGATAGTAAAAGAGACTGCAAAGGCATAGAGGAAAGAAGGAAGTCAGACTGTGAGAAGATCTAGCCTTAACTCTTAAGCTCTACAGTTGACCATGGGACTTAAAAATAGATGGGATAATTCACAGGGTTCACTCCAGAACTCACTGTCCTCCCCTTTGGACCACTTGAACCTCAGTTTACCTAAGGCAAAGCTTTATTCTCTAGGTCTTCTGTTTCAGCTCCTCCTTCTAAGACCTCTGAACGGGCACCTTCTTGCCTCCAGACATCTGGATTGACTTCTTCTAATCTGAACTACACATGTTCCCTTTACCAACCAGTGGGCCAATAATGAGCCTCTTACTGGCGTAGTCCCAGGACCTCCCACGCCTGGGAACAACGCTGTGGTCACTCATCCACTAGCTATCAGGACTAGATGCAGGAGAAAAGACAATCATGGAAGGGACGGGAGACATCATTTATCAAAATCTTCTACCCAAAGCAGGATTCTCTCCGACCATATCCTTGACCAGTGGGTGATCCAGCAGCTTGGAATCTCCATCCAGTGGTACCAAGACAACCTGTTCTAATGTCGAACAAGCTTCACTCGTGTCATGCGCCAAACCCTCTAACTCACTGATCAAGTTCTGGCTTCTGTGTCCTCATAGAGTAGCCCCCACCCATGTCTGCGAGACCACCCTTGTATATGAAAGCCTCTGTTGTATTTTCTTTTTCAGGTTAAACCTCCTCAGCAGCTTCAGCCACTCTGAGTATGACGTGCTGTTGAGCCTCTTTATTATTCTGATTGTTTCATCTGGAAACAAAGGAACTTTGCTTTAGATTCTGCATTAGTGTTATGGGAGGATGGAATTATATGGATAACCCAGGTAAATTGCACAGAATAAAGTAAGTGCTCAATAAATGCTTTAATACTATGTAAGATTCCCCCTTGTATAGCAGGGCATGGAGATAAATAATCTATAAATTAATTTGCTGGTCAATAGTACATGAAAAGGGGGCACCTATTTTTAGGGCACCTAAACTCTTGTGGGAGATAAGATAAACCATGATGAGTTAAGTATAATCCAGATGTTGTCTAGTCCTTGGGGAATTTGATTGTGACTCCCTTAGAAATGTGAGGTTGCGTGCCTTTGTATTTCTTTCTCCCAGACAGATGGCGTAGATTCAACATGACTTAGGTTGTAAAGATTAGACACATCTTGATTACTTTCTGTAGCATCACTTGGCTATCTTAATTGATAGGAGATTAAAAGAGGCAGATCATCAGAGAAACTCAGAGAAAATCACCATTTCTTTTAGTTTTCTGTATCGAGAAGACAACTTTTCCATGCAAGGATGTATTTAGAATTTCCAAAAGGAAAAAAGAAAAAAAAAGAAAAACTTCTAAGTCACCAATCCAAAATATTTGATATTCTTTTCCGAGTAACTTTTAAAGACAACAAACTTTTAAAATCTGTCAAAGGAGAGCAGGACTGTTATTTCTGTTACTGATATTATGTCTGGTATTTGTTGGCTTACTTGAATTGCCATAAAATATTTATGTGAAAAATATCTAGGGGCTTCCCTGGTGGCGCAGTGGTTGAGAGTCCGCCTGCCGATGCAGGGGTCACAGGTTCATGCCCCGGTCCGGGAAGATCCCACATGCCGCGGAGCGGCTGGGCTCGTGAGCCATGGCCTCTGAGCCTGCGCGTCCGGAGCCTGTGCTCCGCAACGGGAGAGGCCACAGCAGTGAGAGGCTCGCGTACCGCAAAAAAAAAAAAAAAAAATCTAAAAGGCTGAGGCATGACAATTGAGTTTATTTTATTGATCAGTTTATCAAAATAAAGTCTTCGTAAATATCTATCAGACTGAAGTTTATACTGATTTTTTTTTTAATATTTATGTATTTATTTATGGCTGCGTTGGGTCTTCCTTGCTGCACGTGGGCTTTCACTACTTGCGGCGAGCGGGGGCTACTCTTCGTTACGGTGCGCGGGCTTCTCATTGCGGTGGCTTCTGTTGTTGCGGAGCACAGGCACTAGGCACGCGGGCTTCGGTAGTTGTGGCTCGTGGGCTCTAGAGTGCAAGCTCAGTAGTTGTGGCCCACCGGCTTAGTTGCTCCGCGGCATGTGGGATCTTCCCGGACCAAGACTTGAACCCGTGACCTCTGCGTTGGCAGGCGGATTCTTAACCACTTGCCACCAGGGAAGTCCCTATAATGATTTTTGAATGAACAAAAAAGTTATCTTTCATATGTCTTTCATAACATTATCGATGATATAGAGCCTATTATTATCCTTATTTTCATTTATAAGTCTTTTTTTGTGTGTGATATGTTATATTTAATGAAAAAGGAAGCTCATCTGACTTGTCTGTCCATGTCTCTCCCTTCCCCCCTTCTCTCTTTCTTTAAAACAGGATATCTGTCATTCATTTGGTTTCGAGAATGCTGAGACAGTGTATAATGAAAGCCTGAGTATCCAGGCTCTTTCATCTGTGTGCTTATTTTCTGAAGTGCATTCCTTCACAAAATCATGGTCAACTCCACCCTTCCTAAAATAACACCATGGTACTTCAAGCTCTACCTCACCCCTCCCCACTACCCTAATTGCACATAAAACTACTGTTGTAGCATTTGAGAATAGGGGCTGTCAGGGCTGGCTACATAATTTATGGGGCCCGGTGCAAAACAAAAATGCACGACCTTTTGTTCAAAAAGCAAGAAAAAAAGTGCCACTGAAAGCACTAAAATAAAAAGCTTTTTCCTTTCTGTATTCTCTCTCTTGACTTGTCATGGTGGTTTTTTATTTGCTAGCTAATGTCATTTAAGTAAAGAAAAATTTAAAATGTACATTATTAGCAGGGATTTCACTGTCCCTCTTTTGACTGTACAATGCCAATCTTAAATAAAATATCAGAGCATTTGACTCATAAGCAGAATCACAGAAATCACACAATTCATATTTCATTGCTTGTACACACATCATATATATTTTATTCTTACAAGGATAGTGGAAATGCACAAAACTCACTGAACCGTTTTAATTTCACTTCTTGCTGCACACATGTTTGACCACCACTTTCTGTCTTTGAATTAATGATGAGTAAGGAAGGTTGAAAGGAAAAGTAACCAGGCTCTGCCCTGTTTTTCCCTTTCCTTCTATACCATCACTCTTAGCATTCGTAGTTGGTGAATAAGGGAAATAACATGAATAAGAAAGGATATGATACAGTTCCTTGGTGGTTGGTTTCTGCGTTCAAAGCAAAAAGAAGTGAAGCCACTTGGTATATCAGCAGCCCCTCACCCATTTTACCCAGTCAGAGAAAGTGAACACACTTACCTGGTGCTCATTTGGAGCCTCACTCAAGTCCCATGCAACCTGGTCCTCCAGAATTCTGTGCCCCTGGGGCAATCCGAACACTTTGCAAATGGAGCAGCAAGGAATGGCTGAGAACAGGGATGCTGGGCATTTCTCCATTGTCGTATCAGACTTCACTTACAAGACGCAAGTCCAAAGACAGAATCATTAAGAATTTCAAGAAGGTGACAGCAGAGGATGAACCTACGCATGGAGCCCTTCTCAGCACCAGGCCTTTCTGAGTGTGGGCTCCTGAGCATGGGGCCCTGTGAAATGGCACAGGTCATGTGCCCAAGAAGCTGGCTCTATGTGCTGTTATGTTGGAGCCCAGTGGCTGTTCTTGTGTAATAGGTGGCCTGTAGACAGTTAGCAGGGAGTTCAGCAGATGCTCAGAAGGCTAAACATAGAATTACCAAATGACCCAGAAAGTCTACTTCTGGGTCTCCATCCAAAAGAATTGAGAGTAGGGACTCAAACAGATACTTGTACGCCTATGTTCATTGAAGCACTGTTCACTTCAGTGAAAAGCTGGAAACAAACGTCCATTGACGAATGAGTGGCTAAACAAATGTGGTATATATGTACAATGGAATATTATTCAGCCATAAAAATAAAGGAAGTTCTGATATATCACAACATAGATGAAACCTTGAAAACATTATCCTAAGTGAAATAAGACAGTCACACAAGGACAAATAACGTATGATTCTATTTGGACGAAATATCTATAATAGGCAAATTCCTAGAGAAAGTAGACTAGAGATTACAGGGGCTGGGGGAGGGGGAACGGAAGTTATTGGTTAATTGTTACAGAGTTTCTGTTGGGGAGTGATGAAAACATTTTGGAAACAGATAATGGTGATAGTTGTACAACATTGTGAAGGTACTTGATGTCAATGAATCGTACACTTAAAACTAGCTAAAATGGCAAATGTTATGTTATATATTTTTTTCCACAATATTTTTTTTAAATGAATAGGGGCAAAACCCCAAACAATCCAATAAAAATTAATGGGCGAAGGAACTGGATAATTTTTCTGAAGAAGACCTACAAATGGCCAATAGGTACATGAAAAGGTGCTCAACATCACTAATCACCAGGGAATGCAACTCAAAACCATAAGGTGGTCTCACCTCACAAGTGTGGGTGAGAATGTGGAAAAAAGGGAACCCTTGTGCACTGTTGGTGGGAATAAAAATTGATGGAGCCATTATGGAAAATAGTATGGAAGTTCCTCAAAAAATTAAAAATAGAACTACTATATGATCCAGAAATTCCACTTCTGGGTATTTAGCTGAAGGAAATGAAAACACTATGGTAAAGAGACATCCGTACCCCCAAGTTCATTGCAGCATTATTTACAATAGCTAAGATATGGAAACAACATCACTGTCCATTGACAGATGAATGGATAAATAAGATGTGGCATAAATATATATATATACATGAATATTACTCAGCCATGAGAAAGAAAGAAATCTGCCCTCTGCAACAACATGGATGGATCTTGAGGGCATTATGCTAAGTGAAATAAGCCAGACAGAGAAAGACAAATACTACATGGTATCACTTACATGTGGCATCTTAAGAAAAAAAAAAGGCAAATAACAGAGAGTAGAAAAGTAGATGCCAGGGGTTGGGTGGGGGTGAGGGAACTCGGGAGAGGTTGGTAAAAGGGTACAAAATTTTACCAACAAGTTGGATACAAACCTCCACCTACAAGCTGGATCGTTCCGAGGGGCTAGCATAAAACTTGGTGACTATTGTTGATAACACCGTATTGTACACTTAAAATTTGCTACAAGAATAGAACTTAAATGTTCTCACACACATGCAAAAAAGATAAATATGTGAGGTGATGGGTGTGTTATTAATTAAGTAGATGATGGGGATCCTTTCACAATATGTGTGTGTATATATATATATAAAATGACCATGATGTACACTTTAAGTATCTTATAAATTTATCAATTATACCTCAATAAAGATGAAATAACAGTAATAAAAATAAAATAAATACATAAAATTAAAATGAGTAGGAAATGAAGAGCCCAACATCTAACCTTTTTGGTCAATGCCTTTTGGTTTTTTGTTTTGGTTTTGGTTTTGGTCAATGCCTTTTGATCACAATCACCTTACCTCACAGGCTAATCTTCAGCTCTGTTACTGTTACTACATCACTCTGCTTGCTCCAAGTTAAACTTCATCCTCTTAATTATAGAGAGTGTGCAACAAATTTGTGAACCTGGATTGGAAGTCAATTTGGGGAGATCATTTCGATAGTTCACAGGATTCTCCGGAAAAGAGACCCAAGTGCCTAAAATAATGCTTTCTTAAATCTAGAGCAAGTTCACCTGTATCTACATACGAATCACCTGAGTAAACTGCTTAAATGTATTTTTAAAAAGCTCACCAGATAGTGTTGCCAAACAAGATACCAATATTGCAATGGGACCTACTCATACTAAAACATTATTTGTTTTTATCTGAAGTTCAAATTAACAGGGCGTCCTATGTTTTTATTTGCTAAATCTGGCAGCCTTATTCCTTGGTGATTTTGAGGCAGATGGGACACATCTGAACCGCCAGGTTTTCCCATGATGAAGCAGTTTTTAAGTCCTGAAAGCCTTTTGATGAGCAGGTGTGAGATTTTTGACAGTAGTGTCTCTCAAGTCCCTGAACATTCTATACTGCCAGTCACTCCCTGCTTGAGAGGGTCCTCTCTCTGACTTCCAAGAATCTTCCTGATTTCTTCCTGTCCTCAAGGCCTTCTCCTCCTCAGCCCTTCTCAGGGGCGGATCCTGGCTTTGTGGGACCCAGAGCTTATGCAACTTGCAGAACTCACTTCATAAAAAATAATACCCAATACGAGTACAACAGGAGGCCAAAAGTGAGAATTATGGAGAATGAACACAGAAATCACCACAAATTGCAAATTTAAAAAAACTTGTTATTAACGAACACTCATCTCTAAATAACGTTTTCCTACATTTTTTGTCGGCCTACCCTTTAATCACTTCTTCCAATGATAGGTTGTTCGGTAATAATGTTTTCTATAGAGAGACTAAGAATGGTAATTCAGTCTTTCTCTAGCACGATGAATAGAATTTGCTTTTTATTATTGATAGTGTAGAAGAGTTTCTTTCCACTTCACAAAGAATAAATGGCAATGTCATGTACATTATTAGGATTATTGGAAATTTGTGCAGACTTTGTTCAAATTTCTTTTACATTGAGCTGGGAGATTTGGAAGAACTTTCCACAGACTTGCTTCATTTATTTCAAACTGAGTATTTCCTCTGCTTCTGGTGCTGGGCAGCATGGGGTCACAGTCACATCTTCATAACACCTCTGGTTTCACGTCCACAGGTTCCATCCCAGCAGAGTCAGCCATGTACAAGGCAGGAGTATCCTCTGAAGCGATTCCTGCACTCAGCACGCATTCACTTAAAGACAAACAGAAAACATTCCCAAACACACAAAAATACATCTCATCTGTGATGGTTAATTTTAGGTGTCAACTTGGCTGAGCCATGGTGCCCAGATATTTGGTCAAACATTGTTCGAGGGCTTCCCTGGTGGCACAGTGGTTGAGAGTCCGCCTGCCGATGCAGGGGACGCGGGTTCGTGCCCCGGTTCGGGAAGATCCCACGTGCCGCGGAGCGGCTGGGCCTGTGAGCCATGGCCGCTGAGTCTGCGCGTCTGGAGCCTGTGCTCTGCAACGGGAGAGGCCACAACAGTGGGAGGCCCGTGTACCACAAAAACAAAACAAAACAAAACAAAAAAAAACGTTGTTCGGGATATTTCTGTGCAGGTGTTTTTTGATCAGATTAACATTTAAATTGGTAAACTGAGTAAATAGGTTACCTTCCATAATGTGGATGGGCAAATGCAACCTCTGAAGACCTTGATAGAATGAAGACTGAACTCCCCTGAGTAAGAAGCAGTTCTGCCAGCAGGCTGCCTTTGGACTCAGACTGCAAGCCTTCCCTGGGTTTCCAGCCTGTAGCCCACCCTGCAGATTTTGCACTTGCCAAGCCTCCACAATCATGTGAGCCAATTCCATAACATAAACCTCTCTCTCTCTCTCCTTGTCTCTCTTTCTCTCTCTCTCCATCTATATATGCACACACACACACACACATAAACACGTGTATGTGTGTGCGTGTACACATTCTACTGAATCTGTTTCTCCGGAGAACACTAACACACCACTTAACTCCCCCTGACACACATTCCAAAAATGCTCCCACCACACCAGTGTCCCAGAATGTACAGCAGTGTGACAGAGTAGTCTCGGAGTGAAAACATACAACAGTCTTCAGGTTATAGCAGAATCGATTACAGTGAAAGTATCTCACAAAATGTTTACAAAACCCTGGAACCACAGGAACAGAGGGCCAAGGTCCCTCCCAGGCCTTAGAAGACACTGTACCAGGGAGAGGCCCTCGAGCTTAAGTTAGGTGAGCTCCTTGTTCAATTCCCCCCGGTCCTACCTGCAAGGTGGGGCCTCCACCTCTTCTCTGCAGCCCTCCTTCCTACTCAGCTCTCACTGTACAGTCTGGGTACTAATTCTCCCCCTGCCACCAATGCAAAGACATCTCTCTGACTATACTTCCTCCCCTCTATCACCCTTTCCCTTTCAATGGGGCCATTCCCATCAGTATCCAAACCTGCATGGTTTCTCCATCTTAAAATAAAACCTCTCTTTTGTCCTTACTTTCCTCTCCAGGCACCTCTCCGTTTTTCCGCTTCCCTTTATAACAAAACTCCCAGCAGCTCTTTATTTAATGTCATCCTGTCTTCTTCGTCCACTGTCTCTTAAACCCATTCCAACTAGCTTTATAGAAAATAGAGGAACCAGAAGACCCCGAGAGCCTTGGACCCGCTGCACCAGCTGCAGACCGCTTACTATCTTATTTTAATGAGAGAAACAATAAGCTTCTGTCTTACCAAAGCCCTGATTGTTGGGATTTTCTTTTTTATCATGTGTTCATGTACAGCTGGTCTTCATCAGTGGCAATCCTGACTATGTTGGGATGAGAGTGAATTCTGACCCAGAAGATTTGCCCTAAAAGGGCTCTACCTACTGTATGTGCTTAAAATGAATTTTTTGCTTGGGTTTTGCTGGGCACTTGGGTAATCTATTAGTTTGCTAGGGCCGCCACAACAAAGTTCCACAGACTGGATGGCTTAAACAACAATAATGGATTTTCTCATAATTCTGGAAGCTAAAAGTCCATGATCAGGTTGTCAGCAAGGTTGGTTTCTTCTGAGGCCTCTCTCCTTGACTTGCAGATGGATGTCTTCTTGCTGTGTCCTCACGTGGTCTTTCTTCTGTGTGCCCACCTGTTACTGGTGTCTCGCTGTATCTCTAAGTTTCCTCTTCTTATAAAAACACAAGTCACATTGAATTAGGGCTCACCCTAAGACCTCATTTTACCCTAATCACCTTTTTAAAGCCCTGTCTCCAAATACAGTCATATTTCAAGATACTGGCAGTTAGGACTTCAACATATGAATTGGCGGTGGGGATGGGTGTCAGTGTTACATAATTCTGTCCATAACAGGGAGCGCACATTGAAAGTCTAAACCACCATAAGAGCTGTTTGTGTTTATGAGTTCCCACGAAAGTTCCTATTTTTCACCCCACGTCAAGGCCTTAATTGACACATTTTCTTGTCAGTACCTTTGATGAGAGTTGGGAAGTTTCAAGGCTGTGCATTTCTGAGGGTGTAGCCTTTGAGGAGTCATGTTTTATCCAAAAGTCTCAGCTGTAACTCAAGGCAGCCTTGTCTCCCATCCCTCTTTGGCATGGGGACTCACTTGCCATTGCGGTTTTTACCTTGCCTTTCTTTGGACCTTTGTGGATTACCTGTACCTTTTAAATTTTCTTTTAAAAACACCCTTTGGGGTTGGGGGGGAATAATTTTAGATTTATGGAGAAGCTGCAAAGATAGTACAGATTGTTCCCTTTGTGTTAACATCCTATGTTACCTTGTACATTTGTCCAAAATGAAGAAACCAGCATTGGTACATTACTATTAACTAAACTTTAGACTCTATTTGCATTTCAGTAGTTTTTCCACGAATGTCCCTTTTCTGTTCCAGGATCCCACATTACATTTAGTCCTCATGTCTCAGCCTCCTGGGTCTGTGACAGTTTCTGTCTTTCCTTGTTTTTGATGACAGTTTGAGGAATACTCATCAAGTATTTTTGTAGGATGTCTCTCAGTCTGGATAGACATGAATTTTAAAGGCTGCCCATGGTGTTGTACCCAACATAATAACGTGTTCATGGTGAGAGGTGCTATCTCTTTAACATGGTGCTGAAAGAGGAAGCCTCTGCCCTCTGATCCTACCCTTTGATTCTACAAGCTACCCAATACCCTGCAAATAAATTCCTTTCCCCCTTAAGTTTGCCAGGGCTGGGTTTCTTGCTTAATTCAAAGAGCTCCATGACTAATTCACAAGCCATAATAGATCTCCCTGTCGCTGTTCTCACCCCTCCGCCCCATGTTTTTTTCTGGCAACACCAAATTAATATATTTTTAACATATTGAGATTCCTGCAAAACTCTTCATGACTTTCTCCGTTTGCATCATTCTCTGCACTTATTCAGATGCCAGTGTCCAGACCACTGGCATTTCATTTCTTCTGAATATTGTGTTCGGTTGCAATTTCTCTGTTTGCTCTGGGGCAGTGATCGGCATGAGAAAGTAGAGGCAGAAGGCGTCTAAACAGAACTCTGTGTCCCAGAGGCAAAGCAGCTGAAGAGGCGGTGGGATCATCTCCAATCAGGTAAGTGGCCAGGGGCAGAAAGGAGAAAGGTGTCGGGCACAAGGGCTCACAGGTGCTCCAGGCCAGGTCAGGGCTGTCCCCGCTGTGAAAACACAGCTGCCACTGCCTGGACAGGCGGGACAGCGGGCTCAACACGCTCTGGTACACTGCCAATTGTAAGGTCAAGTGTGGAGCGAATGAAACTTGTCCCATCTGTTGTCTTAAAAAAAAGAGGGAAGGAAGTTAACTTTTTTTTTTTTTAAAAAGGGCTTCAAATTCTTGGCTTTTTATTTATTTATTTATTTTCGGCTGTGTTGGGTCTTCATTTCTGTGCGAGGGCTTTCTCTAGTTGTGGCAAGCGGGGGCCACTCTTCATTGCGGTGCACGGGCCTCTCACTATTGCAGCCTCTCTTGTTGCGGAGCACAGGCTCCAGACGCGCAGGCTCAGTAGTTGTGGCTCACAGGCCTAGTTGCTCCGCGGCATGTGGGATCTTCCCAGACCAGGGCTCGAACCCGTGTCCCCTGCATTAGCAGGCAGATTCTCAACCACTGCGCCACCAGGGAAGCCCGGAAGTTAACATTGTTGAGCACCCACTACGTGTCAGGCCTCACTTTCTGCATCTTATTCAATCCCGGGAATTAGGGGGTAATTTCCCAGCCTCACACTAAGCAAATTGCCAAGTTCAAAGTTGTAGAGAGGTAGGGACTTCTCTACCTGGTGGTCTAGTGGTTAGGACTCTGTGCTTCCACTGCAGTGGGCATGGGTTCCATCCCTGGTGGGGGAACTAAGATCCTGCAGGCCACGTGATGCAGCCCCAAAAATCTAAAAATTAAGAAAAATAAAAATAAAACAAAATTGTTGAGAGGTAAAGCCTGATTTTGAACTCAGTTCTGTCTTATTCTGAAGTTCATGGTCTTTCCAGGGTGTGACAGAAAAAAAGAGCATAAGCTTGAGAGACCTCACCCAGCTGTGTGCCACTGCTCAACAGTGGGAAGGTGGGCAATGGCTTGAATTCTGAGTCCCAATTTGTTCCTGTCTAAAATGGGTAGAATGAAACCCCCCTTGCTGATTCGATAATGCAAGCAAAGCATTTAGAGCAGCGCTCAGTACAGACCAGCTCTTGTTAATCTACCTTAGCCCTTAGTGGTAATAAGAATGCTAGTAGTATTGGTGTTATGATTAGGCCGGGCCAATGTTAAAGTAAAAGTGCTTGTGATAACACTGCTATCACTCCTTCGTTATCACCTCTTCACTTATGCGACAGTGACAGACATTCCTCCGGTGCTTGAGATACAGCAGGAGATAAAATAAAGACACACCCCTGCTCTCAGGGAGCTGGCATTCTAATAGAGGAAGGCAGACAACAAAGACGTAAACACAGTAAACAAGGAAAGCAGGGATCAGCATATCTTTTTCTTTTCTTTTCTTTTTTTAAAATTTTCATTGGAGTAGAGTTGATTTACAATGTTGTGTTAGTTTCCGGTGTACAGCAAAGTGATTCAGTTATGCATATACATATATCCAATCTTCTTTTAGATCCTTTTCCCATATAGGCTATTACAGAGTATGGAGTAGAGCTCCCTGTGCTATACTGTAGGTCCTTATTAGTTATCTATGTTTTGTATAGTAGTGTGTATATGTCAATCCCAATTTCCCAATTTATCCCTTCCCCCCTTATCCCCTGGTAACCATAAGTTTGTTTTCTACATCTTTTATAGCTGTACTAGGCACAGTTCTTGAAAGGGCCAAATCTAAATATTTTAGGCTCTGTGGGCCACAAGGTCTCTTACAACTACTCAATTCTTAGTGCAGAAGCAGCCACGGACAATCTGTCAGTAAATGGAGGTGGCTGGTTCTAATAAAACTGCATTTCAAGAACAGGTTTTGTGCCACGTTCGGCCCATGGACCATAATTTGCTGACCCCTGAGGAAAACAAAGAGAATGTAAGATAATTTCAAAGAGTGATAAAACACTATGAAGCAAGTAGGTGGAGCAATGTGATACAGTGTGACAGGTGTGTCCTTGCACAATTAGATGGGCTGGTCAGAGGACACCTGAGCTGAGCCCTGAACAAGGAGACAAGGCAGCCATGCAGAGTGAATGGGGTGATGTGAAGGTGAAGAGATATTGAAGGTACAGGAAACACACATGCAAAGGCCCTGAGGCAGGATCAAGCTCCAGAAGCCCAGTGTGGTCGCAGGGTCAGTCCTGCAGGGTTTTATCAGCCTGAAAGGCACTGGTATTTGATGCTAAGTGTAAAGGAGTCCCTTGTAGAGTTTAAGTGCAACGTAGTGTTGATTCACATTCTAAGATATCACTCTAGCTTCTGTGGAGCAGAGAAATCACTGGTGACACTGACAGTGGAGAGGAGGGACAGTTGAGGGAGGAGGTGCAAGAAGTCAGTGGGGGGCCCCAGGAGAGAGAATGCCTTGGGTATGTTTTGCTGTGAAGACCATGGGGTGGTAGCTGGAGGACGATGTGCCTTCACTGAGAGGTTTAGAGATGGGGCTACTAGAGCATGTTGTGAGCTGATCTGAAAGGCGTCGTAGGGAAGATGATGGTGGAGTGAGAAGGATGAGGAGGGTAAGGAAAGATGGGACCAGAGAGCATGAGGGGGAGGTGATGCTGTCTGGTGGGAGCAGAAGGTAAAGTGCAGGTAGAATGGTGGCCTCGAGAGAGAAGAAGGAGTCGTCCCCACCTGTTTGCAGCTGAGATCTCAGCGAGTGTGGGGTCCCCAGCCTAGTTCTTCTGCATCTTCTTCTCTTGATGCCTTCTCACTTGGACCTGACCCTGTGTCACCATGGAGACACTGCCTTTTCTCTCCTAAACCCTCTTGCCCTATGATTTACAGTTGACAGAATCTCTTCATCTCTTGCTCTCTGAAGGCTGCAGTACTCTGGCTTTCAAGATAACAATGAGTTAACCCAGTACATTTATCAGAGCAAAGGAGCAAATCTCCTGCTCTCCCAGTTTACTAAGGAGCTGAGCCCCCGGAGGGCATCTGATTTGAAAACTCCATCCA
The DNA here is from genome assembly GCF_005190385.1 of Monodon monoceros. Taxonomy (NCBI): domain Eukaryota; kingdom Metazoa; phylum Chordata; class Mammalia; order Artiodactyla; family Monodontidae; genus Monodon; species Monodon monoceros. Next base: position 15,353,415 of record NW_021703768.1, on the reverse strand, counting down.
TCCTTCTTTCCATCGCACAATCTCCATCCTTCTTTATCTTCCTCTTGCATTCCCAAAATTCCCTTACCCCTCTTCTTCTTTTTTTTTTTTTAAATGTTGAGCCTTCTTTTAATTTATTTATTTTTATTTTTTGCTGTGTTGGGTCTTCGTTTCTGTGCAAGGGCTTTCTCTAGTTGTGGCAAGCGGGGACCACTCTTCAACGCGGTGCACGGGCCTCTCACTGTCGTGGCCTCTCTTGTTGTGGAGCACAGGCTCCAGACGCGCAGGCTCAGTAGTTGTGGCTCACAGGCCTAGTTGCTCCGCGGCATGTGGGATCTTCCCAGACCAGGGCTCGAACCCGTGTCTCCTGCATTAGCAGGCAGATTCTCAGCCACTGCGCCACCAGGGAAGCCCTACCCCTCTTCTTGAAGATTCCAGTGAATACCCTCTCCTCTGTGATGGTTAACTACTGCTACAGCCATGGAGATTCCTCCTCCTGTCTCCCACAAACCTTTACCTTGTTAGCAATTATGCCAAGTTTTTGAACATGTGTGTGTCATCTCCTTAACCCGATGGAGATAATAAAAGCTGTTATGCATTACTTTAGTTTTTGAGTCTTAACACCCCCCCCCAAGGGAAGTGCAATAATTTATGAAATAGTAGATATAAACAGGGGTGTGCTCATCCTGACTCATGAGAACAAATTGTTAAATTTTCAAAAATGTTGTGAGCCAGTTGTTAAACACAGCCATTAGTCAAAATTAAGTTATATGAACTTACAATTAAATAAATTATATTAAAACCCCAAAGAGTAACTACTCAACACTTACTGCTTACAAATTATTCTAGCACATTTTTACTCTTATCGATGCACTTGAAGTTAGTGATGTCTCTTGTATGGTGGAAATACTGAATAATGAGGCGCTTCTGTGGGGCTCTTCCCAGCTCCACATTCAGTGAATCCCTGAAATCAGACACGGTGTGAGCATTTACACCACAGAAATTGGCAAATGCTGTGGTGTAAATCAGGGCTACCCTTTGCATAGATAGGACTAGTCAAACATGGACTAGCAAACTACTAGTTGTAAACTAACTTAGCTTAACAACTACTAAATAGCTGTAAACTAACTTTGCCTCCTATAGCTCTACACATGCAGTCTCTGCCCTAACCATCCTTGGTACCCTTTGCTGAACATGCTTTTCATACCTCTGGGCTTTTCCCTTTGCCTGGAATGTGTTTTCCTCTCTTCCTTACCTGGTAGAAGCCTGCTCATCCACTGAGCCCTGCTGCCAGTGCAGCTCTCCAGGAATTTTCTCCTGATTCCCTGTATTAGTTTGCTAGGGCTGTCATAACAAAATATCGCAGACAGGGTGACTTAAACGACAGAACTGATTTTCTTGCAGTTCTGGAGGCTAGGAGTCCCGATCAGGGTGTTGGCAGGGTTGGTTTCTTCTGAGGCCTCTCTCCTAGACTTGTAGATGGCTGCCTTCTTGCTGTGGCCTCATGTGATCTTTCTTCTGTGCAAGCATCCCTGGTGGCTCTTTTTGTGTCCAAATTTCCTCTTCTCTGAAGACACCAGTCATGCTGAATTAGAGCCCAACCTAATGGCCTCATTTTTTATTAATCACCTTTAAAGGCCCTCTCCAAATACGGTCAAATGCTGAGGTACTGGGAGTTAGGACATCAACATATGAATCTGGGGAGGGGGACATGATTCCGCCCATAACACTCACCCCGGTTTCACTTTTTATTTTAAAGGTCCCCTTTAAACTTTGTGTATGCTTCTACTATAGAAATTTCCAGTCATTTCAAAATTCTCTTTTAGTATCTCTCTGCAACTGGTCTATTGATTTCCTTAGAGACCCTGTCTTACTCATCTTTATATCTTCTAATACCTGACATCACAGATAAAAAAATGAACATTTAAAAAAAATAATTGAACAGACATAGAAAACAGAATTATGGTTACCAATGGGGAAGGGTACAGGGAGGGATAAATTAGGAGTTTGGGATTAACATATACATACTACTATATATAAAATAGATAACCAACAAGGACCTACTGTATAGCACAGGGAACTATACTGGAGCACAGGGAACTATCTTGTAATAACCTATAATGGAAAAGAATGTAAAAACAGACAAAATAATTGAAAGAAAGGAAGCATAGCACAGGGAACTCTACTCAATATTCTGTGATAAGCTATATGAGAAAAGAACCTGAAAAAGAATGAATATATATATATATAACTGAATCACTTTGCTGTACATCTGAAACTAACACAACATTGTAAATCAACTATACTTCCATAAAATTAAAAAAAAAGGAAGAATAAATGAAGTTCAGCTCTGATAAAAGAAATATACATTTTATTATTTTTCAAAATAAGAATAACCTTATGATTATATAGGTATCAAAAAATTCAGGAAATATAGAAAAGGGTCAATAATAATTTTTGATTGCCCTGCCCTTGTTATCTAGAGATAACATCTATTAAACATTTTTGTTTTTTTTCTTTCTGTTCCCTAGTATCTAATTCGTTCCTTCTCCCAAGTAACAGTTTTTAGCTGGGTAAATAAAAGCCCAGAGTAAATATCACATTTCTCAGTAGTCCTCACAGCTGGTAACTAAGTTCTGGCCAACAGTGAGCAGGTGTGCTGTGTGACAACTCCTGGGAACCTGCGTAAGAGATCGTGGGCCTGCTCTTTGGCCCCTCCATCAGTCACTGCCCCCCACGGCCTCTTGCAGCCTAGGAAGCTGAGGCGGCCTTCTTGAACTGCGAGGCTGTGAGCCACCACGGCCCACTTCAGAGAGAGAGCTGGAAGGAGTCGGTGTCCTTGGAGACTTTATGGAACATCCCAACCCTCTGGGCTTTGTTTATGAGAGAAAAACAAACATGTCTGCTTATAGCCACCATTTGTTTTTCTTAAATTTCTATAGCCTACAGATGAAACATGTTATTTTGTAACTGTTACTTATTCCTATCACCACATCAATAAATATGGATATTATGGTGGATTAAAAATGGCCACAGAGGAGTACCCTTTGGTGGTTCCTAAAAAAGGGAAACCCAGAATTACCGTACGGCCCAGCAATTCCATCTCTAGAGATATACCCAAAAGAACTGAAAACAGGTATACAAGTATTCATAGAGCCACTATTCACAATAGCTATAACACGAAAAAACCCAAATGTCCATCAAGTGACAAATGGATACACAAAACGTGGTCTATCCATACAATGGAATATTACTCAGCCATAAAAAGGCATGAAGTACTGGTACAGGCTACAACATAGATGAACCTTGACAACATGATGCTAGGCCAGTCACAAAAGGTACGCAAGCTTCCATTCATATGAAATTTCCAGAATAGGCAAATCCCTGGAGACAGACAGCAAATTAGTGATTGCCAGAAGCTGGGGATGGGTGCGAATCTGAGTGACTGCTTAATGGTGATGAAGTTTCTTTTTGAGGTGATGAAAATATTTTGGAACTAGATAGACAGCTGTAAACATTGTGAATGTATACTAAAAGCCACTGTATACTTTAAAATGGTGAATGTGGTGTTACGTATATTTTAACACTCTCCCCCCCTCCCCACTTCTCTCTCCAAAAAAGAAAAAAAAATAAAGATAAAAAGGCCACAGATGCTTTGCAGCTCCTTCCATCAAGAGAGCCTGGAATCTGGGATGGCCTTAGGTCAGGCTTTGACCCAAAAGTGGCAGAAGCAATGTCATGTGACTTCTTTGCAAATCCTCAGAAGGTCTTACAGTTCTGTTCTTGCCTGAATGGAATTCTGAGTCCTCCACAGAGTGAAGAAAGACAAGGAAGAGAGCTGCCCGCTGTCCCAGCTGTCCCAGCGAGGCTCCTGCCCCAGGAGGAAGGCCATGTCCCATCACCAGCCACAACTGGTACCCATTTGCCTGCAGCTGCCTCTGAGAGCCCAGGTGACAGCGACAGTCAAGCCCAGTCGGGCCAGAGAATTGTGAGAAATAATAATAAGTCATTGCTGTCTGAAGCCATTTAGTTTTAGGGGGCTTGTCGTGCAGAAGCAGATAACTCACGCCAACAAGATATGTTGCTGGGCATTTACCAAATTTACCATAATTTACTCAGCCGATCTGCCAAGGGGCGTTGAAGTTGTGTCCAGCTTTGTAACTATTCTAAACAACTGTATCCTGGACTTTTTTTATATAAACAATTTTCTGCACTTATCTGCTTTTTCCCTAATACTCTCAGCAGCTGCACACTTGCATTTAATGGAAACTAAGAAAAACAAATTCCAAAAATATTCTTCACTCATTTAAGAAGCAAAAGCAATAGTGGTGATTTCAGGTGATTTCAGGTGGGGAAATCAAAGCCATGCCAGGTTGCTAAAGAGAATTTATAGAGAGATGGCCCTGGGATGCATCCCATGAATTATACCCTCAAATTTCTCACTTGTAGGCCAGCCTTAGGCTGTTTTTTGGTACTGCTCTTCCCTTAGGATGTGGGGACCCCTGTGTATATAAATAATTTGATTTAAAAATATATTACAAAATGCATGAGCCCATGTAATGCACAGTGATTCCTCCATGAAAATGGACAATAATGAATCTTTCAGTATTTGTTTATTCCTCTGAGTGTACATAAAGATTCTTCTAGGGTCCGGGCACCAGCTCTTCCAATTCACATCCAGGAAACATATCCTCACGTTCTTGTTGTCAAATGTGCCATCCGTGGCTCATTTCTTATTTCTCATAATGAGAAAAGGATAGGGAAACTTCTTCACAGTGTCACGGCTGTTCAGAACCTGGTTGTTTTAAAACGATATAGAAATTCTGACCTCTGCAGTTTCTTCATGTCATTTATTTAGTGCTGTTGCATCATCGTTTATGACATCACATCATACATCCTGTGCCTGTGAAACTGGCTGCCAGTGACACTCTCAAAGTTTGTCACGGTGCTGTGTTGATGGTGGCCACAAATGCAAGTGCAACCCCGAGTATGCAAGAAAATGTGAGTGATAATTCATCTTGGCGTCATGCTACAATAACCACTGAGGATTTTATAGCAGAACCATTGAACAACACATCTTCCAATTAAATCTTCTCTTGAGCCCTTCAGGCTGCAATCAAGGCATTCTGAGCACACGGTCGATTTCAATGTTGACTGCACTTTGCTGTCCACACACCAACACCAACTGGGAGGCCAGGGAAGGGGACCATGAGTGCAGTGGGGAGAGTGGTTCCATTCATGCAAGAAATGTCCATCTCTCTTCTGGCTCAAGTTAAGGTCCACCTACAGGAGTACAGCGACACCACACGGATTTGAGGCAAGTAAGGACATTGATAGCAAGGGCCGATTGACACTGCAGGGCAGCTGTCTAGAAAATCAAGGAGGAGATGGGTGCAGTTAACCCAGGAAGACTGCCTGACATGAGAAGCAGCGCCAGCGGAAGGACTACAATGACCCTCCTGCGTGCCAGGGGTGGAACGCACACAGGGCAAAGACGGCTGCCACCTCCCCACTGCCCAACGATGCTGTAGGCTTGGGCAGTACCACTGCCGGTTGGAACACATAGGTGAGACCTGACCCAGGAGTCCACACACAGGCTAAGCCCAAGGTCACTGGGGGACTGTTGGCGAAGAGTACTGCAGTCCTCCTGTGTCCAAGGTGAATGAAAGTCACTCAAATCAGCTTGTCAGCATTATTCTGGTGGCCCAATTGCTCACAATCCTGTGGAAAACACATTGCATTGACCAGCAGGAAAATCTAGGCGGCTGTCTCCCTGGGACTGAGGTCCAGCCATTAGCTCCACGAACAACCCCATAAATGCCAGCTCTGGACTTCTGGGTGACACCATGTGCATGGTAGAGGGCTGGTGAGTACCCCAAAGGGGAAAGGCAGAGACTGAAGACCACATAGGACCTGATCTGGGTCCTCTCTGGATGGCACTGCTGGCGTCAGCCAATCCCAGGTACCAAATGGGACTTAGACCATTTTGAGAAAAGCACCCCCAAGGACAGGACTCCACTTTCCTCAGTCTAAGGGTGTCACTCCTCCTAAGGTATTGGCAAGTGGTAGAAAACAAAATCCACTTCAGAGAATTTAAGCAAGAGGAGATTATTAAACAGTATTACACAGCTTGCCATATCATTGGAAGGGCTGAAGGAATGAGCTTTAGGCTAAGCTTCCAGAAATAATTCTTAGAACCACAGCACAGAGGAGGCCTGCCTGGTCACAGGCTGCTTCACTTACCAACTTAAGAGCCCCACTAGGGCAGCCTAGGAGTGATGTCCCCACAGCTGACCACTAAAACATACCTTCTGCCCCCAGCTCTGCCACCAACACTGACGCTCTGAACCTCCCCTGTGTCCTCATGTAGTTTGTTCCCCAGGTTAAACCTTGAGTGGGTGCATCCAGTTGGTAGTACTGAAGTCACATGTTTGGCACAAAGGAAGCTTGAAGATTATCCATTGGGTTGGAGGGATTCCCAATGTGAGGACACTCTAAGCATGTGGATAGGACCATCAGAAGATACGGGTCAGCCCTGAATGATGGATATCAACTCCATCACGATGACTGAATTAGGGTTATTCCATTCATATATATAGGGAAGTTGGTAAAAGTGAATGGAGGGTGAAGAAGGGTTAGTTTGGGAGCACGAGAGATGAGAAGGACCTCACCAGAAGAAATCGAACAGATGGTTGGAAACGTGGGGCTGGGACTTCTTTGAGCTTGAGTTATGGGTTTGGGAATCATTTATGAAGAGATGGCAGCTGAAGTACTGAGAATTAATGGCAAGAATGTGAGAGTGGAGAAGAGAATGCAGGCTTAGGATTGACCATATTTTGGAGGAGGGAGAGAGGAGGGGAGCCTGTAAAAATGACAGAGGAAGAGGTCAAAGAGATGGGAGAACCAAACAAATGCAGTGCTTTAAAGCTAGGTAGAACTGGCTACATAAAGCTAGGTAGAATGGGGCTCAAAGCAAAATGAAAAAGCAGGGCCCCTGGTTCAAAAATCATTAGAATTTTAAGACAACACAACAGAGTATTAAACCGAGCCCTGGGTCCCTTCTGAGCTTAGGGTCTTGTGCAACTAACTCTATAGCTGCACCCCTGTGAAGCTGGCCCCAAAGCTGAGAAATGAGAATTTCAAAAGAGGGGTGATGTCAAGGAGGATGAAATTTGAGAACAGGCTGTGGAATTTGATTATTTCAAGGTCATGGTGATCTTCAAGAGAATGGGGTTATGATCTCCACTCATAAGAGGCTGAAGGGTAAATTGCTTGGGATGAAGTGTAGACAGTGAAAAGCTAGGGGTCTGAAGGGAGATGGCCCAGTAGTTCAGGGAGCAATTGGGTTAAGAAGCAGCCATTCTCAAGTGGAATAGACACAATCACATTTATTGGCTCAGATAATGTGAGCAGGAAAGACTGAAGATGCAGGAAGAGGGGAATATGTGAGGGCACAGGGTCTGGAAGTGGTAAACATGTGATTAACAACAGAGATGGAGACATGGTAAACTTGAGAAAGTCATGCTGGGAGCTACTCTGTTCTAAGAGAGAGACTGTGAAGACAAAAAGAAATCAAAGAGAAAGGGAGGCGTCAAACGTACTCCAAGTGGGCAGAATATCATCATGGAGGGTTTCATGGATCTTTATACCATTTATTTATCACACCCAACAGGACCAGGACTCCACACTTTAAACGGAAATAGATTCATTTATGAAAACAACTCTGTGTTTGTGTGGGATATCAATTCAGAAAGCATTCTTGCTGTAGTGCGAAGTGATGGGGATTTACTTGGCATTGATTGTCCATTGAGGGCTCTCTGATTAGGTAAATTACATCTTAGCCGTAGCCCATTTTGTTTAGAAAAATGACTGCTAGCAAATCAGTTTTTCAGTATCTTATCCCTGCTTCATTTCGAAGTTTACTTTTTTGTACTTGTTTAATTCTACTACAATGTGAAACATATCAGGTATTTTCCCCCCGGAGTTTTATTCTTTCACAACTGTTTTAAGTTTCACATGAAAAAACAAAACGAAACAAAACTTCCTCAAGGGTTTTTGAATTGTAAGTTATGAGAAATAAAAGGAACACTTGTTTAAAAATTTAAAGAACACGAAGATTCCCTTAATATTTGCTTGTTCAAAAGGCAAAAACACGTGGATTTTTAAACGTCCAAGACTATAAGTGAACCGAAAGGAACTGCTGTTTAGTTAAGCATGGAAAACAGGATTTTAAGGTGGTGTCAGTTATTAACTTCTAATCTGTGTGAAAGAAACTCCAGAACTTTCTCTTCCCGTAACTGGTTATTAAACCATTAATCTGACTGGAGCAATTAGAGCGAGTGTTTTATAAAAACAAAGGCAATGAAGAAGACTCTATACACTAAGACACATCCAGATTAGGAACTGCCAGCAGCAACACAACAACAGCAAAGGAACTCAATTCGAAATCACAAAGGAAATTAAGACAAGCTGTGTCAACTGAAAACAAACAAACATGTGGTGGAAACAAAAACGCAAGAGGATCATAGTACTTATTCACATACATACCTGTACGGAAATCTCCCTTAAAGTGGGGAAATGGTCCCATCTATATACAAATAAATTTCTGTCACTTATGGGTTAAGTTTTGCAGCTAAATAAGAGAATGTAACTTGAGCTTTTTTTGTTTTATTTTGCAAATGTAACACTCCGTGAGCATGTTTGAGAAATAAGTAGAATAATTAAGAAGGAACTTCGGGGCTTCCCTGGTGGCGCAGTGGTTAAGAATCCTCCTGCCAATGCAGGCGACACAGGTTTGAGCCCTTGTCCGGGAAGATCCCACATGCCGCGGAGCAACTAAGCCCGTACGCCACAGCTACTGAGCCCGCGTGTACAACTACTGAAGCCCGTGCTCCACAACAAGAGAAGCCACCGCGATGAGAAGCCCACACACCGCAACGAAGAGTAGCCCCCGCTCAACGTAACTAGAGAAAATCCTGAGCGCAGCAACGGAGACCCAACACAGCCAAAAATAAATAAATAAATTTTAAAAAAATTAAAAAAAGAAGGAACTTGGCTTCAGAGAAATGTGCCCATTCTCGCATTAACATTTGTGAGCCTCTGTCACTTCTCAGAGGGCATGGTTTAATGTTTTAGTCCAAACAGCTTTGACCATTGGGTAACACAGCTCCTTAAATGGAAGCACTTACCTTTTCATTGCTTCCCCTTCTCTGTCCAATTTTGTCAAAGCCCTTGTAAATTTAACATATTCCTTTTAAACAACTGATTCCACCCCAAATACTTGAAAGTTTGATATCCTGTTTAGAATGCTTAAAACAACATGCGCTTTGCTGTTTGTTCAGCAAATAGAATCTTACTGCTACTGTTTATCTTTACAACTTTTCGAGACTGTACATTTATATGGAAAATCTGATGACTTCTGAAAACATAAAGTGATGACCCTCAAACATAGAATTGTCTACTTGGGTGATTACTAAAATGCAGATTCTTAGGCACCCAGCCCACCCTTGAGCTTCAGAGTCATGTGTTTTTTGCTTTTGCTTTTTGACAATTGTCCTAGGGGATTTTGATAAAGTGGTGTAAACTTTTAAAAGAAATATAATTCAGTAAAATTCAACCCTTATGTATTGGATCTGCCTCACAATTCTTTTGAGGCAGGTTGGGGGTATGTAATTATTCACCATATCTTCTTAATCAATAGGAAAGTAACTTTCAAAAATAGTCTATTTTTTTGAGCAGTTCTAACTTTACAGAAGAATTGAGGGTAAAGTGTCCCTATATCCCAGTTCCCTTTATTATTAACATGTTGTATTAGCGTGGTACATTTGTTACAACTGATGAGCCAGTATTGGAAAGTGACTTTGAAATGACCATGGCCAAGGCTGCCAGTGGCTGGGCTGATGCTGGGAACCAAGCCACACCCACATCCTCATTTGAACCAGCTGCCTGTACTTTCTCTCTTGAAAGATGTTCTATACAGATTAACACCATCATGACTGTAATTGCTCTGCGCCAGTATCTGAACACAGATGGCAGCAGGACTCATTTGACTAAGCACTATGGTGCCTGGGATGGTTGGTATTTATCCTGGCTCCATCTTAACTTTCCACGCAACCTGGGACACAATCTTTAATGGCTTACATGTGTAAACCTGTGAAACAGGGCAATCACAGAGCACATCATGAATTAATTTAACCTTGACTCTTTCCAAAGGGGAGTGGAGAGGGTACGACGATATTAACGCTGAAGAACTGCTCTGAGATAGGTTACAAACATGCTTGAATTTTCACACAAGGATTAGGGGGATGATTCATTCATTCATTCAGTCAGTCTCTGAAACAGGCTGGGGATACCAATTTGAAAGCACAGTTCCCTCTCAAAGAGCTTCTATTCTCCCAACTGAAGATGGGTAGGACACCAACAAAAAGACCCTTGCAGAATATAGTTTTACTCCAACAAGATATAGTTTCCTCGGTAGTTGTAGGAATAAGCCACGCCCGGTGGTTAGGTGGAGCTGGAAGTGGCATGAGTAGCTGGACATCTCTGGGTAGGCTTCCCATGGAAGAAGATGTGACTTTCTGACTTGAGTCTTAAAGGATGGGAGCAGTTGGCAAATCCCCTAGAGAGAACTTTTCAAACCATTTGTGGTGAAGAACCAGTTGTCTTTGTTTCCGATCTGCCAGGTACCAATAGGAAAACCCTGCTGTGCCAGGTATGAGTCACCACGAGTCTGACAACACCCAAACTGGTTTATACTCGGTTCAAAGAGTCCACAGATCATGTGCTTGTATGTCGTGGCATTTTATAAATTGCTACAAAAGTTTCTAAACCTTTGCTCTCAATTTCTCTACTTGTTACAGACAGGCTCCAAACAGTTTGCAGAACAGCACAAGGCCAGGTGCCATCCTTTGAAGGCACCTGAAACTTGCTGGAAATGCAGATTATCAGCGCTCATCCCACTCAATTCCAGTCTGCATTTTAACCAGATTCCCAGGTGATTCCTGTGCACGCGAAAGTTTGAGGACCTGCCCCAGAGAAACCAGGACTCAGTACCAGGGGGGTTTGATCCTTCATCCATCTCGCTTCCATTTGACTACCTGCTGCTTCCTTTAGGTCCAGGAAAAGTGCAATTGGCCACGTCCTCTTCCAGTTTACAAAACTACATTTTCCCACTGCGATGAAAACATCTTTTATCCTGGGTGCAGGAGAGAAACTCCACACGGGTAGGCAGCTTCCAGAAATTCTGATTAGCCTCCCTTCTCCGCTTTGATCTGGCCCAACAGCCGGGGCAGCTCCACGGACCGCGCTTCCGTCCCCGGGGTCGCTCATCTGCCGAGCTGCATTAATGAGATCCGCGTTGAGCCGGTTCCAGGGCGTGCTAAAGATCAAAGGCACACACACACACAAATCCCCCAACCCCTCCTCCTTGGTGACTATTTGGTCTTTCTCACCAGAGGGAAGAGTCAACTCCCCCGCCCGCACCTAGGTGGGGAGGCGGGGAGGAGCTGGGAGCCGCTGGGGCCCCGCCTTCCCCGCCCGTCCCGGAGCCTGCGGCGGCCCGAGGCGCAGAGTGGGCGGGGCCTGGGCGAAGATGGGGGCGGGGCGCGCCGGCCGCGCGAGGCCGAACCTTGCGGAAGCGCGGGGAGGGGTCGGCTGAGGGCTGGGCTCCTGCAGGGGGGGCGTGGTGTAGGGGCCGGGTGGGCCGGCTGAGTGGGCGGAGCTAAGCCCTTGGAGGGGCGGGGCGATGCGAGCGAGTGGGCGGGGCCGTATGAGCGGGCTGGGAGGGCCGTGCTCTCCTGTCCGCAAGTCTCCGTGTGGCCGTGAGCCGGTGACCCTGGGCGCCCGAATACTCACCGGGGCGGCGCTCGAGCTGGGAGAGCCATTTCGGGCTCGCTTTGTGGCCGTTGTCCTCCTGCCCGCCCCGAGTGCCTCCGGCCGGAGCGCAGAGGGAGGGGGCGCACTCCCCAGCCCCCCGCCTCCCTCCCCCAGCCGGGGGGAAGAATGTGCCACCAGCTGTTCTCCGCTCGCGAGCGCGGCGCCCAGGAGTGAGGAACTTGGAGAAAGAGGAGACAAAGGCTGCAGTTGGGACGGATGAGTTAGAGACTTGGGTTTGGGCAAACAAAAGGTGCGAAAGACGAGAAGGGGAGAAGGCGATGGCAGCGGGGGAGCCCCGCGGGCTCGAGTTTCTGGGAGTCGCGCTGTGACACGCATGGTTTCCCCGGACCTTCTGCTGGGCTGACTTCCGCGAGCTGGGAGCCGGACTCGGGCGAGTTGGGGAGCGCACGGGAACAATGGACAACTTCTTCCCCGAGGTGAGTGCGCTCGCGGCCGGGAGGGCGGGCGCCGGCGTCCCGGGCCGGGCTGCTTTCCGTGAGCCGGGCGCGGGCTCCTTTCCTGCCCGGAGGGAGGGAGGTGCTCACCGCGCCGCGCGCACACACGCTACCGCGCGCACTTAGCCCTAGAGGGTGAAACTTTCTGGGAGTCGCCAGAAATCAAGCCCCGGGGAGTCTCCGGCTGAGTAATTCCTGGCGGAATTTATTTTGTCCCGCGCTCCCACTTGGCCCCGGGATGCAGCGAAGGTGAGCGTCCTTTGGCGGGGGTGGCTGGCTCACCGGGTGTCCCCGCGGCGACCCGCGCGAGGTGAGCTGGCGGACGAGGGGCCCGGCGGGGAGATGTGCCTGCCCGGCTGTCTGGGTGCAGGAAGCCCAATAAAACGTTCATCGAGGACTTGCCTTTCTCCAAGAAAGGTCTGGTCTGGAATTTCCTTTGCAAAACGTGCCGGCTTCCTGTGAGAGGGGTGCAAACACTTCCAGAGGAGACGCTTAATGAAGTGTGAGAAGGGAGAGACGAGGGTTTAATCGTTCACTATGTTCTCGGCCTGTCGGACCTTTGGGGTCTAGGTTCTAGTGCTCACCAAGAAGTGCTCTTCTAGGATCTGAGATCATTCCAGAGGGTGAGATCAGAAGATCATGTATTTGTGCTGACTGTCCCTGGCAGATTTGGAATTCGAATTTAAAGAAAATCTTTAAGAGCGAACATTGGTTAGTTTTGAAAGATTAAACTGATGCTCCTTTTAGGGTCATTGAGGGCGGGACACCACGGTTACTTGAAACCCTTGACTTGAGAACCCTTTTCTCTGGGATCGAGAGTTACCCTGGTTTCTTGGCTCCCTTTCCTTTCTTGGTTGTGTTTATTTAACAAATTCTATTTAAGTTTGAGGTTTGAAGTGGCTCAAAGTAAACTTAGTTGGCTTAATGAGTCTGATGTGTCTTTCATTGAAAGCCAGGGGATGTTTTGTAAATTTGGAACCTTCCAGCAAATTGGATTGGTGAGGGTTTGCCTCTATGTTGGCTAACTTGCTTTCTCAACTGGATTTATTATTTCAAGTCATTGTGCTTTCCGGATGCCCACTTACTTTAAATAGCCTGATGACTATTTATAGTGGCCAGAGTGGTATATTCTTGTGTAATAGTAATATCCCTTTTTTTTTTTAAGTGGTGTCTCACAGGTGATATCCACATTCATGGTGAGAGGTGGACTGGAAAGGAATTCGTCATTCATTAATATATATTTCTCCTTTTTTTTTTTAAAATGAGACCTATAATTGTGAGACTGGCATTTGCTAATCCATAGACCTTCGTTTTCATGCCTGTAAGAAGGCACCAGAACTTTCTGCAGGAGTTGCAGGTTAACCAGTGATGAAAGACCAGTGGGCTAGTTTAATTGCTTTCATCTGTAAGAAAACCTGAGGCTCTGCCTGCGGGACTCTAATTCTTAACTTTTTTTTGGCGGGGGGAGGGAGACCTTTATTTTTCTCTTGTGTTGTGAGTTCTTTAGGAAATTTGATGAGACATAGAATTTGTATTCGATTTGTTGGGGTCCTCGTCCCCATGAAGCCTGTCTGTAGACTGCAGGGGGCCAGTGACCTCCCCTTTGGAAGAACTCTGCCCCCTAGTGGAAGTGGGGAGAACTGCAGGATAACATGGGGCAGCTGCAACCTCCTGCCCTGGTATCCTCCCATGGGACTTTGAAGTACTGTTTCTCCTTACATTATGCCTTGGTTCAGTGTAAGGAGACCTAGTTGTTGGATTTTATATCCATGATTAATATAATATTGAAGTTGGCCTTCAGAGATCTTCTCCATCCCCTGCCTTTCCTAGATGAAGAATCTTAATCCAAAGACGTTAAGTCACTTGCCCAAGGTTGAAGAGATTGTTATAGAACTCACAGCCTTTCTGCTCTGTTGCTGGTGACTTTAGTATTGGGGGACATTTTTATTCAAAGTTATACTTTTACTCTTGTGATGTATTTCTATTACAATGTTAATTTCTAATCAGAAATTAACTTCTGATTAATTTATTTCTAGTCAGTAGTAATTTCTAATCAGAGTTCCTCCCCTAACCATAATTACTTTGAATGGGAAGCCAGCAGGGCCAGAGAGGCTATACAGTGCTATCAATTGAAGACATACTCCTAACATAGATCCTGTCTCTATGGATCTCTCTATGGAGTAAGTGTGGAAGTGATATATTTCCAAGGACGGCAAAATTGTAAGGCCTCTTGTATCACGAAGTGGTGTCCTGTTCTTTGGTAACTTTTCCCATTGTGACTTAGGGATAATAACTTATTGCTTGTTGGACAGCAATTTGAAGCTAATGTTAACAATTGAAGAAAAATTGAATGAGGTGTCGCGTGTATTAGCTTTATGCGTGAACGGCCAAATAAGAAGGAAATGAGAGCTCCTTGTGACTCGCAGGTGCTATTTAAAGCTAGACCAGAGTTTCTCAATCTGGGTACCATTGACATTCTGGGTCAGTCAATTCTTTGGTGTGGGGGAACTGTCCTGTGTAGAGTGGGATGCTAAGCAGCATCCCTGGTCTCTACCCGCTAGATGCTACTAGCACCCCCAAGTTGTGACAACCAAAATGTCTGCAGACATTGCCAAATGGGCCACAGAGGACAAAATCATTCCCAGTTGAGACCCACTGAGTTAGACCCACGAAGCAGTTGCCTCGTGGAATTAATTCCCGTGCGTGTTGCAGGCACAGCTTTCTTGCCTACTTTACGTAGCATCAGGCATCTGACTGCCGATCACCTGGAAGCTTGTGAGGCTTGTGTCCGGAAGCTGATGGCTACTGACCTCAAAATGTACCCGGGGATTGGAGAAACTGAGCGCCCTACACTCCCCGAGTTGCAGTTTATTCACGGCCTTAGATCTTTATGACATCTCTCGAGTGAATTGTGTGCGCACTTCTTGGAAATTTGCTTTTTCAGCATTTAGAGGTAAGTTGTTAAAAAGTTACTTCACGAAGAACCTAAGGTTAGGTATGTCTGTAACCAGAAGCAATTTTTTTTTTTTTTTTTTTGCGTTACGCGGGCCTCTCACTGTTGTGGCCTCTCCCGTTGCGGAGCACAGGCTCCGGACGCGCAGGCTCAGCGGCCATGGCACACGGGCCCAGCCGCTCCGCGGCATGTGGGATCTTCCCAGACCGGGGCACGAACCCGTGTTCCCTGCATTGGCAGGTGGACTCTCAACCACGGCGCCACCAGGGAAGCCCACCAGAAGCAATTTTTAAAACAAACTGAAAAGGCTCAACCAGCAAAGTGGCAAGACGGCTGTGCAAACGTGTTGATGTTTTGAAGTGGCCGCTGTTTCCAAGTCCCCAGTGCTGGGTACAGTGCCTAGAATACTGGAGGGGCCAGTCAATGCCAGCTGGACACGTAAACGAGCGCGACTTCTCTGTCTTGTTTTAGGAACAGGAATGGCATGATGGCTGTTCAAGCGAAAGATCTTTTGAGGCTTATTAACTGGACATATATGAACACTTTGATTTTTCAGAAGTGTGTAAAATATACACAAGTAAGATACTCATAAACACATAAATACAAACATAAAGCAGGTATTAATGTTTTAAGCACTAAATTGTTAGTGGACAGCATTCCAGCTGTACCTGTTTCTTACAGCCTGGTTCACCCTGGGCTGGAACAAACGCACCTCTCCAGATGTTAAGTGGAAACACCTTCCTCATTTCCACTTAATTTGGGGTGGTGTCTTAATTTCGGTTGTTACCTGGAGTTCAAATAGTTTTTTAAGCTGGAACAAGTTCTTGAGCCTATTTTTCTCCCCTTTTTATAGTGTTTTGTTTGTTTCACATCTTACTGATATTTTTTGTCTTGCTAAAAGAAATAAGACTGTTGCTTTTGGCAGCTCCTTCCTCCCCCTCCCCCCAATCATCTCTCAAGGGCAGAAGGCAAGCACTGAGGACTTCCTTGTCCCACCACATCCTGCAGGCCACCCCTCTGACGACTGTAAAATGGAATCATCAGAACATTCCCTGGTGTCCCCTTTTCCCACAGCGGAGTCACAGTGCCTTGCCCTTTCTGCACACCCCGCAAGGATTCCTGTTGTCACTTTTGGGCCCTGCCGTGTTGGGTGCAGCAAAGGCACGGAAGCAGCTGGGAGCAGGGAGCCCTGGTCTTCTGGGCGCTCACCTCTCCCCAGATCAGGCCCAGAGCAGTGTGGGTAGGGCCAGCACTGTTTAACCAGAGCTGTGCAGGGAGAGTGCCGAGTGTTTGTTTTTCCAGCTCTGCTGGCTTTTAAGTGAGGTCACCTTTAAGGACACAAGCCTTGAATGCGCTCTTCTATGGAGTGATGGGAAATAGGGTACCTCCTTATAAATGCGTTTCAAAATTTCAGAATAACTTCTACGTAATTCAGTAAGTCCCCTACATAACGAACGAGTCCCGTTCCCAGGGCATGTTCGTTAAGTCCAATTTTGTTTTTAAGTCCAACAAAGTTAGCCTAGGTACCTAACACAGTTGGCTCCATAGGACTGTACTGTAATAGGTTTATAATACTTTTCACACAAATAATACATAAAAAAACAAACACAAAAAATAAAGAAAACATGTTTAATCTTACAGTCCAGTACCCTGAAAAGGACAGTAGTGCAGTACAACAGCTGGCATCCAGGGCTGGCATCGGGTGAACAGGCAAGAAGAGTTACTGACTGGAGGAGGGAGAGGAGGTGGGGGATGGTAGAGCTGAAGGATCGTCAGCAATAAGGGACGGAGGGCAAAGCTGCAGTTTCACTCGTGCCTGACATTGACGGAACACACATTCGCATCTTTGAAAGTTCGCAACTTGAAGGTTCGTGTGTAGGGGACTTACAGTCTCAGGTCATTGATTTGCAGGGCACGCTCAGGCAGGAGCTGCCAGTGAAGTCTACAGGAAGCTGGGCCACACTTCCCTGGGCCTGAACGCCCCTGGGCGGGTTGAGAGCCTCCTCCCTAAGAGTAGAAGAGATGTGGCCTCTGGGAGGCTGGCTGTACCCTCCACACCTATGGGCTCTCAGCCAGGTTATCTGACCTTCCTGGGCTTCCTTTCTCTGTCTGTAAGTGAGCATAATAGTGTTGACCTTGCATGGTTATTAGAATTTGAGATAAGATTTACAAAGCTCTTGGCACCTGGTAAGTGAGTAATAATAAAAGGTTAGAGTAACTTAGAAATTAAGAACGAGTGGCCTTTGATGGTGACTGAAATCCCAGTACTCTATGGTGCAGGGAAATCTTGGTCTTCGAGCTGTTGCCAGTATCATTTCTGGTGCTAGATTGCACTTATTAATTTTCTCCCTTTGGACCAATATACTTCTGGCTGATTTTCCAGAATTCTGTCTAAAGCATGTCTAGATTGCTTATAAAGTCAAGCTCACGTTCTTAGTCCGGTTTCCAAGGCCTTCTGATCTTGCACCTCTCTTTAGACTTTTCCCGCATGTGAATTCTATTCCAGAGGGTCTATTACCAGCCCTCCTCCATACCTTCGCATGTGCCCTTCTCTCCGCTGATCGGATGTCCTGCCTGTCTAGCTCCTTTTTGAAACCATCCCCCACAAGTCTAGTTCATGGTCACTCCTCTCTTTCCTATGAACTTGACTCTACTTCTTTCTGTCCTGGTTGTGTTAGGAATTTACCCCTTTTAGCCAGAGGCTTTACTTATTTTGTTTTCCCTTCTCAGATGAACAGAGTCTTGAGAGGTTAAATAATCCGATTTATAAGTTTCATCACCTCGTTTGCACTCAAAGGTCCTTAAGGATGGGCTTCTATCCTTGTGTAGCTGTTATTTTCCTCTCGAGTACAGATTTTTTTGTGGTGGGAGGGGAGATGCTTCTAACTTTTTCCCTTGATTATGAAGCATTTTACAGTTCTTTGAAGACAGTAAAAAATATGTTTGCTGTTTATCGAGTGCTTATTGTGTGCAAGGCATGTTTCTGAGCACTTTCCATTCAGTAATTAATTTATTTAACAACCCTATGAGTAAGGCTCCATCGATGAGGAAAGTGAGGCAGAGAGAGGTTAAGTAACTGGCCCAAGGTCACACAGTTAGAAAGCGATGGCCAGGCTTTGAACCCACACAGGATGTCTCCGGAGGGTCTGTGCTCTTCACTGCCGCGCTTTACTCTCCTGGTGGTGACATTTGTCTTGTGCTTGCATCACTGTTTCTTTGATCAGGTGCGTAAGACCTTAGGCAGCTAGTGAATGATTTTTGAGTTGAAAACTGCACGGGGGTTTGGGAAAACAAGTGGCCCACGCCCCAGAAACACTGCAAACCCAGCAGGAAAATGTTCATCAGCTTTTGAACATGCCTCCAATTTTTATTTGCTGTGCCTTTTACTTAGGAAAGACAATTACCTTCTGTTTCCTTGTAAGATGTGGCTTCTAAAGCTGCCGGCCCCAACCTCATGAGGATGGTAGGGAGATTTAGGTGATAAGGCACTTAGAAAACTAGATTTTTGAGAAGTAGTTATTTTATTAAAAGAAAGGATAGGACCCATTTGTCTCCCTATTCTAAGTCTCAATTATCAGAGTATTCCTCTTGGAGGTTTTCTGATGGAATCTTCTCTTTCGATTAAAGATTCTGGCCGCCTTTCCAGAGTTTCTCTATATCCGTTGTTTTACTTGTTAGCTTATTAATGCTTGTGGGTGATCTTTGACAGGAGAGCGGAACATTTCTCATAGAGCATTCCTTGAATAAAACATTTTGCTACCTCACTAAAAGCTGTTTGGAAAATGTGTCCGCCGGGCTTAATATATGAAACTTGAGTCCCCAGTTTAAATCTAGCCCCTCGTGTCACATGACATCACATCATCTGACTCTGCCAGTTACAGGAAAAAGTGTTAGAGTTCTTGTGGCAAAGCCATGCCACATCTCTTGAAGCACAGCCAGAGCAGGGGAGGACCAGATGGCAGTTCGGCATTTCATAGTTCTATCTTCTCCCCAGCTTCAGTATCTACTCTTCAGATTGAAAATTGCCTCTGTAGAAAGGCATTTAAAATTGTGATAATTAAAAGAAAAAAGAGATATTTATATTAGAAAAGGTCGGCAATGTTGAATTTTTGTATTTTGTGGTAGGGATGTTTATCTTTATTACCTGTCAGTGATTAAAGGGCAAGGTAAAATGAGATTTGGACGTTGGAATAGAAAGTAACTTTTTCACTTGGCCTCTTACCTAATACTGGGTCCCAAAAGAACTCCATAATTCTTTTAAGTGTCATTTTTGGGGGTCAGTTAATAACATGTAAGCAGTATCCATTGACAGTGATGTACATTGTGGAGAGAAGTGGACTTACCTCTGGGTAGAGTCTGTGTTCATGCTATCTACTTTGTGTATTAAAAGTCTTTTTAAAAGTTTTTCTGGTAGACTTCATGCTCATGTGTATGGCTACCATTGATTTTTGGGTTTTATCAGCTTCATAGGTACTTAAATTGGGTTGCTAGGAATATATGTAGAATTAGGAGTGTTCTTGCTTAAAAACAAAAGCTTTGATAAACATAGATTTACAATATTACTTTTCCATGTCATTCTTACATTTTTTTCTTTCCTTAATCCTGCAAAGAGTATGTGCTAAGTCTAGAAAATTTAGAAAATGCCATAAGCAAAGGACAAAACCTTTCTGTCCTACTCTTAATGTTTTGTGGTATATGCTTTCTTTGCCTCTGTATCTGTTTCTGTGAAAGCACACCTGTAATATTTTTCACTTAAGAGTTGCTTGAGAGGGCTTCCTTGGTGGCGCAGTGGTTAAGAATCTGCCTGCCAATACAGGGGACACGGGTTCGAGCCCTGGTCTGGGAAGAGCCGACATGCTGCGGAGCAGCTAAGCCCATGCACCACAACTACTGAGCCTGCGAGCCACAATTACTGAGCTCGCGTGCCCGTGTTCTGCAACAAGAGAAGCCACCGCAAGTAGAAGCCTGCATGCTGCAACTAGAGAAAGCCTGCGCTCAGCAACGAAGACCCAATGCAACCAAAAATAAAATAAATAAATTTAAAGGAGTTACTTGAGAAAAGCTTTAAATGGCAAGGATCTTGCGTGTATACAGACGGCCCCTGTGATTTTCAGGGCCGGGGACAGGAGTACAAATGCAAGCCCCATATCACATCTGTAAAATATTTAAGTTATAAATCAAGCTTCCAAACTGGTAAATAAGTGTCTTCTATTCTCCTACCTTGAGAAATATACCTTCATTAGGACACAGTCGAAAAATGTCTAAAGCTATGGGTTTTATTGCCCAAAGTCAGACTATGAAAGATGAATGAAGATAATTATAGTTGCACATGTGTGGGTGTCCTATTGATGGACCAGTGATGTCTGCGTGAGTAATAGACATATATTCCATAGTAAATTTTACATAGGTCTACTTTTCTTGCCCATATTTCAGCAGAATCACTAATTATATATGGTTACAGTCAAGATTTTCACAATAATTTATGTGTTACTGACAGTAACGCTAAAGTAAAAAACCTTTCTTGAGTCATTGTGGTTCTTTAATTAATTTCAGTTTGGGGATGCTTTGCTAAGACAGCCAGTAGTTATTGGCATTGTCAACAAAATGCATACAGCAATATTTAGATTAAAAAAAGGAATAAGATAACGTATGATAGGTTATGGGTACTGCAGGAAGCACAAAATATTTTAATTTTATTGTATAAGTCATATCATTAATATTGTGAATGTCCACTGTTTCTTAAAATATTCCTCAAACTTTTCAATCCTGTGTATGTTATAAAGAAAACTGAAAACAGAAGTTAATTTGTTAAAAATCTGTTTTCAGATGAGACTAAACCTTAATGCATCTCAGCCAGAAAATAGTCTACATATAAAAATGTGTGAATCTTTTTCTTCCTAGTCATGCAGATGTATTTATTGCCTTATATTTTCTTAAAATACCAATTTTGTTGCCTGTGTCACATGTAGTTCATGTTTTAAGAAATTTTTCTCTAAAATTTTTTTTTTTTTTTTTTTGTGCGGTGCGCGGGCCTCTCACTGTTGTGGCCTCTCCCGTTGCGGAGCACAGGCTCTGGACGCACAGGCTCAGCGGTCATGGCTCACGGGCCCAGCCGCTCCACGGCATATGGGATCTTCCCGGGCCGGGGCACAAACCCGTGTCCCCTGCATCGGCAGGCGGACTCTCAACCACTGTGCCACCAGGGAAACCCTCTAAAATTTTTAAAAACACATTTTTTTAAAGTGAAGTGGCCAAATTAGGTTTTTGGGGGGGGTTTGGAAGCTTTTGCTGAGATTAATAGTAAGCAATAGTTTATTTCAAATAGTTGCTGTTATTGCAAGTTCAAAATTAATATAATATCATTTTCCACCAAAGACCGTGATTTACTCTTTATTTGAGGAACTTCTGTTTGTTTACCTTCTGTTTTCTTTGTGATGCACCGTGTACTGGTCTGAGTGGCCCTGCATTCTTCCTGGACATGTATCCCTATTTATGTGTCCATTATAGGTGTTTCTAGGTGTTTGCTATTATAGAAAACAGGACACATACATTCTCGTACCCAGGTCATTGCAGGCTTCTCTGATTATTTCTTGGGGATAAAATTTTCCAGGAGTGGGGCTGTTTGTTCAAAGGGTTCGCACATTTTTACTTAGACTATTTGGCAGCAAGAGTTTTCTGAGAGGTGTCGGTGCAGATTACAGCAGGCACAGCTGAGACACCCTGTCATGATGTATTTATGGTAGCAGGGATTTTGTAACTTCTTATTAGAGTCTTAATGACATGCATTGTTTCACAGAGGAAACACATAATACTAGATTTCTGTATCCACTTGTTAGGTTCTTCTCTGAACCAGAGTGGAGGAAGGAGGCATTTTTCTCGCTTAATTACGTTGATTGGCATCTGACCCCCAGAAATCCCAGTGCTGGTACCTGATGTTCATTTAAGGCCAAAGCCTACACAAGGGACCTTGCTGTATACTGCCTGGGGAGCCATTGGCCATTTGTTTGGGGAATCGTTTGTATGGATTTTTCTTTTAATTCTTATTCCTTTGCATTGTAAGTATCCCTGTGAGTTAACCCTGGGCTACAACAGTTACTTGGTGGTGGTTCTAACTGTAGGGATTTAGGTAACGTACAACACTGTTGATGGGTGTGTGTTTGTGTCTGTGTGTGACTGGAAGGCTTATTATTTCTATTAATTACCCCTGGGAGATCTTTCCATGGACTTTGAAGTAGAAGTGTTGAGTTCTGGGTGAAAATAACACTCCACCTTTTACAACGTATACCACTGTCATTTAGTACAGGTTTGCTTCTGTTTATCTCTGCCCACATTTCGTTTTTTTAATGATGTGCGCTAAGGGCCAAAGGGTATGTACAACCCTCCTGTAGCTTTCAGCCTCAGATTTTCAGAGGTGGGTAAGGGTGCCCTCTTTCTTTTTTTTTTTTCTTTTTTTCTTTTTGCGGTACGCGGGTCTCTCACTGTTGTGGCCTCTCCCGTTGCGGAGCACAGGCTCCGGACGCGCAGGCTCAGCGGCCATGGCTCACGGGCCCAGCCACTCCGCGGCATGTGGGATCTTCCCGGACCCGGGCACAAACCCGCGTCCCCTGCATCGGCAGGCGGACTCAACCACTGCGCCACCAGGGAAGCCCAAGGGTGTCTTCTTTCTAGGCCTTCTCAACCTTAGCACCCTTGACATTTCGGCTGGATCAGTCATTGTAACGCAGGGCCGTCCTGTGCTTTGTAGTGTGTTGAGTGGCATCCCCGGCCTCTGATCACCAGATGCAGTAGCACTCGCCTCCCTGAGTTGTGACAACGAAAAACATCTCCAGACATTGCAGATATGCCCTGGGGAGGAAGGGGGAGTAAAATCGCTCCAGTGGAGAATCATTGTGCCATGGCCACACTTTTGTAGCCACAGCTTAAATTTGGATTACTCCCAAACTTTCTTCACCCTTCCTCATTTTTGTCGATTCCTAATTGCTTTTCATCTCTTTGGGTGAAATGCACACATTTATCAGTGTTGAAATTTTATTCTCTTTAGGATCCAAACTCTCCCCGTGAGACTTGGACACTTAGAATCGGTTTCATCATCTAAGTTGTGTTGTTGCTTCTGGTGGGAATATTCACGTCCAGCTGTACCCTCTGCCCTAAAGCTTTTGTTGATCTCCCTCCTAGTGTTTTACCTCATATTCCTAAAGTCCTCTCCTTAGAGCATTAGGGAAATATTTATTATATCGAATAATCAAACTAGCTGTTGTTTTCCACTAGGAAAAAAGGAGGTCATATTTTCTCAAAGTTTTGAGAACATGTTGAGGTAAGTTATATTTATTGCCCTGTCCCTATATATTTTGTACAGTTTTATTCTGACACGTTTCGCTTTTTTTTTTTAAAGAAAGAAATACAGACTCAGATCTTGCCAAAATAGAAGAGACGTCCTGTGTACCTGTCACCCAGCTTCCCTGGGGGTGATATCTTATATAACAATAGATAACAATAGTACAGTATCAAAACCAGGAAATTTTCATTGGTCCAGTTTACAGACCTTGTTCGGATTTTTACATCCACTCATCTGTATGTGCGCGTGTGTAGTTCTAGGCAGTGTTACCACACCTATAGATTCGTGCAACCACTAGCACATCCAGAATACACAACTCTCCCATGCTTCGTGCTGCCCCACGAGAAACAGTCCCACCCTCCCCCCAGTCCCTAGGAAGCACTGATCTGTTCTTCTCTATAATTTTGTCATTCAAGACTGTTATATAAATGGAATCAGTGTGTAAATTCTCTGAGATTGGCATGTTTCACTCGGCGCCCTTGAGACCCACCCGTGCTGTGTGCGTCAATAGTTGCTTTCTATTGCTGCGTAGTATTCCAGGGTACCGGTTCTTTTTTTTTTTTTTTTTTTGGCGGTACACGGGCCTCTCACTGCTGTGGCCTCTGCCGTTGCGGAGCACAGGCTCCGGACGCGCAGGCTCAGCGGCCATGGCTCACGGGCCCAGCTGCTCCGCGGCACGTGGGATCCTCCCGGACCGGGGCACGAACCCGCGTCCCCTGCATCAGCAGGCGGACTCCCAACCACTGCGCCACCAGGGAAGCCCCTGGTAGTCTTTTAATACCTGTGCTAGCATCCATCATCATTCTGAGGCTAGCAGTTATTTGCGTAATACGCTACTCTGTCCCATGGCTGCTGAGAGCTCAGATTCTCGTGGCCCTCCTTGTGTACTTATTGCAGTATATTTCAGTGCTGCTGTCAAAGAATGTTTTGACTGCGGACTCTTGTCTCAAGCAGTTTGAGGTCGATTCAGTCGAACCCGGTGTATTTGAACCCTTGCTCACCCTCCTACCTACCAGCAGATTCCTACTCGTGGTCTCTTTCCCCGAGACAGAAGCTGTGTGAAATCAGTGACTTTTGATGGCTAGGCTGTCGAGGTCAGAAACATGTGACAGCCCCACCTGGACCAGCCAGGCGAGCAGTGTTGGAGTTCGCTCCAGCCCAGACTTCTTGGGATGCGGAACAAGAATGCTACAGGAGGGCTTCCCTGGTGGCGCAGTGGTTGAGAGTCCGCCTGCCGATGCGGGGGACATGGGTCCGTGCCCCGGTCCGGGAAGATCCCACGTGCCGCGGAGTGGCTGGGCCCGTGAGCCATGGCCGCTGAGCCTGCGCGTCCGGAGCCTGTGCTCTGCAACGGGAGAGGCCACAGCAGTGAGACGCACGCGTACCGCAAAAAAAAAAAAAAAAAAAAAAGAATGCTACAAGATATTCCAGTCATCCACCAGTATCTTGGCAGGCCGGGATGGAAATGGAAGGGGGTTTCTTTGATGTAAGCCAAGACTTCCACGGCCAGGGAAAGTGTCCTGACTTGTCGGGTATGTGGTCGTGGCCGCTCTGAGGGATCGTGGGTGGAAGGTGGAACAGACAAGGCCCAGCCTCCACCCTGCAGGCTGGGAGCCACAGAGCACAGAGCAGGGACGCACCCTCACTCTGGTCCTGGGTCTGGCCAGTTTGGGAGGAATGCCCAGTGCAGATGAGCCCAGGAGAGAGGGGAGCATTTCCCAGTTATTTCTTACTGGGCTCCTTCTTACAGCCTACTTCTTACTGCTTCTGGTCCCATGATTTGAAAAAAGAGTTTATCAGGCACAGGGGAGCAACACGTAGAGAGGTAAATCCCGTGGAAAGGAACTCCTGTTTTTAATCTCCCCCCCCCCCCCCCCCCCGCAGTGAGGGGCCACGTGACAGCTCCCCCAGTCCAAGGACACGCAGCCTGAACTCCCCTGACGCCTACTGCCAGCTTCTGAGCCAGCCCTCCACCTAGCTCTGCTGTCTCCACCCAGGATCCCTGACCTTGCTACCCTCTTCCTTTTGTAATTAAAATTTGAGCCGAGAATGAGCACGAGGTCCTAGAGAGACGCCCTGTGCTCTGCTGTTCGCCACCTAGGTTGTCTGTCACAGGGTTTCTCCACATATGAATTTTCTGTCATTGTAACTCCTGTTTTATATGAATAATGCCCACCTGCTCTTGTTTTTCTGCCAAGTATGTGTCTAGAGTATGACCAGTGAGTGTTTCAACAGCAAGTAGGTAAGCTGTTGCTTCTCAAGTGTAAAAGAGGGATTTTGTTTGTTTAAACTGGTTTATATATGAGATTAATATATATGTACATGTGTACCTATGCGCATGTGTGAATATCTGTAATATAGATACACATATACATATGTTACATATTCATATATAAAACATACATGTTCAGTTTAGCATCATGGTTGCTGACTGAGGCAGGCAGAACTGTTGGTGTGCGGACTGAAGTATCTTATACCAAGGTCCTGTTGCCTAAGGGTTTTTGTCCACACCTAGTAGATGTATTGTTTGCTGTCCAGAAGCAGAATCTTTAAGAGGCAGTGTTTATGAACTGCTTACAGTTTTCTAAGAAGATGAAAGTTACAAGCAGCCTCCCCACTGTTTTAACACCCTACTTGCCTTATTAGAATGGGGTCATCAGAATACTGCCTTGTTAATCCTGATGAGTTTCCATAAGTTTTTCATTCCTTTGGGGATTCTCACAAAAGTAGATGCCAAGTTCAACTTCAAGGATATGAAGTCAGGTGCACACTGTAAATTCTGGCATTAATTTTCAGACCTTGAGAACCACTGAAATTCTTGGATGTGTCTCTTGGGAATGTAGCTTTTTCAGCTGTAACAATTTCCTTATTGCCTTTGGGTAGGTCTGGTGGGCTAGCTTACTGTATTTTGGGTTCGAAAACCACGTTCACTTAAGGTTCTCTTTGAAAAGGCCAATGTGCCCTTTCTATAAATATTTTAAAGATGGAATCACCTGTTTTTCAAAGTATATATCAGAATAAAAAACATCTGATAAAATGAGCTCTTGGCTGTGAAGTGAAGAGGATTGGCTTTTGCCGTACAGTATTTTGGATAGCAAGTCAGGGACTCTTTGCATACGTTGTGAAGGGTAAATTGTGCATCTGTATTTTCACCATAGTTATTATTTTTCAGTATTTTACCATAAAAATTAAAACATGAATCATCAGTGTTAAGAGTAAAACAGGTAGCAAAAAGTGGTCTAGCTTGGCTGCCTTAGGCCTTGCCCTTTTGTGGATTGTATGCAGTGCTGAGAAAATGTGCTTCTGAAATTAAAATCTCTTTCAAGGAGTTCAGATGGCTCTTCACCGGGAATGTAACTTTATATTTATTCACTATTGTCTTTGAGATATCAGGTAGTTTCCTTTTCCCTGAGGCACAGAGAACTAGGTTCCTTTACCCAGGGTTTATCACCAAATGATGGGGTCAGAAATATGACTTAGGTTGTGTCCTTTTGAGTCTCTTAAAATCCCCCTGGGCTCTTAAACCTCCACCGGATCCCTAAATGGGGATCTTTAGAGTTGGCCTGTGCATGTGAAACAAGGAAACAGGATATGTCAGAAGAATAAAAGGTCCCTTGAGGGTGTTCTTTTGCATTATTATAAAATGTTTGATGAAGTTGAATAGCTGTTCCCTCAAGGAAAGTAAGTTTTTGGAAGCTAATTTTAAAAAATGTCTTTTTCACACCCAGCTTAGGACAAAATTACCTTTTAAAGAGAAAAAAAATGTATATTCTAGCAGTGTATTCTAACTCAAGTCAGTGGTTTATTTGTCCAAGGAGAAAATACGATGTAGATTTAGGATTTAATATAGTGTGGGATTTTGGTGATAATTTGAATACATGGAATCTGCATCATGGCATAGCCCTTGTGCTCTTTCCAGCCTCCACGCCATCTGCATTTTCTTTTGTCCAGTTGTTTAACTTGCAAAAGTGTATTGATCACTCACGTACCTTGGGCTGGGGCTGTGCTAAATTCTTGACATGGATTAATTCATTTAATCTGCCCCGTAGCCTTATACGGTTGGTACCAGTCTCATCTCCATTTTACATATGAAAATAGAGAGTCTTAGAGAAGTGAAGTAATTTGTTTAAGTTCACACAGCTGGGAAGTGGTGGAACCAGGGTTTGGACCCAAAGATATTCAGCTGTGTATGGAACTAGAAATGCAGCTGAACAGTAGTTTGTAGAGAAGGAGGTAAAGACAGAATCTGTGTGGAGAGCTTTGGGAATGTGTATTTGCTTCTCCATAGAGAGCAGACCAAAGTCACAAGATACAAGCCCCAGAAGAATTACCTAATTTGCCAGCGACTGCAACAGGGGATAGAAATTTTCCTATAATCAAACAAACCAAAGACATAGTCCTTCCGATTGCTTTTGTGATGGCAGCGACTGAACATTCATCCTGAGTGACAGGCATAGTAGGAGTTGTGTTTGGAGAGAAGATTTCAAAGAATAGCTTCACTGAAATATTTGTAGGTTTCTGGAGAGCATCTCTATGGAAGGCGAAGGTCACACTGAGTTTCCTAAGTCATTTTTCTTGGCTTTGGTCTGTTTCTGATAAACTCCAGATTCCCATGAAGCAATGTTGAGAGAAGGCGTATTTGCTATGGAATCTGTGTGCAGTTTGTGAATCTTGCTTGTCATCTGTGGAGCTGATCGCTTTATGTCTGCCCTGTATATGTAGGTGGCACTCAGCTGACTGGTCATGGTTTAGGACTGTTCACATCTTCCTCAGCAGAAATAGATGAAAATGCTATTTCATTCAAGTTTAAGGATGCATTTTTTTCTTTTTTTGGTAATAGAGACTTTCTTCTTTTAGAGCAGTTTTAGGTTCACAGCTAGTGCTAAAACTTTAAAAAACCATTTTGGACATTGACCTTTCAACGGATGTGAGATTTTCTTTCTTTCTTTTTTTTTTTTTTTTTTCCCCGGTACACGGGCCTCTCACTGTTGTGGCCTCTCCCGCTGCGGAGCACAGGCTCCGGACGCGCAGGCTCAGCGGCCGTGGCTCACGGGCCCAGCCGCTCCGCGGCATGTGGGATCTTCCCGGACCAGGGCACGAACCCGTGTCCCCTGCATTGGCAGGCGGACTCTCAACCACTGCGCCACCAGGAAAGCCCATGATGTGAGATTTTTAAAAGATAATGGTTTACATCGAAATCAACTTTTCAAAGCTGTAATTCAGTTAAGGTGGTGATATGGTAGCTGCTAATGTTTTTCATTCCTAAGAAGATACAGATTTTGTAGTTTAAAAAAGAAAGTGCTAGCCTGGTTGAATCAGCAGATATGTTCTTGGTCATAAAGTGTACACTTTGGATGTTGCCAAGGGCTGGGTGCATCATTAGGGATGGAATTAGAAGTCTGTTTTATATAGAATAGTGATTCTCAACAGGGAGCGACTTTGGCTCCCCGGGGACATTTAGCAATGTTTGGAGACATTTTTGGTTGTTACCACTGATGGGAGGAGGGGGCTTACTGGCATCTAGTGGGTAGAAACCAGGGATGCTGCTAAACATCCTAGAAAGCACAGGACAGTCCCACACAACCCAAGTTGATTCAGTCCAAACGTCAACAGTGCCAAGGCTGGGAAATCCTGAGTTAGAAGATTGACTTGATTCTGTAATCCTTTTTTATTTTATTTTAATTTTCTGTGTTTTCTAAGTAAAATTTTTCCTGTCAAAGCAGCTTCTGTAGTGTAATTTTTAGGGATATGTGTTTGTGTATGATGCATTCGTCTGATTGTTATTTAATTTTAATATCTGAATTCTATTATAGCTTAGTAATCTATCTAGATCGATTGTTACATCTTAGTTATATTTATTCCAAAATTTTCTAAATAAAACATTTATACATATATATAAATCTATATATTTATGTAGTGGGGTACAAAGTAATTTGTCTAGGCCTTCTTAACTATGAGCTTCCACTTATCCTAAAAAGCAAAGGAACAGGCCGTAGGACAAGTTTGGTCACAGAATATCAGGAAATGGATGTGTATATTTCTGAGATGGAAGAAAGCTAGCGGGGGCCAGCACTCAAGATCTGCCCTCTGGCTCTCTGACCTCTCCTGTCGTTTGTCAATTTCCAAGCACTTGGGGTAGCAACCCTGACAATGAAAGAGCCAGCTTCTTTGAACAGGATAAGTGAACCTTTACCAACAAATCCCACACCTTCTCTTTTCCGCTTCTCGCAATTTTGATGAGTGTGATTTTTATTTTCTTTCTGCTTAATTTTCACCCAGTATGTTGTTCTGTTGCAAGCCATAGTAATGAATCACTGAAAGCTTGGTAAAGGTAGTTGAATCAGCAGGCAGAACTTTTATTTGCTGAAAATCAGTGGAAGAACACTCACTGTTTCTCACCAAACCTTTACTGTTCTCACCAAACCTTCAGGCAGGAGGGAAATTAGGTTGGGTTCATCTTACAATTCTTGGATTTAATTTGTGGTGTGGGAGTGAGTTTTTTGTAAATTTTTGGCTTAACGAGGTGTAAATGACATATAGAATTGTAAGATATTTAAAGTGTACATCCTACTAGGAGTGAGTTCTTTCCATGATTCTTCTCACCCTTTTCTCCCCTCTAGCAGGTGGACCAAAAAAGGAAATATTTATTTTCTGTTCCTTCTTGCTTTTTAACCTGTCAATGAGACATCCTTCTAGATGAATTTTAGTGTCATGCATGCTTTCTTTGTCGATTGGGCATCATTTAAATAAAAGGACTCCTCAGGGCTCTAAATGGGATGTTTAATTTGTCAGAACAAGAGTCCATACCACTATCCGCTAACATAACATTAATTTACTGAGTGGATAATTGGTTGCACATTAACTGCCCTGATGTGGAATTAAGGACTCTGGACGTGGTCCAGGATGGAAATCTGAGCTTGATATTGGTAATGAGGTTTCAGCGATGACATCATCACCGAGGCTTGGACTCACCACTCTGGACCAAGCCATGCCTGGTAAGGGACATGTACCAAGGACTTATTCACCAGCTCGGTTAGTTCAGATTAATGATAAACTCAAGGATGGTGAGTGATTTCTTTGCTTCGGAGATCACTGCTCATTAAAGACCAGTGTTGATGGAATTCAGCCTGATTCAGTTGTGCCAGCAAGCCTGTGACTGACCTGGGATGCTTGTGAGACCAAGGCTGTGCTAAAGCCGGCATCTGGCTGTGGGTGGGATTCCCACCCGTCCTTACTGAGACCAAGACTCAATGGAGAGGGCACCAGAGGACACCAAGGAAATACAGCTGACCAGCTGATGCACCTTGAAAGGTCCCTCAGATTTATCTAGAAGCTATAAACCTCTAAAACTGACAATAAGAATGGAGGACATTTATGAGACACTTATTTGGTGCCATGTGCTCCGCTGAGCCTCTTATATCCATCACCTCATTGAACGCTCTGCGGGTTAGGAACTATTGTTAATTCCACGCAGAGTTGAACAACCTGTGGCTTAGAGAGGTTAAGTAACTAGTCAAGTCACGCAGCTAGTAGATGGGATTCCAGGTCTCTTGTCTGACTCCAGAGCCTGTGTGTTCGTTTCTCCTCTTCCAAGTTGATGTCTTGTGAGCTTATTACAGCTCTCCCAGCCAGGTGGATATTGCCAGTCTGGAAGACTGACTGTGGATTTTATCAAACGTTTGGACTTTTCCCAGGGCAGTAGGATCCCATGCTTGGCAGCAACTTTATTTCAAGGTTATTGTCATGGCTTGCGTATCTAGTTGAGGGTGTGTTTTGTCTAGGACTCCCTCAAATATAGGACGAGGCTGGGGCTCAGAACTCAATATTTGCAAATTGGCAAAATGAAAATAGTGGACTTGGCAGAAATAACGAGCCTACAGAATTAACAGTGACATAGTGGGCTTGTTGGGATATCACTGGTCCCAACGAGGAGATGGTCATGGACATTTTGATTTGCCCTTTTGCCAGCCACTGTCTGACAGCATAGCTTTACTGATGATGGATATTTAGGTTATCTCAAGAATGGGCCCTGCATGCTCCCTAGAGGATTCCAGCAAAAGCTCATGAAGGACCTTGGAAAGGTTGTCATGGGTCAGAATCACCTGGAGTGGCTGTGTGGCCAGCAGGTGGGATCAGTGGTGAGCCTTCTTGGCCAAGCTGCTCTCACGTTGGAATATTAAGGTCTTTATCCTTTATGTTGAGATCAGACAGAAGTTGCTAGTGTGCCTTTGCCTTTCCTGACTTAGCTTACTGCCCATCATGTTCCCAGGGACCTGCTTTTTTTCCGTAAGGAGCCCAGGCGAGCTGAGTGTGGTGTAACGTTTCTTGCCTTGACTGAGACGATATAAAAGTTTTCAGCCCTGAGGTGCAGAAAGTAACCCACATTATGGAGGTTACTCCTTCTCTGGTGTCTCTTCAGCAGCTGTGTCCCATGGCCTCCACTGCAGATCTGGGCTTTGCTTTGCCTGTTGTATTTGGAGCTCTGCTTTTTCTGTCCTCATTTTTGAACTTTCATACATACATATGAATTGGAGCTCTAACTTGTCTTCACACACCTGCCCCTGGTTTGGCCACTGCTCAGGATTGATCGTGCTTCTGTGTGGGACCATCCCCTCCTGGTCTCCAGCCCTCACTCTGACTCGTTGCCCTCTGGGGTGTCTCAGTGATGACAGGTCTCTTCTTCCTCCTTCACCTGGAGTATCCACCCTACAGGTGTGGTTTCTCAAGAGATGACTTCATTCACAGACTTGTAAAGAAGAAGGTTCTCTGACACCAGGGGTGAAACTTGAAATTAATCATTCAATCTTGAGTTTCAGATGGCCGTGCGAGGAGAAGCAGAAAATCACAGTTTGAAATGTTCACAAGTAATTCATGGCACAAAGACCTGGAGTCCTTCCAGAGTTACCAAGCGTACAGCTCCCTGCTCTCTTGCGAGTCAAAGAAGAGTTGATTGTTACCCAAGGTTTGGATCTTTTAAATTAATCGGCAAGAGTGTTAAGAAAATATTGATAACTGCTTGGACCTTTTAAAATTTGTTTTTAGCACCTTTCAATTCTGAATATGAAAACCGTTTGTTTTATAACTGGGAAGAGAGCAGTGACTTTTGAGATTTGGGTGAGGTTATCCAACAGAATGGAAGCACTGTGAGAAACGTAGGCTCCTTTTTGGTGAACTTTATGAAAACCAAAGGGAAGATAGAATCGGTTCTTTATTTTTTGAGGAATAAACAATTTTCTTCCATTCTAGTGTTCACTTGGCGGTTGGCCAGGAAGCGTGCCTACAGCTCAGGAATCATCCCAAACCTAACTAATGGAAAAAGTCTGACTTGCTGGAGGCTGAAATTCAATACTGAGGCGGTGACATGGCGGGTGTGTGTGTTAGTGGTGGGGCAGGGTGGTGGGTAAAAGACGTTGGAAGCCTTAACCCCTGGCAGCTATAAATGAATACTCACTCACTTGGGTGGCTAGAATTCATGCTTTTAAAAAGAGCTTTATTCTGCCATTTGGTCAGAATTAAGATATGATTTAATGTATTATGTCCAAGACTGGTCTAAAAACATACTCCTTTTCTTTTGATTTGAGCCAAGTTTAATTAAGAGCACTGCTCGACAAGCCCGTTAAATAATTGAAACATTTTCCTTCAAAATCTTACCCTTAGTGGAGGCATTATGTGCAAAATAATGCGTTTTCTAAAACGTGTATGGAGACCCAGACTACAGGAGGCACTACGTAAAAGGATTGCAGATTAGGGGCTGGCAGGTAAAAAAGTGAAATGATCCAGGTTGCGAGCTATAGGGAGCAGTGGGGACTGTGGTTAGCTGAGCTCACAGACCTGAAAGAATTAAAGCTCCATCTTGCTAGGTCTTCTAGTTTTGTTCTTTTTTTTTGCCTTTTCATTTTTTTGAAAATAATTTTGTTGTTGTTGGGGTATAGTTGGTTTACAACGTTGTGTGAGTTTCTGCTGTACAGCCAAGTAGAGTTCCCTGTGCTATACAGCAGGTTCTCATTAGTTATCTGTTTGATACATAGTAGTGTATATATGTCAATCCCAATGTCCCAATTCATCCCAAACCCGCTTTCCCCCCTTGGTGTCCATACATTTGTTCTCTACATCTGTGTCTCTATTTCTGCTTTGCAAACTGGTTCATCTGTACCGTTTTCTAGATCCCACATATATGTGTTAATATACGATATTTGTTTTTCTCTTTCTGACTTACTTCACTCTGTACGACAGTCTCTGGGCCCATCCATGTCTCTACAAATGTAGGTCTTCTAGTTTTTTTTTTTTTTTCCATTTTTTTCATTTTATTTTTTTTGGCTGTGTTGGTTCTTAATTGTTGCGCGCTGGCTTTCTCTAGTTGCGGCGAGCGGGGGCTACTCTTCATTGTGGTGCATGGGCTTCTCATTGCAGTGGCTTGTCTTGCTGTGGAGCACGGGCTCTAGGCATGTAGGCTTCAGTAGTTGCAGGATGCAGGCTCAGTAGTTGCAGCATGGTGGCCGTAGAGCACAGGGGCTTCAGTAGTTGTGGTGCGCAGGCTCAGTAGTTGTGGCACACCGGCTTAGTTGCTCTGTGGTATGTGGGATCTTCCCAGACCAGGGATGGAACCCCTGTCCCCTGCATTGGCAGGCAGATACTTAACCACTGTGCCACCATGGGGGGTCCAGTCTTCTAGTTTTTAAAGAGAGACCAGATATGTAGATTTCTGTGAATTGTCCCAGTTTGTAAAATGTTGACAAGTAATGCTGTACATTTTGGTTTTCACCGAGTGGGCCAAGCACAACTTGACTGGGGCTTGTGTCCTCTACATAGTGAGGCAGTGATGTTTCTTAACTTTGGAGCAAAAGAAAGGACTAGAGTGGCCTCTATTTTCCTTTGGGTTAGTTTTAATTTGCTTTCTAAAAATATTTACTGTGTTGTGAAACCGTTTTGCAAGGGTGGTATCTAGGTTGAATTTCTGCATTTTCGGAATGGATCCCCCACGTGATTCAGTGTTTTGGGACTATTCTTTGTTTTACTTGGCTAAGCCAGGGTTAGAAGCTGGATAATCTTGTCTTTTGGGGTAAAACTTTATTTTTCAATTTTAAAAGTTTACTATTCTTTTTTTTTGCCGAGATGAGAGGTTTGGAGGGTTGGATGCCATACCAAGATTCTGCCCCATCCCTCTTCATCTTTGCATTCATTCACCAAGACTGAGCACCTCCCCACAGAACGTAGTATAGAGGGAAGGCCGTGGAAGCACACCGCCTGGGTTTGGACGCTGTCCTCCTGCTTGCTGGGCGTGTGACCTTGGGCAGGTGCCTCGTGTTCCCACGTATAAACTGGTTTTGACCATCACCATTCAGTGCCTCATGCTCCTATTTGTAAAATGGGTTTGACCATAACTCTACTGTCTTAGCTCGGGCTGCCATCACCAAATACCACAGACTGGGTGGCTTAAACAACAGGCTTTTATTTTCTTATGTTTCTGGAGGCTAGAAGTCCGAGATTAAGGTACTGGCAGGTTTGGTTTCTGGTGAGGACTCTGTTCCCGCCTTGCAGAGGACCACCTTCTGGTTGTGCCCTCACATGGATGTGGGGAGAGAGAAAAAGAGCATGTGGGCATGAGCGAGGTCTCGTAGAAAGACACTGATCCTGTTGGCTTCACCCTTATGAGCTAATTTAACCCTCCAATAAAACCCCGAACCCATTAAACATTCATTCCCCATTCACCCCTCCCCCAGTCCCTGGAAACCACCAATTTGCTTTCTATCTCTATGGATTTGCCTATTCTGGATATGTCATTTAAATGGTATTGTACAATATGTGACCTTTAGTGTCTGACTTTTTTCACTTAGCATGTTTTTGAGTTTCATTCACTTGGTAGCATGTATCAGTACTTCATTCCATCTTACATCTGAGTAATATTCTAGTGTTGGCTCTGGTTTTATATAAATAAATGTGTATAAAACACATTGTATGAAAATGTATATTTATTGATAAATTTTATATATATGTAATATGTATATGTCTATACTTATTTATGTTGATTTCTGTCTGGCAGGAGGTCTGCATTTAGAGAGAAGGGAATGGATGTACTTCTGTGGCCTTGGAGCAGAGTGTCAGGGTGGCTTTAACACAGGTCCCACTTTGTCCCTCTATTTTCAATTGGTTTAACTAATAAACTTATTTTAAATGGTTTATCCATACCCCACACACCCCTGCCTACATACGCCAGAGGTAAAGGAGTCTTTAGAAAACATAATGGTAGCTTCATTCACAGGAGCCTGAGGCTCATACTTTGACCGTCAGTTTGCTCACATGTGTGATTTCACATGCATGATCACACAGTTGTATGTTGGTTTTATCGTTCACCTTAAGTATTGCCAGCTGATAGGAATTTATAGCTTTTTTGCTTGAGATAATATTCAGAGGTGATTTTTGCTTTAGTTTTAAGAGATTCATCAATTTTTTACTCTTTAATAGTAGAGAGGTAAAGGTAAGATTTTATATTACATTTTATTTATTTATTTTTATTATTTTTAAAATTTATTTTATTTATTTATTTTTGGCTGTGTTGGGTCTTTGTTGCTGCATGCAGGCTTTCTCTAGCTGCAGCGAGCGGAGGCTACTCTTCGTTGCGGTGCACGGGCTTCTCATTGCAGTGGCCTCTCCCGTTGCAGAGCACAGGCTCCAGGCACACGGGCCTCAGTAGTTGCGTCACTTGGGCTCAGTAGCTGTGGCACGCGGGCTCCAGAGCGCAGGCTCAGTAGATGTGGCGCACGGGCTTAGTTGCTCTGCAGCATGTGGGATCTTCCCAGACCAGGTATTGAACCCATGTCCCCTGCATTGGCAGGCGGATTCTCAATCACTGCGCCACCAGGGAAGCCCCTATATTGCATTTTAAAGTAATATTTAAAGCTTAGACAAATGAAGTCACACGTATGTTTGCTGCATCTTCTCAGCAGCTAAGATCTGGAAATGCCAAAGAATGGATTTCCCATGTTTCTCCCACGGTAGACGCATTAAAAAGCAAAACCATAGGTATACTTCGCTTGCCTTTATCTACACTGACGTTGTCTATTCTGTGGGTGTTTTTTTAAAAAAGAGGGAGGCTATATCTCCATCTGTAAGCGTTGCAGCATAAAAGTCTTTTGATATTGTCTGCAGAATCCTTTTGGACATAGTGGCAGCACTTGGGCCTTACTTAGGGATGGATGAAATTGTCCTGTGGGTTTTCATTTTTCAGGAAATCACTCTAAATGAAAATACCATCAGCAATGATCAGATCATCAGGCTGAGTGATCAGTGGTCATTTCTTTAGTCCTCTCCGTAGCAGTTGATACTTTCTCCCTTGGTTTTCTCAGGCTGTTGTGTTTCCTGTGACCAGCTCACTCTACTTCCGTTTCCTCTGTTGACTCATTTTCTGTCTCCCACTGGAGAGGCAGTGTAGTATACAGTAAGCCCCCTACATACGAATGACTTCCATTCCGAGATTGCGTTCGTAAGTCCAGTTTTGTTTGTAAGTCCAGCAAGGTTTGGCTAGGTACCCAACTAACACAGTCAGCTATATAGGACTGTACTGTAATAGGTTTATAATACTTTTCACACAAATAATACATAAAAAACACACACACACAAAAGAACATGTTTAATCTTACAGTACCTTGAAAAGTACAGTACAACAGCTGACATACAGGGACTGGCATGGAGTGAACAGGCAAGAAGAGTTACTGACTGGAGGGGGGGAGAGGAGGTGGGAGAGGGTAGAGCTGAAGGGTCATCAGCAACAGGAGACAGAGGACAAGCTGCAATTTCACTCATACCTGATGTTGATGGAACACACGTTCACATCTTTGAAAGTTCGCAACTTGAAGGTTCGTATGTAGGGGACATCCTGTAATTACAAGAGCACATGCCCTGGAATGACTTCTGTTTTGAATCCTGGCTCCACCATGTAATAAAGTTAAAAAGAGGCAAAGAGTAGAAGCAGAGGGAGTAAAGTTTAAGTGACTCTCAGAAATCATGATGGGTTCTTTTTTTTCTTTTTAATTAATATATTTATTTATTTTTGGCTGCGTTGAGTCTTCATTGCTGTGCACGGGCTTTCTCTAGGTGCGGCGAGTGGGGGCTACTCTTTGTTGTGGTGTGCCGGCTTCTCATTGCGGTGGCTTCTCTTGTTGTGGCGCACGGGCTCTAGGTGTGCAGGCTTCAGTAGTTGTGGCACAGAGGCTCAGTAGTTGTGGCGCATGGGCTTAGTTGTTCCGCGGCATGTGGGATCTTCCTGGACCAGGGTTCGAGCCCATGTCCCCTGCATCAGTAGGCGGATTCTTAGCCACTGCGCCACCAGGGAAGTACCTCATGGTGGGTTCTTGAATGTAGATAGTTTTCTCCACATTAGCCAAGGGGGTTGAGAGGGGAGGGGGTGAATCAGGAGACATGTCCGTGGAAGGCCTGGCAGGATCTGCAGCTTTCTGGCACTTCTTGGTTTGGGAGATGGGATGGGTGAGGATGTCAGCTTTGCACCTGGTGATGGTAGAGACCTTCAAGCTGGGGGCGGAGAAGGAGAAAGCCTGGAGAGATGATTTGAGGTGGATCGGGCCATGCTGGATTTTGATGTCCAGTCCTTGGGGGTTAACGAGTTAAAACCGCCGTCCGGTGGGATGTCAGTGGGCATTAAACAGTTTTCTTCCCTTTTGACCAGTGACTTTCAGTGGGGGTATTTTGGCCCCAGAGGACATTTGACAATGTTTACAGATCTTTGCTTGTTACAACTGGGGGTCGGGGTTATATAGCGAGTAGAGGCCAGTGATGTTGCTAAACTTCCTACCGTGCACAGGACAACCTCCCACAGTAAAGACTTGTCCGCCTCTGTTGTCAGTATTGCTGACGTTGGGAAGCCTGCTTTAGGCCCCTCCTGAAGTAAGGGATGCCCGTTCCTTTAGTCTTCAGAGCAACCCGCCAGCTCTTCATCCAAGTCTGTAGTGGGGAGGGTTTGGGGGGGGTCCATTTGGGACCCTACCCCTCATTCCCACCAGGACGCCCTTTCAGAAGCCTGCCTGTGGCCCCGGGATGGGACAGCAGCGGTTCTGCCAGGCAGTGGGTACCCTCAGGGCCTGTAATGGATATGGGCCGTGAGTGAGAGACACTTAATCACTTCTGTGAAAAATGCCAAGATATCTCTGTTGCTTCTGACAGAGACCGCAGTTGAGGATGTGTCTGTCCTAATCTAAGGGGGCTTTTTCCCCTTTTTTTTAAATTTGCCATGGAAGATATGGAACAGGAAATCGGACTCGACAACGGCTGGATTGTTCTCCCTCCTCAGATGTCACTTTGTTAACAAGTTACTCTTCACTTCCCCCAGCTCTCACGCCGGACCCGTGCATTGTCTGCGTGTGGGTCAGCGCGCAGGGTGATTTGCGTGCGAACGCTCCAGCCGGCCAGTTAATATCTTTGAAATCAGGAGTTAAATTTCTTAGTTCCATCCAGAGAAGGGAGTTTATTCTCTAAAGCAAACAACAAATGATCACTTGGTGTCACTGGGTTCCTGGGAGCCATAAAACATATTTGAAAGTGGGTTGCGTCTAAAGTAATGCTGTCTTTTGCTGTGGGTGACCTCGGCAGAACTTTTGTGCTTGGTGGCCCTTGCCAATCAGTGGACCTGCAATAGGCCTGTGGCCCTGGCAGGTGGGGGGTTTTTGATTGTGGGAGAGCGGCTGGCCTTAGTGCAGGAGACCATTTCCTTTGTCAGCCCTCTTCCCCCTGCCCTCCCTCTCTGTTGAGAGCCCTGGGACTCTGGCTCCAAGGTCAGTAACAGTTTGGGAGAAGAGGGTTTCAAGGTCAGTAAGGGAGATGATTATCCTCAGAAAACAACAGTGAGCTTTGCGGAATGAGACCAAACACGTGTATGAGGCTGAATACACTAAATCCGTTCTTGCAAGTGTTTCTTTCGGAGGGTTTGGAAGCCAAGTGTGTGTTGGTTTGCCGAAAGAGTCAAAACCATCTCTCGAAAAGGGGATTGAGACTGCCCTCCACAGCAAGCGTGATTCATTGCCTCATGTTGTACGTGTCAGATATGCAAGACTCATCTTGTTAACAGAGGCTCTGGGCCGTTCTCCCGGCAGTTTTGTGTTTTGAGTGATGGAGTGATGGTAAACTCAGCGTTCCCAGCTCGGCTTCTCTGTTGCAAATACTTCAGCTCCAGGAATACAGATCCCCCATTTAAACACACAATCCCCCTTTGTGTTTTTATCTGCCCTTCTTGTGTCATTTATCTCTCTCTGCATTTTATTATGGCTATTTTCTGTATTTACTAGTGTTGTTTCTGATTAGATTAAACTCTTGGAGAGCAGACTGTCTTTTATTCATTTTCAGGCTGTTGGGTCATTCTCTGAGCCAGGTACTGGGTGGGCTGCTTTTACTGATTCCCTTATTTAACCCCCTGTTTATCACTGGCATTTTGTAAAGTAGGAAACTGTGGCTCAGGAAAGCTAAGTGACAGGAGACACAGAATTATGTGGGATGCGAGGATGATGGACTTGCTTGGGTGTAAATCCTTTTATGGGACATAAGTTACATGTGAATAAAGCTGTTTTATCAAAAAAGAAAAAGCAAACCCGTTCCACCGCCTCTTAGCTCTGGGACCTTGGGCAGGTGTTTTTAATGGCTCTGTGCCTCGTTTCTCACATCTGTTAAATGAGGCATCATCCATTGCTCGCTTATAGGGTCGTTAGAGTTAAACCAGTGGGCGCACGTGAAGTGCTTAGAATGGCGGCTGGCACGGGGTCAGGGTGTCCCGTTACTGTTTTTCTCCAAGGTTACGTGGTCAGTGGGGGGACTGGAGTCTGGTCTGCTGGATCCCGAAGCCCATGTCCCCGTCATTGAATCCTGTGACTTCCTGGCCCTGGCGTGGTGCCTTGTCAGCCAAGGGCTAGGTCAACATTTGCAGAGTGAATGAATGCATTTGGAATTTGGGTGGTGGTGGTGGTTCCCCAGGTACAATGAATTTGCTGAAAGGGGGAGAATCTACCTTGGGATTCATGAAGGAAATAGATCACCAGGTCAGAGTTCTCGAAAGTCCTTTTGCACACCTTCTCCTGGACTGAAAAAGCAAATGGCCTCTCAAATCAGTCATTTTAAATGTGGAGAATATGGCTTCATGATGGTCTGGCTCTAGAAGCTTCCAGGGAGCTAAGACATTGGGGGATGGGAATTCCGAGTGCCCTTCTGTGTCTAGAAAAGGAGTCTGGCCAGCCCTGGGGGGTAGCACCGTAGAGCCGGTGGTGAACAGGCCAGGATGTGCTGTGTTTTTTAGGGTATAGCTATCACTTTTATTATTGGTTTCTACAAATGTGAACCCCAGAATCTGTATTACAAGCTTTCTCACCTATTTAAATGCTGTAGAGGTATGCTTAGGGCAACTAAGACACAGAAGGTCAAGGTCATCATTAATAAGGCAGGGCTGATAAAAGGCAAACATATTCTCCTCGCCCAGCGTCAAGATGGGTGGAGTCTGTGCCGAAGTCCACCATGTTCTTGGTCACTGTTAGAAGTCTATATCCTTCTGTCCTTCCTAGCACAGGTGGTGCCAGTCCTTCCATCTAGCAGGCAGGGCTGGTATCATGAGTCATTGATTTATGTACTGATTTCTCCGTCATGGGACAAAGGTGCAGCGAGCAGGCCAGGGCCTCCCAGGGTGGGTGAGGTTGATGCCCAGGCTAAAAGTGTGCATTGCTGGCAGGGCAGCGGGCAGAGACTCAGTGCAAGCTGGGTGGGACCTGAGAAGAATCCAGGCGAGGCTGAAGGGGGAGGAAGCGGCCAGAGTGTGCAATAGGCCATAGGTCGCAGGAGGGATTTTGTCAGCATGGAAGAGGCTTTAAGCAAGACAGGAGGGAGGGTTTGCCAGGATCACGCTGGTCCCAAGGCGGCTTGTAGATGGAAGAGGGCTAGGATTAGGTGTAGGGGACTAGGGCGGGGGTCGAGGTCAGGGTGGAGGTGGATTGGACATGGGGAAGTAGTGAGAACAAATGGCTTGGCCGGGTTGGACCAATGGCTTGGCTGGAGCGACCCCCCTGGGGTTTGAACAGCCAGTTTGCCTCTCAGAGCTGCTCCCCTCCTTCTCTGCTGGGTATTTGGGGAAATCTGCCAGTTTTTCTGCAGTCAGTCTTCAGATCCCCGCACACTGGGCTCCAGGGTAGTTTTTACCGTTCCTCAAGTACATTCCACTTTCTAATCTATAGCTCATGGAAACCCCAATTAAAAACACAGTTGCTTTGGACAACTCTTATTACATCCGCAAGACCTTTTCCTCTTTCTGTTACCACATTCAACGTATCTGGTCATGGATGGGAGCAGAAGAGGGTAGTTTCAGGGTGAAAAGCACATACTTTCTCCTGCTTAATGTATAATTAATTGTCTAGTTTTATTTGTCTTAACTCTAAGCCACCAATAACTCAGATAATGAGCCGACATGTGCAATTACGAGTTCAAGAATTTAGAAAACGTAGCTGCTAAAATGGCTGTGGGTTTTGTATTACAGTAAACAGATATGTTTTTCTTCCTCCCTTTGGTTAAAAACAAGATGTCACGGGGCAGTTGGTGTACCCAGTTCCCCCAAGCTGTTTTAATCATCTTGTATACTGGGTATGTGGAATTCACATTCTTAGAGCACTTCTGACTTATCACATTCTTTTATTGTTATTTCAGAGGTTAGAGACAAAGATTGTTCTTTTATCTCCCCCAGGTGAATGTTGAACTAAGGTAGGTGAGGTTGGGGGCAGGTGAGGATGAGTAATTCATATTTACCTTTGCTGGTTGTCACTGGGACGTTGTATATATTCCCGAAAATGAGAAAAAGCAAATAAAAAGAAGATATTGCGTCCATGCCTTTGTACACACACCACCATCTTAGCTCACAAAGTTACATCTGTAGAGTCTAACAGAACTTCCTGGTCCAGTGCTGTAGCCACTAGCACACGGGGCGGCTAGTGGGCACGTGGAAAATGTTCTGAACGGAGATGTGCACTGAGTGTAAAATATTCACCACACTTTGAGAATTAGTGCAGACAAAAAGAATATAAAATTCTCCATTTTTATATTGATTATACGTTGACGTTAAAACATATAATCTCTGTGGGGTTAAGTAACAGATGTTATTTAACAGATATTATTAAAATCTCGCCTGTTTCTTTTTTTTTCCCCAAAGGTTCGTGATTGCTAGAAAATTTAAAACCCTATATGTGGCTTGCACCACTTTTGTTGGGGAGCGCTGGGCTAAAGAGACACTTACCCAGGAGGCAAGTAGGGTCCCTAGGGAACTGCCCTCCAGGGAGCAGGGAGCTCCTGGATATCTCTCCCGGGAGTCCTGGGAGCTGATTCTAGCCACTGTTACCTCCAAGGAGGACAGTACAACTTCCTCTGTGACTGCTCAGCTGCTCCAGACCTCCGCTGCCTGCCAGAAGTGCTTCTTGGAAGAATTCGGCTTATCTCCCAGTCTCTGATTGATGACAGCAAGAGGGCACACATACTTGCAGGTCAGCGCTTTCTTAGAACAACAAGAGTTCAAGGAGTTCTTGAGATGAATGGGGTCTGTGGAGTTGTAGTGACACGTCTTCAAATGCTCGATGGCGTTTGGTGGGTCACCCTGATCGGGCTGAATTCTCGGTTAGCCACCAGGCACCTTTTGTCCTCACTGGTTTTCTATGATCCACTTGCATTTTAAACAAACCTCTTTGGTGGTGGATGGGGGTCCTTTTGCTCTTTCCAGTCAAATGAAGGAGTCTTTGAACCCTTTTGGCTCTGCCCTTCTAAATGATTGGATTTTGGAGCCCAAATACGATGTCCCCAGGAGAGCCATCACCGTCGCCTGGATCAGGGCAGTGGAGATGAGTGGTGATTTCTGTAGATTTCCAGTGTCTGTTGACAAGCTGCTGTGGCATTTGTAGGGGGGACAAAGAAGTTTGGATTGTACGACGTAAGAGGCCTTCGAGTTTGCCTGGTGCTAGTAAGAGAGAGCAGTACCTAGGCATTCTGTGGAAGTCTGGAAGGAAGATGCATTGCCGTTGGTGCAGCCGAGTTATGGTTAAACACGGATTTCCGTGGGTTTGTCCAGGGATGCTGGTTTCACGCACCAGTATGGCACTTTCAGTAATCTTGGAGTAGGATACTATGGTGTTTTATTGGTGGGCCAATACAATGGTGGTGGTACTGCAGAGTCCCTAATAATGCTAGTGAAGGACATTTGCTTACAAAGCGTACATTTTTAGGTAATGTTTAGCAAGCCAGTTTTGTTAGAGGTGCAGTTTTGTGAGAACTTCTCAAATGATTTTTAAATAACATGTTTGGAAATGACGTTCGGCTAAATAATTTCAAGACAAACACTTGGCTTGCAATGAGCGTACATTATTGGGGTAAATAAGAGCGGCGGAGACATACATCGCGTGCATAGTACATTACTCCCGAGCAGTGCATTCTGCTTTGCGGGCAGGCTGTTCACCTTG
The DNA here is from genome assembly GCF_005190385.1 of Monodon monoceros. Taxonomy (NCBI): domain Eukaryota; kingdom Metazoa; phylum Chordata; class Mammalia; order Artiodactyla; family Monodontidae; genus Monodon; species Monodon monoceros. The sequence continues at coordinate 15,309,345 of NW_021703768.1, read as the reverse complement.
TTACCTAACTTCCTTCCTTTGCCTTCCTTTTCTTTTTCTTTCTTCCCTCCCTGCCTCTCTTCCTTCCTGGTTTCGCTTGGATCTAATGCTTTCCCCTCTTGGGGCAGCTGTTCAGGTCAGTGGTTTAAGCTGGGTGTTGGACCCGTTTAAGCTGGAGTTTGCTTTGTGCAGGGGTCTACAAAGGGCATCAGGTGTTTCCTAGGAGTCAGAGGAGGTGTGGGGATGTCTGAATTGGTGAGCTTGCGATGGGGGGAGGAAGGAGCCCTCGTTTGTTTGGGTCCGCCCCCCGCGGAAGGCCTGGGCCCAGAGTCAGGGTGCGGTCCCACCCTTCCAGCTCTGCCCATCTGGAGTTAGTCCCTGGGTGCTGTGCAAGCTCCCATGGGCATTTGGTTCTGCTGTAAGGTCAGGGGACGAGAGCCTCCCTTCTGAACCCTTTCTGTCCCGTGATAGCTTATTGGATATTTGCTCGGCCTGACGTCTGAGTCCCGAGCTCCCTCTCCCGTAGTTGCGCTCCTGCCGTGAAGTAGAGGAGGGCTCCGTCTTGCAGAATGATGTGAGGCCAGGAGGAGGATGGCGGGAGGAGAGGCCGGGAGCTGGGCAGTGACCTGAAGCTGGCCTTAGGGGCAGAGTCCTGCCTCCGTGGAGCTGTTGCCTGGCCCCGCCTACCCCCATCCCGTGTCCACCCTGCTCCACAGGAGGGGCCCCTCTGTGTCAGGGGTTCACCCTGGTGGGTTTGCGTTGCACGCAGGCCCTCGCTGCCAGCCATGAATTGGGCTTTTTACTGAGCGGGGCAGTTGGTGTGTGTGTGTGGTGAGGCTTCAGGTGTGGCTAGAGTGATCTGGGGAGGACGGAGTCGGGCGGGACGGAGGAAGACCGGGCTGCCGGACTCCACTCCTAGGAGATTCCCTTTTGCCCCTCGCTGGGCAAGCAGCTCTTGGCTGGACTGAGCCTGTTGTTCTCACCGCTGGCCTGCGGGTAGTGAGAGGTTTCCTGGGAACGAGAAAGGGGGGCACAGGGCCTTCGCATTGGGCCAGGGCCGCTTTGGTGCTGGTGGGGCCTGGCATCCAGGGGTACGGGAGGAAGCTCCCTTAGCGTCAGGACTCAGAGCTTCGAGTTACCCGCCCCAGTGGCCCTGGGCCGATTTGTTTGCAGGCTCCAGACTTCACCCATTCCCCTGCCCCCAGGCTTGGCTTATTCTTGTCCCCGCCCCCAGTAGGGCCTTAACTACAGCCCTGGCCCCTGCTTCTGCCCACCTATCAGTTCTACTCGAGGAGATCTTGAGAATTTCCAAGCTTTGAGTGACTCAGGAGTCTTAGGGACTGAGGTGGAATTAAAAGTTGATACCTCAAAGACTTGGCTGCTGGGTTTTTTTGTGTGTTTGTTTTCTAACAAATATAGTTGGAAAAAAGTGTACTGCATTGGAAAACAATGTAATTTGGCCCCCATTTTATTGGTAAGTGGGGAGGCTTCAGTGGTCTCTAGAGCCTGGTCGGTTAGAGTTTGAGACTTTTCTTTCTCGGACTAGAGGAAGGTGAATGCCTTCATTTTTCAGTGTGTGGAGCTGTTCATAGTTTACAGATGGTTTACAGAGCAGGTAGGCCAGTTGACAGTGTATCTTCGTCACCGGTCCTCAGCTAATTGGCAGGAAATTGGACCTTTCACCTTGAGACTCCCACTGGCCCGTGGCGGGGGGTCCTGTTCATCCTTCAGAATCCCGCTCCCGTAAGCCTGGTTCCTTCGCCAGCGCCCCACACGCGGGTGCTCTGTGTGTGTCCCCAGATGAGCCCCGTGGCGTCAGGTCTGGACCGCAGGTTTCTGGAAGTCAGGTTTGCCTGTTACGAATCTTTGTCCTGTGTCTCTGGCCCAGCATCTTTTTTTTTTTTTTTTTTTTTTGACATCTTTATTGGAGTATAATCGCTTTACAATGGTGTGTTAGTTTCTGCTTTATAACAAAGTGAATCAGTTATACATATACATATGTTCCCATATCTCTTCCCTCTTGCGTCTCCCTCCCTCCCACCCTCCCTATCCCACCCCTCCAGGCGGTCACAAAGCACCCAGCTGATCTCCCTGTGCTATGCGGCTGCTTCCCACTAGCTATCTACCTTACATTTGGTGGTGCATATATGTCCATGCCTCTCTCTCGCTTTGTCACAGCTTACCCTTCCCCCTCCCCATATCCTCAAGTCCATTCTCTAGTAGGTCTGTGTCTTTATTCCTATCTTACCACTAGGTTCTTCATGACATTTTCTTTTCTTAAATTCCATATATATGTGTTAGCATACGGCATTTGTCTTTCTCTTTCTGACTTACTTCACTCTGTATGACAGACTCTAAGTCCATCCACCTCACTGCAAATAACTCAATTTCGTTTCTTTTTATGGCTGAGTAATATTCCATTGTATATATGTGCCACATCTTCTTTATCCATTCATCTGATGATGGACACTTAGGTTGTTTCCATCTCCGGGCTATTGTAAATAGAGCTGCAATGAACATTGTGGTACATGACTCTTTTTGAGTTATGGTTTTCTCAGGGTATATGCCCAGTAGTGGGATTGCTGTGGCCCAGCATCTGTGTTCAGTCAGTCGGTGACCGTGTCTCCCCGTGGAGAATTCCTGACTATCCCCTCACCTTCGTTCTCAGAGTTATAGCCTGTTTAATCTCCACAGTACCCTGGAGGGAGGGAGGGTTTATTTCTGTTCTTCTGAAGATGAGGAAACCGAGGGTGTGGAGGTTAATTTGTCCCAGGCCACGTGGCTAAGAGGCAATAAAGCCAGGATTCCCATTCAGGCAGTTTGACTCCTGGATTTGAACCATCATTGGAAACCACTACACTCCAGGGTCACCTAAGACAGTCCCTGATGGAGGGACATTCTACGGAATACCTGACCTGTATTCCTCAAAACTGCCAAAGCCTTTAAACACTGTCACAGAGCAGAGAAGCCCTGAGGAGGCGTGAGGACTAAGTAGAATGTGCTGGATGGAATCCTGGGACAGGAAAAGGACGTCAGGGAAACACTGGTGTGAAATCCACATGAAGTGTTGGGTTGCATTCATAGTAATGCACCTGTGTTGGCTCCTTAGCTGTGATGAATGTTAACAGTTGGGGAAACCCAAGTGAAGGTGTGTGGGGACTGTCTGTATTAGCTTTGCAACTTCTTTGTAAAACCTGGAGCTCTTCAGAAAATAAAAGGTTGACTTAACAACGGCAAAACCACCACAAACCCCACTGCCTTCTGCCGCCTCTCTGACCTGTCGTGTGCCAGGTGCCTGTGTGTCCTCCTCCTTGTCTTGTACCTGCCCTCCAACGGAGAGGCCTGTGTCCTTGGAGAAGAATCTCAGATTTCAGCCCAAGTTAGTGATGGAGGCATAACCTGGCATTGCCACTGGGCTGTTGGATATGCTGCCTTTTTAAGACAGCGTCTTTCTCTACCAAGATCTCTCTGGAACCCAAGAAGAGATGGAATGGGTTTTGGCACAGGAGAGAAATAATTTTATTTAGATAAAATCATGGTAGATATCAAATGGAACAAACACAGGCACTTCGGTCACTTAGACTGTTTCCACCACCCTCAGCACCCCCATCACCTTCCTGATGGGTGTAGCCTGTCTTTGCAAGTTATTTTTAAGTGCTTCGTAGCTGGAAAGCAACTGAAGTTGTAGTTTTGGTGGTTGGGAGGAGAGGTCAGTTCCCGTGGTTATTTAAACTAGGCCTGTGTGTTTTTAGGTTCTGTAGCTTGGCATTCAGAGGAAAGTGAAATGAAAGCCATACGATGGCTGAAAGCCCTCCTGGGTGTGACCTGGGAGGTGCTGGCAGCAAGACCCCAAATATAGATACTGCCACGCTGTGTCAAGGGCCCTGTGCCTTTGGAGCACTTTGGTAAGCTGTCTCGTGTGATCTTGTGCTTGTACAACAGACACGTTAGATGACTCCTCAGTTTGCGTGGAGAAGTCTCAAGTAATTTACAGCTGTCCTGAGCTACAGGTAGTAGAGCTGGATTTGAGTCCACACCTTCTGAGGAAGCATCCAGTGCGGTTTCTGTGGCCTCTTACTGACATCTTGAGTGACGCTGCATCTCTCTGTGAGCAGCACGGTTCCTGCAGATGCCACCATGTGTTCCCTGGGCAGTGCGCGGGGCCCTGAGATAGGATTTGGGATTCAGGGTGAATGAATACTTATCCCTCATCCAGTGTGTCTGGCCCTGTTCTAGGTGCTGGGAATTCACTGGCTAGTGAAACAAACCCACCACTGCCTCCTATAATACAGGTGATAAAATCCTAGTATAACATACATCACATCGTCAAAGCATTGAAATAACTCGTTTTGACGTTCTAGGGAAAACATATAAAACTTATGGTCGTTGACATGGGTGAGTGAATTGCATTCTAGACGTCTTCTGAAAGTCATGACATTTGTCTGCTGCAAAAATAATAGCTGCTATTCCTTTGCTTGTAAATGATGGAGACTCAGTAAAAACCAGTGTAAACTGGAAAGAGGAATCTCTTGGACCTGCATAATGAGGGAGGTCAGGGATGAAGATGGCCTTTGGGATAACTGGATCCAGGGAGTGAATGAAGTCAGGTGTGAGCCTGATTTTCTTGTAGCTGTTTGTCTCTCTCCCCCTCTCCTCTTTTTCATTTGTGAGATAATTCACATATAGAAGTGAGCCTTTTAAAGTATCCAATTCAGTGGTTTTTAGTGTATTCACTAAGTATACTAGTATAATATTCTCATATACGAACGCTCATATATACTAATAGCTGTGCAACCATCACCACTATCTAACTCCAGAACGTTTTTGTCACTCCATAAAGGGAACCGCACACCTGTTAGCAGTCACCCCCTGTTCCCAGTCCCTGCCTACACCTGCCCTAGGCTGCCAGCAATCTGCTTTCTGTCTCTTTGGCTTTACCTTCTAGACATTTCATGTACATGGAATCCTACAATATGTGGTCCTTGGTGACTGGCTGCTTTCACCTTGTGTAATGTTTTCAAGGCTCATCCATATTGTAATGTGTGCCGGTTCTTCATCCTTTTTTATCGCCGAATAATACTCCGTTCTCTGAAGAGACCACATTTTTTAAAAAGTCTGTTCCTCAGTTTGTTTGTTTCCCTGTTTGAGCTGTTGTGAATAATGCTGCTGGGAACATTTATGTGCCGGTTTTCGTGTGGCCATATGTTTTCATTTCTCATGTGTATAGCTGGGAGTGGAATTCCTGGGTCGTATAGTAACTATGTTTAACTTTTTGAGGACCTGTCAGACCGTTTCCCGGGGCAGCTGCACTATTTTACATTCTCACCAGCAGGGTATGAGGGTTCTAGTTTTTTCATGTTCTCAACAACACGTTACCTGTCACTTTGGGGCTGGATGATTTCTTGTGCAACTCTCAATTCAGGAAGTGGGATTTTATGGAAAAGATTAAATGTTTTTGAATTCAATAAAATCCTGCAAAGGAATTAAGGAGCGTGTACGCAGCTGAAATGAGAAATAGCCGTTTCAAGTTTATTTACTTCCTACTGTGTTCTTGGGTCATTCGTTTTTATGAAGTAATGACAAACTCCTGAGTAAGTTTGTGTATTTTTTCTAAAAACAGATGGTAGCCAGAATACAGCCAGGATTTCATTAAGATTATCTTACCAGTTTTGTGTGTGTGTGTGTGTCTGTGTGTGTGTTTGAAAGAAAAGTATTCTTGTCAAGAATAGAAAAGGACAGAGCTCCAGGAAATAAGAGGTAGAGGACGTCTGGTATTGCGTTCCACGAGGAGTGAAAACATCTTGTAATGTTCTTTTATTGTCCCTTCTGTTCTATATCTCCTACTGTTTCCGCTAAAGGGAAGAATGGAGCGCAGTTCTGAAGCCTTTTGTTTTGTGTCCGTTAGAGAGCATTCCCAGTAGTTTTTGAGTTCTTACAACAGTTGTATTCATTTTATGAAGTCTGCGAGGCCCATTCCCATTTACCTGCTTCTCTTCCTTCTCTTATTCTCCTGCCCTTCCTGTTACCTAATTCCTTTCTTCAGAAGAAAGACTATATAGGAAGAGAGTATTAGAACAGGCATAGTTTTACCTCTAACATATAAATGGTTTAGAGCAGGAACGGTTTTATATACTGGTGAATCTTTTCAGAGTGCCTGGTACATACGTAGTAGGGGACTCAAAAGATGCTTGTGGAAGGCTGGCCGGGTGGGTGGGTGGATGGATTTATGGGTGAAGTGACTTATAGATTGAATAGATTTTAGGTGCGTTGGCTGATTCTTTGGGTCCATTTTCTGTTTTCTTTGTTGGCTGTGTGATGATTGGTTAACTAAGAGATGGAATAATTTGGTTTTTTGTTCCTTGGATTGTCACATTCCTACACTGTCTGAGATTGTCTCAGAGGCTTGGAGATGTCTCGTTTCTTTCAGTGTCAAATTGTTTCTGGGATTATTTCTAGTCACTGTAGTTTGAAAGAATAACTGAAAAGCTGTTTGGAGGAGTTGTGAGGAAGGTAGAGAAAATTAGAATATAAAGCCGGGATGGAATCAGTTGGCAAGTTGGAACCCCATAATCAGGGGAATAAACTTTCTTTTAAAATTTATTTATTTGTTTTTATTTATTTATTTTTGGCTGCGTTGGGTCTTCGTTGCTGCACGCGGGCTTTCTCTAGTTGTGGTGAGGGGGGGCTACTCTTTGCTGTGGCGCACGGGCTTCTCATTGCGGCGGCTTCTCTTGTTGCGGAGCATGGGCTCTGGGCGCGCGGGCTTCAGCAGTTGTGGCTCGCGGGCTCTAGAGCGCAGGCTCAGTAGTTGTGGCTCACGGGCTTAGTTGCTCCGCGGCATGTGGGATCTTCCCGGACCAGGGCTCAAACCCATGTCCCGTGCATTGGCAGGTGGATTCTTAACCACTGTGCCTCCAGGGAAGTCCGAATAAACTCTTTAAAGAATTACAAGTTCATAAGTAAAGTGTCTTGCCCGTGAGCATAATTTGTTTTTGTTTTGATTGGGAGCGGGGGATACCGATGTGTCTTTGTATCTTCACCTGGGCAACAGTGAACAAAGATTAGTTTATTGTTGGCAAAATCTTTTACTGTTTTCTTTCTTCTTTTTTCTGCCTTTCCGTCTCCTACTGCTCATGTACTCTTCATCTTATTTTCTGCATGGAAGCTACAGCTCATAGTGGTGACAGAGTTTGACCTTACAGGCGGACAGCGGGAAAGAATATGGATGCCACACGATCCTTCTCACTGGGAACTCTCCAGGGGCACGGGACAGATTGTGAACTTTATAGTATTGAATGTAGGCAGTCTCAGTTTACAACCATACTGTTTTTTATGTGTTGATGGTTAGGTGTTTGGGACATGACACATCTTCCTCTGGGAATAGTGCTATAAACGATCTTTAGGCCCGTAGGCAGGCCCAAGAAATGATGTTGCCGTTGATGATGACGTAGCTGACAGCTACAAGCGCATTTCAGCTACAGAGAGCTGGAATATATTCCTTATATATATATAAAAAAGCAGTGCCTTTAAAGACTTCTCTAGGCCAGTCTGGGGAGCTAACGCCACACTTCTCAGACAGTCTTTGGGAGTGTTTGTGTGGGAGGGGTTATGCCTATGAGCTCTGAAGATGAGTGTCAGCAGTACATTTTCCCCTGGAATTTCATGGTGGCATCAGCTCTGATGGGTGTAGAACAGTTGTTCCTGGCGTTGCCTATTATAGAAAACAAACACCATCACTGTTCCATAACCACAGTGAAATGGTACAAACTTGGGATCCTTACGCCGCATGCTTCTGACATTCTGGGCTGTGTGCTCACAGCCTCCTGTCATTACTTTTCCCTCCTCAGCAGTTGGTGGTGGGCCCGCACTACCTGAATTCTGCATCCTTTGAGCACTGAGCCTGAAACCGCCCAAGTTCCACTGGGCGCCAAGCAGTCCAGGGCTCTTTGGCATCTGAGACAGTTGTGCAGAAAGGAGTGCCAGCCTCAGGTCTGAAGCCTCACAGTCACGAGGAGGAAGTGAGTCAGGGGATCGCTCAGCCTCGGCGGCCCCATGCTCTGCCTGCTGCGTGGTGAGGAATGTACAGACCACCCGCTGCAGTAGGGATGCTGGGGACGGTGGCTGCCCAGCTGCTTCACTTTTTCCAGGTCCCCTCTCGAGGGGTGGCTGTCTCTGCAGGGGAGATGCCTTGGGCTCCACCTTTTCCTTTCATTTCTAAGTTTGTCTCCAGCCAGCAATGCTCCTTTGTCCCCACTGCTCGTGTTCACGCTGTATTTTTCATACTCACTCTGTACGCGTGATGATGCTTCACTTTGTTCTCACCTGCACCGTTTCCAAACATTCTGACAAGTTGTGCATTGAGGTTTTGCAAGGACTTGGGGTTGAAATCTCCCCTGAGGTGAAAGAGCACAGGGTTTGGAGAGGTTTCGTCTCTGCAGTTCCAGCTGTCTGCATAAAAACATTGTTAGTTCTAAACATGAAAAGTACATTTAAAAAAACCCAAAACAGCACAGTGGAAAGAGAGGAGAAAAAGGAGAGAGTCCCCCTAGTACTGCCGTCCAGCCGTATGCCTCGGAGACCTCCTTCCTTCTGCTCGTCAGATATTTTGAATCACATTGTACAGGCCCCTCCCTTCCCTGTGTAAGCACCCAGCCAAGGTCACCGGAAATTAGATCTGCCCCAGGTAGACCGTGTCTGGGCTGATCCTACTTTGGGAGGTTGTGGAAATTCCTCGAATTGAGACAGTGGAGTCTGCTTTCAGTTAATGGGTTTGAAAACTCCTTTAATTTGGCTGTGGCTCTAGAACTTTCTGTTACTCTAGACCAGTGGTTCCCAACTAGGACAGTCATCTCCGCTCAGCAAAAAACTACCTCACCCAAAATGTCAGTAGTGATGTGGTGGAAGAGCCTGTGTTAGGACTCTGTATGTTATAAATGCCCTGTGTCCTTTGAGGTGGATTTGAGTGATAAGGATTGGAAAAAAATAGCATCTGTTCAGTTGATGAAAAGGTGTTCCTACTTCCAACAACAACAAAAATGATTATAAAAGAGAAGAGATCTCACTTACATGGGAACATTTCCCCCACCAAAAAAACCCCCCTGAACTCATAGATGGAACAGATTGGTGGTTGCCAGATGTAGGGGGTGGGGGAATTGGGTGAAGGGGGTCAAATGGTACAAACTTACAGATATAAAATAAATCCTGGGGACCTAATGGACAGCATGGTGACTAGGGTTAATAATACCGTATGGTATATTTGCTACTCTCTTAACAAAGAGAGTAGATCTTAAAAGTTCTCATAGGGCTTCCCTGGTGGCGCAGTGGTTGAGAGTCCGCCTGCCGATGCAGGGGACACGGGTTCGTGCCCCAGTCCGGGAAGATCCCACATGCCGCGGAGCGGCTGGACCCGTGAGCCATGGCCGCTGAGCCTGCGCTTCCGGAGCCTGTGCTCCGCATCGGGAGAGGCCACAACAGTGAGAGGCCCGTGTACCGAAAAAAAAAAAAGTTCTCATGAGAAAAAAAGAATTAACTATGTGCGGTGATGGATGTTGACTAGATTTACTGTGTTGATCACTTCTCAGTATATACAGATACCAAATCATTATGTTGTACACCTGGAACTAATATGTTACATGTCAGTTACACCTCAGTTTTTAAAATACTGTTTAAATCCTTGTACTAACACATTTTACCCACATCTCGTTTCTGGAATTCAGTATCTTCAAGAGCAGGGACCCTCATGTCCCAGCCTGTTACATTATACATCTTCTAAGCCAGGTTACTTCTTTACTAAGTCATTGCCGGCAAAAGAGAACTTTCTTTTGGCTGATTAACTTACTGCAGGTTTAAATAACCATATAAATCTTTCCATTACAAATCTATTTGACCTCTTTGTCTTTAAAAAAAAAAAAAGAGCAGATCTCATTTCAGGAACAGTTTGTTACTTTATGGTGTAGGTTGTTAGACTCCTGAACCATGGTACTCAATGTGGGCCAAGTAAGCAGTTGTGGGAGAAAAATAAGTGCGGTGCCCCGTTCTGGGTCTAAGACTGAGTTGTGTGTTTGGCTAAAGAATGTTCTCTTTTCTGTGAATCTGTAATTAGAACATGCCACACAGCATGGTATTTAAAGTCCATCATCATTATCTCTTTTTAGGGTTGTTTTCCTACCTTATTTTTAAACTCATTTTTTCAAAGTTCAGGGAGGAGAATCATTCTTAAAATCAGAAGAGAAATGTAATAGTTTAAAAGAAAAAAACTATTTTTTAGAAATGGGGCAACAGTAAGTTGAAATCTATGGTAGAAGTTTTATCTTCTTAAATGAGGATCAGTAAACTTTCTGTGTAAAGGGTCAGAAGGTAAATATTTTAGGCTTTGCAGAGCTACGTCGTGTTTCCGTGGTAGCAGGGAGGAGATAGGTACAACTTCTTGCCCAAGGAGGTACTGCAGTCACACACAGTTGGCCGGGGATTTATGATAATCTTCCAGGGAGGGGGGCCAGTGATTGAGACAGGGACGCCCTCTACCACAGCCTCACCTGGAGATGAGCTCGGACATGTCTCCTTGTAGCCTTGTAGTCTCCGAGGCCCCTTTGTCTACCTAATGAAGAGCGGAGAACTTAATGAACCCAACACCCATCTTCAGAGTTTTAACACAGCTCTTTCATGCAGTCATTATGGCTGTGCGTGTGTGTTTCTTGATACTGCAGTTGCTCAGTTATAGAGATATGATTGGGTTTTTCCCATTATGGAGCGGTTAAGAATGTTCATGTACCATTGAGAAGTACCTAGGCTGGGAGACAATTTTTTTAAATGATTTGCAATGACCAAGGTATAATTACATACAATAAAAGTCACCCATTGTAGATTCACGGTTGAGTGGATTTTAGTGCATTTACACAGTTGTGCAGTCATCAGCACAGTCCAGTTTTAGAGTAGTTCCATCGACCCCCCAGAGTTCCTTTTTCCACGTGCAGGCAGCGTGCCCACCCCGACACCTAGCTCTGGGCATCTATTCATCTAGTTTCTGCATCGATGGATTTGCCTCTTCTCTACTTTTTTGTGTGTAGCTTCTTTCACTTAGCATAATGTTTTTGAGATTCATCCTTGTTGGTGATTCTGTGATTTGTTTCTTATTACTAAGACCTGTGTAGATTTATCGCATTTTGTTTCTGAACCAGTTGATGGACATCTGAGTGTGCGGACAAAAACATGTTGCCCTCCATTCCCGTAAAAAAGTGACCGTCCCCACCATCAGCCACTGCAGTCGCCCCCGACGGTGCCCCCTGAGTGGAATTCAGGGTGGAGAAAAATAGGATCTTGACCCTAGATAGTTAAGATGGATATCTAAGGAATCATTTCAATGAGCCCAGACTCTTGCATCTTCCCACACATAGAAAAACACTAAAATCATTAACTTGAGATGTTGGGTTTTGTGCTTAGCAGTCATCTTTTGATGTTTGACCACTTTTTTTTTTTTTTTTTCCAGCACAAACCCTATATATCCTGGCTCCTCCCTTACCTGTTTGCAACTGTTAACTCGGAACTGTCCAGGAGGCTGGCTCCCAGGCTGAAGTCCTCCATAAGGTCCCCGAATAAAACGTAACTCGCAACTTTTAGGTTGTGCATTTTTTTTCTGTCGACAAGTGATTTCTAGTATATGGCTATTATGAATAATGCCGCTACGAATGTTTGCTTACAAGGCTTTTTAGAAAAAATTTTTTTTTTTTTTTTGAGAAGGTAGATATCTGGGAATTGAATTCTTGGGACATACGGTGAGATTATGTTTTGATTTTTAAGAAACCACCAAACCGTTTTCCAAGGTGGACATAACATTTTACATCACCGCCAGTTTCTCCACATTGTCACCAGCACTTGGTATGGTCAGTCTTTTTTTTATTAGAGCCAGGAAATCATTTGTTGGCAATGGAAACCTTATTTTTGAAGGGATGGTATTTCTCGCCGCCTTATAGGATTGCTCTAAAGATCAAAGAGATGGGAATTTTCTGTGCAAGTGCTTTGTCTTGTAAACCTATTACTGCTGATTATGTGCAGAAAAAGTTTTTAGAAGTTGAATTTAACACATACCTGTCTCAGATTAAGATGAAAACGTCCCAAGTTTTAATAAAACATCTATTTTATGATCAAACTTGTTCCACCTACTTTTAAAGGCATATCTTTGCTCCAATTGTGAGTTTTCTCCATCAGCTAGGAGCTTTCTCCATATGCCTGCATTGTACATTAAATTATCAGTCTTATTTAACAGTGAGAGAATATAATGGTTTGCATATGGTGGGCACATTTTTCTTCCCCACTCAAACTTGGATGGTCTGGTAAATGTCTTTCTGTGATTTCGTTTTCAGATGCTTGTGGGTGGCCTCTTTCCTGGACCTGGGCATATGTGTTCTATTCTAATGGAATGGAAGCAGAAAGTTTGGGGCGTGAGAGAAACCACCCAGAACAATCTATGTAAAAATATCCATTTCACCAGTTTTACTTTGCAATTCTGATTCTGTGAAAATTGCCTGTTTAAACTTTTTCAAAGAACAAAGGGAGTGTTTCGAATGCATTTCCCTTCCTATCTGGGGAAGATACCGCTGTAGGTTTAGGAAAACTGGCCAGTGGGGCTCTAGATTTGAAATCTGGGCCGGATTTTGTAAAACTTGTTTGTTAGCGGCTCTTCACACCTGTTGAGAAAGACCTTTGGACTAAGGAGGTTGAGCTGTGTGTTTGATCATGTAGGAAGGACTGTGTCAACAAGGGCTTGGTCATACTTTCAAATGAGAAGGTGAAAAGAACCACAAGAAAACTCAAGTAAAAGAAACTGCATGCAGTGTACCCCCTGGGAGTTGGGAGGTTTATATTAATTCTGGTGACAGTTTATATTAATTCAGTAATGTTTCATAACATAATGTTTATTCATACTAAATAGACAGTTTTGATACTTGGTCAACAGGGACATGAAATCCTTTTTGATCAAAGCAAAGCAGGTGATGGTCATAGCAAACAAAGCTTTGGATTCAGGGTTCTGGGATGGAGGTCCACTGTGAATTATTTTATGATTTTACCTAATGAGTAAAAGTTTTTACCTTATGAGTTTGAAAATTTCCATTTAAGTGAGTGTGTGTGTGTGTGTTTATGAGTGTACATGGAGGTATTTGAAAGCTTTCAACGTTGCAGTCTCTGACATGTGAATTTTAAAAAGGATGAAAAAGTAGTTCAGGCGCTTGGAAGTCTCTTTCTCGAACATTACAAATAGTGCAGTTTTGGTGTGGAATGATATTTGAAAGAGAGCAGTCTTAGAGATGCCTGTAGTAAACGTCCTTTTTGGAAAGGAGCTGTTTGCTAATAAAGAAATCGGGACTGACAAACAGTCGTGTCTTTCTTTCTGGACGTTACCTGTGTCTCAGCCCAAAGTGGGAATCGGAGGTCTGTGACTGACCTGTGCAGGCATGGCAACTCGGCCGTGTTGGTGTTACGTGCGTTCTTTAAATAAGACAGTTCAGGGTTTATAGAGAAACACTTCATACTCATTTTTGATGCTGTTTTCCATCTTTATCATGGAGGATTTCAACCCCTCTACGGAGGGAGGGTTGAAGAAGTTTGCAGTTAACAACTTAAAATTCCCACAATAAAGAGAAAGGGGATACCCATGTGGAGGTGCTTGTATAGAGTTGTAGCGGGGATGCTGGAAGAGTCACAGAACTCATAAGGGAAACAGGAGCCGGTGCCGTTTTAACCTTGGGCTCCAGCCACCTTGATCTTCTTGGCGGAAACGCTTGTGGAACCTCATGCACATGTGGCCCTGCCTCTGGGTCCCTCTCCTTCCAGAGCCCCAAGGTCTAGCTTGCTGACCCCAAATGCTTTCATTGAACTCAAGGGTGACTCACGAGGGATCCTGAGTCACAGTGGTGACAACAAACGATTTAGGTCCTGGCTGGTGTATTTTAAGCAGGATCATCATTGGCACTGAGAGAGTAACTTGTAAGTTGGATTTTTATATATTAAATTTTCCCTTTTAGAAGGAGTTGCGTGTGATAACTGAACACTTAAAGGGACCTTTGTGTGTTAGTTGTTGACTGACCTATTAGTGCATTTTATTTATTTCTGAATTACTTTAAGGAGTCAGTGTGATGTGTGCAAAGAGCATGGAATTAGGAATTGGAAAGATTTGAGACCTGGCTTGGTCACCAGCTGTGTGACATTAGGTAAGGACTTAAGCTCTGAACTTCAGTTTCGGGGCAGGGATTCCTTTCTTACCAAAGATTAGGTTAGTATTAGTATTATTGAGGCTCTTAGCATGTGACTGTGACACCTCATGGGCACTCCATTACTGGAAGCTACTATCTATGCTCTTAGTAACACAACTTATAAAGTAGCATTAAGTGATGAGTATATTTAGTTTACGTTTATATTGCTTTTCTCCTGCCATCTTTCTGTGTTGAGAGTGACAGTAGTCCCTTAAACTAGAAGTTGAATGTATAACCAATATATTTTTAATATTTCACTTAACATTTCAAATCAAAACAGAAATTAGGGCTTCCCTGGTGGCGCAGTGGTCGGGAGTCCGCCTGCCGATGCAGGGGACACGGGTTCGTGCCCTGGTCCGGGAGGATCCCACATGCCGCGGAGCAGCTGGGCCCGTGAGCCATGGCCGCTGAGCCTGCGCGTCCGGAGCCTGAGCTCCGCAACAGGAGAGGCCACAGCAGTGAGAGGCCCGCGTACAGCAAAAAAAAAAAAAAAAAAAAAAAAAAAACAGAAATTAAGCAGATCAATGAAATGAGGTTGAAAGTTCTAGAAAAGAAGTTTATGTGCTATTTCAAGTGATAATTTTGGGATTAAATTTCCACTCTTTCATTTTTGTTGGAGTTGATGAAATTGTTGAGCAGAGTAGAAATAACATAATGAGATACTAAAGCGATTTCAGCACATTGGGTATACATAAGTCATAAAGATAATTCTCTTTTAAAAATAAGTATTTGTTTATTGAAGTGTAGTTGATTTAGAATATTGTGTTAGTTGCAGGTGTATAGCATAGGGATTTACTAGTTTTGCAGATTATATTCCATTATAGGTTAATGGATATTATGTAAGACAATGGATATGATTCCCTGTGCTATAGAGTATATCCTTGTTGCTTATCTATTTTATGTATAATAGTTTGTATTTGTGAATCCCATACCCCTAATTTGTCCCGCTTCCCTCCCTTTGGTAACCACTAGTTTGTCTTCTGTATCTGTGAGTCTGTTCCTGTTTTGCATATACATTCACTTGTGTTATTTTTTTAGATTCCACATATAAGTGATATCATACAGTATTTGTCTTTCTCTGTCTTACTTCACTAAGCGTAATTTATCTGGGTCCATCCACGTTGCTGCAAATGGCAGTATTTCATTATTGTTTATGGCTGAGTAATTTTCACACACACACACACACACACACACACACACACACACACACACATCTTCTTTACCCGGTTGTCTGTCGGTGGGCACTTGGGTTGCTTCCCTGTCTGGCTGTTGTAAATAGTGCTGCAATGAACACTGGGGGTGAGTGTTTCTTTTGGAACTAATGTTTCTGTTTTTTCTGGATATGTACCCAGGAGTGGAATTGCTGGATCATGTGGTAGTTCAACTTTTAGTTTTTTAAGGAACCTCCGTACTGTTTGCATAGTGGCTGCACCAATTTACATTCCCATCACCATGTACAAGAATTCCCATAAAGATAACTCTTTATAATTTGACCATTGAACACCCAATAATTTCTTCAAACTTTTTTTTTATCACTTGTCCTTGAAAACAAACAGTTTTCATGTTGCGAAATCAAAGAAAGAGGAGATTCAGCATTGAAAGGCTAAGTATTATGGTTGTCATTTTATTTGCCCAGTGGAGAAATAAAAAAGGGAAATGAAATCAATGCCAAAAAATTGTGCCCCAGGTTAAAACAGTAGGATCTGGAAGTTGTTATCTGTTGGAATATCATCGCAAACTTTGTGGTGCATTTGGTGTCTGGTGGAATCCTACCAAAATTCACACCAGTGGATTGGGTTGTGATATTTACTAAAAAATCATCCCTCTCTTGGAGAGTCTAGTTGACACGTGGATTTGGTCCAAGTAGGAAGTCAGTGGAGTGTCCTGATGCCCTCCAAGTGGGCAAGTGCATGGGGCTTGGACCTGGGAAGATGGAGCCTGAAGGTCCCAAAGAGATCTTGACTTGGGGTGAAGCAGTGTGGTGACCTGGTTAAACTTGTGGTTTCTGGATGTGTGATGCTGGGCAAGTTTCTTTACCTCTAGGCCTCCACTTCTCCATTTGTAAAATGGGATGATAATGGTGCTTGCCTTAAAGCGTGTATGTGAAGATATAATCCATATAAATCAATTGCATTTTAATTAATTAATTTTTTGGTTTTGGCTGTGTTGGGTCTTCATTGCTGCACGCGGGCTTCCTCTGTTTGCGGTGAGCGGGGGCTACTTTTCGTTGCAGTGCACGGGCTTCTCATTGCGGTGGCTTCTCTTGTTGCGGAGCACAGGCTCTAGGCACGCAGGCTCAGTAGTTGTGGCGCACGGGCTCAGTTGCTCCACGGCATGTGGGATCTTTCCGGACCAGGGCTCGATCCCGTGTCCCCTGCGTTGGCAGGTGGATTCTTAACTACTGCGCCACCAGGGAAGTCCCTCAGTTGCATTTTAGTGCTATTTTCTCTGTCCTTTCTCTGTCTGGTGGGACTCTGTCTCAGTCACACTTGTACATGTGTAAGGCTGTGGGTGATGCTTTCTTTGAAGATTCATTCCTTGCTTATTTGAGAAAGATGTTTGCTTTTCAAAAGGTGATTTTTAAGGAATGTAGTAGTCATAGTAATTTTAAGAGTGGTGTTTTGCCACAAAATGCAATCCAAACTCATAGTTAAACCCTGTTTGTTTTGTTTACAGGGAACACGGGTCTGGCTGAGAGAAAATGGCCAGCATTTTCCAAGTACCGTAAATTCCTGTGCAGAGGGCGTCATTGTCTTCCGGACGGACTATGGTCAGGTGAGCAGAGTCCCTGCGGCTTCGTGACATCCGTGTTCTGCTTCCTTGGGTGACCCTACGTAAGGGCACGTGTGCTTATTCTCCTCGCCCTTCATACCTTAAACATCTTTTCTAAGGGATACAACAGAATCCCAAAAGGAATGTGTAATGCACACCTCGAGTGTGTGAGCGACACAATAAAAAATTCTCCCAAATCGAAATCAAAGTGTTCTAACTAGTACTGGACAGAAGAGCACTACACTTGGCTGGTTTCCTTCCTGGGGATCAAGAAGAATCAGAAGTATAGGGTGCAAGCAATTTGAGAAAAAATTCAGATATATCAATATTTCCCGATTGGATTCATGACCACGTTCCCTTAAAATTCATCAACTTTCCTAGTGTTGGAAGTACTGGCCTGCCAGTGAGACTGTAGCAGTGTCCTGGTCCCTGTAAGGACAAGATGCACCAAACCACCTAACCTGAGCCTCTTCACCTTGTGAAGGAACTGAAGAAGCTCTTTCTGTTTGTGGGAACCACTGCTCCAGGGTCCCTATTCTTCAGTGTAAAACAAGTGAAAAGCCATATCACTGAAAACAAATACCTGAATCCAGAAACTGGCCCACTGCTTATATTTGGACAATGGTGAAAGGAGCCCAGTTTCTCCATTTTATAAGGAAACCAATTAAAAATTTTTTAAATTGAAATATAGTTAATTTACAATGTTGTGTTAGTTTCAGGTGTATAGCACAGTGATTCAGTCATATAGAAATTTTTTTTCAGATTCTTTTCCATTGTAGGTTATTACAAGATACTGAGTAGAGTTCGCTGTGCTACACAGTAGGTCCTTGTTGGTTACCTATCTTATATATAGTCGTGTGTGTCTTTAATCCCAAGGAATTTTAATTTTAGAAATGGGTACCTCCCACAGAGACACATATTAAAATTGAAGACATAAAGGACTAAAATGACATCATATGCCAGTATTTCAAACTCTCAGTTGCTGAATTTTGTTTGCAAGTTGTGTTGAGAACAAAATCTTCAAGGTCAGTGTTGTATAGTTTGAGCTGATGGGCTACTTGGTTATCAAAACCTTGAGCAGAGATGATCCTCTTGGTGGTACGTTCCTCATTTCTTGACTTAATAAGCAGTTATGCTTCTGGGCTATTTTGCAATTTCTCAGTTACTTTTTCATCCGAGAGTCTTGAATGGTGCTTCAGTATTTGTCTGGTGGTGAAGATATAGCTGTGATGTGCAATGGAGAGGGGGTGGGTGGGTGCAGGGAGAGGGGAGCAAAGAGACCACTGGGAATCCAGTGTCTCCCAGTCACTGATGCCCAGTCTGGTCTCTTTCCCATCAGCTTCTCGGGTAGTGTGATGAAAGCTGTAAACTAAGAACCAAGTGACCCGGCCAGCATTTTTCTTTCTTGCCTTCACTCCTCCCCTCTTGCCATCTCACTTTCCCCAGATGAGAATTGTTTCTTTCAGGCCTTGTCAAGATGACAATAAAAAAGGGAAAACAATATTTAAACCGTGTACCTGACTTGACAGAACTTAATGGGGAATTCTTTTCTTTTTTGGTCGACTTATTTTTTTGTTTGTTTGTTTTTGTCCTCATAACTATTTTTATTACATTACAATAATTAGGTCGACTTATGTTTTAATCCCAAAGATACTTTACTTTTTTTCCCTTTTTTTCCTCTTAAGAAAAATTGTGATAAAAACCACATAACGTTAAAATTCCCATCTTAACCACGTTGAAGTGTACAGTTCAGTAGTGTTAAGTCCGTTCCCGTTGTCGGGCAGTAGATCTCTAGAACTTTTTCATCTTGTAATACTGAGACTCTGTACCTAGCAAACGCTTAATTCCCCATCTCACCTCCCCCAGCACTTGGTAACCACCTTTCTACTTTCTGTCTCTATGATTTTGACTCCTTTAGATACTTATATGAGTGGAATCATAACAGCATTTGTCCTTTTCTGTTACTGGCTTATTTGGCTTAACGGAGTGTCTTGGAGATTCTGAAGATGCTGTCAAACTTCGCTTTGCTCCGCAGAGGCGTCACAGCAATTCTAGCAGCCTGTTAGTGCTACTTACTGTCGGTGTCGCGTGGTCAGCAGTCTGTGTCCTGTGACACCATTGCCAGCTGGTCAATGGGCAGCCCTCCGTGAGGCATGGAAAGGGTTGGTCAGGTCAGCAATTCTCTTCCTTCTTGACGGTACTTACGGATTGTGGCTTTAGAAAGAACTAAACCAGAAAAGCCTATACTTAAGCGTGGAAACAACTCCCAAATTTGACTTCGAGTCTTCAATCAGGCATCAAATTCTTGGTCTTACACTGTCCACTCTGTCATTCCCAAGTATGACAACTATAATTAGCTTGGCGACCCATGTAGGAAATACGGGGTTTAAAATGTGACAAAAGTGAGGCAGGTTGGAAAGACATGGATCAGGAGCTGGCAGTGGCCAGAAGACTTTTGTTTCTCTCTTTTCTGACCTACTCCTTCCTCTCTTGACATTACAGATTCCCCGTGGAACATACAGGCGTAGCCACCAAGGGTTAGAAGTTCATTACCTGGTTCTGGTCCCCAGGACAGGCACACCTGCTGTTTATCTGATATAGATTTCTGAAGGAATCAGGGTCAGAGATGTAGAGCATGACCTTGTCCTGATCCAACCCGTGGTAACTTTTCAAAGTATGGGCTAATTTCAGCCCAATTTGGTATGTTGTTAAAGGGTGTTAGGATATTGGTGTTTCTACAGGAAGGGAGAATGGGGAGTTACTTAATGGGTCCAGAGTTTTAGTTTGGGAAGATGACAAAGTTCTGAAGATGCATCATGGTGATGGTTGCACAACGATGTGAGTGTGCTTGATGCCACTGAACTGTACACTTAAAATTTGCCGTTGTCGTCCTTTTCATGTCAGTGTGTACATCTCACCACCATAGAAAACAAAAGATATCAGTGTTTGAGGTCAAATGGTAACGGGTAAAAGCTGTCAAGGGGGTATTGTTCTGTATCTTTATAAACAGTTCTAGTACAGTTTTGATGTTACCAAAATAGGACCGCTCAGAATCTGTGAACAGCTTCCAAACTAGTAGTTGAACTTCCCTTTGGTTTACTGTACAGGAGTCACCTGGGGGTCTTGTTTCGGATGCAGCTTCTGATCGGCAGGTCTGGGCTGGGGGCTGAGAGTCTGCATTTCTCACCAGCTACCTGGTGGTATGGATGCTGCGGGTCCGTGTTTGAGTCGGAGAACTGCCTTAGGGTCGTAGTTACTACAGTGAAGAGCAGGAAGTACTCTCAATCCCCTCCGTGGACCACCCGTGCTACTGTTTCCGACGAAGCAAACGTAAGGAAGAGAGCTTGAGGCAGCGGTGGAAAATTTTCCCTAGGCCCTGAGAAGCTTTCCCTTCCTCTGTGTGCATTCCATCCCTCCCCCCACCCCACCCCCAATTCCAGCAGTCATTTCACCTCAAGCGTGGCCAGGGATTGTGCTGACTGCGGCAAAATAGTGCTCAGGTGGATTAAAAAGCAGTTTTCGAAATCCTGTTTCGTGTCGGAAACCAAGCGGAGCCACAAGTAACTAAAATCCTAAAATGAGGTCACGAGGACAGGGGGTAGATAGGAGATAATGTGGTGTTGTTTTTTGGTGAGAGCCCTAAAGGGCCCATTTTCTTATTTCATTCGGTCTCTGAGGGTTTTGCACATTTGCTCAGCTATTCTTCTTTCGCCAAGGAGATAGTTTTATATTAATCTAAAATTCCATCCCACACCAAAATTTAAACTGCTGTAGGTTGGTCCCAGGAGTGCAGGGGACCAAAACGTTCCCATCTGACTCATAACTTACGTTATACTCGCTGTGAAGTATTTGCCGATGGGAAAAGAAAAGTGCGAGTGACATGCTAACACACTTTGAAAAAATGCATAGTTGTGGCTTCTGGAGCACGAAGCACGTGGGTAGGTCAGCACGTGCTCTGCAAGTTAGAAATGACTTGTCTTCTTGCACGTGAAGCCTTGGACAGAGTTGTAGAAGAGCACCATGCTTTTGTGGCTCTGCAGGGTCCATATTTGGCTAAAAGATCGACTCTGGTGAAAAGGGTAGGATGGAAGTTGGCACTGAATGTTTCTGTCTTTTCTAAAACGTTCACCAGGCACTTGGGTGATCACTGAAGCACCCTTCTGGAACATTGTAGAATTGACTAATGAGTTTTAAATTAGATTTTTAACTTTGAGAGTCAACTATTTTATTATCCTTCCTGAAAAGAGCCTAATTTGCTCGCTCTGAAATAGCTTAGAGTGATATCAATTTACCTAATGGTATTTTAAGGGGTAGTTTTTTAACTTACCCCAGTCTTACTCTCTGCAACCATCCTCTTGGGTTTTCTGTTTGCATTGTCCCTCTGTGGGGTCTTCTGAAATATTTTACTGGCTGGAGAATTAATCATCCCAATCTACAAGTAAATGCCCTCCTCCGTGCCCTTCTCTTATTTGCACCAAGTATAATTAGACTCGGTTTTAAAAGTTATTCTTCTCATTTTATTAATCCACAAAAAGGCCGTTAGATTGCCTGGTTCTTTCAAGTCATCGCCACCCTCCAAGATAGTCAGAATTCCTCAGGCCACACAGGAAACATAACCCTCATTATTTATAATCACATCTCCCATTTAAAGCCATCTCTAACCTTTTAGGTTTGACCTTCACTTTGACTTGTTGGAATTAATACTGTGGGCCCAATTTTGTCGAACTTGATGATGGGTTAGTGTAGTGATTTTTCATTGCATTTTTGGTTATTTTTCATACACTTTCTGCTCTGTCCAGCTGCTTTTCTTTGCTTTTTTTTACCCCTTCACTTTGCCCCCATTGATTGGTGTCTTTTTGTGTCCCTTGAATGTCATATGGATGTGGCAGCTTTTTGACCTCTCCGCATCCCGTACGGGTCCACTCCTGGGTCACAGAGAAATCTCCCGCAAGCCTGTTGAGTGCTGGAAAATTGACCGTGGCACAGCCCGGAATGTCTCTCATTTCAGAGCTCCGAATGTTACCCTGCAACCCCCCTGATGGTCAGGAATCAGACAGCTAGAACTGAGTGATTTCATCTTGCGTTGGGAACAGGTCAGATCTGACTTCTCAAGGGAAATGTGGAGCCTGGAGCTTTTAACTGAGTTGAGAATGTCATCTGAGAGGAAGCTGGCTGCGCACGCTGGCCCCCGAGAGCCCAGGAATGCCAGCCCTTTTCAGCAGCCACAGAAGCTGCCTTCCTGGCTTCACTGGCAAAGCCAGCTGTTGGCAGAGACAGGTGCCGGCGTAAAGAGGTCTCCCCCGCCAGCTCCTTCTCTGTGAGCGGATGCGGAGTGAGCGAGCAGCAGTTGGCATGGCCCCCCAAGTCGTGTAGGGCCCCCCCAGGGCAGCTCCCGTGAATGGTGGTGGCAGGCGGGGGGAAACCAGCAGGGAGACGGCTAAACTTACAAAGATGGAGGGAAGGAGTTTGAGGGGACGACGTTAATGATGCAGAAGTGGTGTCATTAGGATACTGTGACTCTCAGAGCCCAATTCTTGAACAACAGGACAGAGTCTTTGTAGTCAACTGGCCTGCACATAATTCCCTTGCTTTTATGTTGTTTAAAGAACAAAAAGCAGGGCTTCCCTGGTGGCGCAGTGGTTAAGAATCCGCCTATCAATGGAGGGGACACGGGTTCGAGCCCTGGTCCGGGAAGATCCCACATGCCGCAGAGCAACTGGGCCCGTGTGCCACAACTACTGAAGCCCACGTGCCGCAACTACTGAAGCCCGTGTTCTACAGCTGCTGAAGCCCGCATGGCTGGAGCCCGTGCTCCGCAACAAGAGAAGCCACCGCAATGAGAAGCCTGTGCACCGCAGCGAAGAGTAGCCCCCGCTCGCCGCAACTAGAGAAAGCCCGCACGCAGCAACGAAGACCCAACGCAGCCAGAAATAAATAAATAAAATAAATAAATTTAAAACAAACAAAAAACCAAAAAGTATATTCTGTCCCCTTTTCAATCTTTCTTCTCCTTTTTGGTAAAGAGAAACAGTCTTATATTAATGCACTTATTTGGGGGAAACTTTACCCATTTTTTCCTCAAAAGGAGAGAAACAAATTATATTTTCGCTCCCTGTAGCCTCTCAAGTGTCAGGTATCCCTGGTGTTGCAGTCGGTGCTTCCAGCCAAATTAACCTGTGGGTTCCGTTGAACCATAGGAAGGCGCCATCTCTGTAGGATGAGGGAGCTGAAAAGGCAGTTTCCTGTGGTTATGCCTAAGAGTATGTTAATGGCCCTCTATTTTAATTGTGTGTTTTAGCTTATCGATATGTGTTTGATTTAAAGGTAGAAGTTTTGGCATACAGTAAAGTTTAACAAAGTAGTTTTTTTGCAGTCCGGTTGAGAGGCAAAGCATATCCCTAAAATAGTATATACAGCCCTGGCTTTTGGGGTACCACTGCCATATTAAATTCTGTTGTGTGTATGTCTGTGTGTGTGTTAACAGCTATGACATTGTATTCCTTTTGGGGTTTTCAACTTTTTGGATGGGTGTGTAAAATATTTGCTATGATTGATCTCTCCTGCAAAGGTCCAAAAATTTTTTAAAACTTTTAACAATTTTTGGAATGGAAGTATATAGTTAATTTACAATGTTGTGTTAGTTTCAGGTATATAGCAAAGTGATTCAGTTATACATATGTATAAATATCTATTCTTTTTCAGATTCTTTTCCATTATAGGTTATTACAAGATATTGAATATAGTTCCCTGTGCTATACAGTAGGTCCTTGTTGTCTTTTTTTTTTTTTTTTTTTGCGGTACGCGGGCCTCTCCCGTTGCGGAGCACAGGCTCCGGACGTGCAGGCTCAGCGGCCATGGCTCACGGGCCCAGCCGCTCCGCGGCATGTGGGATCTTCCCGGACCGGGGCACGAACCCGTGTCCCCTGCATCGGCAGGCGGACTCCCAACCACTGCGCCACCAGGGAAGCCCTCCTTGTTGTCTATTTTATATACAGTACTTTGTTAATGCAAAGCTCCTAATTTATCCCTCTCCTCGCTCCCTTTCCCTTTGGTAACTATAAATTTGTTTTCTATGTCTGTGAGTCTATTTCTGTTTTGTAAATAAGTTCATTTGTGTCATTTTTTTGATTCCACATGTAAGTGATATCACATGATTTTTGTCTTTCTCTGTCTCACTTACTTCAACAAATGTCCAAATTTGAGTTGAAAGAAAAATGAATGGATAAATATACAATTTATTTTTTTGAACTGGAATTTGGGCTTTCTTGTGTGTGTTTATTTGTAGTAAATATAAATTACATAGAATTGACTACTTTAAATGTTTTTAAGTGTACAATTCAGTGGCATTAATTACATTCATAATGTGTGCAGCCATCACCACTATTTCCAAAACTTTTTCATCACTCCAAACAGAAACTCTGTAAGCATTAAGCGCTAACTCCCTATGCAATTTGTTGTTAAACTACTTTCTTCTTGGATACCTTTTGTTGTGCTGCTTCTAGGTATACAAGCACGTTAGAAACTCTGGTTTGTATTCTTTGTTAAGGAATAGACACTGTCAAGAAAGAAGTGGTGTAGACCTAGCTCAAGAGTCCAAGGATGGAGAATTGAATGTTGACTTAGATCTGCTGACCACCGATGGGCATTTGGCGCTGACCTTGTGATGTGTGCATGGGGGTGGATGGTGCTGCCCCTGTGGGTGGGTGAAGCACAGCCATCCAGAAAGCCAGAGGAAAGAGGGACATGCTTTTGACAAGTGGCAGATAATTTTTTAAAAAATCAGATGTATGCGATTTCCTTTGTTAACTTCAGTATGGGTCCATCTGTTATTCTTGGAATTCACTTCCGTCAAAACAGTGCAGCTGTACTAAGCTGGGAAACTCTTAAATTCCTGTGCTTTTCTCACATTTTGCTGTGTCATCCTGGAAACACCCGTCTCTGAAATGGATTTTAAACACCAGCCCGTGGAGTTGCTTAGAGTCAGAAGTCTATACTCTAGAGACTGAACATCACTGGGGCTTTGTCTTGCTATAAAGACCAAGTAGACTGCAGTTTGTCCAACTTCCTTGGTTTAGAGTGAAAAAATTGTTTGTAGGCCTGAAAGCCACGTGATTGACTATCTAGATCTCTTCCAAGAATCTGGTTTGGCATCTAGTGGCTCAAAGATGGAAAGTCAAATAATTTTCACTCTGGGAGTATAGGAAAAAAACAGTCTGATTGTTGGTGCACTGAGCTCCAGGCAAAAACATGTGCATATTTGTAAATCTGCATGTGCGGACACTTGCTTATTGTAACTTGGGAAGAGGTGGTCACTCTAGCCAACTGAGGGCTTGTCTTTCCCTTTCGAGAACTTGGGTCCTGCAGAGATGTGCCTGGCCTTCCCCACCTTCATTCAGGGACGAATGCCTGGATGAAGACCTTTTCACAGAGGCCTTTTCAACCTCTCCATCCAAGAGGGCCACTACCTTGACATTGTATCATGTGTAATTATTTGATTTTTTTTTGTTTTCCTGTGTCTCCTCACCAAGCTCTCTGAGAATGGACACATTGCTGTGTCCTTAGCTCCTAGAAGCAGAGCGTGGCCCGTGAAGGCACTTAAATGCTGAATGCGTGGTGAAGCTCCATTAGTAGTCAGCACGGAGCCAAGCAAGTTATTAGAATGATGTGTACTCTGTTGAGACTGTTATCATATAACGTTTTAATAAAGAAATCACAAGTCTGAACGGACCACAAGGGACAGAAGAAAAAGCCTCCTGTCACAAGAGTCCTGTTGGGAGTTTGGCTGTGTTATTTCTATCTAAACCACCCTTAGGCCATAAGACCAGAGCAAAATAAAGAGCATTGAAGATAATTAAAGGGAATTTCTTTTTCAAAGGAATGATTTCACTTGATAGACTCCAAAAACGTACAAACTGCCCTTTCATTTTTCAAGGGGGAGTAGGTGGGTGTTGAGTTTGGTGCAGACTATTTCTCCAAAGTTTGGCATTTTGAAACCTGAGATGATAATTCTATATACTTCAACATCTACACTGAAACAGGAAGCAGTTTACCGTGACAAACCCGACAAGATCCACTGGTGTTCTGAGGAGCGTGGGCTGTGTCAGGTGTCGCCGACCTTAGCTTGCCAAGGGTGCACACCACTTCTGTCACCTGCCCTATTCCCAGCACCTCTGAAAAATTCACCGGTGAGACCTTAAGATTCCCCTGTCTCTGGGGCCTGTCTCCCTGCTCCTTTAAGTAAATCCAGCTTAAGTGGATTGGGAATCCAGTTTATTTCTGACCCTTGCTTTCAGGACAGGCTTTTGCCTTCCCACCAAGCCTTTGGACTGGTCAGCTGGGCCCCTCCCTGTCTGGCATCCCCCTGGGCGGGTGGATGGGAGGGAGGGGTTGGATCTCTGTTCACAGTATTTACTGGCCCCAGTGAGCCTCTAGCTGACCACACACACAGTGATTATGCAGGAGAGAACAGATGACTTCTGCCCTGGGTCATGACCTTCTGGGGCTTCCTGCCCTTGGTTGGGCCAACTTGTTGACTTTCTCCTTTGTGGATATGTCTCGACTTTGGCCTCCTCTTTCCTTCCTGGGTCCATTGAATGAGCCTCCTCTTTCCATCCCTTAGGCGTGCCTATTTATTTGGATCCCAGCCTGCCTCTGGCCTGCCTGTGTGTCCCATCTTCGGTCCACTGCTGGATTCCAGGCTCTGCTCTGGGTAGCTCAGCCGACTTTTGCCTCTGGGAGCCTGTGGTATACCCAGCCTCTTCCTGCAACCCCCAGGAATCCTGGTCCTGCATTGCTAGTGTCCGGGCACAAAGAGAAGGGCTGATGTTTTGTTCCTTTGGACCCATGGTTGCTTTCAGTTTTGTAGTTAGTTTAGCAAATCAAATTGCTCATACTTGAAGGTAAGCAGGAGACTACCTTGCATTCTCGATACCCGTGAATACTGAAAATAGTCAGCACATTAATGCTGGATACCAAGCTCAGACCAGGTGGTAACTTACTACTGGGGGAGGTGATGCCGAAAACTGATTAAATCAAGACTCAATTTTTCTTTTTTTTTTTTTTTAAGGCTTTACTACTATACCTTTATTATAAGTGTCATTTTGTGAAAAATGTATGTGAAGACTGTGAAGACAAAAACAGTTCAGAAAATTATCTATGGGAATCAGACGTGGCACCACTGAATGCTGTGTGCAATTTCAGTAGAAAATGCCGAGGCAATTTATTAGAACAGATTCAGGCAGTCGTTGGGTGTGACTGAGATTCAGCCCATTTCAGAAGTTCAGTTATAGGCCTGTTATTTGGAACCAGTTTTCTGGAAGACTCAGTGATATGCACCGGGAATTGGTTACCCAGTCTGTCTACAAAGACCTATTGGGGTCCCCGCACTGCAAGACTTGGGATGGTGTGAAAGTCCTCTCTTGCCTGATTCCAACTTTAGCTGTATGTTGAGTTCCACCCAGGCTGCCACTATGATGAGACTAGGGAACCACATTCTCCCACGGTCACCTCCCTGGGAGCTGTGGGAAACGGGGGCACCCCGTTTCTAAGCTGTGTCCTCCTCATGAGGGTTGGCGTTTAGGATGGGTAAAGGGAAGAGAGTGCCGTTTGCTGGTGACATCTCTCTGCGAGGCACCATGTTGCTGCATATTCCTTCCGTTTGTCCTATTTAATCCTCAACTCCCCTAGGAAGGCGTGGTCAGCCGTACTTACTGACACAGAGATTGATCTTCCGTGAAATAGCATTTCCAAGAGCCCACACTTGGTCAGTGATGAGTTAGTAGAGGTGGGGTTTGGATCCAGATTTGATCGACTTTTCACTTGATCATGTTACTTCCTCCAGAGAAGTGTGAGGTAGGACAGGGTGAGGCCAGTGATGGGGGTCGTTGCCTGTTTACCTTCTCAGGCCCCGTGACTGCCCGTCCTGACTGTTTCCCTGAGTTCATTTCTTTTCCCTCTTCAGGCCCCTGGGATTGAGTGTCCTTGTCTCCTTTCTGGTCACGACCTTTGCTTTCTCTTGAAGTTACTCTTGAAGATCGGTAGGTTGCACCGGTGGTACCACCTTCCCAATTTCCTCTTCCTTTGTGATGGCTTTTTGCTTTTATTATGTTTTATTGCTCCAGGGAAACAGATGGATCGGCGAAAATCCCCCTTTTTAAAATTTTAATGTTTCATCGTCTTGTGTTCACAATCTCGTTTCCATGCTGCTGCTTCTGCCGGGGTTAGTTCTCAACCCTGGCTGCCCATTAAATTCACTGGGAAGCTTTTACCAAGAGCCTTGGCCCTGCCCCAAAACAATGAAATCAGAATCTCAGCTGGGACTCAGGCCCTGTGTGTTTTTAGAAAGCTTCCTGGGTACCACTTAATAAGCAGTCAAGTTCAGAACTATTTCGTAGACCGAATGAGCATCCTATTGAAATAGTCCATTAAAAGTTGTTGAAAAAGCACAATTTTGGCATACTGGGCTTGGAAAACGCTCATGTTACCCATGATTTCTAGGCCTTCACTTTTTCTTACATAGCTTCTTTTCTGGACACTTAGATGGTTCTGTGGAACGTCTCCAATGCCCACAGTATCTTGGAGAACTCAGTTCCCTCTGTCCGTCCAGCTGTCCACTGGGGCCTTGTCTCCAAGGGACCCTGGAGTGCCCCCGTCTCCCTCTTTCTCCAGGGAGTTGACCTGTTCTTGGTCTTTCCATCTCCACCTCTCTAGTCCCACCCTCTCTAGTTGGATACTCTGTTTGAGTGGGACATTTGGGTTCAAACGTCCCAAACGCTAGTGCGGTGTTGGTCCGTGTGTGATTCTCCGACTGGCTGCTTCATAATTAGTCATCAGGGCCCTCGTGAAAGATGCAGCTTCCTTGGTCCTCTTTCCCATCTGCCAAGTCCACGTCTCTGTGCAGGTGGTCCAGGGGGCTGTAGTTTAACAAGGTTCCCAGGTGATGCCTTTCATGGTGAAATTGGAGAACCACAGACTCAGCGTGTACTGTGACATGAGATAAATTCTCCCCGTCTCATTTGCTGTTTACTTCAAATTGTGCTGCTCCCTGCCCTGTGAGGCCCGGGGCTCCGGGGAGGACCTGTCCTTCCTGACGCTGTGACCCTGCAGACAGGTTTCGTTCTTTCCTTGTCCGCATCTTCCTCACGCCTGCAGTCCTGCCTCCTTTCCTTTCTGTGTCTGGAACAGAACCCGGCGTTTGGGCACCTCTCCTGGCTGTGAGGCACTGTGAAGGTTTCTCTAATTTGTACTGGGAGAAATCCCAGCGCTAAAGCAGTTTCCTGGAATCCCTCCGCATGGAGGCTGTCAGTGATGGTCTTTGTGTTCCAACAATTCAGTGAAGTTATATTGGTTTCTGAGGGAACCTTATCTGTTTCTACCTCAAGGCAAGAGGGAGGCGGTTGGGGTCTGAAGGAGGGATAAGGCCCTGGGGTGAAAGCAAGGCCTGGGGAGGGGGAGGGGCTGGGATGTAAAGGCAGAGGCAGTAAGGGGCCTGTTTCCTGCACCCCTCCAGCCCTGCACTCGCCCTGTGGCTTGGACAGCCCCACGTGGGCTGGATGAGATGCAGAGCCAAGGAGGGATGGGTGTGTGGCAAGCAGCTGCCCCACACTGGAGAGGACAGGGGCTTATTTCCAACCAGTGGGTGCCTGCCTCTTCTGCTAACTTCTGCCTAAGGAGTGTCTGTTACTCAGACCTGAAGCGAAAGCGTGACTGACTTCCAGCTTTTATTTCAGACTGATTGCGCTGCCTTTTTAAGGTAAGGATTCAAACTACACAGGCATGTGGGAGGCATGGTGCCCGGGGAGGGGGCCCCGTGACCTTTCCAAGGTGATGGGTACGTTCAGTATACTGCTCTGTGTGGGTCGTCAGGCTGTCTGTTTGTGCTGTGTGCAAATGAAACCTCGGTGTTTTTCTAAAAAGTAGCATCTAGCTTGTTTGAAGGCAGCTGTTTGTACTGAAGTTACATATGTCGTGAACACAGCATGACTGAACTCAGTAAAGCTGATGTAATTACTCCAGTGTTGAACTGAAGCAGCAGTGGCAAACCATGGCCTGTGCCCAATGCCTGTTTCCATACAGCTTACAAGCCAAGAATGGTTTTTCCATTTTTAAATGTTTGGAGAAACATGAAAAGAATGATATTTTATGACACATGAAAATTATAAGGAAGTCAAATTTAAGGAAGTTTTATTGGACACAGCCATGCCCATTAATTGGTTTATCTAAGACTGAGTTCAAGCTGCAGTGGCACAGTCAGGAGCCAGAAAGCCTCAAGTTAACCATCTGGCCCTTTGCAGAAAACGTTTGCTAAACCTGATCTAAAGGATCATTTTCCCCAGTTACTTCTGATGTGATGTTTAGTGCTGCAGGGGCCCTTCCAGTGCTTCCCAGTCCTGGCTACACATCGGAGTCACTGGAGGGGTTACTAATTGGGATGCTTCGGCCCCTACACCCAGCCCAGTGGTACAGCCTCTCTGGAGGTGAGCCCAGGACCCAGCGGTACGGCCTCTCCGGAGGTGAGCCCGGGACCCAGCGGTACGGCCTCTCCGGAGGTGAGCCCGGGCCCCAGCGGTACGGCCTCTCCGGAGGTGAGCCCGGGACCCAGCGGTACGGCCTCTCCGGAGATGAGCCCAGGAATCTGTACTTGCTACCAGTGCAGCCAGCCACAGGATTCTGTGCTGTGAAGCCCCAGCTAGTAGATGGATTCGTTGCAAAGCTCCATCATTTTGTTTTCCCTAGGAGAGGAAATACCTTCCCCCAGAGGACAAAGATTGACAGTGGCAAAACCCACGTGTCCTGCTACCAGGAACCCTACCTGTAGGGTAGTGGCCCTCAGAATGGAACAGGCATCAGAATCCCCTGGAGGGGCTTGTTAAACCACTGACTCCTGGGCCTCAACCCAGAGGTTCCGGTTCAGCGAGTCTCAGGTGGGGCCTGACCATTTGCATTTCTACAAGCTCCCAGGTGCTACTGATGCTGCTTGGTGTGGTATGCACACTCTGAGGACCAGCATATAGGGCTTGGCAGGCTGTACGTGGGGGGTTTCCTTTAAAATCCATGTTCTAAATACAAGCATCTTACACACAGTCTTCCCCCCAAAGCATGTTCTGGAGAAACACAGACGGTCGCAGTCCAAGTACCTTTTCCGACTGCTGCAGCCATAAAGGACTCATTCTTGAACAGTGTCCTGTCAGCAACTGTCTGGTGATCTTAGTTTTAAATACTAACACCTGTCAGTGGTTTAATCTGTAATTGTATTTTTTTCTGTGTTAGTGGAGAGCCACGCCCAGGCACAGCAAAAATAAGAAAAGCCTGTGTTTTGTGTTAATTACGTCTCATCACATATCTAAGGAAGGTTGACTCATGGAAGTATTTCCAAGAATGAATTGATTGTGCTTACACACTTTCGGAGGTTGCTGTGTAAAGTTGGACACTTAATGCTTATTTTTAATACTGAAGAGTAGTTAAATTGTTAACTTACTGTTTGCCATGCTAGGCAATCATATCGCCCTCATTTTCTAAGTGAGGTGTCAAAGCTGGAGAAGGAAGGAGAGCGATTTTCATGTTTAGGAGCTGCTGTTAGAACTCCCAAGCTCTTGATTATTCTTAGGTTTAATATACTGTTTTCTCCCATTGCCTGTGCCATCCTGGACTGACATTGGACTGGTAACCAGAGAGGGGGCCAGGACTAGGGTAAGGCGAGTGGGGTACGGAGGGTGCAGATGTAGAGAAGCACCACGCAGGGTCATTGCAGGTGCTGAAGCTGATTTGCACAAGCCCCAGGATTGGTGCATCCTTGAATTGTACATGCCGGGCACCTGCCTCACCCTAGTCCCAGCCCTGATCAGAACCTAGGAGTTTAAGCAAGGCTCCCTAAGAAAGAGGCCCATCTGTAGAATCAAATGCCCTTCTTCCCCTCCCTTTGCTTAAATGATTCATTGATACTTTTAAAATATTCTGAGAAAAGACTCATTTTGAACAGTCCTTTCTTTGATATTTGTTTTCAAACATCTGCGTCCGTACATCTTAGTGAACTTGTTTAAGATTAAATTACTGCAATACGGACTGCCGTGTGGAATATGATGGTTTTGATTATTCACATGAATTTTTGAGGGAAAAAATGTCCCCAAAGGGTTTCCTAGATGAAGCCTTTATAGCAGAGTTGTGCAGTCTCCCATAAAATTCTAACATTACATTTGTAAATGCAGCACATGGCCTGTATTAGAAGTTCCACATGCAGTGGCTTCATTTCAGAGGTTTGAGTCTGTCATTAATCTAGCTGCTCTTTGGGTGTTCCAAATGGCTCTTGTAATACTTTTGAAATAATTAATAGTATTTCTAAATCTTCCAGTGAGGGTAAGCGAGTAGCTAGCCCTTGAGAACTGAGCAAGTATTTTTGTCTTCTGGAATGATCCTCTGTTCTGAAATGCATCCATCTTCCTGCCCTGTCAGAGTTCACAGTGGGCTTGCTCTAAGCATCTGATTTTGCTCTTGCAAAGGGAGATGATGACATGTTTACTGGGTGATGCTGAGAACCCCTCTCTCCTGTGACCATGGGCTAGAGCATATGCTGTCCCCAGTTTCAGGAAGCTTTTGTTAACAGAGGACTCAAAACAGATCAGGCCACCGGGGAATGTTGCCAGCATGCCTTTGTGGAGGGCAAATCCTGTCCGAATAACCTAATTTCCTTTTCTGAGCAGCAGTAAACCAGGGAGATGAAAATTGCAGATTTTTCAACCTTAGCGATTATTTTTTTCTGATTTAAAAACATCCAAAATTTAAAATTTAAAGATTGTTTATTTCAAACATTTATGGAACTTTATTTTTTTTCCCCCTTCACCAAAGGACCTTAACTTGGCTTAGAAAATAGTACCATGGGTCTCATAAACATTCACTGGAGACAGCACTAGAGAGAGTAGGTGTCAGCACCCCAATCCCCATACTTCTTTTGGATGCCTCTCATTTGGGACACTCTCTGAAATGATAAGATGATGTAAATACCACAGAGAAAGTAATTTCTGCCTTTTGAGGAAAGTCATACTCAAAGATATCCATTATTGGCTCATTGCTGTCTTTGATGGAGATTTTAAAACAGTTCGCAGATGTTACTTTAGCTACAAGAGCAAAAGAGGCTGTAGTCACATTTTAGCACCTAGACTATGATTAGTTAATAACTTTCAGAAGTTTGAGCTGTGGTCTGAAATGGAAAGAATAGACTTTTTTTCTTTTAACAGCTGAATATGGATAATTCACATCCCATACAATTCACTCACTTAGAGTATACAGTTCAGTGCCTTTTATTATATTTATAGAGTTGTTTAACCAACACCACAAACAATTTTGGAACATTTTTATTACCCAGAAAAGAAACCCTGCACCCCTTAGCTGTCGCCCCTAAACCTTCCCCCCCCCCCTTTCCCCCCCCCCCCCCCCCCCTGGCCCTAAGCAACTACAACTACTCTGTCTCTATTATCTGCCTATTCTATACATTTAATTTCAGTGGAATCATGCAATCTTTTATGGCTGGCGCCTTGCACTTAGCGTAATGTTTTCAAGGTTCATGTATGTCATAGCAAATACTTCATTCCTTTTTATTGCTGAATAATATTCCATGGTATATGGTTATGCCACATTTTATTTAAAAGGAATAGTTTTTTAAAGCTAAGTAGAAAAGAAAAATATAAAAGAAAAAGAATGGCTAGCCATGTATAGCCACTTTTTGTAGGGTTCATAATGGGTCACATATGAATATTTCTGAAGGTGATATTTTGATGTGTAAGCCCGAAGTCAGAATAATCATTCAGAGCAGTGAGATAAAAAGGAGAAGTGTTTAAAAAAACAGTTTAGATGTTGGTACTATTCCTACTTATCGTCTCATATGTGAAAATGGGCACCTCTTTTTCCCCATAGTTTGGAGAAGATGGAAAGATGATTAAAGCTCAGAGAACAGGATTCAGAGAAACAGCCCGGGAAGTGGGTTGTTTAGCCCGGAGGAGGCTGGGATCCTTAGGTAGTGTGGACCAGCTTTTCTCTCTCACTGGGAAGAATGGACCTCAGCTTGGATGGGAGGACTGATGGCACAGGGACGGACATCCTGAAACTGAGGACCTCCAGGACAGGATGGTCTGCCCCGCAGAAGGTGGCTCACTTAGCCTTGAGAAAAAAGTGTTGGCCTCTTGTCTGTTTGGAAAAATAGTAATGCCATAGGTCTTGGACCTCGGATTGCCAGGGGTCATTTCCTCCTGCCTCTACCGTCCAAGCAGGTGAGAGATTGTCATGACTGTTTCCTTGTACAGGTGAGACGGTGTCACCATCCTGACCTCAGAGGGGTGGACAGCGGTCACTGCAGGCTGCTCAACATTCAACAGCGTCGTCCAAGTGTAGCAGTTTTTCAAGAGAGAAGATGTAACTTTAAGAAATGACTTAGGGCTTCCCTGGTGGCGCAGTGATTCAGAGTCCGCCTGCCGATGCAGGGGACGCGGGTTCGCGCCCCGGTCCGGGAAGATCCCACATGCCGCGGAGCGGCTGGGCCCGTGAGCCATGGCCGCTGAGCCTGCGCGTCCGGAGCCTGTGCTCCGCAACGGGAGAGGCCACAACAGTGAGAGGCCTGCGTACCGCAAAAAAAAAAAAAAAAAAAAAGAAATGACTTAAATAGTGAATCATTTATAATGAGTTTTTGAGATTCCCTATAAGTGGCATCTCCAGTCATCCCCATTTCATTTCGAGTTCTCCCCTCACTGGTCCCCATGGGTACCATTGTTGTTCTTCAGCTCCTCAATGGTTGCCTGGCAAAGGCTTTGGAGGAATTCCTGGAAGAAATTCCTAGGGGGCTTACACAGGTCATTTTAACCCAAGCATTTATTGGGTGTCTGCTGAACACGGGAAACTGGGGGAAGGAAAGGACTTAGGGGATCCTCTTGTTTTGGCTGTCATTTTCCGTATGAGTAGACTTGGCCCAGAGTGCTTTGGATCAAGGTCACCTGAGAGGGAAACAGAAAGCACTGGCAGCAAAGAGGGCCTCTCAGATGTGGTCCAGGCCTCACTTGGTTCTGCGGGCCTGTCTTCTGCTTGAGGGTGGTGAGGCCTGGAGAGCAACAGAACCTGAGGAGTGATGCTAACCGTTCAGTAGTTGGCCAGCTGGAATCACAACAGGGATTCACAAACCATTAAGAAATTCGATTAGTGTCTGAAAGCCAGAGGCGAGTGATTTGATTTTTTTTGATACCTGCTGCCCAGTAATGCCTTCTGAATGAATGTATTTAGGATAAACCTGAAAATCAGACCCTAACGAATGAGTTAATTTACATATGCATGGAGTGAAGGACTGTTTCTGTACATCCATGATTAAGCCAGTGTGCATAGTCATTTGTGGACAGCCGTAAATAAATATCATGTGTGACCTAGAATCTGTATTTTTTGTTACCTGGTGACTTTTTAAATCTATACCCTCAACTGTATTGCCCTTTTAATATGCCTAAAGTTATATGTAGACTTTGTTTATTTTCCTTTTTTTAAATTGAAGTATAGTTGATTTACAGTGTCATGTTAGTTTCAGGTGTACAGCTATGTGATTCAGTTATACATATGTGTGTATGTATACATTCTTTTTCAGATTCTTTTCCCTTACAGCTCATTACAAAATATTGAGTATAGTTCCCTGTGCTATGTAGTAGGTCCTTGCTGATTCTCTATTTTTTTAATAAATTTATTTATTTAATTTATTTATTTTTGGCTGCGTTGGGTCTTCGTTGCTGCGCGTGGGCTTTCTCTAGCTGCAGAGAGCAGGGGCTACTCTTCGTTGCGGTGCGCGGGCTTCTCATTGCGGTGGCTTCTCTTGTTCCAGAGCACAGACTCTAGGCACGCGGGCTTCAGTAGTTGTGGCTCGTGGGCTCTAGAGCGCAGACTCAGTAGTTGTGGTGCACGGGCTTAGTTGCTCCGCGACATGTGCAATCTTCCTGGACCAGGGCTTGAACCCGTGTCCCCTGCATTGGCAGGCGGATTCTTAACCACTGCGCCACCGGGGAAGCCCCTGACTCTCTATTTTATATATAGTAGTGTGTATATGTTAATCCCAACCTTCTAGTTTTTCCCTACCCCGACTTCTCCCTTTGGTAACCATAAGTTTGTTTTCTATGTCTGTGGGTTATGTAGACTTTATAGAGCTTGTTCAGTGCATCTATATGTGTGTCTCTGTCCATCCATCCATTCTAACCAACAATTAGCAAATCTTTTCTATTTCCACAACCAAATTAACCAGTAATATCATGTTTATATATTAATTGATACTTCTAATTTTTTCCCTAAGTTCACATTATTTGGTGTGATCTTCCCAGAGGACCCAATTCAGCAAATAGAAGAAAAATCATGATCACAGGTTGCAAATCTGAACAGTCTCTAAAGGTCACTATCTCACATTATTACTGTGAGCACTAAATAATGTGTGGCAGTGTTCCGTAAGATTGATATTTATATAATTCTCTACAGTTTGAATCCTAACTCAATTTGATCCTAACAACCATGTGACCCAAATTTCTAATTTTTGAAGTATCATTCATAAAGATATGTTTGTTGTCACTTCTCTGTTACGTAGACAGAAGCAATTTCGGGGCTTGTCAGTTCCTGGGACCTGACTTTCCAATACAGAAAGAAGCTAGGCGACTGGAGGTGAGATTCCTAAGGGGCCACCGCCTCTGGGTTTAAGTATATAACTTTTTCTTAAAAAATATGAAGTCATACGGGGAAACAGAAAATCGCCGGGACATAATGGCTACTTTTTTATTCTCTCCCTGAAAGACTTCAAGTTCAGAAATGTAAAATTGACCCCAGGGTAGAGATAAAGTTTTTATGCTGTCTACGGTTTAGTGAAAAGCCATTTTACACGGCAGGAAAAACCCAGGGTGAATTATTTACCACCTCACTTCCTCCCAGCAGCTTTTAGAGTGCTTGCTAGAAGGTGTCAGAGTTGCTATTAGGTTGAGCTTACCGATATGGGGCCTTTTCCTCATCTTTCTCCCTGCCAATGTCCATTCCCGTTCTTAGGCTCTTTAACTGAGAATTTATTTTATTTTGCTTTCTAAAATTCTTTAAAAAAAAGAAAAGCAAAAAAACCCCAAAAAACTTAAGCAGCTGGGGGTTGGAGTGTCAGGTTTAATACTTCAAGCCAGTATAAATAAGAAATAGCAGAATGAATTCACGATGCTCTTTGATAAAAACATCTTTCCTACAATTGCTGGGCTAGGCAGAATGGACTCATATGCAGAAGGGATATCAGCAGAGAACAATTTTTTACTTGCCTAAAAGCATTTCTCTTTGTCTTATAGAAATTCCGGGTCTAAAATTGCCGTTAGGATCCGACTTGCTGAATAAATAGTTTAAATGTCAGTCTTCTCGGTTACTCTGTATAAAGAGAGTCTGAGCCATCTGGGCTTCTTGTGCTTTTATTATGCTGGCTGTAAAGACAGAGCAAAATGGCTTTTTGTTTTTAGGTTAAGGCAGATGTACGCAGCCTGCCATCTTGATTTCTTTTGTATGGGTTGGCATATATTTTAGACGCTTTGAAATGTTGGAAAGATTTCAGACCAAGTTGGGGAAGAAAAAAAATAGTTTTTTTTTTTCCCATGACCAAGTTTGCTAGTTCAAGTATTTTGTGAACAAGTGTCTTCTGAGGTAGGTACATTTATTTAACACCACTGGATGTTTCTCTAAATTTGCTGTTCATCTGGTTTTTTTTGCCAGATGTTTAACTTATGTCTGAAACATGCAACCAGGATTTGGTTTCAGTGTAGACAAGAAAAGGAAGCCAGAACCTGAAATACTTCGGTCTTGTATCAATGTGCCGTGGGATAACGTTTTCCCTCCCAACCCCAAACCCTGCAACAGTCTCTAAATGTAGCCTCATAATTCAGCCTTTTTTCTTTGCGGACTTGTGCTTTTATAGGGGTGTGCTTTTTTCTGGTGGCATAGAAAAAGACACTCTTTAATGATACAAATTTAGTTGTAACTGACTTTTCTATGAATGTTTTTCTTAAGACTAGTCTTAAACTTAGAAGCTGTCTTTTGAATTTATTTTAGTTACCTGTGGAAAAGCCATTGTGTTTAAAAAAAAATAGGTGGGGCAGCGGATTGTATCTCTACTGTTGTCCAGCAGCAGATAAGTTTGTAGCAATCAGTAAAGGCACATAATGTGAAGATTATGGCCTGAAGCTATTTTTCAGTTATCAGAATGGAAGGAGAAAACTGCTTTAGAGGTAATGCAAAGACTTTAAGGACTGCAAATAGTTGCTATTTTAACCTTCCTGAGTAATAATCATATTTCTAAATGTAGTTGGAAAACCTCATATGCCCCTAAGATATGCTGATGGCCTAGGTACAACTGAAGAAGAGCCATGGTCTCTACCCTCGAGGACTTACACCTACTTACCTAGTTGCCAAGGTAACTGTGACCGGTAATGTTGGTGATGATGCTGATGTAGACTGGCCTCTTGGGTTGTCTGGAGGAGAGACTGGTCCTTATGTACATAGCTGGTAGGTATCAACTCCTATCAGCAGTATTAGCTACTAGTGTTTCCCAAAGACTTAACTAGGGAACACCAATCATAAATGATATTGGGAGAAGCAGGTGGGTGGGGGGAGGTTAAAGGTTTGGAAAGGTGACATTATTTTTCAGAAAGGAACAGCATGCATTTAATTTTAATTTCTGTAGTAAAGAAATTAAGTGCAGAAAGAAATAAAGACATTAAGAAAGTGTTTCATTCTTTTTTTTTAATAAATTAATTTTATTTCTTTATTTTTTGGCTGCATTGGGCCTTTGTTGCTGTGCACGAGCTTTCTCTAGTTGCGGCGAGCGGGGGCTGCTCTTTGTTGCGGTGCGTGGGCTTCTCGTTGCGGTGGCTTCTCTTGTTGCGGAGCACGGGCTCTAGGCGCGCAGGCTCAGTAGTTGTGGCTCACGGGCTCTAGAGCGCAGGCTCATAGTTGTGGCGCACGGGCTTAGTAGCTCCGCGGCATGTGGGATCTTCCTGGAGCAGGGCTCGAACCCGTGTCCCCTGCATTGGCAGGTGGATTCTTAACCACTGCGTCACCAGGGAAGCCCCATGAAGAGGTGTATTTTAGATTGAATACAAACTTGGTGACAAAGAGCAGAGTTGCAGCTATGACTCTGCCACCAACTGAATGACTTTGGACAGTTAGTAAAATGGTAACACTTAACCTTTCAGGGTTGGTTTGAGGAATAGAGAGGGAGCGTGCGAGTGTTAGGGATGTGCTGACATCATATGTACTTAGTACCTGTCACGTATTAATGAAGCATCACTACAAAGGCAACCCTACACAGTGAAGATGATCTTCCCCACCTTTTAATACCACTGGCTAATTATAAACCTCTCTGTGGCCACCCAACTTCTTGTCATCCTGTTTTAGCTACTTTTGACAGCAAAGAACCAGGATAATACAGGCGCGAGAAGATGATCAGTGAAACCTGTGCTCTTTTGTGATGATCAAAATCTGGGAGGGTTTCTTTTTATGATAATGGACTCTCTGGAGCCAGGTGTTAGCCTTTATGGTGAGGTGTGGGAGGGAAGGAAGAAAAGAGACTTGACAGGTCCATCCAGAACATTTTGTCTCACACCCAGAAATGACCATCATCCTTCCATGATTTCAGGGTGGTTTTCAGAGTTGCAAAAAACTTGGTGTGTAGGAAGCTTCATCCAAATCCGGTTGAATCTTATGACACCACAACTAATGTTATAATTAGTCCTCTAAAAGCCTGACTTTCTGTTTGGCCTCATTTTACTTGGAAAACAAAATCCATATACGACCCACGAAGACTTTGCTATGATTGGTCCGCATTCTATGTTTCCCAGTGGCCAGATCCAGTAGCTTAGTGGTTCTCAGGCCTTTGGAGTCCTGCATCCAGATATTCTAGGAGACCAGCAAAGAGTTATCCCATCTTTTATATTGTCAGGTAAGGGCACTTAATAACTCTTCGCCCATCATTTTAATTTTGAAAGACAATTTTAACACACCGAAAACAGGAAGGACAAAATTTCAGGCTAAAAGACAACAGCTTTTTAAATGGAAGAAATTAAGCTTTATGAAAAACTCATTCCGTTGTCTTATATTTTAATTTTGAAAGACAATTTTAACACACCGAAAACAGGA
The DNA here is from genome assembly GCF_005190385.1 of Monodon monoceros. NCBI lineage: Eukaryota > Metazoa > Chordata > Mammalia > Artiodactyla > Monodontidae > Monodon > Monodon monoceros. The sequence goes on along the minus strand of NW_021703768.1, from coordinate 15,269,197 downwards.
AGGACAAAATTTCAGGCTAAAAGACAACAGCTTTTTAAATGGAAGAGGTTAAGCTTTATGAAAAACTCATTCCGTTGTCTTATATATCTCACTTAGCAGCCTCAGTTAAGCGTTTGACATTCCCCACTACAATTAATTCAACAATAGGGGTCTTTCACCTAATGGGAGGAACTGTACTTCCAACTCCAGGTTTGTAATTTCTGGGCTTTGTCTCAGTGAGAGGTTTAGTGTTGTAGCAGGCACTTTAAATCATTCTCATCCCTTTTGCTTAAAGATGAGGTTTTTGATCATTTTAACATACCTAGTTAAGTCTTCAGTTCTAGGTTTTGTAGGATAATTAATTCAAAGAAGGAAATATATATATATATATATATATGGTCCTCTGTTTTGGATGAAAACTTACAGGAGAATTTACAAATTTTACAGACTATGTGAGGAGGGGTCTGCCCCCAATTTCTTAACTGTGGTTTCTGTGAAACTTTCAGAGTTGTGCAGACCTTGATTTAAGAACCATTGATTGAGAATAATGTAGTCAGTATAACACGTGTTCTTAATGTCGTTATAACTTTCACCTGATTTCACAGTTGGGTTGACATTAGTTTTAAGGACAAAAACTAATACACAAGGTGAAACAGAATTAATGGTTGAGTGTGGATTAGGTTCTAGGATCCTGTTTATACCAGTTTTGTGTTCTAATAACGCTGTAAGACCACGCATCCTTTTCTTTTCAAAAAAACAACTCGACATTTAGTTCTGGTAGATTAATTTAACCAGCAGAAAGATAAACTGAGTAAATTTTCTTGTTTCATTTTTTAATATTCTGCATTTCATATCATAATTACTTTCATAACTACACATTTGCCTGTTTTGATTGGCTCTTTTTTTTGTAGCACAATTAGACAGAGTTGTTGGAAAAGATGTGTGGATAAGTCTTGGAGTCATTGGATATAATCTTTATATTTTCAGGAATCATTTTCTGTTCACTTACATTTTCTGTTCACTTACTCTGAGCACTTACTGTTCACTAAGGTGCTCTGAGACTGGAAAAACAAAACTATGACAATTAAAGATCTGTGTTAATATGTGGTGGGGATCTGATAGGAATGAAATGTGTGTTTCTTCAATTTATGTAAAATACTCAGGGCCCAGTTGACCAACCCTGAATCAGATAAAGAATTATTCAAATGAAAAAAGTGGATAAAAGTTGCTGGGAAGAAAATGGTTTTCTGGTAATATGATATGAACGAGTCATTTTAAGGATTCAGGGGGTAACCTGGGTGGAAACATGGAACACAGTGGTTTTTTCTTTGAGGGGAGGAGGGAACAGAAAAGTGAGTGGATTGTGATTTGTGACTAGTTTAGTAGCTGATTCATCGAGTGACTTAGGACAATGCACTTTTTCCCTGTTGTGTGTGAGGCTTTTTGTTTGTTGGGATAAATTACAATGAAGTAATATGGGTTATTTGAAGCTCTTATGTAACCAGGTAATTATTATTTACTGGTGTCGTCACTTAACCTTCCTAGCTTAACTTGTTCAAACAAGTTTTGATGCTTTAAATGAACCTCAGAAGACCTAGAAGCTTTTTGGTTGTGTTTAACTTCCTATTTCCCGTGACCATTTCACTCCTTTAAAAGAAGAAAATCTGTAATTTTACCCACCACTACGTACTTGATGTGCCAAGTCCAAGTACTTTGCATAGACGTTTTTAAAATACTGTTTCTTTTAAACTTGGTTTTTAGCAATGGGCAGGCGACAGTGACTGTTTTAATATTATTTAGAAAGTTAGATAAAGGAGTTCTAGGACCTTAGGGAAACAAACGAAACAACATTTTGAAACGGGAAACTATAACATGCACTGGGGGTACACGAGCCTTACTTGTTTCATAGTCTGACATATTCTGATAGGTGGACTTTTCGGCTACCAGCCCTGCCCGTCACATACTAACTGTGTGACTTTAGCCAAGTTAATTGGGATCTCTGGGTCTCAGTTTTCTCATTTATAAAATTGGGGGTAGAATAGCACCTTCCCAGAGGACTGACTGCCAGACAGAATATAAGTACCTGCCTGGTCATCTAGTTAAGAATTGCTGTAATTGTATATGCATGTGTGTATGTGTACTCATGCATATACGTGTGTATAGATGTGCGCACACAGGTTGTGGAAATGTTGGGGGTAGGTCATTGCCTTAGAAATTTAAAAGGGGAGGGTGGAGTGGGGAGCACGCTTTAAGCTGGAGCACGGGGGAGGTTTTGTGATGTGTGGAGGTGGGTGCTGCCCTGGGCCAGCTGTGTGTGGTTTCAGCCCGCTGCCAGGACTGGAGGCACTGGCCTCATAAATGAGTAGCCGTGGGCTCAGGGTACAAGGGGGACAGGAGGAAGCGGGGCAAGCGGAACCAGAGTCCACAGCAGGATTTCCAAAGAAACAAGCCTTTGACAGTGCAGGGCTGAGCCGACGGGAGCAGTCAGGCATCATCTATTGGCAGCAGTGATGCCTAAGCTCCCAGGTCCTTTCGACCTGTGCGTGGTAGCCACCTGTCTGATGCTCACACAGCCCTATAACGGAGGAGGGGGTGTTTTTACCGACTTTGGACAGATTAGGAAGGTAATGGATTGACTCACGTCAGGTCATATCACCGAAGTGACAGGATCCCTGTGAGGAGGTGATTTCCCTGGTGGAGTTCCTCTCCCTCTGCCTGGAGCCCCTGCACCTTTTAAAGGCACTTTCAGGATAAGTTTCCCCACCTGCCCCTTCCCGTGACTGGCTCTCGGCACCCTTTCTCATCCGTCTTTTATCTCCTCGGCTTCCTGCATGGGGCCGGGCATGGAGGCAATGCACTTTGAACAAAAGAGCTTTTTGCGAAAGGCAGGTGAGCAGACGCCTTAGACCCCCATCTCAGTCAACACATGGCATCAGAAACGACACTTGTGGGGTGTCCCTGGTGGCACAGTGGTTAAGAATCCACCTGCCAATGCAGGAGACACAGGTTCGAGCCCTGGTCCAGAAGATCCCACGTGCCGTGGAGCAACTAAGCCCATGCACCACAACTACTGAGCCCACGAGCCACAACTACTGAAGCCCGCATGCCTAGAGCCCGTGCTCCGCAGCAAGAGAAGCCACCGCAATGAGAAGCCCGTGCACCGCAACGAAGAGTAGCCCCTGCTCGCCGCAACTAGAGAAAGCCCGCGTGCAGCAACGAAGACCCAATGCAGCCAAAAATAAATAAATAAAATAAATTTTAAAAAAAGAAAAAGAAATGACACTTATTTACACTTTGACAGGTGTGGGGACACATTTTCGAAAGGGTACAGATACTTGTGAAGGATTTTCTGTAAGACGCTGTTTTCTAAGGGCTTACTTTATACTGTGAAACCAAGAATGTACTGGCCACCTGATCTTCTGTTTATCACGTAGTAATACTGCTACATAGCAATCCCCCAAAAGATTAGTCTCATGGCTTCTCTGATTCAGTCTGCTTTGCCTAGTTATCAGATACTGTGCTCATCTCAGCAGGAAACGTTACGGCTGAGCCTGGGTGTGAGCTAATATGTACTGGACCAGTGAAAAACCTCCAAGCCCGAGCCCGCCAGACTCTGGAATAATGAGGCCAGGACAAAGAGATCATGGGCTTTAATTATTAGACACACTTACGAAAAGCTTATTAATGAAAAATAGTTTGTGCGAAGAGTTGGCATAGGATTCAGCTTCCATTGTTAAAAGTTCAAATAGAGCGTGGTTTTGTTGGAGAGTCTGAATTAATGATTAAGTGTCTCAGACCACAAAGGCTCCTCCGTTTTGATGGTCTGTGGAGCTGGTGAATTGTAACTGTCCTTTCTATCTTGGAGAAATCTGAAAAATTAAAATATTTTCAAATGGAAATGAACCTTCAGCTCTGCTATTTCATGCTTACTCACACATAATTTAAAGGGTATTAAATTCATGGAGGCAAATTTCAGTGTCAGTAGAAGGAAGGACATTTTAAGCCATTTTTCTAAAATCTGGAAAATCTGTCTTGACTGTTGAGTTTTAGCTTGCTTAACAGAACTGTTCACGTTGCTAATAATTTGTTCCTACCTTTTGTACAGAAGTATTGTCTCCATTTTAATAGGCTTAGCTCAACCCACAACATAATTACCCATAATAATTCTTCTAACACACAATGAAAAGACCTTAACAACTTTAAAACTGAATTCATTTGAAAACTTGCATTGTTTCTTAATAATATATTTTTTTGCGGGGGTGAGGGGCTGTTTTTAGGGATATGTAAGCACCTTCTAAACATTTTTAAATCACCTCTTTTATTTTTTAAACAAAGATAGCTCTCCCTATGTTGAAACCCTTTCCCCCCCCCCCCACCCCATATATTGGTTTTAAGTTTATTTGTAGCAGCCAGACCTTTAAAACAAGGGCTTAGAGCCTATTTTTTGTTGTACCATATTGGCAACTTATAACACCTCCTCTGAAGACATGTAAACACTATACATTTGATGTAGTTTACAGTGTGTCAGGAGCAGCTGTGTCAGGAGCAGCTCTGTCCCTGGAGTGGTAAGTACTAGACCACAGCCTTTTTCACAAGGGCTTCTATGAACAGAAGCAAATGTTGCCAGTGAAACGTAAAGCAAAGGGTCTCTTAGGGCAGGTGCGCTTGCTTAGGCTCTTCTGTTTTAATTTTTCTTTTTAATCACTGGGCCACAGCCTGTCAGTAGGAATCCTGCCCAGAGATTGCCAGAGCTTGCTAGATTGTTCACCCCAGGTCCTTCTCATCTCCTTCATGCATGTACACGTCTGCCCATCTTTTACCTGGCCACCCGGGCTCCTACCTTCTTCCTTCCTTTCCCACTACACTTGGAATTAAAGTACACAGATCACCTCTTGTGACTGTAATGAAGTGGGTTGCCAAAGTGAAGGGCATAGGGGAACAGAGACATGAACCTTGGTCTTACAGGTAATGTTGAACGTGGGGGGTTGTTTATTTATGTATTTATTTTTTACTACGTAGGTGCTGAATTGCTACCAGAATCTCTGAAATCTTCCTCCTCACATTTAAAAAAAAATAAATTTATTTATTTATTCTTGGCTGCATTGGGTCTTTGTTGCTGAGTGCGGGCTTTCTCTAGTTGCAGCAAGCGGAGGCTCAGTAGTTGTGGCTCACAGGCCCTAGAGTGCGTGGGCTTCAGTAGTTGTGCTACGTGGGCTCAGTAGTTGTGGCGCACGGGCTTAGTTACTCCGCGGCATGTGGGATCTTTCCGGACCAGGGCTTGAACCTGTGTCCCCTGCATTAGCAGGTGGATTCTTAACTACTGTGCCACTAGGGAAGTCCCCTCCTCACTTTTTTATTTCCCTGAAGTGTCCTACTAAATCACCCAAGCATGTAAATCCTGAAACCCTTCTTCTTCCCTAATATTCAGCTGGTTAATATCCTATAGATTCTGTCCTGCTGACAGTGCCCTGTCTGTTCATGGTGACTGTTTCATGGGCCCTTTTCCTGGGTTCTCTCTCCCCACCCAGTCACCTGGGGGTGCCTCAGTAGAACATCAGTAATAATGATGTTCAGCACGTGTGGACCATGGCTGAGTGCTGCACCAAGCTCTTTTTAACTGTTATTTCAGTGTCCCAGGAGCCTTCTGGTCCAGGGATCTCCAGGGTCGCGTCAGGCACGTGGCATGAGCTTTCAGACTGTGCTCCAGGGTCGAGGAGAGACCGTGGTCTCGGGTGCTCTTCAGTGGTTCTCAGTTCTCAACTGAGAACCCGTGTGGTTCTCTTCGTAAGCTGATTGCAGAAACCTCCACTGCAAACCTCTACCCAGGCAGACTGTCTGGGGCAGGGGCCAGGTGTACCTGCATCCACCACATACACCTGTATATGCCCCATGTGGCCACAGTGAAGATGCCCATGCTTTATGGAGCTTGAGTGCCTTCCTGACGGGGGCGTTATGGCATTTGGAAGTGTGTGGAGTTCTGTCCTGTTACCCCTGAAACCGAGGCCAGAGGCATTTAGGGGCTGGGGCCTGGGGGACCCAGAATGTGAACAGCAAAGGGCTCTCCTGTCTGAATGGTGGACAGGCACTTTACCTTGGACGAGGTGTGCATGGCAAGGCCCCTTGTTAGTGTTGCAGTGCTCTTACACAAGCAGGTGTAAAACCAGACAGGGACGGGTTGGTGGCAAGATGGTGGAGATGTGCCTGGAGAACAGCTGGCAGGGAACAGGGGGTGGGAAGGAGCAGGGCGCACCCAGGGACAGTGGCCAGGCCAGTCCGGTGTGAGGGGGACGTGGGCGTCCTCAGCCTGTTCCTTCCTGGCTCCGTCCCTTCCCTCCTCTGCTCTCTTCCTGGCCCTGCCCCTCCAGACTGCCTGGGGCTCAGCTGCACTGCTCCGTGCTCAGCTCTGAGCCTCTGATTTTTATGGGTTGGGTCCACTTGTCGTGCTCTGGCTGACCTTCCTCGTTCCGGGACTGCTGGTTTTACCGAGTTCCAGCCCTTGGTTCCCATTTGGTGCCTGGTGGTCAGCATGGTGTCAGAGGGGCTCCAGCGTTTGAGGGGGGCTCGGTGTGCCCAAGAGGGAAGGGCACCGATGTATATGGAGTGTCTGCGTGTGTCACCGTCGGGGCCAAGTGCTTAACTCAAGTATTTTTTTTACTTTTTTATTTTTATCTTTATTTTTTAAAATATATAGCTCTATCCTCTTTATGTTTTAAAACACCTCTGTGTGTGATGTATATGCATAGAAAAAAAATCAGGAAAGAGAAAGCTTTCATATTCTATTTTTTTTAACTTTTTTGGAAATAATTTCAATCTTAAAGAAAGTTGCAAGGATAACAATAGTACAACAAACACCCACATATCCTTTACATAGGTTCACACATTAGCATTTTACTCTATTTGCTTTATTGTTTGCTGTTTCTCTTCCATATACATCTAGATCTACATGTATTCACACAGACACACACAAATGATATATATACATAACATTTTTCTGAACGATTCAAGAGTAAGTTACTTGCATAAAGCCCTTCACCCCCAAATATTTCAGTGAGGATTTCCTCTAAATAATAATTTTCTCTTACATTTACACAGTAGTGTTTTCAACTTCAGGAAATTTAATACACAATATTTTTATCCAAACAAACAGCCATAAGCAAACTTCTTAGTTGACCTGATAATTTCCTAGGTAGCATTAATTCTTTTTTTTTGAATTCTATTTAATTATTTTTTTATACAGCAGGTTCTTATTAGTTATCCATTTTATACATATTGGTGTATATATGTCAATCCCAATCTCCTAATTCATCTCACCACCACCCTCCCCCCGCTTTCCCCCCTTGGTGTCCATACGTTTGTTCTCTACATCTGTGTCTCAATTTCTGCCCTGCAAACTGTTCATCTGTACCATTTTTCTACATTCCACATATATATGTTAATATACAATATTTGTTTTTCTCTTTCTGACTTACTTCACTCTGTATGACAGTCTCTAGATCCATCCAGGTCTCTACAAATGACCCAGTTTCGTTCCTTTTTATGGCTGAGTAATATTCCATTGTATGTATGTACCACATCTTCTTTATCCATTCGTCTGTTGACGGGCATTTAGGTTGCTTCCATGACCTGGCTATTGTAAATCGTGCTGCAATGAACATTGGGGTGCATGTGTCTTTTTGAATTACGGTTTTCTCAGGGTATATGCCCAGTAGTGGGATTGCTGGGTTGTATGGTAGTTCTGTTTTTAGTTTTTTAAGGAACCTCCATGCTGTTTTCCATAGTGGCTGTATCAATTTATATTCCCACCAACAGTGCAGGAGGGTTCCCTTTTCTCCACACCCTCTCCAGCATTTGTTGTTTGTAGATTTTTTGATGATGGCCATTCTGACTTATGTGAGGTGATACCTCATTGTAGTTTTGATTTGCATTTCTCTAATAATTACTGATGTTGAGCAGCTTTTCATGTGCTTCTTGGCCATCTGTATGTCTTCTTTGGAGAAATGTCTACTTAGGTCTTCTGCCCATTTTTGGATTGGGTTGCTTGTTTTTTTAATATTGAGCTGCATTAGCTGTTTATAAATTTTGGAGATTAATCCCTTGTCCGTTGATTCGTTGGCAAATATTTTCTCCCATTCTGAGGGTTGTCTTGTCGTCTTGCTTATGATTTCCTTTGCTGTGCAAAGGTCTGAAGTTTCATTAGGTCCCATTTGTTTATTTTTGTTTTTATTTCCACTACTCTAGGAGGTGGATCAAAAAAGATCTTGCTGTGATTTATGTCAGAGTGTTCTTCCTGTGTTTTCCTCTAAGACTTTTATAGTATCCGGTCTTATATTTAGGTCTCTAATCCATTTTGAGTTTATTTTTGTGTATGGTGTTAGGGAGTGTTCTAATATCATTCTTTTACATGTAGCTGTCCAGTTTTCCCAGCACCACTTATTGAAGAGACTGTCTTTTCTCCGTTATATATCCTTGCCTCCTTTGTCTTAGATTAGTTGACCATAGGTGCGTGGGTTTATCTCTGGGCTTTCTATCCTGTTCCATTGATCTATATTTCTGTTTTTGTGCCAGTACCATACTGTCTTGATTACTGTAGCTTTGTAGTATAGTCTGAAGTCTGGGGGCTTGAGTGCTCCAGCTCTGTTTTTTTCCCTCAAGACTGCTTTGGCTATTTGGGGTGCTTTGTGTCTCCATACAAACTTTAAGACTTTTTTGTTCTAGTTGTGTAAAAAATGCCATTGGTAATTTGATAGGGATTGCATCGAATCTGCAGATTGTTTTGGGTAGTATAGTCATTTTCACAGTGTTGATTCTTCCAATCCAAGAACATGGTATATCTCGCCATCTGTTGTTATTATCTTTAATTTCTTTCATTAGTGTCTTATAGTTTTCTGCATACAGGTCTTTTGTCTCCCTAGGTAGATTTATTCCTAGGTATTTTATTCTTTTTGTTGCAGTGGCACATGGGGGTGTTTCGTTAATTTCTTTCAGATGTTTCATTACTAGTGTATAGGAATGCAAGAGATTTCTGTGCATTAATTTTGTATCTTGCAACTTTACCAGATTCATTGATTAGCTCTAGTAGTTTTCTGGTGGCATCCTTAGGATTCTCTATGTATAGTATCACGTCATCTGCAAACAGTGACAGTTTTACTTCTTCTTTTCCAATTTGTATTCCTTCTGTTTCTTTTTCTTCTCTGACTGCCGTGGCTAGGACTTCCAAAACGATGTTGATTAATAGTGGTGAGAGTGGACATTCTTGTCTTGCTCCTGATCTTAGAGGAAATGCTTTCAATTTTTCACCATTGAGAATGATGTTTGCTGTGAGTTTGTCATATATGGCCTTTATTATGTTGAGACAGGCTCTCTCTGTGCCCACTTTCTGGAGAGTTTTTATCATAAATGGGTGTTGAATTTTGTGAAAAGCTTTTTCTGCATCTATTGATATGATCATGTGGTTTTTATTCTTCAGTTTGTTAATATGGTGTATCACATTGATTGATTTGCATATATTGAAAAACGCTTGCATCCCTGGGATAAATCCCACTTGATCATGGTGTATGATCCTTTTAACGTGTTGTTGGATTCTGTTTGCTGTTATTTTGCTGTGGATTTTTGCATCTATATTCATCAGTGATATTGGTCTGTAATTTTCTTTTTTTGTAGTATCTTTGTCTGGTTTTGGTATCAGGGTGATGGTGGCCTCATAGAATGAGTTTGGGAGTGTTCCTCCCTTTGTAATTTTTTGGAAGAGTTTGAGAAGGATGGGTGTTAGCTCTTCTCTCAATGTTTCATAGAATTCACCTGTGAAGCCATCTGGTCCTGGACTTGTTGGAAAAATTTTAATCACAGTTTCAATTTCAGTGCTTGTGATTGGCCTGTTCATACTTTCTATTTCTTCCTGGTTCAGTCTTGGAAATTTACATCTTTCTAAGAATTCGTCCATTTCTTCCGGGTTGTCCATTTTATTGGCATGGAGTTGCTTGTAGTAGTCTCTTAGGATGCTTTGTATTTCTGCGATGTCTTTTGTAACTTCTCCTTGTTCATTTCTAATTTTATTGATTTGAGTCCTCCCCCTCTTTTTCTTGATGAGTCTGGCTAATGGTTTATCAATTGTGTTTATCTTCTCAAAGAACCAGCTTTTAGTTTTATTGACCTTTGCTATTGTTTTCTTTGTTTCTATTTCATTTATTTCTGCTCTGATCTTTATGATTTCTTTCCTTATACTAACTTTGGGGTTTGTTTGTCTTCTTTCTCTAGTTCCTTTAGGCATTGGGTTAGATTGTTTATTTGAGATTTTTCTTGTTTCTTGAGGTAGGCTTGTATTGCTCTAAACTTCCCTCTTAGAACTGCTTTTGCTGCATCCCATAGGTTTTGGATTGTCGTGTTTTTATTGTCATTTGTCTCTAGGTATTTTTTGATTTCCTCTTTGATTTCTTCAGTGGTCTCTTGGTTATTTAGTAACATATTGTTTAGCCTCCATGTGTTTGTGTTTTTTACATTTTTTTCCCTGTAATTGATTTCTAATCTCATAGCATTGTGGTCAGAAAAGATGCTTGATATGATTTCAGTTTTCTTAAATTTACTGAGACTTGATTTGTGACCCAAGATATGATCTATCCTGGAGAATGCTCCATGTGCACTAGAGAAGAAAGTGTCATCTGCTGTTTTGGATGGAATATCCTATAAATATCAATTAAATCTATCTGGTCTATTGCGTTATTTAAAGCTTGTGTTTCCTTATTAATTTTCTGTTTGAATGATCTGTCCATTGGTGTAAGTGAGGTGTTAAAGTCCCCCACTATTATTGTGTTACTGTCAATTTCCTCTTTTATATCTGTTAGCAGTTGCCTTATGTATTGAGGTGCTCCTATGTTGGGTGCATATATATTTATAATTGTTATATCTTCTTCTTGGATTGATCCCTTGATCATTATGTAGTGTCCTTCCTTGTCTCTTGTAACATTCTTTATTTTAAAGTCTATTTTACCTGATATGAGTATTGCTACTCCAGCTTTCTTTTGATTTTCATTTGCATGGAATATCTTTTTCCATCCCCTCACTTTCAGTCTGTGTGTGTTCCTAGGTCTGAAGTGGGTCTGTTGTGGAGAGCATATATATGGGTCTTGTTTTTGTATCCATTCAGTGAGCCTGTGTCTTTTGGTTGGAACATTTAATCCATTCATGTTTAAGGTAATTATCGATATGTATGTTCCTGTTACCATTTTCTTAATTGTTATGGGTCTGTTTCTGTAGGTCCTTCTCTTGTGTTTCCCACTTAGAGAAGTTCCTTTAGCGTTTGTTGTAGAGCTGGTTTGGTGGTGCTGAATTCTCTTAGCTTTTGCTTGTCTGTAAAGCTTTTGACTTCTCCATCGAATCTGAATGAGATCTTTGCCGGGTAGAGTAAACTTGGTTGAAGGTTCTTCCCTTTCATCACTTTAAATAAATATGTCATGCCACTCCCTTCTGGCTTGTAGAGTTTCTGCTGAGAAATCAGCTGTTTACCTTATGGGAGTTCCCTTGTGTGTTTTTTGTTGTTTTTCCCTTGCTGCTTTCAATAATTTTCCTTTGTCTTTAATTTTTGCCAACTTGACTACTATGTGTCTCAGTGTGTTTCTCCTTGCGTTTGTCCTGCCTGGGACTCTGTGCGCTTCATGGACTTGGGTGGCTATTTCCTTTCCCATATTAGGGAAGTTTTCAACTATAATCTCTTCAAATATTTTCTCTGGTCTTTTCTCTCTCTCTTCTCCTTCTGGCACCCCTATAATGTGAATGTTGTTGTGTTTAACGTTGTCCCGGTGGACTCTTAGGCCGTCTTCATTTCTTTTCATTCTTTTTTCTTTTTCTGTTCCATAGCAGTGAATTCCACCATTCTTTCTTCCAGGTCACTTATCCGTTCTTCTGCCTTAGTTATTCTGCTATTGATTCCTTCTAGTGTAGTTTTCATTTCAGTTATTGTATTGTTCATCTCTGTTCTTCAGTTCTTCTAGGTCTTTGTTAAACATTTCTTGCATCTTCTCAGTCTTTGCCTCCATTCTTTTTCTGATGTCCTGGATCATCTTCACTATCATTATTCTGAATTCTTTTTCTGGAAGGTTGCATATCTCCATTTAGTTGTTTTTCTGGGGTTTTATCTTGTTCCTTCATCTGCTACATAGCCCTCTGCCTTTTCATCTTGTCTGTCTTTCTGTGAATGTGGCTTTTGTTCCACAGGCTACAAGATTGTAGCTCTTCTTGCTTCTGCTGTCTGCCCTCTGGTGGATTAGGCTATCTAAGAGGCTTGTGCAGGTTTCCTGTTTGGAGAGACTGGTGGTGGGTAGAGCTGGCTGTTGCTCTGGTGGGCAGAGCTCAGTAAAACTTTAATCCGCTTGTCTGCTGATGGGTGGGGCTGGGTTCCCTCCCTGATGGTTGGTTGGCCTGATGTGACCCAGCGCTGGAAGCTACCTGGGCTCTTTGGTGGGGCTAATGGCAGACTCTGGGAGGGCTCATGCCAAGGAGCACTCCCCAGAACTTCAGCTGCCAGTGTCCTTGTCCCCATGGTGAGACAGAGCCACCCCCCACCTCTGCAGGAGACCCACCAACACTAGCAGGTAGGTCTGGTTCAGTCTCCTATGGGATCACTGCTCCTTCCCCTGGGTCCCAATGTGCAAACTACTTTGTGTGTGCCCTCCAAGAGTGGAGTCTCTGTTTCCCCCAGTCCTGTTGAAGTCCTGTAATCAAATCCCGGTAGCCTTCAAAGTCTGATTCTCTAGGAATTTCTCTTCCTGTTGCCAGATCCCCAGGTTGGGAAGCCTGACATGGGGCTCAGAACCTTCACTCCAGTGCGTGGAGTTCTGTTTTATAACTGTTCTCCAGTTTGTCGAGTATTTTTTTTAAAAAAAAACAACAATTTGAGGTATGATTCACCTCCCGTAGATGATACCCATTTAAAGTGTACAGTTCACTGGTTTTAAGTAGATTCACAGGGTTGTACAGTCATCACCACAATCAGTTTTAGAACATTTTTACCACCCAGAAGGAAACCTCAGACCCATGAGCGGTCGCTCCCCATTTCCCCTCCCATCCTCCCCAGTGCCTGGCAACCACTACTCTACTTCCTGTCTTGGGATTTGCTTATTCTGGACATTTGCTATAAATGGGCTCATATAACGTGTGGCCTTTTGGGTCTGGCCTCTTTCACTTGGCAAAATGCTTTCAAGGTTCACCCGTGTTTGCATTTATCAGTACTTCATCCCTTTTTCTTGCTGAATAGTATTCCATTGTATAGGTGTACCACATGGTGTTTACCCACCCATCTGTTGATAAGACATTGGATTGTTTTTGCTTTTTGGCATATAGAAGTAATGCTGCTAGGAACGTTTGCGTATAACTTTCTTCCATGGACATTTGTTTTCATTTCTCTTGGGCCTCTACCTAGGTGTGGAATTGGTGGGACAGATGGTAACTTTGCCCTATTGGACAACTCTGAAGCAGCTGCACCACTTTACACTCCCTCCAGCAGTGTGTTAACTCACATACTTTGAACAGGAGCATATACAGCTATCAAGTCATTTCTAGGGCAAATCTTGGGGCCTTTGAGGGAATTGGCTGCTCTGAGTTTGATGCAACTTCTCAGTTTTCAGATGTCCATGAGGTGAGAGGCTGTCACTTGGTGAATTTTCGTCATCATGTTCTTACCAGTTTCCATCTGCTCTTCTCCATTATCTTAGCCCCTGGGAGGTAGATGAAGGTGGATTGGCATGGATGGGCGAAGCCTGAGTATCGTAGGCGTGTTGTAGTGAAAGGCGGAGCGGGGGTCAAGCTTGCAGTGTTGGGGTCTCTGCATCTGTGAGAAGGAGCTGCTCTCTGATGGGAATATGGACCATTTGGGAGTGAGTGAGACGGGGTGGGGGCCCCTTTGTCTTTGTACTGTGTTTTGACTCTGTAACGTTCTAAAACTGAAACTTGAAGAGATACTAGCTTTTATAAGGATACTGCCAAGGTTTTAGAAGGATATTGCCAGAAAGGAAGGATGTCCAAACTCTTTTTGGGAGAGCTCAGTGGCGGATGGGAAGCTATACAGAGAGTGATGTTATTGACAGAAACATGGCCACGCTTATCCCGCATAACCTTTGCTCTTCAGATTAAGATTTCAGCCAGATTCCCGTCATTTTCTGTAAGCCTCAGGTGCTCCGGCTTTTTAGATATTCAGACCACATTTCTAGCAGAAGATGTGCAGGGCTTCTATACCTTTTTGCATTCGCAGACATTTACAGAGAAACAAGAATGCCTTGTTGATACTTTTCAGGGGAAGACAAACAAGCACTATTCTTTTTAGCCCCTTATTTTGTTCATGTATTTTAGTACATGGAAAAATACTTCAGTACCTAGTATTAATTTTTCTTATTAATTACACTTTTTAAAAGAGATCCTTGCCATCTTAGTGACCTATATTTTATTCAGTCTTTTTCTGGCCTCTGCCTCTTTGTAATCCTTTCAGTAATTCAAGTAGCATTTTGCTGACATTTCTAGAGATTTCCTTGGTGGTGGTGGGGTTTGGCACAGAGGGAAAGCGTGGGAGTTCACTATTCCATGTTCTAAGCTGTTGTGCTTTGTTTGTGGCCTTTCCTGTTATCTCCTGGATGGTGTGTTTTCTCCTAGTTTTGTACCATCAGTTTGAGCCAAGCTGACCTCTTGCCGCTTCGTAGATATTTTACCAAACCAGCAGCCAAAAATGACTTCTGGTTTCAGTCTAGAACCTGGAGTCATTTCGATTCTGTTTTTGTTCACTGGATTAACAAATCCTTTGCATGGTATCTCTTAATTCTTACTTGACACTAGGAAGTGAGTGGCACACAAAAAAACAGACCGCTTAAAGATCGGATTCGTAAAATTGATGCTGACTCTGTTTTGAAACTCCAAGATGTATGGGTATTTGGCTCAAATAGGCTTTTTTCATTTCACTTAAGAGCAGCCAAGGAATTACTGTCGTATTATTTAGTTTAAAGGCAGTTTCAAGACAGCCAATAAATGAAAAACGTTCACTTACAACTCAGCCTTTGGAGTTAGGTTTTAGGTGACAGACGCAAGGTGCTCAGTATATGACCTCAGCATCCTGGAAGGGCAGCTGGTACTCATCCCTTTAATGGACAGTTACTAAGTAGCCACTGGTGCCAGATGTTTGACTAGGCAGTGAGGACCCAGAGGTTTTCATGAGGCCCAGTCCAGGTCCAGTACAAGGATGGCAGCTCACTCCCAGCTGCTGTACACATCACGATTTGCCCTCCTTCACTGGCCCATCTGCAGCCCCAGATCCTCAACATGGTAGCCCAGGAAATCAGTCACTTCCACCCAGGAGCTGAAAGTTTGGCTATGCCCGGTTCCTAGGCAGAGGTAGGAGAGGGGAGATTACAGCATAAGGTGGTGACAGGAGAGGGTTCTGTCCAAGGTGCTGTGGAAGAGAAGGACACTGCAGTCAGGTGGGGCACAGTGGCTGAGGTTGGGAAGAGGGGTGACCTGGAGGAATGCAGGACAGACCCCAAGAGGGTTGTCCACGGTGTGGAAAGCAGGGAAAGGGGGCCAGAGACTGATGCGGCTGGAGAAGCAGCAGGAGCCCCTCAGGAAAGGCATTGTAGGGAAACCACATTAAGATTATTGCTTATCCTGGAAGTGACTGGGAACAAACCGTGAGAGAGTTTCAATCAGGGCGCGATCAGATTACATCACTGGTAACAGTACCTAACAACGGAAATATCTGAGTCGCTCACTCAGTACCAAGAATTGTATCAAATCCTTTATGGGCATTGTCTGACTCCTTTTTCTCCCGAACACTCTATGAGATGTAGGTATTATTATTATCCTCGTTTTGTAGCTGGTGCAGCTGAGGGTGAGAAAGCAGAGTCACCGGAGCAAGTTGAGATTGCTCGGCCAATCGACAGCAGAGTAGGGCTCAAATCCATCCAAGTCTGTGCTGTTCAGACCTGAGTGGCGTTCCCTTCAAGGTCCTAGTCGATCCCAGTTTGGGAAACACCGGCCAAAGAAACCAAAGTTTCATCTCTGGAAGTTTCTTTCCATTCTGAGTTATCAGTGCCTGGAAAAATTGTCATTAAAAGTAGTAAAAACATTTTTTTAATCATTAAAGTTCAAACTCAAAACTTTTCTTAGCCTCCAAATTGAGAACCGCTGGATTTATACCGCAGGAGCCTGGAGGCAGAGAAACTAGTTAGGAAGCAGTTACTGGGGTCCAGGTGGAACGTGAGTGGTGAGAGCTGAGGCAGGAGGAGGGAGTGGAGAGACGATGGAATCCAGGTGGTCTCAGTCAATTGCCAGGACTTGGAAGGTAGGCATGGTGGCCAGCGAAGGGGAGGGATTTTAGGTGGACTTCGGTTTCTCGCTTGGGAGGCCGGCAATGAGAGTGTCATTCCTGACGTGGAGGAGGTCTGTTTATGTTTTGGGGGTTTTTTTGAGGTGCTTTTGACACTTCAGGGTGGTTTGGAGTTACAGGAATGGAGATTCTATACCAGAATTCAAGTTAGGGGTCTGGACTTGTAACCGGGGAAAAGGGATCAGAAAGGGGCTCTTGAATTAGAACAAGGACTAGGACATTAGGACAGAAGTAAAGGAACTTCAGAAGCGAGAGCTGGTCAACCATTTGTCTCAAGAATTGGGGTTCCTGGGCTTTCCTCCCTTTCCTGCTTCTTGCTTTGTAGAGTTTCTCTGGGCTGAAACTGACTATGTGTAAAATAGGTGGGTTAGGAAAGCCCTTTCTAATAGCTGGTGACCCTTGGGGGAGGTTGATGATTTCATTTTGGTTTTTGTTGTTGTTTTGAAAGCAGTTCTACAATATTCATTTTTAAAAGATTCATTGAATTAATTATATGTGTCCAGATATGCTCATTGATAATGATTTTGATGGGACTGAGGTTTCTCTTTAAGCCTAGAAATGTTTAAAAACTTTAGAAAACAGGGAAAGTCATAGAAAAGTACAAAAAAACACCTACAAGCTTGTGACCCATTATTGGAGTTCTGATATATTTTCTTCTAGGCTTTTTGCGTGTATTTTAAAACTATTTTTTTAATTAAGTTTTTTGTTTTGAGACCACTGTAGATCCACGTGCATTTGTAAGCACTAGTTCAGACAGATCCCATGTTACCCTTTTACCTGGTTTCCCTCGATGATAACATCTTGCAAAACTGGACCACAGTATCGCAACCAGGGTATCGGATAGTTGAGGTACAGAACCTTTGGATCCAGCAGGCTACCCCACGCCCCACCCACCCGTCTTAGCCTCCAGCCACATCAGTCTGGCCTTCATTTGCTCTAATTGGCTCATTTCAAGAATGCCAACCTGGGATTGGCTTTTTCAGCTTTCGCCTGTTACAGATAAAGCTGCCCTGAACATTCACGTGTAAATTTTTTGTGCCGACGTAAGCTTTCATTTATTCAGAACAAATGCCCAAGACTACAGTTGCTGGTGTGTGTGTGTGGGTATGTGTATGCCTCTGTGCTTGCCCTTGTGTGTGTTTAAAAAAATAAACCTAGGATTGTACCGTACGTGTGCACAGTATAATTTCATCATAAATTTACCTTAGTATACCTCTATCATGAAAACACATTAGAAAATAGTTATCTTTTTCTTAACACTGAATTCAGCGTGGAAAGGCTAGCTTGAGGAACGTGAAGACCGTCCTTTTCAGGGTAGGTTGGGCCCGCCTGGTGGTGGCAACAATGAGAAAGCTTTAGAAGACATAACCTAGCACAGCTGGAACAAGCGTGATTTTACTTTGCACAGAAGATTTTCCTAAACTTTTCTGTTACGGAAAAAAAAAAGTAATAGAGTTTAGCATTTGAAAGAAATCTGTACAGGGACTTCCCTGGCGGCCCAGTGGTTAAGACTCTGCACTGTCAGTGCAGGGGGCACGGGTTCGATCCCTGGTCGGGGCACTAAGATCCCACATGCTGCACGGTGTGGCCAATAAATAAATGAAATAAATCTGTACATAGTTCTTCTATAAAATCACAATTCCTAATGTGTATAAGTGCCGATTTGAGATCTTATTTTCCCTAATATGCAGATACTCTAGGATGTTCTTTTGTGTGTGCGTGTTTGTGTACTAGTCATTCCTTCCAACCATGCCAGCTCACTATGACCGTTAACCTTTTTCTTTGCGGTTCGCCAAGGAGGGGTCAGGGCCAGTGTATCGTCTGGGCCTTCCTTCGGGGCTGGTACAAGTGAGCGAGCTGCTTTTCGCACTGCTGGTGGTGTAGCAAGGCTCTGCGTGTCCATGGGCAGGTGCGCCGTCCACAGGTTAGCTTCCGGGGTGTCTTAGGCTTCTTGGACCCTTAATCCCCTCCGTCTGCCTGCATGCTCTGCAGTGTCCTCGGGGAGTTGAGGCTCAGTGGTTAAGACTGACTGTTAGTGACTGTTAGCTGGAGCCTCCTGACTTCGTTGGGTTGGACGTATCACCGCTGATGCTTTTGGCGGTGGTATTTGTGCATGTGAAAGCAGGAAGACACCCTCCATTTGGGGGACGGCAGTGTGTGGAGCGATCGCTCCCAGTGGTGATTCAGACACTGCTTTCACGTGGAGTTTCTAGAAAGTTGGCCTCCTTGAATTGCATTTTGTAGTGAGATTGTTCTTTAATCTTCGTCTCTCGAACAGCAGTCTCAGTGTCACATTTGGTACTGACTTGTCCGTGATGATGCATAGGTACAAGTGTCTGCCCCCCTTAGCTGCTTACGTAGCCCTCGGTCCCTTAGGTCCGAGGCCAAGTGCCACTGCCGCGCACAGAGCCCCCGCCTCAGCCGCCCTCTGCTACGCGGATGCCCAGTGCTGTGTCTCAGCTTTGTATCGGCTCTTGCCTGGCTGTGGTCTGTCCCACGTGGCCAGTTCCCATCCGACCCTGGGACTTTCCTCTGTGACAGACCCCACCGTGTGGTTAGGATTGCCTGTTTACTTTTCTGATCCCTCGTTGGTCAGTAAGCTGTTTGAAGGAGGCCATTTAATTCATCATTGTATTCCTGGGCTCCAGCTCACAGCCTGGCACGAATGACCGAGGGAGCTGGACAGAGTAAATCAATGAAAAATCACAGAATAAGTGAGGGATTAAACCCAGCATGCTGGGAGGGCGGTACACAGTGTGCTTCCCCCTCCCCCTCTCCACTCCTGCTCTCCTTCAAAGGGCCAGGGTTCTTAACCATTGACTCCATTGAACGTGCCAGGGATTGCCAACCAGTTAGTGGCAGAGCTGGAATTCAAAAGGCTGCCTCTGACCTAGCGTCCCCCTAAAGTGGGATGCACCTTTTCCATGATCCCAAGGAACTGAATGCTAGCTGTGCTGTGTGCTATGGGGTAGGTTTCCTAACTTCTCTGAATCTTCTTGAATTGATTCTTTAAGAAATGAGCAATGGCGTTTCCTCCCCTGCTGAGGATCAAATGTGCCTGACGCATGCAGCCAGTGCTCAATGAGTACCAGTGCCCTCTGTCCACCCCTCTTTGCTATTTTGGTGTTATACCCGAATGTCATGCCATACTGGGCATTGAAAACCCACTGACAATTTAAATGACTTAATCTCACAACCCGTTTGAGTCTCTGAAAAAGAAAATAATCTTTGTTTTATCTATAATTAGAAGTCAGTTATCTCACAAACTCAAGGGGGAGGTTAACGTCACAGAACCTTTATTTATATAATGATCATTTTACCCCCCTGTGCCATGTAATTAAGATGACAAATTTGAGCTGAAAGCAAAGCACTGGTGCCATTTCCCCCCCCACACACACTAGGAGAGTACACGTGTAGCATTTTGCCTTTGATTAGATTCTAATGGAAATTTCTAGTGGACTTCACATTTTTGTGTTCCAGATACTTTCTCCAGTCTGCTGGGGCAGCAGCAAAACAGGCCAAGGCAGAGTTTCAGTGAAGTAGGTGGCTTCCTTCTGCAGCCTGTCCTAAGAGTATAGCCAATGAGGGTTGGAGTCTGTGAAGCTTGACATGAGGAAGCTTGTTTTTGGTTTACATGATCGCTCACTTTGGCCACACGTCAGGAGGCAAAGGTCTTAACCCTTCTCGTCGATCACGCTTTAATTTATGAGCCAGTAAACGAAAGAAAGATGGAAAGAAAACTAAGAGAGTCCTCCGCCCTGAAACAATGTGGAGTTCCGGAGAAAATCTAAACAAGGCCAGCTAGGTTTGTGCAAAGGGATTAAAATGGAAGAAGAAAGCATTGTGTCAAACAGTTTTCAGCAGATACCGTGCTGATCATCGTAAAGAACGTAGAACTGAATGAGCCGCTCCCCCTGCCCGCCATCTCCCGCCCCTCACAGCTGGTGTTCAGGCCCTTGTTTGAAGAGCAGGGGTCCCTCTGTCTCTAAGACTCTGGATTCTTTGCTTAGAGAATGTTCTGCGTTGTTCCTTACACCATGACCCCCTTACAGGAATTGCTCCCTTTTACTAAGCCCTTGTTGGTGCCAATTGCTGTGACTTTTACTTACATTATGTTCTGTAGCTTTCACAGTAATTCTGTGAGTAAGGATTATTATCATCATTTTTCTTTATTAGTGGGGAAAATCATGGGCCAGGGAAGTTAAGTGTGTGGCTCATCGTTCCTGAGCTATAAAAGTATAGATCTAGGAGAACGGAGTCCAGCCAGGTCTGACTCCAAGGCCATGTTTTGGTCATTACCCGACTCTGCTTCTCCTTGTGTGTATAGCCATTTTGAAGGCCAGGATCTTTCATTCAGCATTTACTGAGTCTGTATCGTGGACCGAGGCTGGGCACTGAGGAACAAGATAGGCCTGCTTCCTGCCTTTGTAGAATTTTCAAACTGAGTTTTCACGATAGTGAGGTGTGAAGTCAGTTCAGAGGGCCACAACTGACGTTTAAAAGAAATAGAAAATATTGGGATGCACCAAACATTGTGGTGTCTTACGAAACTCGTATGAAACTCTGCGTATGGTAGTTTACGGTGTAAAACAAATTTTTCTCGGCAGGTTGTGGTCCAAAGAGTTGAAAGATACTGACCAGAGGTCTCAGAGTTGGGAGGGGAGATGGTTTTGAAACGAGGAAGATAATAGGTTAGATGAGTGACTACAAACTGGCATAGGAGCTATGAAGACAGCACACGTGATAGAATAAGGAGGAAGGTGGCAGGGTGTCCTTCAGACAAGACCCCTGGTGCCTTCTGAGAGGGTAACGTTTGGGCGGAGACGTCCAGGAGGAGAGTAATGGGATGTCAGTGGCCCAGAACAGCAGGTACAAGAACCCTGGGTCAGGGAGACAGAGGTGGAAATAGTGTGGACCATATTGTCTGACTATAATGTAGTACAATTAGAAAAAATGACATCTGTAACTCTACAAAACAGAAATAGAGTTGCAGATGTAGAAAATAAGCGTACGGTTACCAGAGGGTAAGGGGGGGAGGGGTAAATTGGAGGATTGGGATTGACATATCCACACTACTATATATAGAATAAATAACTGATAAGAACCTACTGTAGAGCACAGGGAACACTACTCAATACTCTGTAATGGCCTATATGGGAAAAGAATCTAAAAAAGAGTGGATATGTGTATAACAGATTTACTTTGCTATACACCTGAAACTAATATAGCATTGTAAATCAACTATACTCCAATAAAAATTTAAGAAAGAAGAAAATAATAAAAAATATAAGCAAACCCCATTGCCTAGTAACCATCATCATCTTTATCACCATCACCCTTCCTAACTTGGGTCAAATACGAATCAAAAACTAAATTATATAATATTGTCGTGCTGACCTTTGATTTACCTCTATTAAATGTTTTTATTTTTAAAATTGTTTCCAAAAGATTCGTCTTTATTTTATGAAAGGTTTTGCTTATGGCATTGGCTGACTCATCAATTTTTCCTGCTATGTACCTAGACATCTGGTTGGATGGCACACCAGGGCATTCCTAGACTGGAGTATCTCCACCTTGGCTTCCTGACGTTTGGGCTGGATAATTCTTTGATGTTTATAGCAGCATTCCTGGCTTTTACTGACTGGATGCCGGCATCCTTTCCCCTCTCCCACAGTTGTGACAACCAAAAATGTTTACAAAACTTGCCAACTGCGCCCTGGGGGGCAAAGTTGAGAACTGCGCTAGAAGAAATGCCAGGCTCACGGGAGATGAAGCTGCCCAGATTGAGAATACCCTCTATCCCATCCGTCCATCAGGAGAGGACATGATGAGGGTTTTTGGTGGTTTTTTTTTTTCATTCTCTTTAATCAGAAAAGTTACATTTTTATGACTGGGGGTTCCTAACGAATTGTAATATGGGAAATCTGTGTGTATCACTATAGACAATAAAAACTCATGTGAGCGTGATAGGGGTTTCCTGCCGTATTTGTACTATCCTAAGATTAGAATAAAAGGGGAGGGCTTCCCTGGTGGCGCAGTGGTTGAGAGTCCGCCTGGCGATGCAGGGGACACGGGTTCGCGCCCTGGTCCGGGAAGATCCCACATGCCGCGGAGCGGCTGGGCCCGTGAGCCATGGCCGCTGAGCCTGCGCGTCCGGAGCCTGTGCTCCGCAACGGGAGAGGCCACAACAGTGAGAGGCCCGCGTACCGCAAAAAAAAATAAAAAATAAAATAAAAGGAGATTGATAATGGCTCAGCTGTTTTTTTAATCTAATTAATTGACTTCATGCCTTTTCATTTTTTCATACAGAAGTGGACCCAGCATTGGGCAGACCTTCTCTCAGTTGTTTTTCCAGTCGTGTTGGTTGGTGGCCCTTGTTCTGCTGCCACACTTAATCCAGTCTGTCTTGTGACCAGTGGCTTGTATTTCTGTAACAGGAGCTATTTGTTCTGAGGCCCCATTTTTTTCTAAATTGATTTCCTGTCTATTAATCGTCTATATTTTGCTCCTTTGCTTAACCGTACCACCGTTCTTCTAGTATATGCCCCGTCAAAGTCACTCAGTTTATTTTGAGGTGGGCTTTGAGGAATTCATTTTGTTATTGTGTTTTGGCTGTTGGTTGTTTCCAAAAATTTCCTGTAAAAAGAATTCCACTCTTTAAACCTAGAAGTTTCTTTTTCGCTGTTTGGGGATTCTCTTGTGCAGCTAGGACGCTGTTCGTCGTTGCCTAGGAATGACTGTTGGTAGTTCGGGGGGCTCTCCTGAAAAATTCTTGAATAAGATTGTGAGTCTTATTAATCCTTTGAAATATTTCCAAATTAGGTGTTTATTCAACCAATATGCTTTAACACAGTGAATGCAGGGGGCTGTCTCCATCCCGTACTTCCTTAGTGTTCCTACTTTGATGTTACGTGATCGGTGAGGTGTCCTCAAACACTTAACATAAAGTAACCCCTCTGGGTGCCTAATCACCTTACACTCATTTATGTCTTCGTAGCTGTTCATCACCATCTGCACGATGCTATATATTTACTTGTGCATTTCTGTTTTTTCCTCCCCTTTACTGGAATGTAAGCTGTATTCCCGATGCTTAGAACATACCAGTGAATAGTTGCTTGAATGTGTGGATTTTCTTCGTTAATTTATCGGACACTTGTCAGCGTGCCAGGCACCACTGTGAAATCTTTACAGATATTAGCCCATCACTGAATGCGTGGTTCTCCCTGCCTTTGCTTCACAAATACATTTTCTCTGCTATCCCATTGTTCTTTGAAATAATCAGCTTCGAGCAGCTGCAGGCCTCTGTCTTGGCATGATGGTTCTATCTTTTCTGTTCCCAGCCTCTTGTTTTTGTAACTGTTATCTTCCGTCATGATTCTGTCTCCCTGAGGTCAGAAGGAGTAGTGCAAGTTCTCTTGATTTTCCCATCCCTGGAATGGCCATGTGCCCACATCTGTGTGTGTCTAGAAACATACGAGGAAGTCGAATGTACAAAGGTGGGGACTCTATTTACAGTTTTAGCCATTTTTGCAGAGACCAGGTGCCCAGCTCTGAGTTGCTTACTTGGACTCATGCATTGCCTTGCTGTTCCCAGAGCGTTAAAAAAGACAATGAGGGCTTCCCTGGTGGCGCAGCGGTTGGGAGTCCGCCTGCCGATGCAGGGGACACGGGTTCGTGCCCCGGTCCGCGAAGATCCCACATGCTGCGGTGCGGCTGGGCTCGTGAGCCGTGGCCGCTGAGCCTGCGCGTCCGGAGCCTGTGCTCTGCAGCGGGAGAGGCCACAACAGTGAGAGGCCCGCGTACCGCAAAAAAAAAAAAAAAGAGAGACAATGAAATGTTTACATATGACATAAGTACTTAGTCATTATGTAAATCTTTAGTGGCAGTTGTAGGGTGTGTCTGGTTATTTCCAAAAAGCAGAATCACTAGAAATACAGACAAGAATTGTAATATTCTAAATTATTTCTATCCTCCAATTCTGGAATTCTCAGTATACTCAGAGACAGTGAGTAGGAAAAGCGTTCACGATGGGAAGGACTTGCTGATGTGGAGTGAGTCTGCCGGGGCTTGAGCAGGAGGTAGTTGTGCTGGTGCCCTGTCGTCTTCCCTACAAGAAAATTGTCCTGGGGAACTTGTGGAACTGCCTTGCCCTCGTGTTGGCAGGAGTGCTGAGCCGGCAGGGTGAGGAGGTCCCCCCTGGTGCTGAGTGCAGAGGGTGACACGACACTGCTCTGCACCCCTCAGCTGGCCACGGGCTAGCCTCACGGTCACCGTAGGGGAAAAACCCAAGTACACTGCTCAGTTGTAGTGTTTCTGGAAAACCTGCCCGGATTGGCCCCATAGGCATAGAGCGAGCTGGGGAAGGGCAGAGAGTTTCAGCCTTTCACTTCTGGCAGTTTCCAGGCTACTCTCAGCCTAAATCTGTTTCTTTAATTTTCTTCCATGGTGTTGATGAGTTAAAGTGAAGGGCTGGTGTCCTAAGTGTTCCTACACTCTGGAATTTCCTGCACATTTTTCTTTAATACCTGGTTATCCTGGCTGTGGCACAGCCCACGTTGCACGCACTCCCTCAGTGGCCACAGGCCTGTCCTACCCTGTGGGGCGCTTACGTGGCACAGTGGCCCCCTTGCCGGGAGGCGGGAACCACACATCTCCTGACGGATGTCTGTGCCCTGGAGGCAGCTGG
Source organism: Monodon monoceros (assembly GCF_005190385.1). Taxonomy (NCBI): domain Eukaryota; kingdom Metazoa; phylum Chordata; class Mammalia; order Artiodactyla; family Monodontidae; genus Monodon; species Monodon monoceros. The sequence continues at coordinate 15,244,175 of NW_021703768.1, read as the reverse complement.
GGAAAGTGGCTGGGCCTCAGAAGAGATGTCTGGGGTCTGCCCTGGCCTCAAGCAGTTTCTCAGGACTGGTTTTGACTGACTCTTGTGGTTCATGTGGCAGAAACGCCACGGCTGATGTTTTCATTTTTCTCTGGAAAAATAAGACATGCCACCTTTTGTGGCTTGTGGAAACCATTGGGTTGGTACTTCTGCCTTTCTTAGCGTGTCATTCCCTTTTTCAGTAACATACCGTTTGTTGCCATGAAGGCAACTGGTTGATATTTTAAAATAGAGCTCCCCGACCTGCAGATAGCATTCAGAAAAGTTGTGTTGTGTGTATGTGGACACGTGAGCACGTGTGCTTATGGAGACTGCATTTTTCGTGTTATTTACATGTTGCTTTTACATCTTGGTGTTTGTATTTCAAGGATGAATACAGTAAAAGTATACAATGAATAAATAGGAGGTAGCCTCCATCACTGAATGATTGTTTTATGTACAGGAGTTTGTAAAACTGGTCAAACTGGTCAGTGGATGGAGCTCACTGGATGTGATTAATCCTCGACCCAACCAGTGGTGATGAAAGAGCCCTGTGTAGATTTTAGAAACACATGCACGTTCTGTGATCAGCCCTACAGTATCAGAGTTGTCTTGTGTACACGCTACGACACGTATGCAGCACTCACCATTGGTGTCTGGAATTTAAAGGAAGACAGGCTGTTAAGCAGGCAAACCGATTGTATGTTACATTTGAGAGGATCTGTTTTGCCTGAAGATCACGTGAAGGCTGTATATCTCAGTTGAGAGGGGATCATGTCCAAGGATATTTTTCAGACATTCCTGAGGAGATGTGTTTCAATGTCCGAACACATGTACAGACTATATGGTGAATTTATGTAACACTTAAATTGAAGGGCTTTATTAAGAAGCTTTGAAATATAGCACATGGTCCTTTGAATATATTATATAGTGAAATCAGATTGCTTTCTGAAAGCGTGGTCAGCCAGCTTCTTAACTGTTACTGCTTTATGTCAGTGGTACAAAAGTGAACTGAAAATTTATCATTTCTGTGATTCCCAAAGGATGTTTAGTACTTGAACTATTCACATCTTCTAGGAACATCTAATGTCAATTTTCAAAATAACTGCTACCTTTAAAAATAGGTAGGTGGCATAAAGGAAGTGAAAGAGTTCTCTGCAGTCTGTTTTTTGCTGGTGGATTCTGGATCTTTTTGCTGGTACTGTACTGAGGTCGTATTGTAAGTTGGGGGAAACGTCGTGGAAACTGTTCATCGCTGATAACTAAACCGTTGAATTCCTTCCCCCCCACCAGGTCTTCACATACAAGCAGAGCACAATTACACACCAGAAGGTGATGGCTATGGACCCCATGGATGAGCAGGGCGTGGATGACATGGCCACCTTGACCGAGCTCCACGGGGGTGCCATCATGCATAACCTGTACCAGCGCTACAAGAGAAACCAAATCTATGTAAGTTCCACTTGCATGTCCTTAAAAAATCCCTCCAGTTCGGTTTTTTTTTTTTTTTGGTCCTGCAATGCGGCATGTGGGATCTCAGTTCCCCCAGTTCCCCGACCAGGGATCGAGCCCACACCCCCTGCGGTGGAAGCGTGGAGTCTTAACCACTGGACCACCAGGGAAGTTACCTAAATCCCTCCAGTTTGAGTCAATGTTTATTTTTGTCTTCAGAGAGTATTTCCTTTAGAGAACCTCTAGTTAATCTAAGTAAAATTATGTTTTCAGGTGTTTTGCCAAATTAGAGGCTGGATCCATAAATCATGTTCTCATGTCGATTGCCTTGATTTTATGAGGGGGATAACTTTATGTCGAAGGGTAATGTGACCCCCTTCTTCTTGTGAGTGCATTCTCTCCGTAAGTGTTCTGTTTCATAAAGACGTCACGCAGACTGGTTTGACTTCCTCAATTAAGGGCTGGGGGAAAATGTGGCTTTGCAAACAAGCAGAGCTCAAGCTTTTTTTCTCATTTTCTTGATTTCTGTCCCTTTATGGATTTTCACTTTTTTTTTCTGGCTCTGGAGCCCATCTGGGGGATATTTATTTATTATTTTTATACAGTTTTTAAAGGTTTCTTTCCATTTACGGTTATCACAAAATATTGGCTGTGTTCCCCGTGTTGTACAGTACATCCTTGAGCCTACCTTACACCCAATAGTTTGTACCTTCCACTCCCCCCACCCCTCTATTGCCTCTTACCTCCTCCTCACTGGTAACCACTAGTGCTTTATATCTGTGAGTCTGCTTCTTGTATGTTATATTCACTAGTTTGTCGTATTTTTTAGATTCCACATATAAGTGATATCATACAGTATTTGTCTTTCTCTGTCTTATTTCACTTAGCATAATGCCTTCCAAGTCCATCCATGTTGCTGCAAATGGTAAAATTTCATTCTGTTTTATGGCTGAGTAGTATTCCATTGTATGTATGTATGTACCACATCCTCTTTATCCATTCATCTGTTGATGGACACTTAGGTTGCCTCCATATCTTGGCGGTTGTAAATAATGCTGTGAACATTGGGGTGCATGTATCTTTTTGAATTAGTGTTTTTGTTTTTTGGGGATTATATACCCAGGAATGGAATTGCTGGGTCATGTGGAAGTTCCGCTTTTAGTTTTTTTTTTTTTTGAGAAACCACCGTACTGTTTTCCACAGTGGCTGCACCAATTTACATTCCCATCAACAGTGTATGAAGGTTCCGGGCTTCCCTGGTGGCGCAGTGGTTAAGAATCTTCCTGCCAGTGCAGGGGACACGGGTTCGAGCCCTGGTCTGGGAGGATCCCACATGCCGCAGAGCAGCTGGGCCCATGTGCCACGACTGCTGAGCCTGCGCTGTAGAGACTGCGAGCCACAACTACCAAGGCCCGCGTGCCTAGAGCCCGTGCTCCGCAGCAAGAGAAGCCACCGCAGTGAGAAGCCCATGCACAGCGGCGAGGAGTGGCCCCTGCTCACCGCAGCTGGAGAGGGCCCGCTAGCAGCAATGAAGACCCAGTGCAGCCAAAAATAAATAAATAAATAAAACAAAACCAAAAAAACCCAGTGTATGAAGGTTCCATCTAGGGGGATATTTGGGTTCAAGGGAACCCGTCTTATTTGTGGGATTGCTATTTTGATTGGAGGCATGTCCTTGTATAAAAGGCAGTCGTGCACATGTTCCCCTTAATTGTTATGAAGTGTGACTGTGCTTATCTTATAAAAGTAATATCTAAAAATCACTTCTATAATAATCCCTTTTTGACATTAAAATACATAAATTACTTTATCTGTCAAGAATGATTGACCAACAGATTTTCTCTTTTCCATCTGCCTGTTAGTCTTTATAGTAACCTGGGCAACTGCTTATAGGTGTTTATTTTTCAAGTCACGTTCAAATTCATACAGTTTTGTTTTTTAAAAAACACCAAATTTTAATACTGTAAAAACCCTTGATGTTTTAGTAATTTTTGTTCTTCAGGAGTTAATGTTTAATTTTGGCAGTATGCCTGTGATTATGGTGAATAACGATATCACCCTTTGCAATAGCTAGCAGGTGCTGAGACTCAAGGCCCTCTCCGTATTGGGGCTCCTCTCATTTATCCTCCCTTAGACCAGGAGAGGAGAATTGGGAAAGAGGAGGAATTTGATATTTGTGGGTTTAATGTGAAATTTTCCTCAGCTTTAAAGAAAGGATGTTTATTTGCCTTGTTTTTAGATTGGAAAAGTGTCATTTTTGCCAGAGTGACCTAATGTTTGCCAAATGCCTTCAAACAGCCCTGCCTAGAGAAATTCAGTCGCGTTCTAGTCCTCTGACTGGCTGCGCTTATGTTAAGTCCGTATATTACAGCATTTTCCATATGCTCTTCAGAAAAGGTAGCATTCATACACGTTTACGTAAAAATGGCTGTGTATTCCATTCTGCACACGTGCTCGCAGAACACACGTGCATTTACTCCCCTCTGTCTGCATCTCAGAAGCCTCCTCCTTTCCACCTCTACCGGTGTCCAGGGATCCGTGTACCGTGCCTGCATTATTAGCATTAAGTATTTGACACTGCCCTGTAACTTTGTTTACACAGCAGTTTCCTCGCTTGGTTGGTCAAGGACCTGTTTTGTCTTTTTTGAGCCAAGGACAGTGCAAGGCACCTGGCAGTGGTGCGATAAATGTTTGTAAAACAAATGCCACTCCTATTAGAAATAACATAGTTGATGATAAAGGTGAAGCTAGATTTAAATTTTCTTTATTGGTATCTGTCCTTTACAAGTGAATATTTCAGAACTCATATTCTTCTGTCTTTAGTTGCAAGTTATTGTTACACATTTAGTAGTCAAGAAAAAATAAGTCAATTAGCGGGAAAAAAAAACTACCGAAGAGGCTTAAAAGGCAGAGCCCTTTAAAAGTCTGTTGCCCAGCCCCACCATGATGATGCTGTAAACCTGACAGCTTAAACTGCCCAGTAAACCACGTGAATAGGATCTTGGTCTTTTTTCCTGGGATGAAGACCTTTTCCCTCCCCTTTGAGGGAAAAACACAGGAGTTTTTTGTACATTCAGTTTACAGCTCAGTTCAGTTCAGTTCATTATACCCTTATATGCCTTCCTTTCAGGACCTAGATAATTGTATTATTATCCATATAGCAGCCACCTCGATTTTCATTGCTGAAGCCGTTTGCAGTGGGTGCTGGTACCTACCAGACTCTGCCCCAACGAGACAAAACCACCACCTTTGAGGAAAGCACAGTCTTTTCACCTCTTATCCCAGCTCTGAGTGGTGCTTGTCCGTATCTTCAAAAGAGGGAAAAAATGACTTATAACAGAGGTGCTGTATTAGTTTTCTTTTGCTGGCTTAACAAATTACCATAACTGTCTTGCAGTTCCGTAGGTCAGTCTGAAGGGGTCTCACCAGACTAAAATCCAGGTGTTCCTTTCTGGAGCCCCTAGGGGAGGGTCTGTTTCCTGCTCTTACCTGGTGTTGGCAGAGTTCAGCTCCTTGTGGTTGTAGGACTGAGGTCCTCATTTTCTTGCTGGCTTTCTGCTGATTCCGAGCTGCTAGAGGCCCCCTTCCTTCACATTCAAAGGCAGCAACCCTGGATCTAGTCCTCATGCTTCAAATCTCTTCCTCCTTTCTCCTCATGTCTGACTGCAGCTAAGAAAGGTTCTCAGGTTTTAAAGATTCGTACGATTAGATTGGGTTCACCTGGATAATCCCCAGTCTCAGAGCTTACAGCTTGAACGTATCTTCAGAGTCCCTTTGCCTGCAACATCACGTAGTCTCAGGTTCTGGGAATTAGGTGGACATCTTGGTGGGGCGGAGAGTGGTGCGTTACTCTGCCTGCCATAGGCGCCCTCCTTTGAGTCCTGTTATTGACAAGGGACTCCTGGTCTCTCCCCCGCCACCCTGGATCTTGCATTATTTGTTGGCTTTCTGGTCCGAGCAGCACGGGGTGCTGGTAAGCAGACCCATCTCCAGGTAGAGGAGTCTGTTGTTTTGTGCTAAGAAGGACCATTAACTCTTTTTCTCCTTGAGGAACACCCTTGTTGTCTGAGGACACTACCGGACCCCAGTAAAATATTTCTTCTAGCCGTTAGCATCCTCCGTTCAAATGTGGGTAGAGAGCTATGAAGGGGTAAAGCACTCAGTAGACAAACCAAAGTTGAGCCCACTTTTCTCTACTCACCTCCTCTTGGGCTCTATAGTAACCATTTAATTTTTCTATGGCAATTAAAGAAAAGTTTTTTAAAGGTCAGATATCATAACCACCCCACCCCACCCCCATCTGACAGGGCTGTTTTACAATAAAATGGCAAGTGAAAGCACTTGGGGAACTTTGCTGACCTTTGTACCTCTCTCCCCATCTTTCTCATCTAATACCACCAGGTCTTTATTTGGAAAGTTCCTGCCTGGGACTTGGCGCTGCTCCTTCCAGGCAGAGGCTGTGCAGACCTCCGTGTCTGTAAATCTCCATGACTCCAGCCTTGCCGCTGGTCCTGTTTGGCTCTCACACCCGGGTTAGAGCAGCTCTGCTCTTTGCCTTGCATGAGCCCCTGCCTCATGCCCTAAATACTGGATTCCCTTCCTAGAAAGCCAGGCTCTCATGTCTAACACTCCACCTCGTCAGCTTTTCTCATCCTCTGGCGACTTCCCAGATGAGAACTCTGCTCAACACTTCAGCTCCCGACCTGGGACCCCACCCCAGACTTCCACCCTGAGCCTCTTATCTGTGAGCTTCCTGGCACCTTGGAGAGGGTCCCGTGAGTCCCACCCTCCTGTGTCTCTTCCCACCATTGATGAGACCTGGTGGAGACAAGTACCCACACCTGTAAGTCCCTAAAGGCTCGGAGAGGAGGGGTATGTGTCGTACAGAGAGATAAGAGATGGGGAGAGGAAACAAATACGTGGGTGAGAAAGCCGGAGCTGGCCGTGCAGAGCCCTGTGGAGAGGGCGGCAATAATGATACTGCAAAGGAGGGATGAGAGTTGATCAGTAGGAAAGGCTGGTGAGACGCCATCCGTGAAGGTGGAGAGATGAGGGTGCATTTGGTGCGATGGCCTCACTAAACTGGGAGAAGGTTCCTTTGCTGATGGAATCTGGTGTGTGTTGGGAACATGAAATAATTAGTGGGATAGGTAGGCTGGAGTCAGGACACCTTTAAAAGCACTGGTTCTCAACCAGGTGATGTGACCCCCAGGGGATATTTGGCACTCTCTGGAGGCATTTCCGGTTGCCGTAGTAGAGATGCTGATGGTACCTAGTAGGTAGAGGCCAGGCATCTGCTAAACATCCCAAGGTGCACAGGACGGCCCCACCACAAAGAGTTATCTGGCCCAAGATGTCAGTCATGCCGAGAAACCCTACCTTACTTAAAGCTAGGCAGCAGCGTTTGGGCTTGGTGGTAAAGAGGCTACACTGTCCTTGTTAAAGGCTTTTGAAGAGAGAATTTCCTGAGAAAAAATTTAGAAGGGTTGATAGGGAAGTGATGTGGTATAGTCTATAGAGGGTAGATTGGCTGGGAGAGTGTGGCAATAATTCAGAGGTGTAGAGATGAGGGTTTTGGACCAGGGTAGAGATGGCGGTGAGCGAGAGGAAGTTAGATATGAGACGTGTGGCGGAGGAGGTGAAGTAGCAGGGCTGGCGGTGATGACGCCCAGCCTTGTCAAGCCCTGATGGCCCTGAGCGCAATGCTGGCAGCTCCGCCAGGAGAGGAGAGTGGGAGAGATGAGCTGGCTTCTGGGCGCCTGTTGCATTGTATTCTCTGGAGCCCGGATCATTTCAGATTCTGTACCCAGCATCTACGCACCACGTGGACCAGAGCAGCTGAGGTTTCTGTTGTATTGACTGTCAGCTCCAGGTCCACAGTGGGGGAACAGCCAAGCTGGCTCCGTGGCGTGGCAGTTTTGTTTCCTGCCCAGTGGAAGAGAAACACGTTGTCTCCGTCATAAGGTTCATCCTGCTGTGGGTCAGTTGCGTGGGCGAGCCTCCTGTCCCAGCCTCTAAGGAATGGCTGGAAATACATCAGGGTGAGGCCGCAGGGAGCCTTGGGGCTCGGCTGCAATTATGGGCTGGGGGGGGGGCTCCAGAGGAAGCCCTGCTCTGTTCCACCCACCTCATGGGTCCATTTGTTGGTCTTGCCGAACAAACGGGGCAGAGCTGAGAGTCGTAAGAGCCCATTTGAAGAAGTGGGGCTGTGTCTAAAGATAACTGCTGATGTAAGCACAGAAGATGCTTCACAGCTCATGTATTTTTAGGTGTTTCAAAAATACACTCCTCTGGTTAGGTGGCCTTCCAGACCGAATCTGTAAATGCGTTTGACGTTGTTCCTGAATTAACTTCGAAGCCTGCAAAAGGTGTTGGCAGGCAGCAGCCAGCTGGAGACGACGTGTGGATTGCAAGTGAGTTCACCTGGGCTGCCTGCGGTGTTCACGCCGGGCAGGGCAGGCTGTGGAGTTCACTGTTGCAGGCCTGCAAGTCTAAAGCTGAGATTCATTTCCTTGAGTTCAGTCTTCCCAGAGAAGAGTTTTGGGGGTTGTTTTCCGTCCCTTTCCAAAGCCAGTGTCAAGTAACAGCGCGCCTCTCATAGATGGCCCGAAGGCCGGATGGCCAGCAGGCTTGGCGTTTGTCTCATACCAGGAACAGCGGAATACAGTGTGGTTTGTCAGGGTGTTTTTTTTTTCACATGAAGTCAAGACTGGTGTTGCCAAAAGATGATTGTAACCATCTGTCTGACTCTGTGTATTTTTAAACTTGACCAAACATTTATGCTGTTGAGTTGCCATTTCTACATCGGCACATGATGGTGGCAATTAGGAACTCTGTTTTTGTTAATTTTTTTTCCCCTTTCCTGCCTCTTTTGGGTCAGATTCCTTTCAACAGGGAGGGAATATGAGTCAGAAATTCACTCAGATTAAATGGAAATGTCATTTCTAAATACAAGAGCTTGAATTTAGTAAAATCTTGAGTTATCGGTTGTGATCAAGTTTTCTTTTCAACCAACTTGCACGCTTAACGGTTTTAATTGTTTCATTGGACAGGGATGGCAAGTAGTTTTGTTAGGGAGAAGGTGGCTGTAGAGCACGAGAATGCAGTTAAAACAGGAACCTGTTTGGTGGATTGGTCGCGAATTTGTGTGCCCCTAATATATCTATGTTCATTCAGCCCTGCCTGTGTGCCAGGCTGCGTGAGAGACTCCAAGGATGCAAAATTCATCTTGCTCGTGCTAATTGTTTCTTGAAAGATTGAATAAATGAAAGGCACTGTCCCACCAGGACCTCCTAGCTTATTGATGAATGCAGACACAGCAAATCTTTGACAATAGCCCGGGGTGACGATGAGTGTGATAAAAGTGCTGGGAACACAAAGCATGAGCGTCGCAGGAAGAGGTACGAGGGGGTCAGAAAATAATTTCCAGCTGAGGCACTAACCGTGCCGAGTTTTGAAGGAATTCCTAGAGGAATTCATCCAAGAGGGAGGGTGGCTCATTCCTGGCAGAAGATCAGCACGAGCACAGATTTCAAATAACGTGGTGCATTTGTCCAGCTGCAGGACATCCAAGATGCTGCAGTGAAGGTTGCGTGCAGCTGGCTGGCAAGATGGTCAAGAGCAGGTGAAGAAGGGCACTGTGTGTGAGTTAGTGACCTTGAATTCATTTATGAAGGCTGGTAGGGGACAGTGTCAAAGGTGAGTTTGGGGAAAACTCAGTCTGGCTGCAGGTGATGGATGAGTCCAGCAGGTATAACCGGTCTAGGAGGAGAGGTGACCAGCAAACCAGATGGGAAATGATGGGATTCCAAACCAATCCTGGGGGAGCTGGAGTATGAAACATACTAAGAGGTGGAATCTAGGTGTTCGCTTGGGATTGGGGGCGGGCAGTAGGCTGACGTTTATAGGATGACTGCTAGGTTTCTGGATCAACCATTTGGGTAGACCACGGTGCCATCTGCGAAGATGTGACTGTGTGAGAAGAGGCAGGTGTTTGGGGGAGCTCAGCCTTGTCCATGTTGAGTTTGGGCTTAGGGGCATCCAAGTGGAGATGCCCAAGCAGGCCGCTGAGTATACAGATCTGCAATTTAAAACTGAAGCTGCATTCAAGGTAGAGATCTGGGGAAGTAAGTCATGGCTATGTTTAGCTGTGATGATCGAGAGAGAAGGAAAGAGGAGAATGGTGGGTGGGGAGTAAATCTGGCTAGCGGTTCCCGCTTTTTTTTGTTTTTAATTTATTTATTTTATTTATTTTATTTTTGGCTGTGTTGGGTCTTCGTTGCTGCACGTGGACTTTTCTCTGGTTGTGGCGAGCAGGGGCTACTCTTCGTTGCGGTGCACAGGCTTCTCATTGCGGTGGCTTCTCTAGTTGAGGAGCACGGGCTCTAGGCGTGCGGGCTTCAGTAGTTGTGGCACACGGGCTCAGTAATTGTGGCTCACGGGCTCTAGAGCGTAGGCTCGGTAGTTGTGGTGCACAGGCTTAGTTGCTCCACGGCATGTGGGATCTTCCTGGCCCAGGGTTCGAACCCGTGTCCCCTGCATTGGCAGGTGGATTCTTAACCACTGTGCCACCAGGGAAGCCCGGTTCCCACTTCTTAACAAGTCCTTCCCTTTAGAAGAGTTGTGGCACTGACTTGAACCAGTTTCCCTAGTGCCTTTCAGATTACTTGATCTCCATCCAGCTTTTCAGACCCACATGATGAAAAGCCATTGTAGTCTTGTTTTCATTAACAAAAACTGTAATACATGCCTGTGACTTACATAATACTTTCACATGGTGATGAGGTGGGGTAACAGAGGACGTGCTATTATTACTGATTGGAATCTCGAGCCTAGAGGGGTTAAGCAGTGTACCAGGGAAGGTAGGTCCAGGGTGAGGACTTCAAGTCTTCTAACTTGACCAAATCTTGCTGTCTCCATCATTTCTTCCTGTGTTGGAATAGTGACTTCCCAACGGTAACATGGATCCTCCGTTTCTACCAGCAGAGTGCATCTGAGGCCACTGGGTCACTGTTAGTGTTCTTAGTTATACTCAATTGTTTTTGGTGGGGGACTAGATACAGGTATTATACCCTTATGCCTTTTGAAAACCTTGAATTGGTAGATTCTGCACTGAAGCAATGCAGCGCATTCCTCCCAGTGTTTCATAGCAATAGGCACTGCAGCTGTTCCAGGTTATTAAAATGGGCAAGGAAATGTATTTTTTTTGTGAGTTATGTGGAACTTTTCTGACTAGAAAAAAATTTTTACGTGCTTCAAAATAGAATATACTTTCTATTTCTGAAAAGCCGTTAAGATGACCAGGAGATTTATTCTCATGGAATTTGGAATCCAGTATGAGGAAACCAGCACCTGGCCCCTCCTGGTGTTTGAGAGTTGCACGCATCCAGAGTTCCAAAGTGCATGGCGTTATCATGGTGGTTTGGGGGGCAGTAATAAGAAATACCTTTTTAGAGAGTGACCAATGGTACGAGCATGGAACACACTGTTGTCTCACAACTCTTAGGATTCCTTACTGCATTGTATCTTTGCCTCACTTGGTACTTAACTTACAGCTCGGCTCTTCTACACCCTCCATTCCCAGTTTCCATATTTACTTACATTACATGTTGAACTTTCCTTATTATTCCGCACATCTCTTACCCATGCAGCCTTTGTTTTAATGACAAAATAATCCATGCAGAGTGGTATGTTCAGGGGAGGGGGAGAAAAGATAGAGGTGCCCCAGCTGTAATTATTTTTGCTGATAGACCTCAACCATTTCAACTAATTTGAATAAACCATTAGGAACTGTGACTCTTGATGCCACGTTGTTTTACACATTCCTTTTAGGGAGATTCAGAAGTACCATTTGGCACAAATATGGGCACAAACAATGAAAACTCAGTGAGTTAAGTAGCTGAAGCGGTCCCCACTCCTGGAACTGTTAGGAGAATAATTCATTAGGACTTGGGTGCTCAGACTCTTTTCCTGAATATTCCTGTGGGTCGGCCCTGAAGACTGTGGGAGCTATTTGAAGAGTTTTATGCAGGAGAGTTTTTGTTTTCAGATGTTCATTTGTCACTTGTGAAGCTGGGATTGAACATGCAAGACCGAGTGGGAGATCAGTGGGAGAGGAGGCTTTCGGGGACATCTGAGCAAGTGAGGCCAGGGCGGTGGAGATGGAGAAAAAGGGGGTTGATTCTAGAGTTAATTGAAAGTGGGGTGTACAGCACATGGAGACAGTGGCCACTGTCAACGTGGCTGGAGAGTCTGGGACGATTCCATGCTGTACATAGGTGAGTGGGGAAGGGCGTCATCACAGACCCGAGGGCAGCACCCCACAACCAGGATCCAGGATCCTGCCCTCACCTTCACTCACTGGCTCTGTTCCTTCCTCTGTCAGAAGAGGCAGAAGCGTGGCCTCTGCGCTGCCCACAGGTCAACGTTATGTCGGAGCAATTGAGGGTGTGCGACAGTGTGTCTGCATAGGTCAGCTTGTCCTCTGTGTCCCACAGTTCTGAAATGTCAGTAAAGCTGTTTTGGAAACCTGTAGACTTAATTGTCATTTAAAATCTGGTGACAAGCCTGTTAAGAAATGACTCAGGTCATTAGTGAGAAGGTGAAACAGTAAAACGTCTGCCTTCGTGTTCTAAGAGCCTAATTTATGTCTGGAACTAAGTGGAGGTGCTTACAGTAGGAGACATTTTTAACTCTAAATGAGGCAAGGTTTCCTATAATCTTAAAAAATAACTATTAAAAAATTGGATTATTTCTCCATACCAGCCAAACACACATTTTATGTATTCTTTAGTTGTTTTTTTTTTTTTTAAAGGAGAGATATCAGGTTATTGAGTTTGGGCTCAAATTCAGTCCGGTTTTTTGCTGTCCCTGTTGGCACATGTGAGTCCATTGGTTGAAGCTACTGTCAGCTACAAATTATATAAGATGGCGACTCAACAGTGGAACAGCCTTTAGACGTGTTGGAATGATTTTTGAGCCAGAAACCCTTGCTGGGCATCAGCTCACAGGCCACCAGCTCCCACTGCGCGGCAGTGACCGGGCTCGGTCTGGGAAGGTACGTGATGCGTTAGCGGGTCCACCCGGCGTGACCGCCAGCAGAATCCTTGCCACTCTAGGGGCTGCCTTAGTGCTGACCGTCTGCTGTTCAGAGAGGCCAGCTTCATTCCTCTGGAATCCCCGGGGAGTGGGTGCGAGGCAGACGTGTGTCATCTGTAACTGCCACGCCACCGACCACATTGTCCTTCTGAAACACACCTTCCAGCTACTTCATTGGGCCAAGTGCGATGTGAATTACTCAAAAGCGAAACTAGGCGTTAAGACTGTTGTGGATGTTCTGTCTTCATCTTTGCTAACAAGCCTTGGGTGTCCTGCCCCCATACGAAATCCACGTCATGCACGCTGTCAGGGTGAGTGGTACCTTAAGCCAGCAGTCCCTCACCTTTTTGGCACCGGGGACCGGTTTCGTGGAAGACAGTTTTTCCCCGGACGGGGATGGGGCGGGGGGTGATGGTGCAGGCGGTAATGTGAGTGATGGGGGTGGTAGATGAAGCTTCACCTGGCGCTCACCTCCTGCCTTGTGGCCTGGTTCTTAACAGGCTGCAGACCGGTTTCGGTCCACGGCCCGGGGCTGGGGGGACCCCTGCCCTAAGCCATGCTGGGAGACTAGTCCCCCAAACAGGAAGGGGTAGCATGCCTACGAGGTTTTGACCAAAATAATCACTTTCAAAGGAAAGCTTTTAGTAAAAGGTTATGATGTTTTTCATGAGTGAATCAATACATTTTTAAAAAGTCTCATCTCAGAATTTTACGACCACCATACACATAGGTTATGAATGGGGAGGGCAGAAATTTTCACGATTTAGGCATGTTATTTTCTTAAAAAGATATGTTCGTGATGGATTACTCTTCTAACATTACTTAAATTTAATAGTCAAGTTGATGCCCTGACGGGCTTTTCTGTTTTACTTGTAGCTGAGAAAGGAGATCGGCAGCACGCCTACCTATCTGTATAAAGACGGACGGCACTGACTGTCTTGACTTCTGCCAAAGTAGGAAAAAGAACATGTTTCACAGGAAAATGGACAGTCTTGATATTTCACAGAATAACAATAATCATGCGTACAACTACTGGAAAGGTAGAAATAGGCCTGACGTTTTAGACCAACCAGAGGAAGTGGCCAGAGACCCAGAGCCTCAAGCACCACGTACCTGCCTGCCTCACCTGTGCAAACAAACAGTCGATGTAAAAGAAGCCACGAGCACCTGTGGCCAAGGTGTTGATGGAGGGTGTCTGGCATCCTCCAGGGAACCATGTGGTTCTCTGCTCTCCTTTAGAAGTAGGACCCTTTCCTTCCCCAGAGGAAAAAGCTTCCACCTTTCTTTCTGGCCACATCCTCCCCATGGTGCTATGACAGGGAAAAGTGGCCTCTCTAGAGAGTGGAGGTTTCCAAAGACCTGAACATTCATACATGAAAGCTCCACGTCTTTTAATTTTTTTTCAATTGAAGTGAAATTTATATAACAGAAAACTAAACACCTTAAAGTAAATTCAGTGGCAGTTAGTACATTCCGTGTTGTACAACCAGCACCTCTGTCTAGTTCCAAAATGTTCTCATCACCCAAATGGAAACCTTGTACCTGCAAAGCAGTCACCCCCGAGTCCTGCCTCGCCCCACCCTCCCCTCTGCCCATGGTAACTACCACCAAGCTTTCTGTCTCTGTGGATTTACCTGCTCTGGAGGTGTGAACATCTGTATCTCGCTTCTTTGACTTAGTGTCGTGTTTTCAAGGTTCATCTACATTGTAGCCTGTATCAGTACTTCATTTCCTTTGCACAACTGAATAATATTCCATTGTGTGGATGTGTACCGCATCTTGTTTACCCATCTATCTGATGACGTGCATTTGGGTTGTGTCCACCTTCAGGCTCTTGCGAATGATGCTGCTGTGTATTTGTTGGAGGACCAGTTTTTAATTCTTTTGGGTGCATACCTAGGAGTAGAATTGTTGGGTCATATAGTAATAACTCTTTAACCTTTTTAACCTTGTTTTGGTTCAAAATATTTCCAAAACATGTTATAGACCTCCTTACATTTGAAAACAGTTAAGACGGGACACACGATACTTGATGTTCCTGGCAGTCACTGTGCATATAAATGATTACAAATTGCTATAATATGGTACAGATGCACTCAGGATGTTTAGACTTTCTGTCCAGTGTTTCTTGCTTTTCTTGTGCTGTGCTGTGTTGCCACCCCCTGCCAGTGAATGTGAAGAGAAGGCTCTGGAATTAGGTTGCCTGCATTCACATCTCACCTCTACCACTTACTGGCTATGTGGCCGAATGCAAAATTTTATCACTCTGCCTCAAATTCCTCCTCTGAAAAGTAGGTGTAATAACACTGTGAACCTCCTAGGGTTATTGTGAGTGGCGAAAGGGTCAGGCTCTGTTTATTAGTCTGCTCGGGCTGCCATGACAAAAGACCACCGACTGACTGGCTGGCTGAAACAACAGACATTTATTTTCTCACAGGTCTGGAGGCTCAAAAGTTTGAGATCAAGGTGTCAGCAGGGTTGGTTTCTCCCGAGGGCTCCTTCCTTGGCTTGCAGACAGCCTCCTTCTTCCTGTTTCTTCACATAGTCTTCCTGTGCACATACATACGTCCCCAGTGTTTCTTGGTGTATCCAAATGCCATCTTCATATGAGGACGAGATTAGGGCCCACCCGAACAGCCTCATTTTAATTTAATCATCTCTTTAAAGGTCCTGTCTACAGGTATACTTGCATTTGGAGGTACTGGGGGTTAGGGCTTCAATGTGTGAATTGGGGGAGGGGGCTGAGTCAGCCCATAGCTCTCCATCAAGCCCGTGGTGCAGTGTATGCACCACAGAAGCTGGCAGGTAGGTGGTGACGGCTGCAGGGTCCTACCCCCACCCCTTCTCATCTGCTGCTTCACTTGTGTCTGACAATCAAACTTCGTTAGCCTTTCTTGAAGAAGGACAAATGAGTAGTTTATGTCCATATGGAGGAGGCATGAGGCATTTTGCTTTACTAACTCTGTAGCCTCTGTTTCGCTGCTCTGAAGATTTTGCTTAATTTCTGGCCTGGATTTGGTTCCAGAAAAGATAAGATTTCCAGTGAGCTATTTTCCAGATAAGTTACATGGCACTTCCCGCGGTGTTTGAGATTACTGAAAGAATACCTAGTGCTTCCAAAGTGGTCTTGTTGCTTTTTAAAAGTTGAAGATATGTAACATAAAATTTACCATCGTGACTGTTTTTCAGTGTACTAAATACTTTTGCAATGTTGTGCAACCGTAACCACTGTCTACCTCCAGAGCTTTCTCACCGTCCCAAACAGAAACCCTGTACCCATTAAGCAGTAACTCTTCATCCACCACCCCGCCCTGTTTCTCTTATTTCTTTAATCCTGCCATTTCCTAATAGCCACTAGATGAGAATCGGAGTCAGGAGATCACTGGGGAATAGGGATCTGGGCCTCACTGTGTCACCATCCTCTCTCTTGTTTACCTTTCACTGCAGTGCTCTTTGAAATGGCTTCATTCCTTTGCAAAAGATTTGTCCCCAAAGGTAAAGGAAGAATGTGTGAGTGGGGCTCAGGAGTCACTGGTCCCCTTAACGTACACTCGGCGGATTCTGGTAAAGCTCAGACAGCGGCTCCGGTGTGAGAGGTGGCATCTCTTCCCCTCCAGGCGTGGACCACGCTGAGCTGCTTCTGTCTCTGCCCAGCGTGGGTGGGGGTGAGATCCTGTGCCCACCCACTCCCCGCCCCCCCCAGCCCCGAGTGCCACCTGTAACCCGGGTCCCTGTGTCCCCACCCCCTGTCCTCGCAGACCTACATCGGCTCCATCATCGCCTCTGTGAACCCCTACAAGACCATCGCCGGCCTGTACTCACGGGACGCCATGGAGCGCTACAGCAGGTGCCACCTGGGCGAGCTGCCCCCGCACGTCTTCGCCATCGCCAACGAGTGCTACCGCTGCCTGTGGAAGCGCCACGACAACCAGTGCGTCCTCATCAGGTAACCCAGCCAGCAGCCACCACAGACACGGAGCCTGCTTAGCTTAGCGCATCAACCCCCAGATTTCTCAGATGGAGTTTTCCCTTTTGAATAGGCCGACAACTACAGCTTCCAAAAGACACGAGTTATTCTTTGGTTTATTTCAGTGGTCAGACATGGTCCTTCTATTGACTTATGGAAACATTGCATAGTTCTTCCAAATTTTAAATATTTTATATATTCTAGAGCACTCATCAGAATGCTTGTCTGTTGCAGCAAGGTCTTGGTTTTTGCCAGTATGAGAAGATTACCCTAGAATCTCCCAAATTTAAGAATTTTTAATGATTTTAATTGGGTGTTCCTAAAGTTGACCTTTGAATTAGCCACAGAAGTGGGACTTACTATGTTATATGTTGAGGGGATGATAGAAAGGCATTTTTCTCAACCACTGTGCCACCAGGGAAGCCCCTGTGTTCTTCTTATTGGCAATATTTACCCATTACTCTTGTTCGGGGGTCCTTCGTTTGTAATCGATCAGAATTATATGAATATGGAAGGTAGAACACGTTCATATTGTCTCTCCCTGCCTCCCTCTATCACCTACTTTCTTTAAGGGAAGGGAAGCACCTGGGCAGATACATTCTCTCCTCTTTATTACCTTAACGGTGCTCATGCACTGGGCTGTAGAAACAACTTGGATAGAGGGACTGTCCATTTATGCATTTCAGTAAATATGAATCATTGTAACTTGCAGTTAATCAAAAATGAAGCTAACGCTTAGTATAAAAACAGAGTTTTTAAGAGTCACCTTCCCGGGCTTCCCTGGCGGCGCAGTGGTTGAAAGTCCGCCTGCCGATGCAGGGGACACGGGTTCATGCCCCGTCCAGGACGATCCCACATGCCTCGGAGCGGCTGGGCCCGCGAGCCATGGCCACAGAGCCTGTGCGTCTGGAGCCTGTGCTCCGCAACGGGAGAGGCCACAACAGTGAGAGGTCCGCGTACCGCAAAAAAAAAAAAAAAAAGAGTCACCTTCCCAATTAACTTGCCTTATGACTAGAGCACTATTTGTGGGCTCTTTTAGATGACTTCACTGAAGTTCAGGAGTTAGAATTTAAGATCAGTATTTCAGCATACAGAATATAGTTTGATAAGATTAACAGAAAGAGTTTAATCTATTTTAGGAAGATCAAGTTGTTTTCAACACTTAGGTACCTAAATATTTGCCATCGATAATTGGCCGTGTTTATTACTTTCAGTGGAAAAAATGAGAGCATGACTCATATATCACTTGCTAGACAGAGCAGTTTGGGAAGAAAGTGAAAAATCAAATGAGATCATTGTGCATATATATGTGTGTGTAATAATACGGAAAGGGGTTGGCATGTTCCTGCCAAAGACTATGGCATTTAAAAAGAAGGCGGGGCTAGCCGGGAGTGAGAAGGAAGAGGGGACCCCAAACAAAAAGCTCTCATTGTGTAATGCTGATGTGAAAAGAGTAACTGTATTTATCTAAAGTAACTCAGGAAACAGCGTCTTTAAGAATAGATTTCTCATTAAAATGTGTTTTGGTTTTTAATAGACCTCTTGCAGTTTTTTTTAGTGGGGCTTGGGGCTGCGGGAATTAAGAGAAAATTGAGTATAAAAATAGAAATTGTAGGGTACAGTAGCCCTATTTAGATTTCCTCAGGCATGATCTGCCCCCTGGTGGTACAACATGTTACTACTTTCAAAACTTTCATGCTAATTACCTATGAAACCAGAAAATAAGCCTATTTGGAATTAGGCAGGGACCACATAGATCAGTTTTTCTCTCACTTTACCAGCCTGTGTCACTGCTAGTCTCGTGGATTCTAGTCCAAGCGTTTTTTGTTGGTCTCACTTTCAAGAGTTTCCCTCTCTTAAGCTCTTTATTTTACCCTTCTTGTGTACGTTTAAGCCAATGCTTATGCTGTTGTAGTTTCTAAAATATAAATATATGTTTAAAACTTCCATGAGCTTTTTTTAAATCTAACTGACAAGGTCAGATTTTGATCTAGTACATTTTAAGTGAATATCAATTTGGGGCAGGCAGAGTTTAGTCTATTTAGTTTAGTCTGTTTTTCTCTTTTCAGTATGTATGAACTTTTAATGTAGTGTCGGCAAGGCCTGTGGTTAATTCATCTGTGCAACTCATTGCCCAGGACAGTGTCTGATAGGAGGGCCAGCATCCAACAGCTGTCAGTCAAAGGATGGGTGGGCGGAACAGCTGTTGGTTTAGGACCTCTGCTTGCTTTGCAGAAGTTTTGGTTTTCCAAAATTGGAGTGATTTTTTCCTTAACTATGTCTTTTATATTCTGGAATAATAATTGGGTGTTTGGTATTTTTCTATTCTAGTAGTATTTTAGAAATAACTGAATTGGAATAGTGAACAAAACTTGCATCCTGTGTCAGAAGGGCACCAGCCAGAATAAGGCATGGGGCCTGCCTCACGCTCATATCAAATGGTAGTTTACCTTGTTAAAAAAGAAAAGACCCAATCACTGCCCTTTAGGAACTTTTGTTCTGATGGGAAGAAACTGATGTAAATAAGTAATTTCAATACAGCCTGCCTAATGCTAAAATAGAAATGTGTACATGGTTGTTCAGAGAAGATGGCAATAGATGCTCAGCAAGGAATCGAAAGTATATCTCAGAGAAAGTGACATGTGATCATGAGTCCATTGGTACGTGGGAACAGCAGCAGGCACAGAGGGGACCCTGGAAGGGCACAGAAGCACTTGCAAAAACGTGTGGAAGAACAAGGAACGTATGCAAATAGAAGGTACGCCTGTAAGGTATGGGATCTGCTAAGGACATGAAGGAACTGGTGTTCGAAAGGCAAGGAGGGAACTGCCATTCATTGAGAAAGACCAGAAGCCTTCTCTGGGGGAGCCGAGGCTCGGAGCTGTTGAGGGACCTGCCAAGGAGACTGAGCGTGAGCTACAGGCACAGGACATGAACTTCTGTCTCCCTGTGTTAGTTTCGGAACAGAGTCCCACTTCCTGGTGCAGGGGCTCACCTTATGGGCTTTTTCCTGGTGCAGGGGCTCACCTTATAGGCTTTGCCCTGCTTGCTAAGACCTGCGGACCGAATCCTCTAGGCAGTAGAGAAGTTTCCAAAGTCTTGTAGCAAGCAGTGGAGTGATTAGTATATATTTTGAGAAAATCACGTGAATCAGGGCACTCTGATTCACAGGATGGAGAATGTCAGGTGTCAGCAGAGGTATCCTGTAAAGGGCCAGGGAGGACATACATATTTTCGGCTCCGTGGCTGAGATCGGCTCCATTACAACTACTCGACTCTGCCCTTGGAGTGCGGAAGTGCTCGTAGATAGAGCGCACGTGAACCGCCAGGCTGTGTTCCAATAAAACTTTATTTATAAAAACACGCAGAAGGGCAGACTTGGGGGCCACAGTTGGCCGATACCTGCACTGGAGGGGAGACTAGCCTGCGGGGTGGATAAAGGGTCCTGTTGCCATCGGAGGCCCTTTCCTTCAGGTGTGTTTTGATCCTTCCTCCCTGCTTTCCTGGGCACTTCGCTCCATCTTTGAGCCTCACTGCCCCTGATTCTTGGCCTCTTCTTTTCTACTGGATCATTGGCATTATCACTCAAAATTTTCTAGTATGCGTCTGCGTGACTCCCCAGACTGCAGTGCCTCCCCTGCCGACTTCTCCTCTGAGTTCCACACGTGTGTCCAGGCACCCTGAGGCATCATCGCGGAGGTGTCTGATGGGCATCTCGGGGGTGGCACCTCGTCAGTCCATCCTGAGTTTCTCCCAGAAACACGTTCCTCCTCTCATGCTTCTCAATCTTAGCAAGTGGACTCTCCATCCTACCAGGTCCGAAGCCTGAGATCCGGAAGTCATTCTTGGATCTAGAAGAGTCACCCTGCCCCCAACAATTAAGGTCAAATTACCTACGGTAAACTGTACCAATCTCATATATCCAGTTCGATGAGTATTGACAAACGTGAACCGCTGTGTTACCAGCGCCCATGCAAGGGACCTGGGTTCTGTCCCTGGTCCAGGAAGATCCCACATGCAAGCTCCCTGGGCTCTCCCGAGTCATCCCCCCCGCTTCCCTGTCACTTACCAACCACCCAGACCAGGGCTGTCAGCCGTCCCCTCCCTCCTCCCTCCACCATCTGTTTGGGGGCTGCTGGCTTCTCCTCTTTGCTGCCCCCTCCCCTTACCCTCTGCCCTCACTTCCTGCTTCCTCTCTTGTCTCCCTCGATCCACCCTCCTCACTCCATACTCCTCACCGGGTGATTTGATTCTTTAAAACCTTGACCCCGATCATGACGTTCTCCTGCTTAAAAACTGTCTTGAGACTTTTCCATTCTGCCTACGAAAAATTCTCAGAACTTTTAATATGGCCTCTGAAGCCTCATATCAGTGCTTTGATTATTTTTCTTTCCCTTTTTCATTTTCACGATTTAAAAAGTTTTTTTTTTAACGGTATCAACTCATTTTGGTTCATCTGGGTGAACATGTTTTCTCTGAAGCCCATGTTTGTGTTTGTGGTCATGTTGGCGCCAAGGGTTAAGACTGTAACTTCCACAGGCTAATGAGAAAAATGCAGGACTGGATATGTAAGTGATGTGTTCACTGTAAGTGAAGGTGAATTAACATCATGATTGCTGTATGAGTTAATGTTTTATCGAGGCTGGAATAAAGGAACCAGGTGGAATACGTGACTCATCACAGCGCCCGTGGTGGAAGAGCCTACCAGGCTCGCAAGAGAAGCAGTGGACAGTCACAGTGCAAGGAGCGCTTCAGTTTGAGCAAAACAGCATTAACCAGGGGATTAGGTTAGTCTTGTTAATTTGGATTTTATTGGTGTTATATTTTGTTTGTATTTAATTATGTAATTTATTCTGGCTTTATAGTTCTGTGATATGGTAAGCAAAGGAGTATATACTTAGTCATTATATCATTATAATGCTATAATATACATGCTGTATTATCACATAGCGTGTATAATCAGGCTCACCAAGCAATCAACTCAGTTCTGTCACTGTCCACCAGGAGACAGCGTCAGATCCCCCAGGTTGTTAAGGGCTCAGTCCTACAAGACTGCCATTCCCTCCACTTCAGATGCCAGTCATGTTGTCACCTGTGCTTCTGACCAACCAGCTCTAGGTTGGAGCTTCCAATGACCCCCTCCTTGGGTTTGATTAATTTGCTAGAGCACCACACAGAACTCAAACATTTTTACTTCCTAGATCACCGCTGTACTATAAAAGGATATAACTCAGGAACCGCCGGATGGAAGAGATGCACACGGCATGGTGTGGGAAGGGTGGGGGAGCTTCCCTGCCCCCTCCAGGGAGCCGCTGTTTACCTCCACATGCGCACCAACCCAGAAGCTCTCTGAACCCTGTCCCTTTGGGGTTTATGGAGGCTTCATTACCTAGGCTTGACCGATTGATGAAATCATTGGCCATTGGCAATGAAACTCCCTCTGCAGCCTCTCTCCCCTCCCCTATTGAAAAGAACCAGTTCCATACTTGACTGGAGAACAGTGGCCTCTGAGTGGGACCCCAGCCCCTTCCCTTTCCTTCCCGATTGGCTGTGCAGGCTGCTCTCCCTTCCCCCAAGGCTCCAAGCCCTTTCCTCAAGCAGGAAAGGGAGGGTCTCCCTCCCCTCCCGCCTCCTTTCCCCATCCTTCAGTTTTCACCCACTTAACTGCTGTGCGTGTCTCTGCATTTCAGTCTAAATGTCATTCCCCCAGAAAGGCGTTCGCTGAACCTGAGCCCTCCATCTAAATTATGAATCCTCCCATCTCCTGAGATGTATACTTGACAGCATCAACTGTAATTTGTGATTCTTTGATGTCTCCTGCTGCTGCTGCTGGGTCATAAATACTGTCCGTGACCATTTGTTTCAGGAGTGTGTTCCCAGCCCTCAGTGCAGCCTGACACATAGTAGGCACACGGATACTTAGGGAAGGAAGGAATACCTGCAGAGATGCTCTTTCTTCATTGCTTTAAAGATCACGTTTTGTGACCCTCAGTATATGTTTTCATGAGGAATGTTAAAGTCGCAGGCAGGGGAGGGGAGGAAGAAGAGGAGAGTTAAATAAAAGTGAGGCCTGTTACCTTGACGTTAATGTCTGGGGACATCTGGCATATTTCTGGGTTTTAACGATTTGTGAGTTATTTATATTCTTTGCCTTATTCATGCCACACTTCCACAACCTCCTATATACAGTCACCTTTTTCATCTCCTGGTGCAGTCCTATCTGAATTATGTGACATTGCTTTCAGGAGTAGTACTTCCCAACCCTGGCCTCATGGTAGAATCATCTGGAAATTTTTTAAAAATACTGATGACTGAATTCTACCCTTACAGGTTCGGATCAGGGAGACAGTGGGTAATTCTCATGTCCAGCCAAGTTTGAGAACTACTGTTGTACAAATCCGAGTTTCATTTTTGTTTCAAGTTTTACTTACGTATCAAAAAAGATGTACTTAAAGAAGATGCTTGAAGGAAATTTGCTACAATGAGAAAAAAAAGTGGGCTGAAGCTGGTGGTAGATCAGTCTCCTTGACGGGTGAAGGACAATGCAAATCTTGGGTTTTCTTCTCCTTGACGAGTCTGTGCTGTCCAATTTGAACAGCTTTTTCTCCACGGCTGTGTAATTACCGTGTTCGTCAGAGTAGACTAATTGCTGTGCTAATTGCTGTAACATCCCCCAAATCTCAGAGGCATAACACAGGAGTGGCTTATTTCTTGCTATTTCACAGCCCCACGTGGGAAGGTGATTTTTTTAAGCCACACATCGCTTTGTTTTGGAGATGTGCCACCCTGAGGGCACCCAAACGGCAGGCCTGGAAGGCAGGGAGCCCAGAGGACCATGAGGGTGTTTAGCCACCCGACGTGGAAATAGCGGATACCCCCCTTGCTCACTTCAGCCGCCTTCTGGTTGAGTTGGCCACGTTCGGTCCTGGTTACCGATCGCTGCCCTTCCTGGAAGGGAGGTTGAAATGCCATCCACCTCTGAGTGCTGGAGGATACAGAGGTGGGTTTGGGGACCGTGTAAACCATGACTTCTGCCTCACACGGTATAACTAGAGAACGTCTCCCTTTCAGTTTTGTTTGTTTTAACAAAATTTAACTGCTAGGTAGATGGGATATATATTTTTAAGTATCGAGAGTTATTTAAATCTCTTCTTGCAAATTTCTCTTAGCTTCTGCTACTCATTCAGTGCCCCCTTGCTGAATGTCTCCTCTGTGCCAGCTCCCAGGCTAGGCAGGTGCCAGCTACACAGAGATGAATGCTCAGCCCCGCCCTGGGAAGATTCTGGTTGCTGATAACAGAAAAGCTCACCAGAGCTGGCGTCACTTGCGTGGGCCTTGATTATCTCAGACGGCAAGGCAGGGGCGGGGTCAGGGTTGTGGGTTCAGCCACTCCCACTGGGCGCGTCTCTGATTGTCTTGCCTTTTGCTTTCCAATCTCAAGATAGCTGTGGATTCCCAAGTATTTGTCGTCTGCAGCCAGAGGGACGTTCTATCTGGTGTGTGTGTGTGTGTGTGCGTGTGTGTGTGTGTGTGTGTGTGTGTGTGTGTGCATACCTCCCCAGGAGCCTCAGCACACTTGACGTTCTATCTGGT